>NC_042618.1:368520355-369120355 GCF_901001135.1 Rhinatrema bivittatum
GTGGGTCGCCCCTTGATGAGATGGAGTAGGGGGCATGGCCTGAGCCATCCTGCTCGCTACAGCCGCGGGAAAGTGCAGATGCAGAATAGTGCAATAAACCAGGTAGTCCGGGCATGGCGTGCAAGCGTCTTGCCACCTGCTCCCGGCGTCTATACAGGTGATGGACCCGTGGAGCTGCAGGGACGCCTAATTGTAGATGCCGGGTGAAGGCCTGACACGCGTCCTTCACCCGACGTCCATACAGGCGCCCATATCTGCGATGGACCCACGGAGCCGCAGGGATGCCTAATTGTAGACGCTGGAAGAAGGCTTGACGCGGTGTCCTTCACCCTGCGACCATACAGGCGTCAATTTCTGCGATGGACCCGCGGAGCCACAGGGACGCTGAAATAACTTAACAAAAGAAGCTATAATAAAAGGAAAGGAAGCTATTTATTGAGGATTAAATGAGAACACAATTTATACTTCAAGAACTATAAATTATGCAATGGAAAACAGAGAAAAGGGAAAATTCAAACTCTATTTTATTTATTTCACAATTATTTATTTTAAATCGACTTTTCTGCTTGCTGGGAAATGGTTTGATGGATGGATGGATCAGCTTGCTGGGAAATGGTTAGATGGATGGATCACAGCTCCTGAAAGAAACACAACACAAGATTAAACATATTGTACAGGCATTAAAAGTATGATATCTTGAATTTTGCAGAGCTATGATCAACAATAAAAGCGTCATATCAGTATGGAGAAATGAATGGAAAACAGATAACAACTTACAGGAGAAATAAGTTTCGATGATCCTTTGTCGGACATCATTCCCCTGTGTAGTGTTGTCCGCCTCAGCAGCCAGTTCCACAGGCGGATCTGTCGGCAAGTTTTCTGCTACCTCTGCATCCTCACCAAATCGCTGATAAATGTTGTGTAGCATGCAGCAGGCAACAATGATGTTCGCCACCTTTTCTGTACTGTACTGCAGGGTTCCCCCAGAGTGATCCAGACATCGGAATCGTCCTTTCAGAACTCCAAAAGTCCGCTCGATAACGTTTCTGGTGCTGCTATGAGCCTCATTGTAGCATTTTTCTGCCGCAGTGCATGGAGACTGGAGTGGAGTTAGCAATCAGAGCTTACAGCCATAGCCACCATCACCTATAGGGGGAATAATCAAGAATGCATCAAAAACAACTTTACAGCGCCTAACATCTTAAACACATCACATATAAAAATGTACACATATTGTATACCGGACATCCCAGATATAGAATCCCAGGCTGTAGCCGATGTCACTTACCAAGTAGCCAGCCTTCACCATACTTCCCCTCTGGGAAATGAGTGCCCATAGACGAATGTGCCAGATTGTAGGCATCATGGCAGCTCCCAAGATACTTCGCTACAACATTTAGAATCCGAAGGTGTGCATCGCAAACGACTTGAACATTCATTGAATGGAAGTGCTTGTGATTCTGGAAGGAACTCTCTTCCTCCGACCTGGGGGTAAACGCAATATGGGTGCAGTCTATAGCACCCAACACGTTCGGCATTCCTGCAATACCCATGAACCCATTGCGGATCTGTTGCAGCTCCACTGGATCGGTAGGATACACGATGTTCTTCTTCATCTGCTTCATCATGGCCTTCAAGACCTGTGCCAGATGCCGTGAGAAGGAGGCCTGTGTCATACCTGCAATGACACTCACGGGGGTTTGAAAACTTCCGGTACCAAAAATTTAAGGCGCCAAGAAGTTTCGTCCACCCTGGCACAGCATGGTGGTGATTGGCCAGGGGCTCAAAGTCACAGAGCAGATCTTCATAGAGGAACATGATTGCCTGTGAGCTCAGTCGGTAGGTTTGGACAACATCTCACTCTGACATGCCAAAGAGAGTTGTCCGTGGGCGAATGATACATCCAGGTCTGACGAAGGCCTGTCCTGGTCTGCTGATGTCCCTGTCCTATGCACGGACGACTCTGTCCCGCTGTGTCTGCGTGAAAAACAACACAAGAAAATCAGCATAACCTAATACATCTTGATCATTCATTTAACAAATATACATAAATAATTATTCATTTAACAAATATACATTAACAATAACAATAGAAGCGGAGCCTCAGGGATGCCTAATGCTAGACGCCGGAGGAAGGCCTGGCGTGGCATTCTTCTCCCGGCGCCAGTACAGGCATCCGTGTCTCCGCTGGACCTGTGGAGCCCCAGAGATGCCTAATTCGACATGCTGGAGGAAGGTCGGATGCAGCGTCCATACAGGCGTCTATGTCTGCGATGGACCCACGGAGCCGCAGGGACGCCTAATTGTAGACGCCGGAAGAAGGCCTGGTGCAGTGTCCTTCTCCTGGCATCCATACAGGCATCTGTGTCTCCACTGGACCTGCGGAGCCTCAGAGACGCCCAGACAGAAAAATGTTACCGTTAGATATTAAAAAACAACACATATGCATACCTCCTCTGGTCTTTGTGCCGGGTTCTTTTGTTGGCTATTGTCTCCAATAGGCCTTCTAGAATTCACTCGCAGAGCATTTCTTAATCTTGCTCTCACCCATAGAAAAAAGATCACCAAAGTCAATATATACATGTAGTCCATGACACTGTCCAATGCTGTCTGTTGGATATTAACGACTGTCAAGAGCACAGCACCACACTAACTCCAGGGTCAGGGTAGGCGGTAAATATTGAGGGTAAAGAAACGGAAAATGTGCAGGTTAAAGACGCGCTATTTTGGGCATGCATTACTGTATCGAGGGGAATAGCTAATCAGGTCATTAAACATCATTAACTACCATTAACATATCATCTACATGCGGCGGGTGCTAATTTAACGCGTCGTTTTCAGCATGCACTAAGGACGCGGTAGAGCATATACTGAATCGCGCGTCCGTCTTACGCGTCTAAAATGTGCATCCAATTTTGCATTAAAAAGCGCACAAGCCGGGCTGCGATTTACTGTATCGGCCCGAGTAATTGGGCAATAAGAGTACACCTTTTCCCCTCTCCTTAGCATACTGTCATGGAGTGTGCATGCATTAAATCATCCATAAGGCCACCCTCCATAAATATTTCTCCTCTATGTATCTGACTGGCATGAAAGTGATATACAGCTGAATAAAATTATTTAAGCAGCAGAGAAGAAAGGACAGAATAGAAATATGAAAAATACAATTGTCAAACCGGAAAAATCACAACCATACGAAAGATGAATGTAGGAGCTTGAGGTGAAACAACTAAGGCATGAAATGCATTCCATTAAGATGCAAATGACCATCAAAAATCTTTAATAAATGTTATATTGTTGCTGCCAGTAAAAATATCTTTGATAACCAGTATTAAATATTGGTCAAAAATCTAAACAAAAGAAGTTATGACAGGCTTTACATCCTGTAGTATTTCAACAAATTCTATTTCTGGATTCAAATACTTCTTTTTGTAGTTTTGAATGGTTGGCAGTTATCTATAGAAGGCCAAGTTTCATTTCCCCATTTTACTGAATATGCTCAAGTTTAATTTATGTTTTTATGCCTGTGACATGTCCTGGAAATGCTGAAATAGTGATATGGCCCTAGAGTTCCTTACAACAAAGCCAGGACAAGCTAATCTTCTGAATCTGCACCATGCGTTTTCAAGAGTGGAATGTCACAATATATCCGCCAACAAGATCATCCTTCCTCCAAGGAAGAGCTGTTCCAAAGAACAACTTCCTTCCTTACAGCACTGAACACACAAACTGGTGTTTCAAAGGAACTTGAAGAATGTTAAAGTCATTGCAGAAAGTTGCTTTACCATTACATTTTTTTTAGATAGGTAGAACCCTAGTGTAGTTATCTTAAGTGATCTTTTTGTCCCATATTCCAAGGCTTGCCCTCTAAAATGCACCAGTCCCTCAACTTTCCTACTCTGATCTACCAGGAAATTATCACTAGCCATACCCACTTTCAAACATTTCCTCTTAGATGATACCTAGAACAAACCCTGTCGATAAAGGCTGTGGAATGGTTTACTGCCTGAGGATCAAGCAGAAGCTCATTATCTTAAATTTCATAAGAAGCTATAAACAAGGAAGTCTATATTCAAAAGCATTTAGCTGGATAACTCAGAAGGTATCCGGCTAAATGAAGATTTTTGGGGTGTAACTAAGTTATTCAGCTAACTCCAATATTCAGAGTTAGCCAGATAACTTAGCTAGCTAAGGGGGTCATTTTCCAAAGCGATCGCACGTGAAAAGTCCCTTTTCACGTGTGATCACTAAATGGGGGCGGCGTTAAGGCCGGAACAGGAGGACTCGGGGAGGCACCAGGGCAGATGCCGTGAAGACATCGTGGACGGCAAAAACGTAAGAACCCATTTCGCTGCCAATTTCGCGCCCAATAGCCCCCGCTTCACCCCCCCCCCCCCCCGCCCCCCTGTACCTCACGATTCAAAGATCCCGGTGGTATTAGAAAATCCAGGCCTAAGTCTGGGCGGGCCAAAGAACTGTCCTAAAGTTAGCCAGCTATATTCAACAGTGCATTTGCACTATAGAATATACCTGCAAAATTAGCCAGATAACTTTGCTATCCGGACAGTGACTGAATATGGACCTCATTGGGTTTTTTTTCCAGATTTTCAGTCCTTGACTTACCTTTAAGCCTATCAGGTTTTCCCATAAGAGATATTTCAGGTAGCCTAATTTTCATGAGGTTGATATTCAAAAGCCATTTAGATGGATAACTGAAAAGTTATGCATCTTATATGAGAGAGACTGAGAGAGTCTATCTATAAGAGCCTCCAGGGGCGGATTGGACTATTGGGGGATCGGGCATCCCCCGGTGGGCCGATCGCTCCAGTCATGTGGTCTGCCATGTGCGGCCGTGACAGAGCCGCGCTCGGCAGACGACGTGACGTGTCCTGGGCCGGCCTGGGCAGCAAATACCCGGGCTGGTCCAACATCGTGAGTCCGCCGCTGAGAGTCTCATAGTAGTTAAGTATTTATATCTCTATAGGAGGGCCACCCCCCTCAAAAATTTGTATTGACGTGATGCTATACTTTTTGCATGCATTATTGCATTTTTATAAATGATCCTATTAATGACTAGCTGGGGATATTCAGCACCATGTGCACCTAAATTCTAGGTGCACATCAAGATGTGCACCTAGAATTTAGGAACACAAGTTGGAGGCATTCCAGGGGGGGGGTAGCAGGTATTTTGGCGTGGGCCTCAGTTAGCCACAAGTTATATGGCTAACTCTGATATTTGGAGTTAGCCACTTAACTAATGAGGCTAACTCTGGTCGGCCCATAGGTCTGTCCTAAAGTTAGCCGGTTTGACATAACTGGCTAACTTTAAGATAGCCGGATAGCTATATTTGGCTACCTTAACTAGCCGCTCTGCGGCTGAATATCGACCCCCATATTTTTTGTTTGTTTATTGTGCTTCACTGTCCTTTGTTTTTTTTGTATTTTTAGATTTTTCATTGTATATTACTATCTTATGATTATTTATATTTTGGTATGCACTTAGTTTTTTAAGTGTGATTCACTGAGATCATAAATTTGAATCAGCGAACATGAGTTGAAATAAATGAATAAAATAAACTATGTGATCAATAGTTGTTAATTTGACAATATATTTATTGATGGTTAATACCCTATATGCAGGAGTTGAATGACTAAATCCTGGCTGACCTGGTAACTCTGTGGAAATGCCATGTGGTGGAACCTGGGGTCTATTCCTGATTCAGCCTAATGCTCTCCAAATTGGCCATGATTGGGGATGCTGCAGAGGCAATGTTTACAAACCCTAAGGGGAGGAAGTCATAGCCATTGTGCAGTGGGCAATACCTAATTGTCATATTTAGGGTCCATGATTTCAGGTTCCAAGCAAGAGCCTAGATGCATGACCCTCATTCAAGAACTGTCATTACAATAACTGAACTAAAATAATTTGGGACAGGATATAAAAAAGGGAAGAAATGAAGGCTTATGGTGCCATATCCCAGCCCTAGTTCTGATTAAGCTGGAAGCCCAAAGGATCAGGAATGGGTAAGTCAAAAATGTATAAATCCAAGTACAGAAGGACATTAATTGACAGTAAATGTCCTAGCTAAAGTAAATTATTACTCTAGGTTTAATAGTAAAGACTGCTTATTTGTTCATCCTTAAAAGCAATGTGACAGCATATTCATGGGGAATTAAATTGCCCTACATACTTACCCTTTATTCAAGTTGACTTTAAAGAATTCAGCATTCTCTGAATCTTAAAATTATTCTGCTGCTGAATTATTTAATCATTTTAGCTTATTTAAGCCTATTCATCTAATGAAGATTCCAATATACTGTTTGGTTCAAACAGTTCAAAACCAATCATGCAGCCAGCTACAGAGTAGAAGATGTGATAGCACACTATGACATGTGAACTATTAATAGAGATGTGCATTCAGATGATCTGATGTGATGAATGAGTCTATGTTTAAGTCAACCAAACTGAATGGGTGCAGTCCCCTCGAAATTTGAATCCTTTTTTACTCATTTGGTTCAATCCCATAAAGGTTTATAGGGGAAAAAAACCAATGCATTTTTTTGGACTTGAAGCCAGACGAAGCAGAGATGATTGGGGATGATACAAGTAAGGAGCAGGATAAATCATATTTCAGTACATTTTCAGCCAGTTTAGCCCAGCTGGCAGCTACATGTCATGACTTCTTCATTTTTTGAATGTGAAAGGGAAACTAAGAGCACTTTGAGCAATCACCATTTTGTTCAGTCATTGCTCTTTTGGATCTCAGAGAGAAAAGGCAGAGATACCAAAACTCCTTACTTCAAAACTTAGAATGAAAAATAAAAGATTAGAAAAAAAGAGAAAGCAAAGTGTTCTGTTAGTCGCTCACTGATACCGTGCCTAGCTGTGGTCGGGGGTGCTGCCTAGTAGAAGGAGCACGTCTGTAGTCTCTGTGAGAATATTACAATATGTATCATCAGGCTAGGACTATCAATGCAGCTGACACTCAATACAGCTAACACTATGCTAGTGCTGCAAGAAAGAAACAGAGAAGAGTGAATGTGTATTTCTTAGAGCATGTTCACTGCAGCACGGGCATAGGATCATTAGTGCACCCAGCAGCAGACCTGCACCACCACTTGAAAAAAAAAAATGTGTGTGGTGCACCACCAAGCTGAACAGACCATATTCTGACAGCCATACAAAAAAAGTATCAGTGCTTCAAAACTGCTTTATTTCTAGCATGTGTAAAATTGAACAGCTGCACCAGGTACTGCTTTTCATTTAGGGGCAGATTTTAAAAGCCCTGCTCGCGTAAATCCGCCCGGATTTACGCGAGCAGGGCCTTGCACGCCGGCGCACCTATTTTCCATAGGCCGCCGGCGCGCAGAGCCCCGGGACGCACGTAGGTCCCGGGGTTTTTTGAAGGGGGCGTGTTGGCGGCATGTCGGGGGGCGTGGCCGAACGATGCGACGTTTTGGGGGCAGGACGCAGCGTTTCGGGGGCGGGCCCGGGGGCGTGGTTTCAGGCCGGGGCGTTCCGGGGGCATGGCCGCGCCCTCCGGAACCGCCCCTGGGTCGGGTCTCGGCGCGCCAGCAGCCCGCTGGCGCGCGTGGATTTACGTCTCCCTCCGAGAGGCGTAAATCCATGGATAAAGGTAGGGGGGAGGTTAGATAGGGCTGGGGGGGTGGGTTAGGTAGGGGAAGGGAGGGGATGGTGAGGGGAGGGCTAAAGAGAGTTCCCTCCGAGGCCGCTCCGATTTCGGAGCGGCCTCAGAGGGAACGGAGACAGGCTGCGCGGCTCGGCGCGCGCCGGCTGCCCAAAATCGGCAGCTTTGCGCGCGCCGATCCAGGATTTTAGAAGATACGCGCGGCTACGCACATATCTTATAAAATCCAGCGTAGTTTTGTTTGCGCCTGGTGCGCGAACAAAAGTACGCGAACACGCTTTTTTAAAAAATCTACCCCTTTGGTTTTATTTTTGTGTTTTAGGCTTATGGATTTCTGTCTTTCTGTCTACACCTCCGACAGCACCTGGAGCTGGGAAATTTCCTCAAAAGCTCTGCATTTTTCTAAAATCTCAGAAGATTAGGGAATGAGGCTTAAGTTCCCCCTAGAAAGGAGAAACAGAGAAAAGTTATACCTGTTGATTCAAGGATGGTTTTTTTTCTTTTCTCCTTCAAACATTAGTCACTGGACAAAGAAGCATCTCAGAAACTGTGTCACTTCTTCCAAGTTTCTGCTTTCTGCTTTAACATCCCCCTGCCCCCAACCTTTTTCTTTCCTGTGAGTCCCTAACTGCAGCCCCTTTCATACACCAAAGTGGATGGAAAAGCTGGTCTTCCTTAAGATAAGCTTCTCTCTGCTGGGTTTCCCTGAATTTCCAGGTGAGTAGCAGGAGTACTAAGTGCACAGCTACACCGAATTAATGCCCACACGTTTTGCCCTCAGCACCTTGCTGCTGCTGCCTGGCCTGCTCCTCATGCCTTGGCTCTCTTCTGATTCGGCTTTTTGCTGTGTTGTTGCCAGCTGCTGCTCTTGCTGCCACTGCCCAGCCTTCTCCTCCTTCCCTGCCTGGCCCAAAAAAAAACAAAAGAAAAACCTACTCCTAACCCTGCCCGTTTCTGGGTGTCTTGAGATCTTGGAGATTTGCTGCTGTCTGACAAGGACCCTGCTCCTCGTGCCCCATCTCTCTTCTGGTTCAGTTTTGTTGTGTGGTTGGGCCACTGTTGCTGCCTGGTCTGCTCGGGCTGCGCTGTGTTGATGCCACTCCTCTTGCTGCTTCATTCTGTGGCTGCCACTCTTCTTGATGCCTTACTCCTCGCTCTGTGCCTTGGGGTGGTCATGTCACTGTTCCTGCTGCTTTCCCCTCATTTGGCTGCCTTGGGAGTCTTCATGCCACTGTTGTTGGATATCTTTTCCTCTCTATTGGTGCCTTGGGATGTTCCTGTGCCACTTTTCTCCTTTTTTTGAATGCTTTGTGGTCTTCATGCCACAGTTCCTAGTGCCCCTTGCCCAGGACTGGAGGAAACACTAGGCAAGCTAGGCCTGTGCCTAGGGTGCCATGATTTAGGGGGCGCCGCGGCAGGTGGCAGAATTTTGAAAGGGCAAAAAGTGCCCTTTCAAAATTCTGCCAGCCCCCACCTCACCGTGCCACCCTCCCGACGCCCCCCTTGTGGTCCTGCGGAGGGCCCGGGAGCGATCTGCCGCTCCCGGGGCCTCATCTGCCATTAAGCAAAATGGCGCCGGTGGCCTTTAGCCCCTACCATGTGACAGGGGCCAACCAATGGCACCAGTAGCCCGTCACATGGTAGGGGCTAAAGGCCACCGGCGCCATTTTGCTTAATGGCAGCCGAGGCCCCGTGAACGGCAGATCACTCCCGGGCCCCCACCTGGACCACCAGGTATTTTGTAAGTTTTCTTTGGGGGGGAGGAGTTGGGGCTGCGACTGGGGGCGGGGCTGGGGGTGGCACGACAGGGGGGGCGGCACAAGGCTGAAGGTGTCTAGGGTGCCCAATCCCCTTGCATCGGCCCTGCCTTTGCCCTTCTTGGCACCTTGGGATTTTCATGTCACTGTTGTTGGTGCCCTTGGGGTCTTCATGCCACTGCTTGTGAAGTTTTGCCCCCTCTCACAGTGCCTTGGGCTGGCCATGCAAGTGGAAATGCCATTTTCCCACACTCTTGTTGTCTTGGAGTGCTGCTCCCATTAAAGCATTAAACCTGGATAGAAACCCCCAATGTCCGAGTCCAAAATAGCTTGTGTTGCTTTACCATTGTTTGTAATGGAAACAAAAGAACGTGGGAGCGAAGACAAACAAAACAAATGAAAAAGTGGCAATGGAACTGAAGTAACTAACCAAGCCAAAGATTTTTCCATGCAAACCCCTGACTATTAAAAGAAAGTACGGGCAGATACGGAGACAGTCTGCAGCCCTTCTCCTTCAGTAGGGAAGGGGCTAGGGAAGGAGATTCAGGAGAGAAAAGATAGAGCCCTGGGACTTTGCTGTAGCCTTTAAATCATGGACCCTCCACCAGAGAAGGGTGTTACATAAATAAAACTGTAGCGAGCTATTGAGACTCTGAGGTTTTTGCTTGGATGTTCACAGAATACTTTTTGGTGAGGGGCAGGGCTGGGGCTGGGGTAAGAGCAGGTCGGGTGTAAGAAAAATTAAAATCTACTTGCACCACTGCTATTAAACAACTTCCAAAGAGTCACATCGAGGAACAATAACTACATTGTTGTTGTTGTTATTATAATTCCCACCCATTTATAAGTAGGTAGGATAAGTCACAGGAGAAGGTAAAAAGAGAAAGATCTTTTCAAAGACAAGAAGTTGTGTACCTAGACAGAATTTTAGGTGCATAGGTTTATGCACACACGGGCCGATACAGTACAGTGCGCTCCAACGGAGCACTGTTAACCCGCGTATGGCCACGCATTTTTTGACCCGCTAGCTTTACCCCTTATTCAGGAAGGGGAAATACCGTGTCGAAAACGCACGTCCAACCACACCCCCCCCCCCCCCCCGAGACTAATAGCGCTCGCAACATGCAAATGCATGTTGATGGCCCTATTAGTCATTCCTGCGCGATACAGTAAGTAAAATGTGCAGCCAAGCCGCACATTTTACTTTAAGAAATTAGCGCCTACCCAAAGGTAGGCGTTAATTTCTGCCGGCGCCAGGGAAGTGCACAGAAAAGCAGTAAAAACTGCTTTTCTGTGCACCCTCCGACTTAATATCATGGCGATATTAAGTCGGAGGTCCCAAAAGTTAAAAAAAGTTAAAAATTTTAAAAAAAATTTAAAATCACCCCACGGTTCGCAGGTTGAAAACCGGATGCTCAATTTTGCCGGCGCCCGGTTTCCGAACCTGTGGATGTCAGTGGGCTCGAGAACCGACACCGGCAAAATTGAGCATCGGCTGTCAAACAGCCAACAGCTGCCGCTCCTGTGACCTGCGCGCACAGGACACTGGCCTGTGCGTGCACCGGGGAGCGGGCGCTCGCCCGCTCTCCTGTGAACTTTACTGTATCGGGCTGACAGTAAACAGGACTTACGTTCAACCAGTCCTGGATATCTAAAATCTGATCTGAATTTCACACTGGACACCTTAATAGAATACCTAATCAGATGCCTAATTTCAATACACATTGGGTTTCTATAAGCACAAAATGATGACAAGTTTTCTTTCAATTGGTACATTAGTCATCTAATGAATAAATATGGCCAAAAGCATTCAATAGTTAAAGAGATGTTACATTCTCCTCTGTGCCTTGGTGTTTCCATTCCCTTCTCCTCCGTATAGAGCACATCACATTTCTAAATATCAGGCAATAAAAGAGAAAGTGTGAAGATAAATAAGGCATGACAGAAGAGCTTCTGACAATAAACAGAAAGTAGGTAGATGTATTACAGATTAGCTCAGTGTGTCATATTGCAAGGCCATATCTCTAAATCACCCACCTTTTAGACAACTAATTTTAGCTGCCCAACGCTATTCGAATGCATAACTTGTACCTCTTAAAACCAGGGCCAACGTTAGGTTCATAGGGGCCTAGAAAAGAAAGTGAGGGGTGGAACCTGCTAATCAGGCCGATACAGAAAAACGCACGGGAGAGCTGGCAAGCGCCCACTCTCCCGGAGCGCTCACAGGCCACTCTCCAGGGAACGCGATTCAGTAGGGTGGCCTATGCTAATTAGGGCCCGTGGTAAAAGGAGGTGCTAGGGACACTAGCGCGTCCCTAGCGCCTCCTTTTTGACAGGAGCGGCGGCTGTCAGCGGGTTTGACAGCCGACGCTCAATTTTGCTGGCATTGGTTCTCAAACCCGCTGACAGCCATGGGTTCGGAAAACGGATGCCGGCATAATTGAGCGTCCGTCTTCCGACCCTCGGGCCGATTTTTAATAAATTTTTTTTAATTTTTACTTTTTTTTTTTACTTTTGGGGCCTCGGACTTAATATCGCTATGATATTAAGTCGGAGGGTGTACAGAAAAGCAATTTTTTCTGCTTTTCTGTACACTTCCCCGGCGCCGGTAGAAATTAACGCCAGCCTTTGGGCAGGCGTTAATTTCTGAAAGTAAAATGTGCGGCTTGGCTGCACATTTTACGTTTTCGACGCACTATTACCCCTTACTGTATAAGGGGTAAAGCTAGCGCGTCGAAAACGTGTGGCCAAACCTGGGCTAACAGTGCGCTCCACCGGAGCTCTTTGTACTGTATTGGCCTGAATGTCGGGCTGCCTGAAGCTCTTCCTCGTGGACATCACTCAACTTCACCAATGGGCCCCCTTCTGGCACTGGATCCCAGGGCAATTGCTCTGATTGCTTACCCCTCCCTCCCAAAAAACAAAAGAAAATTGGCCCTCCTTAAACTTTATTAGATAGTTAAGTGGTTCCTTTGCACACCTATAACACATCTGTCATGCAAAGCTTTTAAACATTTAGCCCAGGGAAACTGATGAAAGAAGGCTAAAAATTCAGTCCCCAGGAGTTTAGAGTTGTGTGCTCTAGCAGCTGCGATATGCCTCCCTGCTGATGGAAGCTTTGTTCTTCACAGCTCTGGATCTCCTGCGTGACATTTTCTGGTCAGCGTAAGCAGACTCAGGCTGACATTCTGCTTCTGCATCACTGAGTCCAATTGTTGCCAAATGAAAAATTATAATAGAGCTAAAGCACTGAAAAAGGTTCATTTTCCTTTGGTTTTTCAACTAAATGTCACTTTTTAAAACAAATCTAACAAACCACTGGGCACAGAAACCATAGCATTAATATGTGTGTTAGATTGATTTTCAGCGCCTGTTATTAAAGATGCATTACTCCTTCAAAATATTTGTTGACTGTGCAAACCCTGAACAGTGGATTCCTGGAGCTCCACCTGTATTTACCCAAAATGAAGGAGAGTAGTTAAATGTCCCTAACCCTGGCTCAGTGCCCTTATTTTTTAACAATAGGAGGAAGCTACAAAATCCTGTCACCACGAACTTGCTTTGGAAATTTACGTTGAACACCCAGGCATAGATAAATCATCTTAAACTGTGTCACAGCACAGCAGGTTTGTTTTGTCAGCTCATCAGAAAGTGTGTTTTCCTTTCACAATCCATCAATATCAAGAGGTACTCTGAAATAAAACATATTACTTACAACTAAGGAAAGGTTTGCTCCGGCTCCCTGCACACCGGAATGTAGCACAGTAACTGGGGGCAAATCAAGGCCTCTTGGCCCACCCCGTCGCCTTTCCCCTACCGTGTCACCATAAACCCTGCTGCTTCTCCAGCCATCTCCTTCCCTTTTCACATTCCTTTTTCTTTGACCAAAGCATGGAGAATTCTGCCATTGCTTGGATTACCACTGGTCAAGTCCCTGGACTTTCCTCAGTTCCCTTGCCAAGGCCAATGCAACTGCTGCAGAACTGCAGAAAAAACAAAGCCTAGTGCTCCTACAGACACCACCTTCCCTTCCATTGCCAACTACCACCTGCCTTCCCTCAATTCTGTTCCCTCCTTCAGCCCACCCTTGCTGACTTGTTGTTCCGAACCTGTCCTGCTTTAATCACCCCTCTCCCTATTGTTCATAAGGGGTGTTTTACAGGATGATTCAAGAGCACATAGGTACCAGGCTTTGGAGGGAAAATCATTTTGTAGCTCTCAACCAGAAAACCTATCACTGCAATGACTGTGCTGGGTGAGAGAAAAGAAAGGCAGTAAAAATGGGGTAAACCGGCCTTCCCTTTAAGGTTCATGCTCATGTGTTCTTGTAGCATTACTGGCACAGTGGCACATGCCACACCTCCAGCTGCACATGACTCGGCAGAAGCCGCTGCTGCTGCTGCTGTTGCTGTTCTGTGTTCTGTCCACGTCTGTGCTGGCACCTCGAGGGCCAATGAACGAGACCAGCATCAGGAAGTGCTACCTGCAAGTTTTGAACAGGTAGCAGGGTTGAGGAGGAGTCAGCAGTGGGGACACAGGCTCTGCTGCAGAGCTTGTCATTGCTGCTGTTGGCACCATGGGCCCTACGCTACAGCAATCTTATAAAAAAATCAAATATTACAAATCCATGGGTAAAAAAATGGAGCTATTGAAAAGGCCTTAGATCTTGTTTCTTGTAATCTAAGAATCCATATTGAGACATATTGGCTGGCTAGCAAAGGGCCTGATTCACTAAGGCTTTTCTTCCATTCTGTGTCTATGGGAAGAATGCTTAATAAATGAGGCCCAAAGTTAGATGGATAAAGTTAGATGAGACATTCAGTGGCACACCCATGCCAATGAATATTTCCAGCTATGTCAAACTTAGTTACCCAGCTATCTGGGTCATTTATCAATTTGTGTTATATAGAAACATAGAAATAATGGCAGAAAAAGACCACTCGGCCCATCCAGTCTGCCCAGCAAGCTCCCACACTTATATTCCCATACTTATCTGTTTCATCAACCACTAAATTCAGGGCCCTACGTTGGTAACCATTTCATTCAAATTTCCTGCCCTCCCCTGTCATTGATGCAGAGAGTAATGTTGGAGTTAAATCAAAGGTGAGCATTAGGCTTAATGGTGCCCTCCCCTGTCATTACATAGAAACATAGAAATGACGGCAGAAGAAGACCAAATGACCCATCCAGTCTGCCCAGCATGTTTCGCACTTTTTTTTTTCTCATACTTATCTGTTACTCTTGGCTCTTAGTAACCTTTTGGTTCTATTTCCCTTCCACCCCCACCATTAATGTAGAGAGCAATGTTGGCGCTGCATCTAAGTGAAATATCTAGCTTAATTAGTTAGGGGTAGTAACCGCTGCAATAAGCAAGCTACACCCATGCTTATTTGTTTACCCAGACTATGTAATTCAGTCCTTGTTGGTTGTCTGTATATAGATCCACTTTTCTTCATTCCCCCTGCCACTGAAGCAGAGAGGTATGCTGGATATGCATTGAACGTGAAGTATCAGTCTTTCTCCCCTGCCATGAAAGCAGAGAGCTATGCTGGATATGCGTGAAGTATCAGACTTTCTCCCCTGCCATTGAAGCAGAGCTATGCTGGATATGCATGAAGTATCAGACTTTCTCCCCTACCGTTGAAGCAGACAGCTATGCTGGATATGCGTGAAGTATCAGTCTTTCTCCCCTGCCGTTGAAGCAGAGAGCTATGTTGGATATGTGTGAATTATCAGTCTTTCTCCCCTGCCATTGATGCAGAGAGTAATGTTGGAGTTGCATCAAAGGTGAGCATAAGGCTTAGTGGTTAAGGGTAGTAACTGCTGCATCAAGAAAGTTACCCCGATGCTTACTTACCCCAACTGCAGAGATCAATGCCTTATTGGATGTAGTCTGAATGTAAATAGTCAGAAAATAGTCAGAAAAAAACTGAAAGGTGCAGCTGCAAAGGTTAAAAGTGTTCAACAGGCTTGGACATTGTTTAAAAATACAATCCTAGAGGCGCAGTCCATATGTATTCCACGCATTAAGAAAGGTGGAAGGAAGGCAAAACGATTACCGTCATGGTTAAAAGGTGAGGTGAAAGAGGCTATTTTAGCCAAAAAATCATCCTTCAAAAATTGGAAGAAAGATCCATCTGAAGAAAATAGGATAAAACATAAGCATTGTCAAGTTAAGTGTAAAACATTGATAAAACAAGCGAAGAGAGAATTTGAAATGAAGTTGGCCATAGAGGCAAAAACTCATAATAAAAACTTTTTTAAATATATCCAAAGCAAGAAACCTGTGAGGGAGTCGGTTGGACCATTAGATGACCGAGGGGTTAAAGGGGCTCTTAGGGAAGATAAGGCCATTGCAGAAAGACTAAATGAATTCTTTGCTTCCGTGTTTACTAGTGAGGATGTTGGGGAGATACCAGTTCCGGAGTTGGTTTTCAGGGGTGATGAGTCAGACGAACTGAACGAAATCACTGTCAACCTGGAAGATGTAGTAGGCCAGATTGACAAACTAAAGAGTAGCAAGTCACCTGGACCGGATGGTATGCATCCCAGGGTACTAAAGGAACTCAAAAATGAAATTTCTGACCTATTAGTTAAAATTTGTAACCTATCATTAAAATCATCCATTGTACCTGAAGACTGGAGGGTGGCCAATGTAACCCCAATATTTAAAAAAGGCTCCAGGGGTGATCCGGGTAACTATAGACCAGTGAGCCTAACTTCAGTGCCGGGAAAAATAGTGGAAACTATCCTCAAGATCAAAATTGTAGAGCATATAGAAAGACATGATTTAATGGGACACAGTCAACATGGATTTACCCAAGGGAAGTCTTGCCTAACAAACCTGCTTCATTTTTTTGAAGGGGTTAATAAACATGTGGATAAAGGTGAACCGGTAGATGTAGTGTATTTGGATTTTCAGAAGGCGTTTGACAAAGTCCCTCATGAGAGGCTTCTACGAAAACTAAAAAGTCATGGGATAGGAGGCGATGTCCTTTCGTGGATTACAAACTGGTTAAAAGACAGGAAACAGAGAGTAGGACTAAATGGTCAATTTTCTCAGTGGAAAAGGGTAAACAGTGGAGTGCCTCAGGGATCTGTACTTGGACCGGTGCTTTTCAATATATATATCAATGATCTGGAAAGGAATACAATGAGTGACGTTATCAAATTTGCAGATGATACAAAATTATTCAGAGTAGTTAAATCACAAGCAGACTGTGATACATTACAGGAGGACCTTGCAAGACTGGAAGATTGGGCATCCAAATGGCAGATGAAATTTAATGTGGACAAGTGCAAGGTGATGCATATAGGGAAAAATAACCCTAGCTGTAGTTACACGATGTTAGGTTCCATATTAGGAGCTACCAACCAAGAAAGAGATCTAGGCGTCATAGTAGATAATACATTGAAATCGTCAGCTCAGTGTGCTGCAGCAGTCAAAAAAGCAAATAAAATGTTAGGAATTATTAGGAAGGGAATGGTTAATAAAACGGAAAATGTCATAATGCCTCTATATCGCTCCATGGTGAGACCACACCTTGAATACTGTGTACAATTCTGGTCGCCGTATCTCAAAAAGATATAGTTGCAATGGAGAAGGTACAGAGAAGGGCAACCAAAATGATAAAGGGGATGGAACAGCTCCCCTATGAGGAAAGGCTGAAGAGGTTAGGGCTGTTCAGCTTGGAGAAGAGACGGCTGAGGGGGGGGTATCATAGAGGTCTTTAAGATCATGAGAGGTCTTGAACGAGTAGATGTGACTCGGTTATTTACACTTTCGAATAATAGAAGGACTAGGGGGCATTCCATGAAGTTAGCAAGTAGCACATTTAAGACTAATCGGAGAAAATTCTTTTTCACTCAACGCACAATAAATCTCTGGAATTTGTTGCCAGAGGATGTGGTTAGTGCAGTTAGTGTAGCTGGGTTCAAAAAAGGTTTGGATAAGTTCTTGGAAGAGAAGTCCATTAACTGCTATTAATCAAGTTTACTTAGGGAATAGTCACTGCTATTAATTGCATCAGTAGCATGGGATCTTCTAGGTGTTTGGGTAATTGCCAGGTTCTTGTGGCCTGGTTTGGCCTCTGTTGGAAACAGGATGCTGGGCTTGATGGACCCTTGGTCTGACCCAGCATGGCAATTTCTTATGTTCTTATGTTCTTATGTTCTTAAATTCCCACATTTCCCTCTGCCGTTGAAGTAGAGAGCAACGCCGTATATGCATTCAAAGTGATGTATCAGGCTTAATTGGTTTAGGGTAGTAACCGCCGTAATAAGCAAGCTACCCCCACGCTTATTTGTTTACCCATATTGTGAAGTTCAGTCCTTGTTGGTAGTTATCTGAATGCAAATCCTCTTTTCTACATTTCCCCTTGCTGTTGAAGCATAGAGCAATGTTGGAGTTGCTTTAACCGTGCGAAGGCTTATTGAGTAAGGGTAGTAATCACCAGGTAGTAGCCTCCACTCCAGAATCCACTCCCATGGCTCTTCTCTTCATTCCCATCCTCTAGCCTTTATGGATCCACAGTGTTTATCCCATGCCCCCTTGAAATACTTCACAGTTTTAGTCTTCACCACTTCCTGTGAAGGATTTCAAGGGGGCATGGTATAAACACTGTGGATCCATAAAGGCTAGAGGATGGGAATGAAGAGTGTTAGGGCCTTAATGCGTGCAATAAAGCCCTAACGTGCAATAATGACCTAATGCTTGCAATAAATAAAGCAATGCAAATACATATGCAAATTCAACATTGAGTATTCCAGTGGGAGGAGTTTGGGCAGAGTTAATGGAAATGAGGGTTGATAGCATTCAATGCGATACACAATGCAGGATTTAGAGCTGGAAATAACCACCTATTTTTCAGTGCTTTCTGCTTGTGATAGACTTGTGTTACGTGGAAACTATTTTTAGTGCAACGAGAGAGAGAGAGAGAGAAAGAGTCAGTCTGTAGAAGGGCACTTTGAATCGGGGTGGGTTTCAGAAGGTGGGGTGGGATTTAGGTGGTGCTGTTACAGAAACATTTTGAGGTGTTGATAGTAGAGATGCGCTTCATTTTTATCTGCCGGGTTGGGTGGCCTTCCATTGCTCCTACCATGTGACAGGGGCTGACCAATGGCACTGGTAGCCCCTGTCACATGATAAGGGCAAAGGACCACCGGCACCATTTTGTTTACTGGCAGCTGATGGCCCGAGAGCGGGAGATTGCTCCCGGGACCCCCGCTGGACCACCAGGGAATTTAGGCAAGTTTTAGGGGGGGTCGGGAAGGTGGGGGGTTGTAATTAAGTAAATTTGAAGGGTTGGGTGGGTTTGGGTTTTTGATTTTTAATAAATGTGCCCCTCTCCCCCACGCTAACCCGAAAAACGATTTTCCCATGAAATTTTGCAGAAAACCTGATTGTTTTTCTGGTCCTCCGACTCATGCTGAATTGGACAATTTCTTTGAAATTTTCCAGTTCAGCTAAAACGAATGCACATCTCTAATCAATAGTAAAATTGACAACAGTAAAAATTTGTAGTCATTATAATGGGTGAAAAGTATAACTAGAGGAAGTGAGTGAAAAATAGCAAGTGCAAAAATGTATCGGGCCTTGCAGAAATTGCTTATGCGATGTGGGAGCAGGGTAATTAGCCTAATCACGCCCCTTTATTATCATGGGCACTATTTCCTCTATATTTATAGAATTTTGATGAATCTAGGGGTATGTTAGCCAGATGATGCTGAAAAACAGTGTTTATCCAGGTAACTTAGCCAGATAGCTGGCTCTGACCTGAAACACCCCTGAACTAGCTTGGTAACTTTTAGCCAGATAAAACGTTATCTGGCTATCTCAGGGTTAGGCAGCATGGAGGTATTTTCAAATCCCACCATTTGACAAGCTAATTCCGAACTTAGCTGAATAAATTGCATTGAATATGGACCTCTTTATTCTCAAAAAGATGGTACAAATAGGTTTTGACTAGAAGAGCATAACAAAAACTATATAAATGTAGAAAACCTCTCTGGTGCTAACACATATGCAGCCAGTCGAAGCCTCACACACACACACAGACTTTTTTTTTTTTTTTTTTTAATCTAGGAAATATATCCTGGTGTTTAAAGTCATATCATACCCTTCCTCTCCTCTGCCCCCTCTTCTGGCCCTCTATCCCCTCACTTCGCCCTTCTCCTACCTTTTTCTCCCCCCCTCACCTCATACACTTTTTCTCCCCCCTCACCTCGTTCCCTTCCCTCTGCTCGCCACTCCCCCCTCTCCTCCTAGCACTCCTAAATTGCTTATCTCTTAGTGTCTTCCTTTTGTACATATGTATATATTTACAAACCTCGTTGATTATTTAATGCAAATTTCCCCTTGTTATTCACACCCTCATTTATTCATTTGTTAACTTGTTTTATTTGTTCAATGTAAAGCGCCATGCCTGGCGTTTGTTTGTGTTACACTGTAAACCGATGTGATATCCTGGATGAATGTCGGTATATAAAAATTATAAATAAATAAATAAATAAATATCAACCAACATGCTATGTTCAACAAGCCTAAGCTTGAAAAATCAAAATAAATAGCAATGAAAAGAAAAGAAAACTTTCAGGATTGCCTATTCTGTAGATTGAGACATGTATAAAAATACAAACAAAGTGCAAGATAAACTCCAGCATCTGAAAGGAGAAGCATCAGCAGTGGTGGCTACTTCTAGTAGAGCAGGGCTTGACATCCTAGACCAGAGCAGGATGAAGCATCATCTTTGGAAAAGTCACCTTGATACCCCAGCCTGAACAAGGGGAAGCAAGCAATTGGTTGAGTTTTACAATGATGTTAACAGAATATGGAATTCATAAAGTGAAATGCCAACAACAGTTTCAAATTATCACAGTTCATTCACTTTTCTAATAGTTTCCAACCCCCCCCCCCAAAAAAAAAAAAAATCAAAAGCACCAAAACATGGAAATATGCTTTTTGCATCAGCAAGCCAAATTATGATAAAATTACCTTAACACCTCTGCTTCAGTCTATCAGGCACCTTACAATCTAGGTCATTAAACTATGTCCTGAGTGGCAAAAAAAAAAAAAAACCCCACTAAAAGCTTTCTTACAGATTCAATTGATGTTTCCGGTGCAAATGAATTAGTCCTTGTTAAATAATTATTTTTTAAAGTCTATTATTTCTATTCCTTTTGGCTTTTTATGTATGTTATTTGGTAAATCACTTAGGCCTGGATTCATCATTCATCGCTGAATGATGAATCCAGTGAAAACAGGGGAGCGGGGGGACGAAGGTGGGGGGCAGGCCTGCAAAAGCCCACAGCCTTCGCACCACAGCGGTGTGCCGGCTGCCGGCTTTCCCACCGAATAGTGCTACCATGAAAGGTGGTGCTATTCGGCGCGCTACTGCCGACAATAATGTTGGAAACGTTATCACCAGCAGCAAAGACACCACCGACTCCACCCCCTTCCCTCCCCCTAATTTGCATGCTATCGCACACGAAAAGGGCCTTTTCATATGCGATAAAGGCTTATTGCACGCGATACAGTCATATCACGTGCGATAAGCCTTTGATAAATGACCCCATTAGGTATTTAGGAGATAAATAAATAAATACATGTATTGTCCATTTTCATTGTTTCTTTCCATACAGTGTATCCTTACTGCCATTTCTTTTGACAACAGTCATGAGAAAAATAATTTTTCAGGGCAATAAGATGAGAATTTGGGCCTCTTTGGAAGAAGCTGGAGCGTTTCACTTTGAAAACCACTGCAGTTGAGCATTAGTTGAAAAGATAGGTTAAAAATACAAATTATTTTTATTACTATTATTACAAGGCTAGGGATCACCTAAAAGTAACTTGTAGTGCCTTCTAGTGACCTATGTTTTACTATTTTCCTACTTTGCAATTTAGTTAGAACTGTTTTCCCATTTTCCACTATTTGACCCAGAGCTTCTAAAATATAAACACTTTGGAGAATTTATAAAGAAACTAATTTGCTAAAGTATAAGTCAAGAAAATTTCAAAGAAATTCTTGATTCATTGTGAACACCAAGCATAAAGCAAAACAATCTTGAGTCTCATTGTTCAATTAAGATTCAAAAGGTCAGTACAGCTGTAAAATTTAAGGGATAAAGTTACAAAGCGTGCTCCCACTACTACCAGTTCTTATTTTTGTAGTGCTATTAGATGTACAAAGCACAGACACACATAAGAAACAGCCCCTGCTCCATGGATAGGGGCATTGCTAGGCAAGAGCACACAGGGTCCAGGCCCAGTGCCTGTTCCTACTCCTGCCTCCCAGTGCCTCTCTCCCCTTCACTTCCCCCCACCCCCCGGTGGTCCGGTTCTTCTGACTGATCCTCCTGCCACTGATACCTCTCCTCTTTCTCCTCTGCCCCATACAATTTACCGATCAGCTATTTAAGCCACGAGGCACTCTGCATCTATGGAGCAAACCACTGATCTTCAAATGGTACAGGGCTTGGTTGGGACTAGATTTATCTCTTCAGTACCCTTAGGGGCAGCGTGGGATGGAGTTCCCTTCACATCACTGCTTAATGTTGCAGCTGAATATCCAGTTAAATCAAACTATACAAAGCTTATGCAGTTAATAGACTTAAGGCAGCCATGTTTGTGGCCATACTTAGGCAGACAAAATAGCCAGTTAGCATGTCCCAACTCAACCCCTTTTTGTCTTCCTAAATCTATGTACACAGCAATTTTTGTACAGACAGATCTGACCGGATGGGGGATTGGAATTTTTAGCAGGTTAGATTTATGCAGCTAAAAAGTATTGCATAAATCTGGTAAAAATCGGTTTGTAATGGCTAGTGCTATTTTGTACCCAGAAGATTATTTTCAGTCGGTACAAATGAAGGATACTATTTGACAGAATGCTACTTAGCAAGCTGTGGATCCTTCTCTTTGCTTTCACAAACCATTCTATTTGGTGTGTCAGACTTATCGGGTGATCTCTGCCACCTCATCTTGTTAGGTCAACAACAGCCTCTGCCCTCTGAGTTCAGTTGAAATGGGACTCACACATCTATCTATTACTTGGACAATGGGCATTTTTGTTTTCACTTACTGGAACCTTCTAGTAATGCTTTTGTGACATTGCAGCACCAATATGAAACTTTTTCTTCAGCCAATGGAAGGTGAGGTTTGCACATTTCTCCTGGTGTCAGTAGCATTACTGAAATGTATGCCCCTATAATATTCTCTGGTTCCATTAGCCCTGGATATGGGATACAGTATCATATATATGCTTCAGGAGTTTGTCTGCTGCATGCCATACCTGGACTCCAATAACATTTCCTTACTTGTGACCCTTGAAAACAACAAGATTCGGAAGATTGTTCAGACTCCTGTATCCTGGTGGAAGAGTCTCTTCAGCTTTTCTTTATCAAGCACTTCTAGCTTTATGTGGCCCAGGTGCCACTAGATGGCATTGCTAATCCTTTAACAGGGCTATTTTTCTCAATGGACTTGTTTAATATTGATAGGTGAACAGTTTATTTGGTATACTTTAAAATAGGGAATGTTCTGGGTAAAGGAATAAGAAAGGCCTGGCTAATGGGAGGAGAATCAAGGTGGCCCTTCCTATATGGGGTTGCTGGTGGGATTATTTCTAAAAGGTTAAAAGTTTATCTTATTCTGTAAAACGGGGAAGGTTCCATTGTGTGTTGCAAGGGACGGTCCTAGTGGGAATGTGTTAGTGGTGTGAGTGGCTTGTGTGGTAGTAGCCAATAGCAGTGTGGTATAAAAAGGAGTGGTTACTCTATGGAAGGGGCTGGTTTCTGAGGAAGGGGAAGGCCCTGGAGGTGTAGAGGAGAAGCACCTAGTCAAGTGCTTCATCCTGAAAGCTACAACTCTCTGAGTGTGGATTACAGATGTGAGAAGAGGGACGATCTGTGGATTACAATTGCATGAAAGGACAGAACATTCATCAGAAAGCTCCCATCAGCCTTTCAAGAGAGAGAAAGGAGTGGTGCAGTAGTTGGGCTGCAGTGTGAATACCGTGAAGATGTTTGAAGTTTTGGGGTTGTACAAAGGAACTGTGGTGGTGGGGCTTGCTGGAGCTAGGGGAAGACGAACTGGCTGGTTATTTCATCACAGAGCTCAGGACACGCATTGGCCAAAAGGAATGGGGTGCAGCATGCCTGGGGCTACTCCTGAAGTGCATTAACTGGATTTTAAGCTGCTTCTGAAGGGTGAGTACTGTGACTGCAATGAGAAATACATCTAGGACCCCCCAGGGCTCGAGAGGAGAGACAACTTGGAGAAAGATGGAATGCTAACCGCTCGGGGTTCCCCTAGGATCTGGGAGAGAGTTGAAGAGGTGTATGTAATGGGAGGAAGTGTGATCTAAGGAGGATTGCATTCTTATTTGGAATAAGAATACAGAACTGTGAAACAGAGCTGAGGATTGTTTTGCTGACTTGGAGACTGGGGAAGTGGATACAGAGAAATGGACTGAGATCATGAGAAGATGTGTTTTCTTGTTGAAGTTTAATGTTCTTAATCTTGAACTGTTTTGAACTATAAATGAGTCACTGTGCTAATTTTGGAGCTTGTGATTATCAACTGATTCCAGAACTACATTACAATTATCTGGGTTGTTTTTTTTCTCTACTTGACTTGATAAACTTTATTTATTTTTGGAGCACAGATATTATGTGGACAATGTGTTTTGTTTTTTTTAAAGATTGTCTTTGGTTCAGTTTGGCCCTGCAGAGTATTTTTCCCCAGCCCTACACCCTGAGAGACTATGTTTCTCATCCTGGAAGACTTGCTATAGAGCTCCCCAGGCCTGGGAACATGACCCCAGAGGAAAGGGCGTTACATTTGATTTCTTTATTCATCCAATTATCTTATTGATTGTTTTTCAAATTCTAATTGTTTTCTGCTGTAAGTTCTATCATATCCTAAGTCTCTTCAATGCCTATCCTTTGGGATACAGAGTCCCTTTATAATACCGGCACTATTGCGTTTCTAAGTTGCTCTACTCCATTGGGATGCCAGTTTGTCTGCTGTTTGTCATGTTCTGCTTTGGCCACTTTCGATGGCATATAGAATTGGTTTTCCACTTTGCTGTTCCTAGTCTGGTCTCCATGAGGTATTCTGTACTCCTGTGTCAGTATACAGCTAGTCATGCCATTTAACTTTTCATCCACCCTATTACTTCTATTCCTTTAAATATTCCTTTTTATATTTATGATGTTGCTTCAATTTTCTGCACATCCTGTAACATACTATATTAGTATTGTCATGTCCTGATGTTCTTTTATCTTATCAATACCCTTTCTAGACTATTATTAGTCTTGACCTACCACTTCTCTTGATCCATTGTAAGCCATTCCTTGGTTTCCTTTCACCTCTTAGTATATCCTGTATACTGGAAGGCCTCCTTCTTTGTATGTATTCTGCCATATGGCGTATCCTGTCTAACAGGAATCTCCAACTAACTGCAAATGATAGGACCCCATCAGTAGCTCCTGACAAACCTAAATCAGTCTATAACCTCATGCATGAAGGAGAAACAAAGGAATCCAATAGAGCAGTGTCATAAAATTAAAAAAAAAAAAGACAAAGCAAAGGCTTTATTAGCAGAACTGATAGGAAAGAATCCAATCTTGTTAAATTGATTCATGCCACTGTGTTTAGTGGTATTGACTATTGTAATTCACTCTCTCAGGACAGTATTTTCCAATCGGTGTGCCATGGCACATTGGTGTGCTTCAGACCTTATCAGGTATGCCATAGAAAAATCACCACTGCCTGATGCTTTGATCCAGACCAGCAACTGGGCTCTGCTCTCAACACCTCCCAGCAACAAGTGGCTCTTAAACCTGTAGGAGCTTCTTTCTGAGAACCTGTGCAATCATGCATTCCTCGCCTTCCCATCTACAGTAGGAGGAACCCTAGAGGGTGAAAATGGATGGGCAGCATGCAGGGCAGGGATAGTTGGGCCCCACTTTCTGCAGCCCACGCAGTGCACATAGCACATCTTCTACCTCTTGAGCTTCCTCCTCTGAGTACTTCCAGCCTCTGTCTTATCCCGAGGCTGAGGGCGGGAAGCAAGCATGCACTGAGTGCTGGATGGGGCTCATTCTGAGTGCTGGGAGTAGCAGACTGGATGAACTCTGGCAGACACATGTGGTAGCCAAAGCAGCTGTCCAAACTGGCTGACCACATCACACCGATTTCTCCCTTCTCATGCGGAACTGGTCCATTGTGATGAGTGTGTGTGTGAATCTACAGCCTCTCTCCATTTGTTTTAAAATTTGGAAGCGAGACTGGTGGGGCTTTCAGTGCTTCCTTAGGTCTTTTTATTTATTTATTTTTTTACCATACGAGTCCTCTCCATGTCAGCATTGCCTGTCCCATGGAGGTTGGTGTGCTGCACAGCTTTTTATTAATGTAAGTGTACCTTGACCTTGAAACCCTGGTCTGTCTGATGGCTGCCTGAACACCAAGTATAACTCTGCTATCTTTTACAGCTGCACACTTATGTTCTAGCCACAAAAAAGAAAGACAAAAAAAAAAAAAGAAAGTGAAATATAATATTCTGGGAAATATTTATTTATTTATTTATTTAACAGTTTTATATACCGAAATTCTTGTAAGGGTTTACAAATCAGTTCGGTTTACATTGAACAGAAAACAGTGCTTCGGTAAATGAAAGCAATTACATAGAACATTAACATAGCTTCAAATGTGAACAATTACAAAGAACTAATAATAAATATCTTATTAACCAACAAACAAGCAGAACAACATTTAACATTTGTACAGAAAACAGTGTCTGTGTAGGGAGCCCTACCTGTAAACTATAAACACAAGCTGCTAGGCTGTCACAAATCTGCCTAGCAGGTGACTGAGAAGAAAATGACAAAGGTGGAAAATGGCTCCAACACCACTTCTTCTATGAAAAGACCAAACAGCAATAAAAAGGTCAACTCTACTGTGCAGAGGACAAAAAACACTTGTACACTGTAAGCCATGGAAACACGATGAAGTGAGGCAGGGACAGATGTTGGGTAGAAGGAAGTGTCAGCAGTTTCACCCAAGCCAGGAATGTGGCTGGAGGGACAGAGGTGATCAGAGCAGATGAACACAGGGAGAGTCATTTTCAAAGGCATTTCCGTGGGTAAAACGGTGCTTCACACGGGGCGAATGGCCCATTATAAAAGTGCTTACCCCATAAGCAGGTAAATGCACACATGTATGTGTGCTGGATGCATGTTAAGTTTGCCCAAACTGAGTGGAGGTGCACCCATGGGTGAGGGTGAGGATGGGTTTTCACTTATGCACACACGTTTTAGAAACCTTTTGTTTAGCCATTCAGCAACCAGTACAGGAAACACATAATACACATTTTTGTTTCCAGAGCATTTCCAAGGTGTATGAACTAAGTGCCCTTTTTA
This sequence comes from Rhinatrema bivittatum, assembly GCF_901001135.1. Taxonomy (NCBI): domain Eukaryota; kingdom Metazoa; phylum Chordata; class Amphibia; order Gymnophiona; family Rhinatrematidae; genus Rhinatrema; species Rhinatrema bivittatum. Next base: position 368,547,183 of record NC_042618.1, read on the forward strand.
CAGGACAGTGCGACTATAAAGTAACAAATAAACGATAGAAAATAATACAGTCTCCCAAATAGAACTAATAAACAAGTTACCGCACTAAATTATTTATATTATTGAGTAAAAGTGCAGTCGACCAAACAGCAAGTATTTAAACATCTAGCACCGCAGTCACATTAAACTCCAAACCAGGAGACAGACCAATTTCCACGTATCTACAGGGCTGCCCCGTAGAGGCCCCATATCTTATCATATGCAGAGCATTTTGATTCAGCATAAAGGTTACTTTTCAATGTTCACAACATCTTGTAACTGCCTATGCCAATGTGATATAGAAGGTACAGATGTCCACATGCATGTACCCTCTGAGCTAGCAATTTGCATTCTTCTCTGGAAAGGGTCCTCTGTTGTGTAACCCTCAAAAGGCACAAAACAGCAGTGAAAGAAACTCTTTTTAACACAATTGTTTGGGCTTCGGCCTGCACCTCTCTCCAGAAAGTTTGTATTGAAACACAAGACTGCCACATATCTTTCAAGAAGTGAAATATAACTGGAGGAGAGGGACCAGCACACCATATCTTTGGAAATGAATAAACCTCTAACCCCCACTACATATAACCTTTAAGCATTAGTTTTGCTGGAATATCCAGCATTTTTTTTTTTTTTACCACTGCATCTGTAGTTTTTTATGACCCCAAAATTCATGCATTGCATCTGAATCCTTAGCAAACCAAGCAAATCTTCAAAAATAATTCTGAACAGTTAGCACTGAAAGTTCTGTAAAAGCTTACAATCAAGCGGGCCAATACAGTAAAAATCGCGGGAGAGTGGGCGAGCGCCCGCTCTCCCGGAGCACGCAAAGGTCACTCTCCTGTGCGCGCGATACGGTAAGTTAATTTATTTAAATTAGGGCCGGCGGTAAAAAGAGGTGCTAGGGATACTAGCGCGTCCCTAGCGCCTCTTTTCGGACAGGAGTGGCGGCTGTCAGCGGGTTTGACAGCCAATGCTCAATTTTGCCGGCGTCGGTTCTCAAGCCCGCTGACAGCCACGGGTTCGGAAACCGGATGCCGGCAAAATTGAGTGTCTGGTTTTCGACCCGCCAGCCGCAGGCCCATTTAAATTTTTTTTTTTTTTTTTTTACTTTTTTTAATTTTCGGGACCTCTGACTTTCGGGACCTCTGACTTAATATCGCCAGATGCTGGCAGAAATTATCACCTACCGGTGCCGGCAGAAATTATCACCTACCTTTGGGTAGGTGCTAATTTCTGAAAACAAAATGTGCAGCTTGGCTGCACATTTTGCTTTCTGAATCGCGCGGGAATACCTAATAGGGCCATCAACATGCATTTGCAAGTTGCGGGTACTATTAGGTTCGGGGGGGGGGGGGGGGGGGGGTTGGATGTGCGTTTTGGACGCGCTATTACCCCTTACTGAATAAGGACTAAAGCTAGCGCGTCCAAAACGCGCATCCAATCATGGGTTAACAGTTGCTCCGCCGGAGCGCACTGTACTGTATCGGCCTGAAAGTAAAGTACATTGGGCATGCATGCTGCAAGTTAAGATCAGTCTAATCCAGCCATGCTAGATACCCCATAAGCTAATCCCAGACCTTTGCCTTTCTTAGGTGTGTCCTTGCTCATGCTTCTGGCTAACTAAAGTTGAAGTTAAACATGTCCTCTTCAACTCTAAACACTTCAAATGGGATCTCAACATCATCTCACTAAAGACATGTGTATAAATCTGCCTTCTTGGCCACAGCCCCTCCAGCGGGATGAAAGAGAGAATCTGGTGTAAGAAACAGGATATCTATAAGCCCTGTGTAGCAATTTATACATTAATTCAACTCTTCTACTACAGATAGAAACTTTTGATGCAGTTTTCCAAATAGATTTCCATTGCGGCCAGTCTAGCTCCAGACCTAGGTCTCTTTATAGTTCAAATAATGGGCGCATATATTGTCCCATAAAACTTCTGCATGCAAATTAGCAGATGTAATTGTGTGGGGGGTAGTTTTGCTGGGATCATTTTCAAAGTGAATTTATGTGTATAAGATCACTTTGAAAATTGGTGAAAGTTATGTGTGTATTCGGCCATCTCTTTCCTGTGAGGTAATTTTGAAACTGCCCATAGTGGTGCAAAGTCCGGGGGTATCTTATACCCCTGGACTTTACACGCATTTTCAAAGTGAGATTACGCGCGCAAGGTCATTTTGAAAGTTACATGGGAAAACTACCTGCACCCATGTACACAAATAACTTTAAAAAGCGAGACTATGACGGCCTAAGGCAATTAGAAAAAAACTCAAAGGAGTGGTTGCAAAGGATGAAAGTTTGGATGAGGCATGGACATTTTATTGTTAACCGCTATCGTGCGGGTAGTTTTCCTAAGAAAAATGACACAGACTTTTAAAACGTCCGAAGGTATGGGCGTGTGCAAACCCCGCCCCATCCTGCCCCCGGGAGCATCTTCTCACAGTGCGGGTAAAGTTGCACGTGTTGTGGCACCGAACGTGGAAGTTTACTTGCGCACAGGGCGGGCAATTTTCAAAAAGCCCTTTGCTGAGGGTAAAGCCTCGTTTTATCTGAGGAAATGGCTTCTAAAATTACCCTCCTGCTCCTGGGGGCGAGGAGAGGTCAGGCTGCACCACCACGAGGAGCAGTGCATAATCAAAACTATGCATTCGGTTTCCACTGGGAAAATTATCTTCAGAGGAAGCATGCAGGAATCTCTGCAGGTACATTTCCAGGGGAAAGCTAAGAGAAACTGAGTCATTTATTGAAACAAACTCTATGGGGGGGAAAAAAATACCCGTGGGGTTTGCACCAATGTGGGCAGTTTCATTATTGCCCCCTTTATATATTGTTTTAGGTTAGGATAAATATCCTCTATTATGTATTTGCCTGGCCACCCTGTTTTATTTCTTTGACTTCTTAGTCTACTGTATATTTGGTACATTTTATTTTATTAGTTGCTGCAATCTGCCTGAATCTACAGGAAAGGCAGAATATAAATTCACAAATTAAATTAAATTATATAGCCCTTTAATCCTAGAATGGACAAATCGATACTCTTAAGAGTCTGCCTTCTACTCTTATGAAGCAGAGAGATATTAAAATCCACAGTGTTACCTAGCATAGGAAGAAGTGGCATATATCTTGTGATGGAGAGAAAAGCAGAGCTGCAAAATGATTCCTATGATATTTTATTGACTAGGTGCTGTCCTTTGTGGTCAGGTGCTGAGGTAAGAAATATCCCCATAGAAGGCAAACTGATAAAATTTGAGGATTGGAGAAATATTTATGGCGTGGAGAAAGGTCTGAGATTTCGGGCTGGGGGGAGAAGACTGCACAGTTTCACTGATTTTCACGGTTTCTCAAAAAAAAAAAAAAGCATTTTCACAACAGGGAGCTGTGGTTCAGAACGTCGGGTAAATTTTACATGCAGCTCTCCTGAAAAGCAGCATTAGTCTTCCACTTCTAGAAGGGCAAAATTGAAAAGCAGAATGAGAATGAACTGACTGCCATAATTTCTTTTGTCTTGCTCCTTTCTCTTGGCTCACCAGAGAGAAACAGAATCTGACATATCTGAACTTTTCCTTATCAGCTGAAGGCCTCGTCTTTTGCTGCTGCAAAATCCCATTTCAGAAATGCTGAATTCTCTAAAACCGGAGACACTGAAGTGGCGATGGCAATTTATGGCACTCTGCTCTGTTCGTGTTGCGCAAGCCCTTGCTTTTCCAGGCACGGTTCTTCCAAGCCAACCACTTTAGATGTTTTTTATTCTGCTCTAGTAATAATATTCTTCTGGTACATATATGATGGGGCCTCCAGATTGGGTCTATGACTAAGAGATTGAGATTGAAAGAGGCTTTGGATGGGGGAGCCCTGGGAAAACTGGAGGAAAGATTATTAAGTGTGCAGTACCAGTAAACTGCCACTAGATGGCATAGTGCATGGTAACTAAGCTGGTTGGTTATTTTGTAATGGAAATGTTCTGGATAAAGTTACTAATGTTTTTAGTTCTTTTAAGAGGGTTGGGAAGAAGGATCCTCTGGGGGAGTGGTTAGTAGAGTATATAACCTGGGTTCAAGGTTTGGCAGGAGGATTCCAGAGGAAACCTCACCATAGACAAGGAGTGGAGAGATCTGCAAAGACTAAGGCTGGTGGGTCTGGGGGCCCCTCCGTTAGGAGTGGGCCCCGCATGGATTTTCCCCTGAAGGTGAAGGGCCCGAGACTGAGGAGGAATTATTTTCACAAAGAATTACCAGAGGACCCGGTTTGGGTTTGCCCACAGAAAGAGGGACCAGGAGGAGTTTGGCCCCATCCAGAAGGAAATGAGCTCACATAGAGAAGGAGCTCACGAGGAGGCATGTGCCAGGGGCACCGGGGACGTCCACAAGCACTGCCGGAGACATAGGGACTATATGTAGGGAAGGTGGGATCCTACTGACCCCTGATGTTAGTACCTGTCTCAGATGGAGGTGATGTGATGTGTGGAGAGCCAGATGTTACCCTATGGATGGTGGGGTGGGATATTGTTCATACTGTATTTGTGGGATCTAACAGAAATGTGAGCAACATATGTCTAACTGAGTTGAAAGAGGGCTAAATTGAATTTTGAGGAAGACTGGAAAATTCTTTGAAGTTGGTATAATTTGGGGATAACTAACTATATAAGTGATTGCTTGAAGCTGTATCTTGCCTGTGAAACCTGTGAGCTCTGATTAATTCACTAAAATTGTATTGCCCTCTATAAGTGTGTAACTAGATGCTAGCTGGCAACCCCAGAGATAAAAGTTTAATGATTTGATGCTTACTGTGGTATGCTTTTTAAATGGGGTGTACCTTGACTACCAGCAACCACTATCGAGGAAAAGAGAGAGCTGAGTTCACGGAAGGGAGTCTTAGGTGAGTGGCCTCCCTGATCCAGCACAAGGAAAGAGTACCACCCTGTCTGCCTCTAGCCCAGATCCACTGCACCATCTGCTTGACCCACTTTACTGAACCCAATAACCCAAGAGACTGGCACATGGCTCACGCAGGAGTCAGAGCCTCTCAGCATTTTTATGTGCCCCACGCATGGCGGGTTACACATAAAGGGGCGGATTTTCAGCGCCCTGCTCGCCTAAATCCGCCCAAAACCGGGCGGATTTAGGCGAGCAGGGCCCTGCGCGCCGGTAAGCCTATTTTACATAGGCCTACCGGCGCGCGCAGACCCCGGGACTCGCGTACGTCCCGGGGTTTTCGGAGGGGGGCGTGTGGGGGGCGTGTCGGGGGGCGGGCCCGGTCGACGCGGCGTTTCGGGGTCGTGTCGGCCGCGTTTTGGGGGCGGGTACGGGGCGTGGCTACGGCCCGGGGGGCGGGGCCGCGCCCTCCGTACCCGCGCCCCAGGTCGCGGCCCGGCGCGCAGCAGGCCCGCTGGCGCGCGGGGATTTACGTCGCCCTCCGGGAGGCGTAAATCCCCCGACAACGGTAAGGGGGGGGTGTAGACAGGGCCGGGTGGGTGGGTTAGGTAGGGGAAGGGAGGGTAAGGTGAGGGGAGGGCAAAGGAAAGTTCCCTCCGAGGCCGCTCCGATTTCGGAGCGGCCTTGGAGGGAACGGGGGGAGGCAGCGCGGCTCGGCGCGCGCAGGCTATACAAATCGATAGCCTTGCGCGCGCCGATCCAGGTTTTAGTGGATACGCGCGGCTCCGCGCGTATCTACTAAAATCCAGCGTACTTTTGCTTGAGTCTGATGCGCAAGCAAAAGTAGGCTGTTCGCGCGCCTCTTAAAATCTACCCCAAAATAATTAATGGCATTAAAACTACTTTTAGATTTGTAAACATGATATATGTGGACTTACCACTGTTTGCTAAGTAAGGCATTCGCATCGTCTAGGCCTGGATTAGTAAAGGGTTTCGTTCTCATAGTTATTATGATAGGCAGTTTGTTGATCTACGAAGCGTAAAGATCGCACAATTATTGCTTAAATAGAGAATAAAATTAAATATGAAAAGAGCAGAGATCTCAATAGTTTAGTTGACCAACTGAGAGGAAACAAAAACCTAAACAAAAGAAAAAAAAATTAAATAAAATTATTAAATAATGTCTAGCAGTAATTAAATGATTCTTCCAGAAACCCCTTTAATTACTTACACAGCATCTCAGTATGCTCAAGGAGATTTTAGCACTTTTGTTTTTCTAATGAAACTGGGCTCTTAACTTGGCAGTTGCGACCTATGAATAATGAGAAGCAGGGATCTGGGTGGAAAGCAACAGCACCATAGCCTGAAGAGGCTAAACTGCCTGTAACTCATCGATCCAGGACCTAATATAAATGGTTGCAACAGAATAAAAAGGATAATTTATCAAGTAATGGGAAAATATAAGAGGGCTGAGCTTACACAGGGATGCAAATATGTTGCCAGCATGAGAGTGTCATCACTTTGTCAGGGAAATGATTTTCGATTCTAAAAAGCCTCGGGTATGACGAGCTGCATGTTTTAAAAGAGTACTCTGCTTATCACCTGCCTAAGTTTCAGATCAATCAAACTGAACACAAATGTCCCATCACCGCTTACAACTCAAAAAATATTCTTTTTCTTATAAAGACTTCTTCAACCATTCTTATTCCCCACGGGTAGTCTAATATTTTATATCATTCATTTTTTTCATCTTTTCCAGAGCACCTTAATAAAAAAAAAATTTTGAAAAGATTTTTTGGAAGGGGTTGTTAGTTTCATATAATTAATTGTGCTCCCCAGCACTATTGCTGTTATCTATAATCATCAACCTCCAACCACCTCCCTTATGTGTTTTCTTAAAGTGCATTGTCAAGCACAATTTAAATTGAATGGCTGAAACTTTTAAAACTACTATTGCTTGCCCCACAATTTTTCACCCTGTTATTAGCAGTCCTGCTTACTGTCCCACACTCTTGTTAACAGTCCTGCTTACTGTCCCGACATGACCACGTTTCAAACAAACCGTCCTTCCTCAGGGGATATCAATCTATGCTGTAATCCGCGGGTCCTTTCTGAAAAAGCGTATTTCTTTCGATGATCTTCTTTTAATCCGCCATATTGTTCAGCGTAAACGCCATTCGAAATCAGCTGAACACTGAATTGAACGTCCTTTATACGTTATCTGAACTAGTAAAACCAACCAAACAGCGAGCTCATATCACACCTCACCAATGAAAGAGTCCGAATCTTATAGTCCTCCCAAACACACCCCTCTTTTAAACCAACATCGCAATCTTAAGTTCTTCCTTCATCCCCCTCGGTATCTATATATTTAAGGTGTAAATCTAAAACGCCTCACGATAATTGAGTCTGGCGTTCAAATCTCCTCCATGAACTGGTCTGTAAAGTTGTTCAATTATGGTCCAGTTCAGTTGTGAAAATTCTTGTCCCGCCTCCCCTAAGTGTTGAACCATCGGTGCTGTCATTTTGACCATATTAAAACGTGACCTGTGTTCCACCAGTCTAACTTTAATGGGACGTGTCGTTCATCCTACATAGATCCTGGGACATGGACACATGATCGTGTAGATTACATTCGTAGAATTGCAATCTGTATGTGTCTTTCTCCAAACCTTATACCCCATAACTGGGTCAATCCATTCCTCCCCTATTATAGTAATTTTACTCCATCTGGATTTGACTTTCCAATTGAGAATGCACAACTTTATCTCTAATATTAATCCCTCTTGTTGTCGCAATCAATGGTAACTCCTGAAAAATGTCATGAAGTGCTAGTACATGCCAGTGTTTCTTAATCGCAACGGCGATAATTCCCACCGCCGTAGTTTGTTTCAAAACACAAACCAACCTTGACTGTTCTCTCCCCGGTTTATACTGGAGAAGTTGCTGCCTATCACTGTTATGGTTAATGGTGTTTGGGTGGATCCTTGGACACTGTGGCAGCTGACCACACCCACAGGGGGCAGTCCCGTGAGGGACCACGGTGTCAGGCTAGACTCCGTTCAGACAAACACAGATTTGAATCTTTTATTAAACAATTTGAATGACCACCAGAGGTGGCGGTAGTGAGTAGTGGTTGTAGAGCCCGGCTGGGCGCGTCTCACACAGAACGCTGGAACAGCGGGTCCTCTGCAAGGCAGTTCTGTAGTGGAAAGAGACTGAGAGTTATGAGCAAACAATAAGATTAACATTCAGAGTCCCAATGTAGAAATAGGAGAAGCTACGAGACAGGGAGAGCAGGCCCTCGAGGAGCGAGTACCTGATCCCTTAGAGCAGAGAGACTCGGTAGCGTTGTACTCACTTAGCAGAAACAGAGATTTCACTAGACGAGAGGTCTGGCACCGGAGCAGAGAACAGGCCCTCGAGGAGCGAGTACCTGATTCCAGTGAAACAGTACTGTGGAGAGAGATGGTTTCTGTACTCACTGATAGTAACTGTAAGTTAGTTCTTCCAAGTAGAAGGGTAGAGGTTGCAGGCAGCGACACAGGGAACATGGGCCCTCAAGGAGCGAGTACCAGTCTCCTGATAGCACCTGAAAGAAGCAAAGAGGCCCCCGAGGAGCGGGTACCCCGTTAGAGACCCTGAAGGGTAGTAAGAGTTCCAGATAGCGCTGGAGTGGCAGAGTAGCTTAGGAACGGAGAGCGAATCCCATCCGTATGAATCCTGTTGCTAACTCAATGAGCTAGCAAATACTGTAGGCATATATACCCGGAAGTTGTGACATCAGAACAGGGGGACACCCCTGAGGTTCGCGCCAACGTGGAGTTAAAAATGAGGGCGGTGTGCGCTCGCGCGCCCTAGAGGTACCTTGAAGGAGAATGGCGGGAGGCAGCACCAAAGCCAGTCTGGGGATGCCAGAGAGAATGGCAAGCAGACGCCGCGGCAGCCATCAATCCAACATGAGCGGGAGGAGCCGAAAGTAGAGAGAGGTAGCGGGGCGAAGCCGTCGAAGACAGACGGATGCAACAGTCACTGTATTTATCCCATTTATATGCATGTTGTATTGCTTTATGAGAATATCCTTTGGCTGAAAATCTTTCCTTTAATAACTTAGCCTGTTTTTCAAATTCTAATGTACTAGAGCAAATTCCTCTACAACGGACCGGCAAGCCCATTTTAAAACTCCGAACATGATGACTGTGAAATTTCAACAGATTTTTTTTCAAAAAAATTTTTGAAAAATTTTTTTTATTAAGGTGCTCTGGAAAAGATGAAAAAAATGAATGATATAAAATATTAGACTACCCGGTGGGGAATAAGAACGGTTGAAGAAGTCTTTATAAGAAAAAGAATATTTTTTGAGCTGTAAGCGGTGATGGGTCATTTGTGTCCAGTTTGATTTATTTAAGTTGAATATCACTGTGAGTGGTGGAGTGGTTAAGTTTCAGATCAAGCATTGTGCCTGTGCACGTACATGGCCCATACAGCCTTCAGTTAACTTCCCCTTACATGAATGTGCATGGAACTAATGGTCAAACATGTTGCAGGTGATACCTTTTCACATAAGAACAGAAGGAGTGTCAGTCTCAATTAGATTGTAAGCTCTACTGAGAGGGGACTGGGTCTCATGATTTTGTAAAGTGCTGCGTAGGTTGAGAAGCGCTATAGAAGTGATAAATGGAAGTAGAAGTAGTAGTAGTAGTAGTAGCAGTAGACCAATGATTCATCAAACCCAACATCCAAACTTCCACAGTGGCTGATCTGGGCCACTTGGAAAGTACCTAGAAGATCCTAATCTGAGAGCCATTCCATGTTGCTCATGCCTAGAAGTAAGAGTTGTTGTTGCCCAAGTCTACCTGGCTAATAACTGTTAATTTTCTCCAGGGACCTTTCCAAACCTTTTTTTGTAAATCCAGCTATGCCTTGCCCACATCCTCTAGCAACAAATTCTATAGCTTAATTGTGCACTGACTGAAAAAAATCTTTCTTAAATTTGTTTTAAATCTTGTACCAACCAAGGTAAATAACTGTTCCTCATTCACTTGTTCTATTCCACTCATGATGTTATTAGGGGTTTCTTTTTTCCATTTTGTTTCATTGGTGGTGCTGGTGGGAGTGACCTGTTTTTTGTTTTTTTTAATTTTGTTTCTTATCAATTTTTTAAAGCACTAACATCCATTCCCAGGGTCCCTTCCCCTGCTGCAAAAATCACTTTTCAAAAAAAAAAAAAAAATCCCAGCAGACCTTTTCCCCTTCCTCTCTACACCCTCCCCTCCCAGCTTAACCTCAAAGGTAAGCAAGCATTTTCATGTGACAAGAGCGATTCCCAGATGCTCCTAGCTCATCGATGCTCTTTTCAAACTGGAGCCGGCAGACCCCGAGGCCAACATCATTTTGTTGCATGGCGGTACCTCTGTAGCGAAGTGCAGAAATACCTCTGAAAAACAAAATGGTGCTGGCCTCAGGGTCTGGGGCCTCACTTTGAGCAGAGCATTGGCGGGAATTGTGGGAAGCTAAGGGCGGGGAATCTAGAGGGTAAGGAGGTGGAAAAAAGGCCTGGCAGGTCTTTATGTTTAAGAACTATGATTTCTGCGGCAAGGGAAGGAAGCTTCACAGATGGATAGGATACTACAGCCTTTTCTTGTTTGAAAATGAAATAAAAATTGACCAAAATTTAGTTTGTTTTTGTTTTGTTTCATTCTTCTCTGTCTTTTACTCCAGGGCTTTGTCTTCTTGGATTGTGTGGGGGGCTCAATCGCTGAGCAAGTTTCAGAAAACGTTACTACATCAGTTACTTCATGCTGTCCGCTTTTCGATGGCCTTGAAATGGAAATCTGGGCCTACACTGGAAAACTGGAGAACTCAGGTTCACTCTGTGGCCTTAATTAAGAAATTAATATTATCTCGTAACATATAGGTTGTCTTATATGACAAGATCTGGGATCCGTTCTGGACATTTTACAATTCCAGATGTAGTGGGGATGGAATGCTGTGAATGTTGTTATACTTTATATCTTTTTCGTTTTGTCATGGATCGCTGCACTGTAATCTTTCAGTGGCTTTGTATGTTGTCTGGTTTTGCATAAAATAAAAAGTAAAACAAAAAACAAAAACAAAATGAAACAAGAAATTTTGTTGAAATGTCCCATTTTGTTTCAAATTGAAGCACATCCCTAGATTTTATAAACCTCTGCTGTCATATCCCTTCTCAGATGTCTCTTCTCCAAGGTAAGTTGAAGAGCCCTAACCTGTTTTAACCTTTTTTATAAGGGAGCTGTTAAATCCCCTTTTATCATTGTTGTTACCCTTTTCTTCACCTTTTCTAATTCTGCTAGATCTCTTTAGAAATGGAGCAACCAGAATTTCACACAGTACCCAAGTTGTAGTTGAAATGTACATTTTTTATTTTTTTGTTCTTTATTTAAGGGCCGGATTTTCATTCATTTACACGCACGGCCGAGCCTTATGCGTGCCGGGCCAATTTTCAAAGGGCCCGGCCACGCATGTAAGTCCCAGGGTTAGTGAAAGGGGCGGTCCAGTGGGTGGCTAGAGGTGCCCGGCACAGCGGCCATTTGCTGCTGTGCCGGGGGATCGGGTGCTGGTGCGCACAACTTGCTCCTGCTCAGAAGCAGGATCAAAAGGTAAGATAAAGATTTTGGGGGGATTTAGGATAGGGATAGGGGGAGGGCAGGATAGGGGGAAGGGGAAGGGGAAGGGAGGTCAGGCTAGGGGCTTGGGAAGTTCCCTCCCAATCCGCTCCTTAACTGGAGTGGACTGGGAGGGACCTGGGGAAGGCCCCGATGCGTTGCTGCACGTGACTGCATATATCTTCTGCCCCTTGCGTGCGCAGACCTGGCATTTTATAACACACACGCATGTTATAAAATCGCGCGTGCATGTGTGTGTGCTGGGTAGCGCTCGCGCGCAGTTTTTTAAAATCTACCCCAAAGAATACAGCAAGGAACACCTTGAGAAGATATTTTAGGAGCTACCAAAAGAATAATTTCACCTAATAGCAAACCAAATAAGAAGAAAAAGAACTGAGAGGCCCATATTCAAAATGGCAGTTAGTCGAATAAATACTCAATTTTTTTTTAGTTTTTAAGGTGTTTTTTATGGTTATATCACAGCAATCAGGTCTATTTTGTTCTATTGGATTTTTTTATGCACATTTATTTAATGTCTGTTTAGTTAATTTTTACTGTATTTTTATGTTTTTAATCTTGACTTGTATAATTCATGTTTGACTGATTATATCATTATGAAGGTGTACTATAAGTTGTTATCAACCATGAACACTTAGATACATGCAGAATATAAGTTTTTAAATAAATAAATAACAAGCAAATTTTCAAAGACCCACATGCACAAATACCGGTGGTTACACGTGTAGCAGGGGCCTGCCGTGCAGGCATTTTCTAAAGGTCCCAGCCACGCGCGTAACTACTGTTACACACAGAAGTGCCAGGCCCTGAAAAAGGGGTGGGCTGGCGGTGTGGTCTGGGTGAGGAGGGGTGGGGTGGGGGCTGACCAGGACAGCGGCCATTAGGTCCTGTCCCGGGGAAGCACGCTCCGGCAGCCAGCTGGCACACAATAATTTATTTCTGCTCCAAAGGAACAGGTAAGTTACAAAACAAAAAAAAAAGCCTAGTTAGCATTAGTATAGGGGTTGAGGGGGAGAAGGGAAAAGGGAAGAAGAGTAGATAGGGGTAAAGGAAAGTTCACTCCTTAATTGGAGCGGACTTGGAGGGAAATGGGCAAAAGCCCGATCATGTCGCCACGTGTAGATTACAAAATTCCCTCCCCCCGTGCAAGCGAGTCACCCGCACATGCGGATTTTAAAATCTGGTGCTCATATGCACACGGCCCTCGGATTTTATATCATGCGCATGTTATAAAATCAGTGTGCACATGGACATACACAGGGACTTTTTAAAATCAACCCTTAAATGTTTAGCTGGCTAAGTGGTGCTGCTGAATATCTAGCTATGATCAGCAGGCTCCACTTACCTGGATAAGTAACTTATCCGGCTAAGAATTTAGCCAGACAAGTTAAGGCGGGGGATGGGCATAACGGGGAAGAGTGGAGTTAGCCGGATTAGTTATCTATTTATAGCCTGTTAATTTATCTGGTTGGGCAACAGGGCTGTCCTAAAGTTAACTGGATAAACTTATCCTGCTAAGTTTAAGAAAGCCGGGTATATTGAATATACAGCACTAGTTATCCAGATACGTTTATCTGGATAACTAGCAGAGCCTCACTAGTGGCTGAATGAATATAGACCTCATCATTACTTGTAACCCCCAAGTTCAAGCCCATAAAATGTAGATTCCAATACTACAACCCCATGAAAAATAAACATCAAAAAGAAATTGCAATATAAAATTATACAGAGCTTATTTTCAGTTTTATTCTTTATTCCTTTCTGAATAATTCCTAATATCTATTTGCTTTTCTTAACCATTGGTGCACACTGAACCAAGGAATTCAGTATTCTTCATGATGACTCCATGGTCCTTTTCCTGAGTGGCAATTCCTAATATGGAATATAACATTATGTACATATATTTAGGATTATTTTCCACCAGGGATATTGCTTGCACTTATCCATATTAAATGTTATCTGCCATACCTCACAATCTGCTTGTATTTAACTACTTTGAGTAAGTTTGTGTCATCTGCAGATTTGATCACCTTATTCATTGCTTCCTTTTCCAGATCATTAATGAATAAGTTTAATTTAATTAAACTGAATAATTTATGAATCTGCCCAAAGCAATGTACAACAGCTTGTTAAAAAAGAAAATAAATTATCATCTGAAATAACACACTCAAACACTGATTCCAGAGCAGATCCATGGGGCACTCTGCTATTTTCCATTCTCCTCTGGGAAAACTGACCATTAAGTCCTACTTTTGTTTGCTAGCCTTTAATCAGTTAAGATCCACAATAGGGCATATAATCCTAACCCATGACTTTTTAATTTTCTGAAAAGTATTTCATGAGGAAAAGCCTTCTGAACATTCAGATATACTATATTGACCAGCTCATCCTTATTCACATGCTTACATACATCTACAAAGAAATCTATCTTGATAATGCATGACTTCCCTTTGCTAAATTTATGCTCTTTCTATTCAGTCACACTTATCCATTATGTACAGTAATTTTGTTCTTAACAAGAGCTTCCACTGTTTTACTTGTCACCAACATCCGGTTCACTGGCTTGCAGTATCCTGAATTATCCCTGGTGCCCGTTTAAAAAAAATGGCATTATATTGGCTACCCTCCAGTCTTCAAGAACAGTGGTAGATTTAAATGATACATTATAAAGTTCATAGTTGCGTTCTTTCAGAAATCTGGGTTGAATACCATCAGGTTCTGGCGATTTGCTACTATTTAGTTTATCAATTTGTTCTTGCATTTCTTCCAGACTCACAGGTCTATCCAGTAACGAGCGGTAGGAAGAGCTGCGTTAGTGCCCGGCGCACCCGCGGTTGCCGCACGCACAGTGCAGCTCACCTACCGCTTGATCCTGTATGTAAATAGCTTGCAAATGCAAGCTGCGTCTAAGAAGCGTCCGTGAAGCGTTAGGCCCGCGCAACCCATTTTACTGGATAGAGCGCCTATACAGTATCCTGGGTGTGCGGGCCTAACGCTTCATGGCCACGCTGGTATCTGTCATTTCAAATGTCATTTGAAATGACAGATACCAGGAAGTCGGGATTGCCAGTCTCCCTCTCCCCTCCTCCCGAAGGAGGGCACGAAAAGCAGCCTTGCTCCGGGAGGAGGGAAGAAGGGACTGGCAGTGTGAAGCGGCGAAGTGACTTACTTTTTGCAGCCCCTCCGGACATCGGACGACCTCTCCTGCCTCCAGCTGCTCGCGAAGATGGACGCCTGCACGGCCGCTGAAGACGTGACGTCACATGCCGTGACGCCAAACGTCGTGACGTCACGTCTTCAGCGGCCGTGCAGGCGTCCATCTTCATGAGCAGCTGGAGGCAGGAGAGGTCGTCCGATGTCCGGAGGGGCTGCAAAAAGTAAGTCGCTTCGCCGCTTTACACTGCCAGTCCCTTCTTCCCTCCTCCCGGAGCAAGGCTGCTTTTCGCGCCCTGCTTCGGGAGGAGGGGAGAGGGGACTGGCACGGGGGAAGCCACGATGTCCGGAGGGGAGCTGCAAAAGTAAGTCGCTGAGCGTAGGATTGCCCGTCCTCTCCCCTCTCTCTCTTGCAATTTTTTTTTTCGCTTTTTTTTTGCTTCGGGAGGAGGGGAGAGGACTGGGGCTGCCCCGGAGACCAGCATCCATGGACGCGGCCAGGGCAGGTGAGCGGGGGCTGGGGGAAAGCTTGCCGCCTACCCTTACCCCTGCCTCTAACGCAGGGGTAAGGGTAGGCGGTACGTTAGCAGGTTAAACGCGCGGCAAAACGGCAGGGTAAAATAGCGATAGTCGGGGCGCGGGTTACTGGATGCTAGGGAATAGCTAATTCGCTCGTTTGCATGCAATATACATGCCGCGTGCGGAAGGGGTTGCCCAGGGATTTTAGGACGCGGTAAGGGTAGGTTAAAGGGGGTTGTGGATCGCAGGAAGGGCTAACGCGGCCGGAAAGTGAGTAGAACGCGGGTTAGGAGCGGGGTAAACGCGGCCGCACTTTACTGGATAGACCTGTCAGTGATTTGCTTTATTTCCTCTACATCATCTCTTCCAAAGGGGCAGATGCAATATGCCGAGTGCACTCTTAATGAGCAGATAGACCCGGGTAAAATAGTCGCCAATCAATCCCCTAATGCAATAAGGGGATTAGCGTCTATTTAACGCACATCTAACATGGAGTGAATGAGATAGCGCTCATCACAAGCAAATGCATGTGAATGAGCCTATTACTCATTTGCTCCCAATGCAAAAAGATAAATGTGTGTCTCAGATGCACATTTATCGCTCAGATATTAACACCTGCCTGGAGCAGGCGTTAATAGCTGAGCATATTGAAAATAAGTATAGAAAAGCAGAAAAAACTGCTTTTCTGTACTTCTTTTTTAAAGTAAAAAAAAAACAAAACTCAGCAGACCGCCGAGTTATGAAGACCGCCGCCGGTAAACTCGGTGTCGGTTTTCATAAGTGGCCATCTGCCAGTAATGAAAATAGTCGCTGATAAACTCGGGGGCCATTTTCATTACTGGCAGACAGGAAGGTTATGAAAACCAAGGCAGAGTCTACCGGCGTCGGTCTTCATAACTAGGCAGTCTGCCAGTAGTGAAAATGGCCGCCAAAAAACTCGGGAGCCGTTTTCATTACTGGCAGACAGGCAGCCATGGCGGGTCGCGTGCTAGGAAGGAGGCACTAAGGTCGCACAAGCGACCCTAGCGCCTCCTTCGTAGCGTGACCCCCTAATTTAAATATTGCATGGCGCACCCCCCTTTTGGGGCATTATGCATGCGTTAAGAGGGTGGGCGCTGACTGTTCAGCTCCCGCTTTCTTCATGCCTTTATTGCATCGGCCTCAAAGAATGGTGCCAGTGTAGGTATCTAGCACCATTTACTGCAGTAAAGACCAAAGCAAAGAATTAAGGCAACTTTTTCAGAGGAAAAGTAGCCTACTGGTTAGGGAAATAGGCTAGCAGTAGAGAAACCAGCATTCAAATCCTGCTTCTCCCACTGAAGGTCTTTGCTTCCTTGGGTAAGTCGCTTATCTCTAGGGACCTTTGTTTTTATTTTATTTTTCTTGGAATTTATCAGTGTTTATTTTAATGATGAAAAACTGAAAAAAAAAAAATCAGTGAAAAAAAAATGATAATTTTTTTCACTAAAATTATCCCACTTTTGTTCAGTATAATAAATACTGATAAATTCCTGGAAAAAATATAATAAAAACCGAAAACGAAGGTCTCTACTTATTTCCCATTTCCTCAGATACCCACTTAGAGGTGAAGTTTAAAAGTCCAGCGTGCGCCAAAATCGAGAGATACGCACACAAGTCAGGCTCGCATGAACCCACCAAATTTTAAAAGCTGCACAGATGCACGCATGTCTCACACAGCGCACACATCTCAAACGTTTTTATAAAGGGGTACGGTGTGGCCGTAGTCTGGGTGGGACATGGGCATTTCAGAGCGTGGCCAAGAGATGTGCATGTAAACAAAGAACCTTGGCATGTGCCCAGGTCCAGTGGTGCTTAAGTTTACTTCCAATATGGAGGAGGTGTAAGTTAAAAAAACCAAAAAACTAGTCATAATAGGTGATTTAAGGGTCTGGGGTAACTGGGGATGAGAGAGGATATTAAACTAGGGGTGTTAGGAGGACCTAGCTGTTAACTGGGTGAACTGGTGGACTAACTGATTAAACTGGCAATGGCGTGTGCATGTGCCCCTTTTAAATTCCCCCGACTTACGTGGTAGAAGCAGGATCTGTGCTCCCATGCACACGCCCACTTAAAATCGGATGCACATGTTGTGTGGACAGGCCATTTTATAACATGCACAAATATATGCACATAGGTTATAAAATGGTCACGTATCTGGGTGACACCAACGCACACGTTGGCGTATCTTAGATTGTAAGTTGCCATCTTAGATTGTAAGTAATTTGGGGCAGAGACTTATTGTACCTGAATACTTACCACCATTGCATTGCCTATGTCCAGAAGTGCTCTGAAAAAGATAAGGGTACTTATAAGTTTTTCTGCTACCCAAGCATTCTCTTTATCCTCTGGTTATCTAAAGAGAAGTTTCAAAGTTATGTACCCAGGTAAAATGGACTGCTTGTTAATGCCCTCCTCAAATGCAGTTAAAAACATATGCAGGTTAAATAGCCCGTGCACCTACAGGCCCGTTAAAAGATGTTCTGTGAGCATGTTTAGATCAGGAAAGAACACAATGCACACAGGACATTTAATTTTCAGATACACTGTGTGCATTTTTTCCTTCCCCAGGCCACCAGCACAAGTAGTAGGAATGTGCTTTCATTTGAAATGAAATTGAAAATTTCAGCAACATTACCTATTTTATTTCATTTTAAAAAACAAAAGGAAAAGACATTTGGTTTTCCTTTCCTTCTGGCTTGAAAGTAATGATGGTTCAATAAAAAAAAACAAAAAAAAAAAAACCCAAAAACTTTGTGTCCAGTCCAGACCTCTCTAGGGCCTTCCTGAGGGCTTCCCAGGGCTCCTCAAAGCCTCCCTCCAAAACAACTTCCAGGACCCAGGGCCCCTCAAAATAGTTTCTGGGGCTTGGGAACTCCCCCAAAATTGCCAGTGTCGAGGACCACTCTGGCATATGAAAGCTAGGGATGTGAATCGTGTCCTCGATCGTCTTAACGATCGATTTCGGCTGGGAGGGGGAGGGAATCGTATTGTTGCCGTTTGGGGGGGTAAAATATCGTGAAAAATCGTGAAAAATCTAAAAATCTAAAAATCGCAAAACCGGCACATTAAAACCCCCTAAAACCCACCCCCGACCCTTTAAATTAAATCCCCCACCCTCCCGAACCCCCCCCAATTGAGTTAAATAACCTGCGGGTCCAGCGGCGGTCCGGAACGGCAGCGGTCCGGAACGGGCTCCTGCTCCTGAATCTTGTTGTCTTCAGCCGGCGCCATTTTCCAAAATGGCGCCGAAAAATGGCGGCGGCCATAGACGAACACGATTGGACGGCAGGAGGTCCTTCCGGACCCCCGCTGGACTTTTGGCAAGTCTCGTGGGGGTCAGGAGGCCCCCCACAAGCTGGCCAAAAGTTCCTGGAGGTCCAGCGGGGGTCAGGGAGCGATTTCCCGCCGCGAATCGTTTTCGTACGGAAAATGGCGCCGGCAGGAGATTGACTGCAGGAGGTCGTTCAGCGAGGGTTCCGGCGCCTCGCTGAACGACCTCCTGCAGTCGATCTCCTGCCGGCGCCATTTTCCGTACGAAAACGATTCGCGGCGGGAAATCGCTCCCTGACCCCCGCTGGACCTCCAGGAACTTTTGGCCAGCTTGTGGGGGGCCTCCTGACCCCCACGAGACTTGCCAAAAGTCCAGCGGGGGTCCGGAAGGACCTCCTGCCGTCCAATCGTGTTCGTCTATGGCCGCCGCCATTTTTCGGCGCCATTTTGGAAAATGGCGCCGGCTGAAGACAACAAGATTCAGGAGCAGGAGCCCATTCCGGACTGCTGCCGTTCCGGACCGCCGCTGGACCCGCAGGTTATTTAACTCATTTGGGGGGGGTTCGGGAGGGTGAGGGATTTAATTTAAAGGGTCGGGGGTGGGTTTTAGGGGGTTTTAGTGTGCCGGCTCACGATTCTAACGATTTATAACGATAAATCGTTAGAATCTCTATTGTATTGTGTTCCATAACGGTTTAAGACGATATTAAAATTATCGGACCATAATTTTAATCGTCCTAAAACCATTCACATCCCTAGAAAGCACTGCAGCTTCATAAACAGGTCCCTCTGCTAGAGGTTCTCGCCACTCAACTAACATAACATGGCAACCACCTTACATGAGATTTGAAATGCATTCCAACTAGGTTTTCAAAGCATTTGCTAAATATATTAGGAGTTCCAATAGATTGCATTTTCAGCTTATCTGAGAGAAAGTTAAATCTGGACTGTTCTATTGCTTTCCATTCCTGCATCTCTTTCACTATGGCGTATTATGGAGAGATCTTATCACTTCTCAGTGATTTCCTGTTTTTGAGTTCAGTGCTCTGAGATCTGCTAGAAACAGTCTCTATCCAGGCTTATCATCGTCTGTGTTTTGTAAAGCTGTCATCTAAATCCCATTTGGGGAGGCTCAATTAGATCTTTTCCTGCTATCAACGCACAGTATGAGGTTAAGGAAGTTGTTCCATTCCACCCAGAGGCAGTTCTAGCCCATTGACATCCCTAAGTGGAGGAGGAAGGGAAGGAGGAGGTGGAGGGGGAGGAGAAAGGAGTGGATGTCCATGGGGAAAATAATGATAATAAGTGAGTCCAGGGGACTCTTTCAGCTGCTCAGAGCCCTAAGCTATTGCTTAAGTCTGATTATGCCTAGCACGTCACTGATTCCAGCAGTATCTCTGTGAAACTGAATCCTGAAATAGTAATATGATTTATAGACACAACTTTTCCATCTTCAAATGAAAAGAACTTGAATTATTTCATGAAAATATCAAGATTTCTGTGTAATGTTATATGTTGCATGCTTATTTAATTTCGGAAAATTCATCAACCAAACTGGGAATTGAAACAATAGCTATGAAATACATAGAGACGTGTAGGCACAGTTTAAAAATATATAAAATTTGAGTACATAGAGCAGAAGCAGAAACAAGAGGGTTAATACAGAGATGAAATGAAAAGAGATGATAGACAGCAGTGTTCCCTCTAAGCTGATTGTGTGAACAATCGCTCATACATTTCGGAGCGTTGCTCACAGGTTTTAGACATGGTCACTCACATACATTTTTCTTTGTGCTATGTACAGAAATGCAACATTAATACTGGTGCTCAAAAATTGTTGATTTAAAAAAATTGGTGCTCACATGAAAAAAAATGTGCACACAAGTAGTCTCTCCTTGGAGGAAACATTGGCAGACAGATATGGGGGCCCTTGCCTCTGTCTGGCTGTTTATTTTGCCATCAGCTAAAGTAATAACAACAAATTCAAAATGGAGGTTGATACAATATTCATTTCTTCACAGAGTTCATTACATGCTGGGGAGGTTCTTTAGTGCAGGTTACCCCAAAAAATATCCATAAATTCTCAAATATTTTTGATTTGTTTAAAAAAAATAGAGCCTCCACTGACCCTCCCTGCCACCCTGGAGTTGAAATGGGGCATTCCTGGTCCCAACTTATCCCTTCTATGGGAGGCAATCCTCAGTTGCCTCTGCCCTTCTCTACAGCACAATATCACTGGCTGGGCCTGAGGCTGGCGCCATTTTGTTATATGGCCATATAAACAAACAGCCATAAACTATAATGGCACTGCTTGGCCCTGACATGGCACCATTTTGCTATACACTCAATACTGAAATATTGGTACTGATCTCAGGGCTGGTACTATTTGTTAGAGCTTCTGTTATCAGGTAGATGATGCCACTCATCATTTCTTTTGTTCAATCTTGCCTCAGTCATTAGATGGAGGAAGGATCACAGTAACAGTTCAGTTTTTCTGTATTCTATGTCTAGTGTTTTTCATCCATTTTTATAGCTCAGAACATGCAATTGAATGTTTCAGGTTCAATTCATAATTCAGCATATCACCCACTTCACAACATGATGCAGATAATAAGAGTCCTGAAGCCCTTCAAGGATGCCATGGTGGATCTCAGTTCCACAAGAGCCACCCTAGGTGAGGTCAGTCTCATAGTCAACATCCAGGAAAAGTTAGAGGGTTTCTGGTAGGAACAGGGTCTGGCGCAGGAGAGTTTGCTGTTCTTGGACATCTTGCAGCAGCAGGTGCAACATAAGCTCAATCCCCTTACTGAGAAGGATACTTACATGCTAGCCACACTGTGTCACCCATGGGTGAAGGAGTATTGCCCTCTGGTCCAACAGTCTAATTCACTAGAAGGAAATGCAGGTGGCTAGGGTGCAGGAATGGTTGTGCCACAGGAAGAGGGACAGTGGGTAACCCCCCCCCCCCCACACACACACACACTACTGTCAGCATGAGCCACACCACTTCCTCCCCCACCTTTATATCACCCTCCCTCCCCCCCCCCCCAATGGCCTCCAAGAGCTTTCCTTACACAGGCTATAGCTATAAAAGTTACTACTACTATTACTTAACATTTCTATAGCGCTACACGACTTACACAGCACTGTACAAACATACAAAAAGACAGCCCCTGCTCAATAGAGCTTACAATCTAATAAAGCAAACATTGAGGACAAGAGATTTGGTTAAAGAAAAAAAAGTTAGTCAAGACTAAAAGCTGACAATCAGGCATAAGATTTAAAAGCAACTTCAAAAAAGTGGGTCTTTAGATGGGATTTAAATATGGCAGCAGAGGAGATTATCTTCCTCCAGCAAAGGAGACCTCCGTACAAATTTCAGTCACACTCTATCTCACAGAGCCCATCGAGGACATGACCACAGATCCATTGGCATATAGGGCACACAAGGCTGCAGTCTGGCCATGCCTTGCCAAGATCGCCCAGTATTCTTCTACTACCAACCAATCAGCATGCCTAGCGAACGGATACTCTCAATGGCAGAGGACATCATGGGGCAAGAGTTGGTGGAAAAGTTAGGCTTCATTAAAATAAACCTCCCTCTGTTGGATTTCTTAGAATTTCCATATGCATGGCAGAAGGAATAAATGCACAGCAACAGTGAACTAATGCCCACAATTATGGTCCTCAGCACTTTACTGTGTTGTTGTCACTCTTGACACTGTTGCACAGCTGTCTTCTCCTGCCCTACCTCTCTCCTGGTTCAGTTTCTTGCTGTGTTGTTCTGCTCCTGGCCCTCTCATGATGCCTTTGAGAACTCCTATCATTGCTGGTACCATTTTGCTCATCTTATGGTACCTTGGGTATATATACTACTGTGCGTGCTGCCTTATCTTTCACGCTATGCCGTGGGCTGTTTATGCCACTTTGCTTGCTTCCTTACGCTTCGTTCTCTGCCTTGGGGATTTGATGCCATAGTGCTTGCTGCTTTACCTCTTACTCTATGCCATGGGTGTTTATACCACTGTTGGTTCACCTTTTCGCCTCTTTTGATGCATTGAAGTCTTAATGCAATTGTTGGAACCTTTTGCCCCTCGTTTGGGGTGCTTAGAGATGTGATTCGGCTGAACCTTTTGGTTCGGCCTTCTTTATTGGCCGCCCCAAATTTTGGGGCGAGTGCACACTAACTCCTGTTAGTGCGCACTAAATCCCCGTTAGTGCGTGCTCACATTTCAATGTGGCCATCCCACAAACATATTTATACAAACAATTTTTTGATTGATTCTAATCAGCTAGTAAATTGATACCAAGACTTTAATATATTTTGTTTGACAGCTTACATAATCTCAGAATTTGTAATTACAAACTATGGGCTATTTGGTTGGATATACAAAAAAAAAAAAAAATCATATATATTTTTGGGCCCCAAAATGAACAAAATAAATCACTGAGCCAAATGAACGAAGCAAACTGAAACTCTCTTCCATGCACATCCCTAATGAGCAATACACTGAGAGTAAAGATTACAAATTTGTGCCTGCTTTTTATGGAGGTATTGTTGCGATCCTGCCCGCGAGGAGCGCGGGCAGGCTCTTACCCCACGCGGCCAGTCGAGCTGCTGACGCTGTTTTCTTCGCGGCAGGCCTGCCGCCGCCGCCGGGTCCCTTCCCGGCTGCCTCCAGCCCGGCACAGCAGGGTCGGGCCACCGGGAGCTCCTTCGGGCGGCTGGGCCAGCTGCCACCGCTCCGGTGTTCCCCGACGCGCTGCAGGCTTCCTGGGGTCTTCAGCCGGCAGGGAGGGCGTCCCTGCCGGTGCCTGCAGTCTCTTCAGCTCCCTGCAGCCAGCCTCTGACTCCGGTTTGCTTCTGACCCCGCTTCACCCACTGCCTGCCTCTGTCTCCGGTTGCTACAGACTCCGCAGCCGCCCGCTGCCCTGCCTTCAGCCGGCCCTCGGCCCTGTGCAGCCGGTTCCCTGCCTTCCTGCTTCAGTCTTCGCGGCTGGGAGCCGCTAGCAGCCTGCCACCTTTCCACCTTCAGAGCAGCCCTGCTCCGCGGCCTGCCTGACTCTCTTGGATTGTCCACATGGTCGGGAGGACGCCATCAGCTTCCAGCCTGTCTCTTCAGCTTATTAGGGCGCGGGCGCGCGCCCCTCTACTCCTCTTCAAGGGCCAGCTAGGTGTGGCCCCCTGCTGGCTCCTCCCAGGGCGTTGTCATCATCAGCCCTACTAAAGGGCCCAGCTTCCAGTCTGTCGTTGCCTTCGCAAGGAGTTGGTCACTCCTGAGATCCTCGTTCCAGGAGCTGCCTTGAGTTCCAGCCTTCAGCAAGGTCCAGTGTTACTCGTTCTCTGTTGGAGCTCCTTGTCTCGTCTGATGTTTACCTGCTGTTCCAGTCCTGATGTCTGCTTGATGTACCAGCCCTGATGTTTGCCTGTTCCTGTTCCTGCCCTTGGCCTGTCTTCCAATCCGATCCCGTGTTCCAGTCCAGTTGATGCCTTTGCCTTGCCTTCGGCTGCCGGTGTGCAGCATACTCTGCTTCAGGCTGCCGGTGTGCAGCAAACCCTGCTATAGACTGCCAGGAGTGCAGCTACCTGCCTTACCCTGTTCCTGAATCTCCTGAAAGCTAGCACCTCGTTCCTGTTCTTCAAGATGTCCTGATGCCTCGCAGCAAGCCATGTCGTGGTCCGTGACCAGCCCCATGGGCGGGCTGAGTAGGGCGCTTCATGATGCAAGCCATGCACCTCGTTCCTGAATCTGTGAGAAAGCCTTACCCTGTTCCTGAATCTCCTGAAAGCTAGCACCTCGTTCCTGTTCTTCAAGATGTCCTGGTGCCTCGCGGCAAGCCATGTCGTGGTCCGTGACCAGCCCCATGGGCGGGCTGAGTAGGGCGCTTCGTGATGCAAGCCATGCACCTCGTTCCTGAATCTGTGAGAAAGCCTTACCCTATTCCTGAACTCTCTGAAAGCCTGGTATCCTGCGGCAACCTCTGTCATGGTCCGTGACCAGCCCCACGGGCGGGCTGTGTAGGGTGCTCCATGTTGCCAGTCTCGTACCTCACCCTAGAGTCTCCTGTATGCATCATACCTCGTTCCTGTCTCCACGTCTACACTTCCAGTACCTTGCTTCTGAGTCTACGTCAGCACGTCCAGTACCTTGTCTCTAAGTCCACGTCTACACTTCCAGTACCTTGCTTCTGAGTCTACGTCAGCACGTCCAGTATCGTGTCTCTAAGTCCACGTCTACACTTCCAGTACCTTGCTTCTGAGTCTACGTCAGCACGTCCAATACCTTGTCTCTGAGTCCATGTCTGCACTTCCAGTACCTTGCTTCTGAGTCTACGTCAGCACGTCCAGTACCTTGTCTCTAAGTCTCGTCTGCTTCCATGTTCCAGTCTTCGCTGCCCTGGCCTCCATCCGGCCTGCCGCTTCATGCCGTACCCTGCGGCAGGTCCGAAAGGGCTGGGAACGGTCGGAGGACTGTTCACAAGACCAACATAGCGTTGTTGCGTCTTCCGAAGCATGCAGGCCTGGAGGAGGGCCTGTCTTCCAGTCTTCGCCCCAGCTTGCTTCCGTCCAACCCATGCTCGGGCATGCCATGCCTCCCGCGGCACCTCTTCAGACTCTCTGGCGTCGAGCCGCGGCCCAAGGGCACACACCTCTCCCAGGAGTGGGGTCGCTCTCCGAGCGCTCCGCAACAGGTATGTTTTTCAAGACAAAACAACTTGTGTAGTTTTCAATATCTAAAGCCATGCACAGTTACCTCTCCTGATCAAACCCTGCATTCTAGAATGCTTATGAAGTATAAGGATAAAAGCACACAACTTGTTGACATATGCACTAATCAAAGTACCTATTTCTGCAGCTAAATAACATTTTACCCACAAAATGACTTTTTTATGTCTATGAGAAAAATGTTTTGCATATAATCCCCAGAGATGTGCTTTATCTGCATCAAAATCCCTCAGTCCTCTAAGATAAAATTATACCAATATCTCTACCAGTGTCTAGATACAGAAACAATTATGTGGAGACAGGGATCAGCCCAATATGTGATGAGCAGAAAATGTATATAAAACTATTCTATAAGAAATTGAAAATCTGGAGCCCCTTGGATAAGAATTTTGGAACTCTACCCAAATCATATGAGCATAATATAACAGGCTAATTTTAAAATGAGCACACAAGCACCCATACACCTGTGTACAGGCACACAAGTGGACCTAAGCTTGAATTTTAAATCATGCCCGCACTTGCGTTTTTATTTATTTACAGTCACTTATTTACCGCAAAATCATAGTACATCAATGCGGTTTACAAACTTAAAATACAGGCATAAAACCTAAAACAATAAAAAAACAAAATAAAAAGACGAACATTTCAAAATGCCGTATTGAGATCAACTGTTCAATCATGCCCGAGTCACATCTATTCGCAACCTCTGCCTAAGATGCTATTGTCCCAAAATGTCTCTGGAATAGCCAGGTCTTTAAGTTTTTCTTGAACTTAGTTGATAGTTCACCTCTCAGTGATTTTGGCATATTATGGAATAGGACGACCTATGGGGAAAGTTTGATCTCTGACCTCGCCTATATGTGCTGTTTTAGTGATGGAATTTCCAACAACCCTTTTTTCTGTGATCGTAATGTTCGTGAGGAGATACACATTCTCAAGGCTGCACCAAGCCATGGGGTGTTTGCTTGATTAATTAATTTATGAATGAACATAAGAATTGTATACTTAATTCTTAAAGATATAGCAGCCAATGTAATTTCATAAGGACTGAAGTAATATGATCAAATCTTGTGTTTCCAGATAGCAAACAGGCTGCTGAATTTTGTAAAAGCTGCAATTGGTGTGTTCTTGAATCAGGAAGGCCAAGCAAATGGGAATTGCAATAATTAAAATATGCCAGAACCAAAGATTGCACAGCAAGTCTAAAGTCTGGGGGTTCTAACAGGGGTGTCAACCTCTTCAACATATGGATTTAAAAAAATCTGGTTCAAATCACTTGTTGAAATTGAGCAGACATTGAGGACTAGAGTCTAGCATGACTCCAAGATCTCTTACTACTTACAACCCCCACCCTCCCGACCCCCCAAAAATGTACCGAAAGTCCCTGGTGGTCCAGCGGGGGTCTCGGGAGCGATCTCCTGCTCTCGGTCCATCAGCTGCCAGTAAACAAAATGGCGCCGGTGGCCCTTTGCCCTTACCATGTGACAGGGGCTATTGGTGTCATTGGCCGGCCTCTGTCACATGGTAGGAGCAATGGACGGCCAGCACCACCTTAAAAAATGGCACAGGCCATCCATTGCTCCTACCATGTGACAGGGGCCGACCAATAGCACCGATAGCCCGTCACATGGCAAGGGCAAAGGGCCATCGGCGCCATTTTGATTAGTGCTAGCCGTCGGCCCAAGAGGGGGAGATCACTCCCGGGACCCCACTGGACCACCAGGGACTTTCGATAAGTCTTGGGGGGGGTTGCAATTAATTACATTTGAGGGGTTGGGGTGGGTTTGTTTTGGTTTTTTTTAATGTGCCCTTTCTCCCCCACAAAAATGATAAGAAAACTGCACAAAATTTCGTGGGTTTTCTTATCATTTCGTCGACCTCCCGAAACGCGACAAAATAGGAAATATCGTCTATATTTACTATTTCGTCTCAAACGTATGCACATCCCTAGTAATTAGCAACTTTTAAAATCCACTTTCTTTACGTGTTTATATGGGCCTTTTAGCGCAAGCAACGCTTTTAAAATTTGACCCTTACTGAGCAATAGCTCATGCCTTGTTTGGATCTCTGCTATTATAGGAGCAGGGACTTGCCTTTGGTAATGATGGGGAGATTTTGGATTTGTGTTGATTTTGATAACTGCTGATCTGATATGAAGTGACTCTTGGGGGGATTTTATGGCTCCTATTCTCATCCTTCTTAATCTTTCTGAAGTTTTTGACACTTGATTACGCTATTATTCTGAAGCTTTCCTTTCTCGGCATATATGTCAGGAAAGAATATGGTTCTCCTTTAACAACATAGCCTTTGACCTGCTTTTAATTTCGTCAAGAGTTTTACCATTGACACAGAATGAGAAGAAAGCTGTAGAAAGACAAGCCCATTGTGCTAGTATATCAATTTCACTTATTGGGACCTATGTACTAAGAATTTTTCCTATAGACACGGCAATAATCAAAGGCCTTTCTGTAGGTCAACAGTTACACCTATAAAAATGAACTGTTTGAATATTGCCCATCCTCTACATGGGTAAAAATAGATGCGTATGTCAATAATCTGCATACTTTTACCCGTTGACCTTCTAGGTGTTCTATTTAAAACTATGAAAGTTGTTTTTCCTTAAAAGATTGCCCACATTCAAATCAGGTGCAAATTTGTGTGGTATTTTTGAGGGGGGGGGGGGCAACAATCACAGCAAAACTGTGCGCATAGTATTGCTTTGATTATTGGAACAAACTCCGCAGGTAAAAACTACCCACAGGGTTTGTTGTAACAATATAGGGAGTTTTGATTATTTATCCCCAAAAAGGAAAAACCTTTTAGTACATCTGGCTTATTAGAAAGCAGTTTTCTTAGAAACCATTTGTGAATAATTAATTCATTGCATTTTTATTTCTTGCAATTAAACTTTTTATAATATGTCATCTGTAATGTACATAAAGGACAACTGCTGAGCTGGCTCTACTAGGCAATGAGTAAAAATAAAGTTCTATATGAGACATGTATTTGTATTGCGCAAGTATATATGGTAATGAGGCTATGCTAGTGTTATGGGTTCAGACCATGCACACTGGTATTCTGCCCAGGGGCTCTGACCTGGGGTGGGGGGGTAATCATACTGAGGTCTATACTAGATGCTACCTTATCCTGAATAAACACACACAATTACTGGGATTAGCTCCTGGGTTCAAGCCCCCAGGTATAATCCCAGTAATTGTGTGTGTTTATATGGGATAAGCCCCTCAGGTAGCCCACAGTATAGACCTCAGTGAGATTAGCCTCCCCAGGTCAGAGCCCCAGGGCAGAATACCAGTATGGACGGTCTGAACCCACAACAGCAAGAAACTATCCACTCTGTATTTAAAAAGATTAAATGCAGCTTTTATTTAAATGTTGAGGAAATGGACAGATCAGTCATTAGTCAAACTGTACACTTATGCTTGCTGTGGAACTTTTTTTTTTTCAAATACACACTATCATGTCATACCACACTTCCTCTCCCTCATTTCCTTTTTTGGGCTTTATCGATGGACATTCTACATCTTCCGACCCTTCTTAAGCAGTTCACAAAAAAGCTGTATATTGATTTCTTCCTGTCTCCTTTCTGTCTAGCTGACCACCAGCTTCTCTCCTTTGAAATCTTTCACTTTCCCTTTTCTCTCTCACATACTCAGTCAGTGATCTGCAGTCCATTAATTGCATTGTATTTTCCTTCTTCTTAAGTTCCCACCACTCCACGTCTCCTCCTTCTCAACTTCTAATCTCATAGATTTTGCTTTCAGTCGGGCTGATGCAGTATCACCAATTCATATCTTATCCCCTTGTGTCTGTTTGCACCCTCCCCCTGCCCCCCCATTTGTCTCGACTACCCCCCTCCATCCCTCCCTTTAGTTATTTAGTTATTTATTCTGTTACTGCGTTTATGTTATACACCATTCTCTGTAAAGGCTACGCCTATATATCTTTTGTTGTAAGTTACTTGTAAACCGGCACGATGTGCAAACGGTTGCCGGTATATAAAATTAAATAAATAAATAAATAAATAAATGGTGCGCTTGACCGAGCACACCGTTAGCTCCTGTTTGGCTGTGCATTTTTTACATGCTATTTTTACCCCTTATACAGTAAGGGGTAATAGCATGTGGAAAATGTGCGGCCAACCTCCCCGAAACTAATATTACCCGCAACATGCAACTGCATGTTGATGAGCCTATTAGTTAGTCCCACGCGATCAAGAAAGTAAAATGTGCAGCCAAGCCGGCACCGGGAAAGTGTACAGAAAAGCAGAAAAACTGCTTTTCTGTACACCCTCCGACTTAATATCATAGTGATATTAAGTCGGGGGCTCCAAAAATAAAAAAAAATAAAAAATTAAAAAAAAAAATCAGCCCACAGCTCGTGGGTTGGAAGACGGGCGCTCAATTTTGCCAGCGTCCGTTTACCGAACCTGTCGCTGTCAGCGGGTCTGACAACCGACGCCGGTAAAATTAAGCGTCGGCTGTCAAATCCGCTGACAGCCACCGCTTTGGCCAATAAGGAGGCGCTAGGGACACATTAGTGTCCCTAGTGCCTCCTTATTACCATGGACCCTCATTTGAATACTAAATCGCACGCCCAGGAGAGTGGCCTGGGTACGCGTCGGGAGAGCGGGCGCTCACCTGGAACGCCGGCTCTCCCGTGCATTTTACTGTATCGGCCCGAGTGTTATCCTTTCCTTTGCCCTTGGCCAAACAATTCCCTTTGCTTTCTCATGCCCTGTTTGTTATCTAATCCTCAGCTTAATGGATTCCTCTGCTTCCTTGCTGTTCTTTCTACCAAAGTCTTATTTCAACGTCTTCTATTCGTCAGCCACTTTCCTTTTATCTTCATCCTAGGCTTACTCACCTGTTCTTTTATGATACTTTCCATGAAAGAGTTAATCTAGTCTTTTGGTTTTAACTATCACCAAAGCTCCTGGTTTCTGCAGCATAATTTTTGCAATTTGCAGCATTTTTACACATATTTGTATACACATGTACGGGTGTCCCCAAACTGTCCTTTACTAATAGGCATCAATGTCTCCACAGGTATTGCATAATGTATGTGATAGAGGAGAATAGGAGTGGTAGAAGAGGATTGACACCCCCAGTGGGAGGTGTCATAAATTTAACAAAATCCCTGAGCCCTCAGGGTACTTCAGGGGTACTGGAGGGTGCCTCCTATCCTGGGAAGGTGGTTGGGTCCTAAAGAAGAGGTGTCCTTGGCCTTCAGCATTAAGGAGGTCTTGTCTAGGGGTCCAAAAGTGGATTCCTGAGATATTCTGAAGATAAGAAAAAGAGGAGAGTTAAACTCATACTTCTTAATCTGTCTAAGAGGGATTTCTTCAGAGGTTGGAGAAATAGGATTGCCATTTGCGCCTAACACGGAAAGGTCCCAAGAGTTGGTGTCTGAGGAAAGCACCAGCCATAGCCTCTTCTGCTTTTGGATATTTGGAAGAGAAAGAGTTGCATGTAGAGGAGTAGATACCAGGGGAAGTGCCCAGGGAGGATATGCCATCCCCTCGAGTGCCTACCTACCTTCCAGGGTGTGCATCATTTGCTACTGAAACTGTGATTTATTTCTTTGTGGACTAGGTTTTCTGTACTGCATGTGCATAAAACCTAACTATACCTGCTGTAGTTTATTTCCTGCAATCAAGTGACCAGTAAAAGATTTTTATTTTATTAAACAGCTACAGTGTGAAGTGTGTTTTGCTTCTTTGCTGAACTGGAAATACAGGAGCTGCAGGTGGGAAAACCCCCTTAAGGGGTCTGAAAGACTGACTCCTTCCCCTCTGTATGGGAAGAACCAGACATATGAGAACTGCTCTGGCCCATGACTGCCCCTGTATGCCAGGTGAAGTTGGGGCAGAGGTTAGGGACAAAATGGTAACTTTCATTAAAATCTATTTAATATTTTAAAAAAAAAGTTTCTTTACAATAAAATACTTATCTAACTCTACATACATCTAAATTATTTTTTTTTCGAATCAGAGTTCCTATTTTTTCTGATTTTTTTTTGTATCTTTATTAATTTTTTTATACTATGTCCTTTACTTTCTCTGCTACTCCACTCACTTCAACCCATTTCTCCCCCTCAACTGCTTCTATTATCTGCTTTTAGTTTTTCTCTCTCCTTAAATCGTTAACTCTCCCTCCTCTCACCCATCCACTAACAGAAAGATGCCACAGATTCCCCTGTGACCTAAACCCACTCTTCACCACTACACCACTTACCTGCAGGTAGTCCACCTTGGTTCTGTTCCTTGAGTTCCATTCTGGAATCTTCAGGTCCTTCAGTCTTCTGAGAGCCAAAGCCAGCAGAGATGCTCACTGCTTGCTGCCCTCCTGTGAAATGCAACTGAGCCCAGGCAGCTCTGCCTTTTATAAGCCTCCTGCTGTCATTATGACCTCACTGGCTGGTGGGAGAGATCATTTAAGGTTGATGGAGGCAGAGGAGACTGATGGAGGGAGGAGGGACTTATTTTCAACACCCAGGAAGGGGGCAGGGCAGCCAAAGGCTTCCCCACCTCCCTAAAGGAAAAGAGAACAAAAAGGGATTTTCTTTCCCCCCGGCACACTCTAGCGGGGGCACTAAAAGAAAGAGGTCACAGATTCCCCTGTGACCTAAACCCACTCTTCACCACTTACCTGCAGGTGGTTCTGTTGCTTGAGTTCCATTCTAGAATCTTTAGGTCCTCCAGTCTTCTGAGAGCCAAAGCCAGCAGAGATGCTCACTGCTTGCTGCCCTCCTGTGAAATGCCACTGAGCCCAGGCAGCTCTGCCTTCTTTAAGCCTCCTGCTGTCATTATGATCTCACTGGCTCGTGGGAGAGACCATTGGAGGCAGGAGGAGGAGAATGATGGAGGGAGGAGGGACTTAGTTTCAAGACCCAAGAAGGGGTCGGGACAGCCAAAAGCTGCCCCCTCCTCCCTAAAAGAAAAGAGAACAAAAAGGGATTTTCTTTCCCCCCGGCACACTTTAGCGGGGGCATTAAAAGAAAGAGGCCACAGATTCCCCTGTGACCTAAACCCACTCTTCACCACTACACCACTTACCTGCAGGTAGTCCACCTTGGTTCTGTTGCTTGAGTTCCATTCTAGAATCTTCAGGACCTGAGAGCCAAAGCCAGCAGAGATGCTCACCTCTTGTTGCCCTCCTGTGAAATGCCAGAGCCTAGGCAGCTCTGCCTTTTATAAGCCTCCTGCTGTCATTATGACCTCACTGGCTGGTGGAAGAGACCATTTGAGGTTGATGGAGGTAGAGGAGGAGACTGATGGAGGGAGGAGGGACTTATTTTCAAGTCCCAGGAAGGGGGCAGGGCAGCCAAAGACTGCCCCACCTCCCTAAAAAAGAGATTTTCTTCCCCCCGCCCCCCCCCCCGGCACTCTAGCAGGGGCACTAAAAGAAAGAGGCCAAAGGCTCCCCTGTGACCTAAACCCACTCACCACTTACCTGCAGGTAGTCCACCTTGGTTCTGTTGCTTGAGTTCCATTGTAGAATCTTCAGGTCCTTCTGAGAGCCAAAGCCAGCAGAGATGCTCACTGCTTGCTGCCCTCCTGTAAAATGCCTCTGAGCCCAGGCAGTTCTGCCTTTTATAAGCCTCCTGCTGTCATTATGGTCTCTCCCACAGGCTGGTGGGAGAGACCATATGAGGCTGATGGAGGCAGAGGAGGAGGGACTTATTTTCAAGACCCAGGAAGGGGGCGGGGCAGCCAAAGGCTGCCCCCCTCCCTAAAGAAAAAGAACAAAAAGGGATTTTCTTTCCCCCTGGCACTCTAGCAGGGGCACTAAAAGAAAGAGGCCACAGATTCCCCTGTGACCTAAACCCACTCTTCACCACTTACCTGCAGGTGGTTCTGTTGCTTGAGTTCCATTCTAGAATCTTTAGGTCCTTCAGTCTTCTGAGAACCAAAGCCAGCAGAGATGCTCACTGCTTGCTGCCCTCCTGTGAAATGCCACTGAGCCCAGGCAGCTCTGCCTTTTATAAGCATCCTGCTGTCATTATGACCTCACTGGCTGGTGGGAGAGACCATTGGAGACAGGAGACGACTGATGGAGGGAGGAGGGACTTATTTTCAAGACCCAAGAAGGGGGCGGGGAAGCCAAAGATTGCCCCACCTCTCTAAAGAGAGAACAAAAAGGGATTTTCTTTCCCCCCGGCACACTCTAGCAGGGGCAATAAAAGCAAAAGGCCACAGGTTCCCCTGTGACCTAAACCCACTCTTCACCACACCATTTACCTGCAGGTAGTCCACCTTGGTTCTGTTGCTTGAGTTCCATTCTACAAGCCCTTCACAGAGCCAAAGCCAGCAGAAATGCTCACTGCTTGCTGCCCTCCTGTGAAATGCCACTGCACACAGGCAGCTCTGCCTTTTATAAGACTCCTGCTGTCATTATGACCTCACTGGCTGGTAGGAGAGACTATTTGAGGCTGATGGAGGGAGAGGAGGAGACTGATGGAGGCAGAGGAGGGACTTATTTTCAAGACTCAGGAAGGGGGCGGGGCAGGGCAGCCAAAGGCTGCCCCACTTCCCTAAAGTAAGAGAGATCAAAAAGGGATTTTCTTTCCCTCCTGCACACTCTAGCGGGGGCACTAAAAGAAAGAGGCCACAGGTTCCACTGTGACCTAAACCCACTCTTCACCACTACACCTCTTACCTGCAGGTAGTCCACCTTGGTTCTGTTGCTTGAGTTCCATTCTGGAATCTTCAGGTCCTTCAGTCTTCTGAGAGCCAAAGCCAGAAGAGATGCTCACTGCTTGCTGCCCTCCTGTGAAATGCCACTGAGTCCAGGCAGTTCTGCCTTTTATAAGCCTCCTGCTGTCATTATGACCTCACTGGCTGGTGGGAGAGACCATTTGTGGCTGATGGAGGCATAGGAGGAGATTGATGGAGGCAGAGGAGGGACTTATTTTCAAGACCCAGGAGGGGGGTGGGGCAGCCAAAGATTGCCCCACCTCCCTAAAGGAAAAGAGAACAAAAGGGGATTTTCTTTCCCCCCGGCACTCTAGCGGGGGCACTAAAAGAAAGAGGCCACAGGTTCTCCTATGACCTAAACCCACTCTTCACCACTACACCACTTACCTGCAGGTAGTCCACCTTGGTTCTATTGCTTGAGTTCCATTCTACAGGTCCTTCAGTCTTCTGAGATCCAAAGCCAGCAGAGTTGCTCACTGCTTGCTGCCCTCCTGTGAAATGCCACTGAGCCCAGGCAGCTCCGTCTTTTATAAGCCTCCTGCTGTCATTATGACCTCACTGGCTGGTGGGAGAGACCATTTGAGGCTGATGGAGGCAGAGGAGGAAACTGATGAAAATAAGTCCCTGCCCCCTTCCTGGGTCTTGAAAATAAGACCCAGGAAGGGGGCAGGGCAGCCAAAGGCTTCCCCACCTCCCTAAAGGAAAAGAGAACAAAAAGGGATTTTCTTTCCCCCCCCCCCCACACCCTCGCGGGGGCACTAAAAGAAAGAGTCCACAGGTTCCCCTGTGCCCTAAATCCACTCTTCACCACTTACCTGCAGGTAGTCGCCCTTGTTTCTGTTGCTTGAGTTCCATTCTAGAATCTTCAGGTCCTTCAGTCTTCTGAGAGCCAAAGCCAGCAGAGATGCTCACTGCTTGCTGCCCTCCTGTGAAATGCCACTGAGCCCAGGCAGCTGTGACTTTTATAAGCCTCCTGCTGTCATTATGACCTCACTGGTTGGTGGGAGAGACCATTTGAGGCTGATGGAGGCAGAGGAGACTGAAGGAGAAAGGAAGGACTTATTTTCAAGACCCAGGAAAGGCTGCCCCACGTCCCTAAACTAAGGGAGATGAAAAAGGGATTTTCTTTCCCCCCGATACTAAAAAAACGAAACCCTGCCCCACATGCTTATGACACAATACCAACCATAGATATAAAAAAAACTAGCCATCACAACCTCTAAGACATTAACAAAAATCATTAATCTATCTTTAAATGAAGGAAACATGCCAGATTCACTAAAAGCAGCAATAGTAAAATCAATGTTAAAGAAAAAGAACAGTGATCCACTCATCCTGAGCAATTATAGACCAGTATCTAACCTACCGCTAATTGCAAAATTAATAGAAAAAACCATACAAAATCAATTAGCAGAACACTTAGAGGACAATAATATCCTGTACCCATCACAACATGGCTTTCGCAAAAACTATAGCACTGAAATACTACTACTTGCACTAACTGACAACATCATGAGAGGTTTCGACAGCGGTAAACATTACATTTTAGTGATGCTGGACCTATCAGCTGCATTCGATACTGTAAACCATGACATCCTATTAAATAGATTAGAAGAAATAGGATTATGCAACACAACAATCAAATGGTTCAAATCATACCTAAATAAGAGATTTTTCCAAGTGCAAATCAAAAACCTAATGTAAAAAAAATATACCTTCAAACAGCAGTTCCACAGGGATCAGCCCTATCTGCCACACTATTCAACATTTACATGCTGCCGCTATGCCATCTGCTAGCTGGTTTGGGCATCTCACACGACATATACGCTGATATTCAATTAATACTTCCAATTAATGACTCAATTGAGAAAACATTAACCTTAGCCATCATGTATGTAGATATAATAAAACAGCTCCTTAACCAAATGGAATTAGTTATTAATATTGAGAAAACAGAATTCTTACATCTAGAACGAAAAAAACATCACATTCAAAACCCAATCACAATCAATAACAACCAAAAAATACAACTAGCTGAGAAAGTACGAAACCTTGGAGTGATTATTGATATGGAACTAAGTATGAAACAACATATATCTCTAAAAGAAAGGGAAGGATACGCCAAACTTATGACTCTTAGAAGACTTAAACCATTACTAACAACAAACGACTTCCGATCAGTATTACAAGCATTAATTTTTTTGAGCACGGACTACTGTAATGCCCTACTACTGGGATTACGCTACACCACAATAAGACCACTACAGATATTACAAAACACAGCTGCAAGAATTCTGTTAAAAGTAAAAGAGACCATATCACTGAAACCCTAATTGAACTACACTGGCTACCCATTGAACAAAGAATTTAATATAAGACTCTAAGCACCATACATAAATTAATACACGACGAAAAGGCAGAATGGCTGAACACAGCCCTTCGCGTACACGTCCCTAATAGAAATTTGAGATCATTAAACAAAGCCCTACTAACTATTCCCTCAGTAAAAACAGCCAGACTAACTCAAGTAAGGGATAGGGCCTATCCCTAGCAGGACTTATAATATGGAACAATATGCCTTTAGAAATCAGAATGCAAAGAGACATCAAAACATTAAAAAAAAGTTTAAAAAACATGGCTATTTAAACAAGCATGCCACAAAGAGAATAGAGAGTAGAATCCAGGGAAATGTAGGATACGGTCAGCAGAACTCACACAGACACACACATACACACACAACAGCTTACTCAAATTGTGTGTATTTTATTCTTATTAGATCGCAACAACATAGGTCAAGATTTAAGTGTAAATTTATCTTATAGCTGACATAGTTAGTAGACATGACTTATCACAACCACTAAGTAATATCTAATATGAAACTATGTTACAGTATTTCTTAGCACCGGTTTAGTTAATATATTATAACACATTTAAACAAACATGTAATTATGTGCCTTATTGTAAACCTTTGTGACGGCAGCTTGCTTAACGATGGTACAGAAAAGATTTTAAATAAATAAAAAAATAAATAGCGGGGACACTAAAAGAAAGAGGTCACAGGTTCCCCTGTGACATAAACCCATTCTTCACCACTACACCACTTACCTGCAGGAGTCAACCTTGGTTCTGTTGCTTGAGTTCCATTCTAGAATCTTCAGATCCTTCAGTCTTCTGAGAGCCAAAGCCAGCAGAGATGCTCACTGCCCTCCTGTCAAATGCCACTGAGCCCAGGCAGCTCTGCCTTTTATAAGCCTCCTGCTGTCATTATCTCATTGGCTGGTGGGATAGACCATTTGAGGCTGATGGAGGCAGAGGAGGGACTTATTGTCAAGACTCAGGAAGGGGGTGGGGCAGGGCAGCCAAAGGCTGCCCCCCCCCCCTAAAGGAAAAGAACAAAAAGGGATTTTCTTTCCCCTTGGCACTCTAGCAGGGGCACTAAAAGAAAGAGGCCACAGATTCCCCTGTGACCTAAACCCACTCTTCACCACTTACCTGCAGGTGGTTCTGTTGCTTGAGTTCCATTCTAGAATCTTTAGGTCCTTCAGTCTTCTGAGAACCAAAGCCAGCATAGATGCTCACTGCTTGCTGCCCTCCTGTGAAATGCCACTGAGCCCAGGCAGCTCTGCCTTTTATAAGCATCCTGCTGTCATTATGACCTCACTGGCTGGTGGGAGAGACCATTGGAGGCAGGAGGAGACTGATGGAGGGAGGAGGGACTTATTTTCAAGACCCAAGAAGGGGACAGGGCAGCCAAAGGCTAGAGTGTGCCGGGGGGAAAGAAAATCCCTTTTTGGTCTCTCCCCCCGGTACACTCTAGCGGGGGCACTAAAAGAAAGAGGCCACAGGTTCCACTGTGACCTAAACCCACTCTTCACCACTACACCTCTTACTTGCAGGTAGTCCACCTTGGTTCTGTTGCTTGAGTTCCATTCTGGAATCTTCAGGTCCTTCAGTCTTCTGAGAGCCAAAGCCAGCAGAGATGCTCACTGCTTGCTGCCCTCCTATGAAATGCCACTGAGCCCAGACAGCTCTGCCTTTTATAAGCCTCCTGCTGTCATTATGACCTCACTGGCTGGTGGGAGAGACCATTTGCGGCTGATGGAGGCATAGGAGGAGACTGATGGAGGCAGAGGAGGGACTTATTTTCAAGACCCAGGAAGGGGGTGGTGTGGGGCAGCCAAAGCTACCCCACCTCCCTAAAGTAAGAGAGATCAAAAAGCAATTTTCTTTCCCCCCAGCACACTCTAGCGGGGGCACTAAAAGAAAGAGGCCACAGGTTCCCCTGTGACCTAAACCCACTCTTCACCTCTTACCTGCAGGTAGTCCACCTTGGTTCTGTTGCTTGAGTTCCATTCTGGAATCTTCAGGTCCTTCAGTCTTCTGAGAGCCAAAGCCAGAAGAGATGCTCACTGCTTGCTGCCCTCCTGTGAAATGCCACTGAGCCCAGACAGCTCTGCCTTTTATAAGCCTCCTGCTGTCATTCTGACCTCACTGGTGGGAAAGACCATTTGAGGCTGATGCAGAGGAGGAGGGATTTATTTTCAAGACCCAGGAAGGGGGCAGGGCAGCCAAAGGCTGCCCCACCCCCCTAAAGGAAAAGAGAACAAAAAGATATTTTGTTTCCCCACGGCACACTCTAGCAGGGGCACTAAAATAAAGCTGTATGATGTCTGATAAATACTTAGCTGTTTTTTTTATAGGTGGCATCAAGGGAGTTGTGTATTGGTATTAGTATCTGTATATCTTTGGCATAGATGTAATGGGTGAGACAAAGACCAGCCAGTAGATAACAGAGAGGAAACATGTAAATGTTAAATAATGTAGTGGAGAGCGAGGAGCCCTGTGGACGAGCAGTTTTAAGATTGAATTTATCTGAAACTGAGTTGTTGATTTTTACCTGAAAATAACAATTTGACAGGCAGGAAGAAAACCATTGAAGTGTGGAGTTTGAAAGCCCAATTTCTGCTAAGCGGTCAAGAAGAATAGTATGGTTTACTGTGTCGAATGCAACAGATAGATCTAATAGGACCAATAGATAGCTTTGTCCGTTATCAAAGCCTCTTAGCACTGTATCAGTTAACGTGAGAAGAAGAGCTTCTCTGTTGAAGTGTTTTCTAATTCCGAACTGTGATGGGAATAGTATATTATTCTTGTCTAGGTGTTCGGTCAATTGTTTTGGTAAAACTTTCTCAAGCAGTTTCACTAGGAAAGATAAATTAGAAATAGGTCGATAATTGTTGAGTATATCTGGGTCTAGGTTGTTTTTTATTTTTTAAAGATAGGTTTGATTACTGCTAATTTCAAGATTTCAGGAAAGTGACCTTCAGAGAGAGATAAATTAATTATTTCCGCTAAAGGGCTAGTGATTGAATCAATAATTTACTTCAAAGTCTGAATAGAAATGCTATCTAGTGGATGATTGGCAGGATTCATTTTTTTAATAAGGGATTGTATTTCTAGTGATGAAGTTAGTTCAAATTTAGACCAGCTAGATACTCCCTATTGCCCATATTAATAGAATGAGCATTAGCATTATTGTTACCAGAAATTAAGTTTGTGATTTTATCACTAAAAAATTGTGCGATTTCATTGCATCTTTTTTCAGGTAAGGGGGGGTTTGCCTTCACACGTATTCTTGGTGAGATTCTGGACTATAGAGAATAATGCCCTAGGGTTATGAATTAATTTATGTATTTTATTTGCGTAAAAATCTTTTTTTGTATTATTGATCAGCCTTTTGTAATATGTGAGATAGGATCTATAAACTGCAAGAGTAGGGGTACTTCTGTGTTTCCTCCATGATATTTCTTTTTTTCTAAGTTCATGTTTGGCAATTCTCATTTTATTATTGTACCATGGGTTATAGCGATGGGGTTCTTTTACAGTTTTAATAACTAAAGGATTTATGTTATCTGCAATAGAATTTGTTAAATTGGTCCAAGAGTTAGTAGCGTGTTTGCTGTCTGAAAAGTCAATATCTTGAAGATTAGTTTGCATCTGATCTTAGAGTTCATCAAGGTTAAAAGGACGATAGGAGAAAGTTATGGGATTAGTGTACACTAGTGCTGGGGCAGATTTGAGGGTTATAATGGATCGAATCATAAAGTGGTCAGACCATGGAACTGGTGTTTGGTTCATGGACAACACAGTACAAATATTAGTATTATTGAAGATAAGGTCCAGAGTATGCCCAGCTTTATGTGTTGGACCAGCAATACTTTGATTTAACCTAAAGCAGAGAGGGAATCAATCACAGTTTCACAGGTGAGAGAGAGGTTTCGAATCAATATATATATTAAAATCTCCTAAAATAATAGAAGGCTTGTTTGATTTTACATTGGTATTAAAAATTCAATTATAAGGGAGCAATTACGCTCCAGCAGTTCTGGAGGACAGTAAAGCAGACAAATTTGTAGATTAACAGATTTGAATAATGCCATTTCATAAGATGGAGTAATATTAGTAGACATCAATTTTAAATGCAAACCTTTCTTTGTAATGAGCATTAAAAGCCTCCTCCTTTCTTATTCGGCCTAGGTATTGAAAAAGTTATGTAGTTTTGATTGGCTATTTGGTTAATCAAGACTGTATTGGTGTTCTTCATCCAGGTTTTGGTTATGGCAATGAAATCTAGTTTTGAATCCTTGAGATCAGTAAGTACTGGAATCTTTATTGAAGTAGATTGTACATTGAACAGTAAAAAAGTCAATAAAAAATGAGTTACTATAAAATGTAGTATTGTTGTAAGGAATATTGATAAGAGTATGATTTAGGGATGTGAATGGGAACTGGAATCGGTTCTGATTCTGGTTCCGATTCACATCGTGAATTTTCCTTTGTGCAGTCAGATCGGGTTTTTTTTTTAATCGGCTGCGCCCGAGCCAATAAGAAAAACAACCCACCCCGACCCTTAAAAACTGCTTCTTTAGGTTCCCCCACCCTCCCGACCTCCCCCAAAACATTTTAAAATTACCTGGTGGTCCAGTGGGAGTCCTGGGAGCGATCTCCCACTCTCGGGCCATCGGCCCTTTGCCCTTACAATGTGACAGGGTATCCGTGCCATTGGCCGGCCCCTGTCACATGGTAGGAGCACTGGATAGCCCACGCCATGTTTAAAGATGGCGCCGGCCATCCATTACTCCTACCATATGACAGGGGCCGGCCAATGGCACGGATACCCTGTCACATTGTAAGGGCAAAGGGCCATTGGCGCC
This sequence comes from Rhinatrema bivittatum, assembly GCF_901001135.1. NCBI lineage: Eukaryota > Metazoa > Chordata > Amphibia > Gymnophiona > Rhinatrematidae > Rhinatrema > Rhinatrema bivittatum. The sequence continues at coordinate 368,588,357 of NC_042618.1, forward strand.
ATTTTTATTAGTGGCAGCTGACGGCCCGAGAGCGGGAGATCGCTCCCAGGACCCCCACTGGACCACCAGGTAATTTTAAAACATTTTGGGGGAGGTCGGGAGGGTGGGGGAACCTAAGGAAGCAGTTTTAAAGGGTCGGGGTGGGTTTAGGGTTTGTTTATATGTGCCGTTTTTCCTGCCCTCCCCCAAAACGATAAGAGAACCCCAGGAACAATTTCATGGGGTTTTCCTATCGGTTTTGGGGAGCCCCCGATTTCTTTTTTCCTATTAAGAGTTTTATTGATTGAACATAAGTATAACATTGCAAATGACAAAAATGTACAATAGAAGAAGTCATCGTACCAACAATGCATATTAACATGTATTTTTGTCATAAAATTATGTTACTATCCCCACCTCAGCCCTACCCCCCCCTCTTCCCACCCCCCACTATGTGTGATCAAAGCATAATAAAAACAAAACACATAACCATGATAGTCGGTCAAGGTTAATACCAAGTTATATAGCTGGTTCACCTAGAGATATTCTGGTAAGTGGCATGTGCATTAGACCTCTGAGTCAGCCCCTGTCCTTTTCTCTTGCCATTCCCTATAAGGTTGCCACAGGCTCTGGCGCCGTATCTCTTCCCGGGAGTTATTACTTCCCATCTTCACATGCATTAGGTTTGCGTAGTCTGGAGGAGACCTGCCCCACTGATAAATGTCCTGCCTTCCTCCACTCTAGGGCTACTTCACAGTTTGCTGCGGATATGATAAACGAAATCAGCTTCCCCTGTGCCACGGTCACATCATAGGGTATGTTTAGTAGTGTTTGTTCCGGAGTGAGGGTAACCTCTATCCCCAATATGTTCCTGATTAACTGAGTAACCTGGGACCAGAAGAGCTGTAGATAAGAGCATGACCACCACATGTGGAAGAACGTACCCTCCAAGCCACACCCCTTCCAGCACCGGTCGCTATATTTATGGTTAAATCTATGTATTTTAGCTGGGGAGAGCCCCCGATTTCTGACGATTTTGAAAATATCGTACGATATTTTCAATCGTCAGAAATATGATTCACATCCCTAGTATGATTAAGACCATGTCTTACTTTGTATCTTGAGGGGTTGTTAGACTTGTAGATGTTTTCTTCTGACCTGTATTTGCCATTTCTGTGAGGGCAACAAAACAGGATTAGCAGCCAAATGTCCAAAATGGATTTCTTTATTGCAAGGTAACACGAGTGTGTGAAAAGTGCCCAACTCTGGCCGAGTTTCGCCCTCTTACAGGGGCTACATCAGGGGCTACAACATATAAATAACACACATTAATAAATAATAAAAATCATAAAAACATAATTAATATACACAAATAAAATGGTAACATAGAGATGTGGTGTGACGTATAGATTATGACAAATTGTATGTATTGACAACAGCAAGAAATATGACCTTAACCTCAACGCAAATCGTGTATTAATCAATTAATACCGGTACACCCATTACCCTTCTGTTGATGAGTATATGAAAAAACACAGAGATATCGCTGCCATAAGTTGTTTCAAGCCAATTCAATAGTGGGTATATTTCATAATCAATTGAGCAGATATTTCTGAATTTTAATGATACACATCTTTTATTTTATTTATTTAACATTTTTCTATACCGACCTTCATGGATAAATACCATATCAGGACGGTTTACATCGAACAGGGGTAAAAAATAACTAGGTAAAGGAAGAAACAAAGTTACATTAAACGAGGACCGTGAACTTGGAAGCTTAGGTAGCTGTAAGAAAAAAAGATAAAGTTAAGTTAAAAGGAGAAATAACAAATTCCGGACTAGAGATAGTTCGGATTAGAGTTAGTCCACATGTTAGAGTTGGTATCCATGCTGTCCAGGTAATCAGAGGAGTAGATAACGTCTAATGTGTATCTTTTATCGGAGTGTCGATATTATATTTTTTTATTCATACTTTTTTATATTTTTCAACATGCCAGCTTAACAAGTCCATTTTTTTTAGTCATTTATATTTGTTATTTTATATTACAGACTACTAAATGTACAGTCTTTTTTAAGACTTGGACTCTTTGATCAATACACGATTTGCGTTGAGGTAAAGGTCATATTTCTTGCTGTTGTCAATGCATACAATTTGTCATAATCTATACGTCACACCACATCTCTATGTTACCATTTTATTTGTGTATATTAATTATGTTTTTATGATTTTTATTATTTATTAATGTGTGTTATTTATATGTTGTAGCCCCTGATGTAGCCCCTGTAAGAGGGCGAAACTCGGCCAGAGTTGGGCACTTTTCACACACTCATGTTACCTTGCAATAAAGAAATCCATTTTGGACATTTGGCTGCTAATCCTGTTTTGTTGCCCTCACGGCTTTGTTAGACAGCCTTCCTTGCTGTTTCTTCAGTCCTTTGCCATTTCTGTGGCAGACTGGAATCGAACTGGAAGACATCATTCAGGAATTCTGGAAAGTGAAAGACTATAGTAAATTAAAATTTAGACAGCAGAAGATTGCACTAGGGGTCGCACTAAGGGGTGTGCCCCTTTGTTGCACTCCTTCAGCGCGTGGCACCTACGGCCCAACACTCGCACTTATGACCCCCCCTCGGCACTCTTGATGACATCAAGCTGCAGGCAGGATCAGCAGCCAAGGGGGGAAGCGGCATGGCAGGTAGTCTGGGGCCGGGAGGAATGAGGGCAGGCAGCAAGAAGAGCCTCTGTGATGTCCGAGGCAGCCAGCAGGAGGAGCGACATGGCAGTGGCACAGGAGCAGCAGGCATGTGTTTTGGGGAGGTAGAAACAGCAGGGCTTGTGGTTATCCACGGTTCCCCCAAGGTATAAAACATTCTAACAGGATCCATCCTAGTTGCTGAATTCATGGAATCACGGAAGACAAGAGGCTGTGTTACCATCACTATGCTGATAAAAACATCGTATCACTTCACCTTTGGCCCTACCATATCCATCTAGTTCTGGGTTCATATTGTATTTCATCTGACTCCTAATGGATGTTCAAGCAGCATCTCAAACACAACATGTTACAAAGAAAGTGCCTCGTCATTCTCAACACTTCCTCATCCTGTCTCTGAGAAGTCAAAATTAGATTAATGGAGTGCAAAAGAAAAGGCCAATCCTGTAAAACAGTATATGGTAAAGCATTTTATCCTAATTCTTTTTTTCCTAAATGTTAAGACGCATTTGTCAACTGTAATATGATACAAGGTGGAAAGAAAGAATGCCAGGCACTGGTTTTCCTTTTCATAATTAAAAGGATGCATTGGCTTTAACCTTTCCCAGAGATATGCATTTTAATTGTCTTGCAGCAATTCGATTAAGACTCTGCTTGAAATCTTTCTCTTCTGTATTAGTGAGATGCAAGAACTCAAAAAACTGCAATGTTCTTATTTTGTCAAATAAGCCAACTTGCATTCTGATTACTGTGTAAAGGCTCTTTAACCTTACTAAAGGATAGACACATTCTGTGATACATTCCTGTACTTCTCTGCTGGGAAACCAGTAAGCAGTTCCTGCCAGTATGTCACATCCCACTCCTTTGGGGAGAGTAGGTACCTTGGAGAGACCAGGGGTCTGGAGCCACTGTCTTCTACCTGAAGCAGCCACCATTCCCTGTGAGTTGAGCCTTTGGGTGCAGGCGACTGCCAGGATTTTCCAGGTAGAAACATGAGCCAGGAAGGTCCGAAGAACACTGACGTCACTACGACGTCACGCCTTGAGCGGCCAAATTGCACGCACAGGCTGAATGCACGGAGGAGAAGTGGCTGCAGCTGAAGCAATTGTGTCAGAGGGCCCGTGCAGGCATCCATCTTCGCCGGCGGGGCCGCTTTCGCCGCCGGCTGCCCCCGGGAGGCAGGGGAGCCGCAGTGCGTCTCCGGAAGAGGGCTGCAAGAAAGTAAGTTATACTTCACATGTCGCTTTTCTCCTTTTCTCCTCTTTCGCTCCTTTTTCGCTTTCGTTGCTTCGGGAGGAGGGTAGAGAGGGCTGGGCTGCCCCTTTTTCGCTCACCGGCCAGCTTTCGTTGCTTCGGGAGGAGGGTAGAGAGGACTGGGCTGCCCCTTTTTCGCTCACCGGCCAGCTTTCGTTGCTTCAGGAGGAGGGTAGAGAGGACTGGGCTGCCCCTTTTTCGCTCACCGGGCTTCGGGAGGAGGGTAGAGAGGACTGGCAATCCCGAGCGTAGGAGTACCGAGTGTAGGAGAACCGTCCACTTCCTGGTACCTGTTATTTCAAATGTCATTTGAAATGACAGGTACCAGCGCACCCAGGTTACTGTATAGGCGCTGTATAGCGCTCTATACAGTAAAATGGATTGCGCGGGCCTAACCCTTCTCGGACGCTTCTTGGACACGGCTTGCATTTGCAAGCTATTTAAATACAGGATCGAGCGGTAGGTGAGCCGGACTGTGCGTGCGGCAAACGCGGGTGCACCCGGCACTAACGCAGCTCTTCCTACCGCTCCTTACTGTATCGGCTCGCTAGAAAGCAAAAGTTCCTAGATAAGGAGAGCGGGTGAGTTTGTTATCCTTATTAGATGTTATTTGATGTATCTGCTGTTTTGAAATATTTTATTGGTGTTTGAGAAACTTAAAAAAAATGTATATGATTTTTTTGATTATTGGATGTTCTATTTGTCACCTGTTTTTAATATTCTTTTTATAGTATGGATTTACTATTATGATTGATGTTTAATATTTCTTGATTTTGTTTGATGTTTTATGAGGAATGATATTTCAGATTTTTACCATTGTTGCACTGCACACAATGTCTTGCTTGCTGTGGTTTCCAGTTCATTTTTTATTTGCCCACTTCTATTTTTGGTCTCTTTATTTTGTATTTCGTGATGGTCTGTCTGTGTTCTGCATGTTTGACCTAGATGAGGTAATTTGATAGCTTGTAGTTTATATGTAAGGATCTGTAACAGCCTGGCTTATTCTGTTTTCCTAATAGGAGGTGTATTGATGTTTTAGGGCCTGGTGCAATATTTGCAATGTTGCCTTTTCATAGGTAGGATTGTTATTGTATGACTTTTGGCAGTTAGTGCTGTTTTGATATGGGAGTTTACTATATTGTAATTGTAATTCAATTTACTCATGGCTTTCTGAGAGCTAAGCCCAGACCCAACATGCATTACAATAGACCGAATACATATGCGTTCCAAGTGTCATCTTTGTAGGGTTTTCTGATTTGCACCAGAACAGTGCATATAAATATAATATACATGTTGTTGTAAGTAATATTTTACCTCAGAAGACTATACTTTGTCCTTTTTCATGTAAGACCTGTTATTTTAAATGCATTGTGTGTGTGTGAATCGTGCGACTCGGGGGAAGGGCTGTAAGGTTCACCTAGGGTGCCTAATATCCTTGCACCAGCCCTGGTGGCTCTACTGCAGGATCCCCTGGTCTTGAACATCCGGGGCTGCAGTCTGATATTTCTCAGGAAAGGAGGAAATGATAGCCATGTCTCTCACCATCAGCATGTCTGAGGATTTCAGATGCTTCCATGCCTGCCTGTGGCCTGCACTTAAAGTCCTTCATCTCTCAAGTTCAGGAACTGTAAATAAACTACTTATGGGAGGCCACATCCCATGGCACCCTTTAGTCCCCTAAGTGTTCCAGTGGTGGCAGAGGACAATATCCCCTTGAAGTAACTAACGATGTGGGAAGTCCGTGGGGATCATATTGGAGAAAGGGAAGGATTGTCCTAGTCAAGTGATATATGCCTTGCAAAAACCTACCCTCCAGCACAGAGGCGAGAAGAACGGTAAAGTCTGTTATAGATATTTATCTATTTTCTACTTCTAAGTCAATGGAGAAAATTTTGGAAACAACAATTCAGAATATTGTGGGTTTTTATTTTTAATATGAACTGGATTTAACAGTGAGTGTGTTCCCCCTACCAGAGGACCCTGGAGATTCTTCTTCCGCCCCTGTGCCTGTCTCTTGTTAAAGAGTGAGCCATGATAAACTACGTAATAAGCTACTGTGTGTGCAACAACAGAAATATGTTTCCAAGTATTTGACAATTTTGTATCTCTAACAGACGTAGACGACAAGGATTGTGCAAATTGAATTTGTAGAGATCAACATGTCTTTGGAAATACAGTATATTATTAAGGACTTTTTTACATTTTGTGTTTCTAAAGCAGCTCTATTTGGTCTATTGGAAGAATCCTTTTTTTTTTTTAAACAGGTATAGAATTAAATTTAAAAGCAAAGGAGTTTACTAGTCCCTTGGTTTTACAAATATCAGAGCAGTTTACCAGCTAAACTGTAAAGCATACCTATAAATTTGGAGTAAGGACAAAGGCAATATTTGTTGTTTAAACTGATTAACAGTATCTTGAATATTCACTATGAGATTTAAGAGTTCCCTAATAGAAGCAGACATTTTTATTTCAGCTATAATTTCTGCATGATAGCTCAAAGAAAATCGTAGTACATGCTGACAAAAGTACAAACCATGTTGCTTCTGATGTGTTGCATGGGAGATGTTTACAAGAATTAAGAAAATTACAGGGTGCAAGATGCAACTGCTTGTTCATCATCCTCCTCCTTCTCAAAACGCCCACATTCATGGACAGCTCCTCCAAATTCTCAACCACTGAGGTCAACCCTCTAAAGTACGATAATCAACTCACAATCACGATTACACAAGTAAAAAGCACTGTTTGCGCACTTTAGGTAGGTGTTCACACGCTAACAGTACTTTTAGAGGGTAAATGTCGATAGTATGCATAAGTTGACACATACAAGCATAAATGAATGTGCATAAAGTTATACATTTTATAAACTGTCTAGCACCAGTCGCATAGTTCATAAAATACACACATCTCTGCCCTCAGACTTATGCATGCATGGTTGAAAATACACGTATTTGTAGAAACGTCATGCATATGTTTTATACATGTAACCCTTCCTAAACCTGGAGAGTGGTTCTCAAATTGCAGTTTAAAGTAATATTCTTCCAGAACACTAATAGGTGTTATTTCAGGGTTCCCTGAGTGGGGAAAATATTAACCTTCAAGACCCTTGTATTGCATTCACTTAAATCCTAGTTCACAGTTCTTGCATACAGCAGTGATGATAACAGCACTGGTGAGTGTTAAAGAAAGACACTAAGCAGTAAAATAAACTGTTGCACTGGAGGTGGACCCTTGGCCTGGCGCAGGATTGGTACAGCCCTCAGGGAGGTCCCGGAGGGCGCCTGCCGCCAGGAGGCAGAGCACACGAGGAGACAGAGGCAAGCTGGAGCTTCACCATTAACAGTCCGGGGGTTCCGTAGGTTGAACCTTTGGGTGCCTGGACCACCTGGGCTTAGGTGGACCACCTGGGCTTAGGTGGGTCTCTGAGGGTCTCCCGGAGAGAGAGAGGTAGCAGAGAAGTGTGCCCACCAAGAGCAAAGGTGCACAGCTAGTAGAGAACAGATGAGCTAGACCGGAACAGAGAGTACAGGAGACCACTGGAAGGGAACAGGAACTGAAGGTCCTCCGGGCAGGATAGGCAGCACCTAGTGGTCTAGCTTTTAGAAGGCCGCGGGCAGCATCAGAACAGGCAGGCCTGGTGGTCATGGGAGAAGCGAAGACAGTGTCCGAGTGTAGCACAAGGGTCAAAGCCAGGGATCAATCCAAGCGTGGTCAGTGGCAAGCAGAGGTCAGTTCCAGACAGTGGTCCAAACATGGTCAGTGGTGAGCAGAGGTCAATACCGGGTATCAGTCCAAATGTGGTCAGAGGCAAGCTGAGGTCAGTACCATGAATCAGTCCGAGAAGGTACAACCTGGGTAATGGAACGTGGAACAGGAATCAGGAACAGACGCTGGCACACAGGAAGGACCACGGGAACACAGACAGGAACACCGGAACAAGCACAGGATCAAGGAAGCAGGAACACAGGACGGCAACTAGCTTCACATAAATGTGACGACCCGTTTGCCATGGCAAGGAACTGAGGGAAAGGCCTCGCCTTATATACTGTGTTCAGGTGATGTCATCAGGAGGCGTCCGAGCCAAGGTTCCCGCCCTGGGCCCTTTAAAGGGCGGAGTGTTGGCCGCGCGCGCCTGGGGGCAGGACCAAGGACGCAGAGGACGCGGAGCCCCTGTGGGAGCTCCATTGTAAGGCCTGTGAAGCCGGAGGCATTTGGGACAGGCGCTGGGGAAGCTGAGAGCTGGCTGCTGCGGCTAGGGAGGACGGAGCGGAGCCCGCGGAGAGCAGCCTGAGGTGAGCAGGCTGGTCGCAGTACCAGCGCGGTCGGGACGCGCAACATAAACTGGATGTTGTTTTTGGTTTCCCTCATTACTTTTATTGACGGGTTGTAAAATGATGAGGAAGAGTCTTTATAGCTGTTTATCTCACTTATTGATATTACAAGTAGGGTGGGAAGGGGAAAATCTCATTTCATTGTTCGTTTAATTTTGGGGGGCTTTTTTCCCATGAATTTCATTTCATGGAATGTTTATTTAATTTCTTTAATTTAAAAAACTAAATAAACATTAAAAATTAAAAAAAAAAGGAACATCCCCCCAGAAACAGAAAAAAAAGAAAAGAAATGGGACTTCCCAGAGCCTAGGTGCAGGCAGAAATTTAAGTCCTGATACAGTACTCACAATCAAGTGTATAAGTACAACTTTTTATTCTTCAATGTGGCAACTCCTCTGATTCATACAGGCAGTAGGTTAATGGCGTCCCCCGACACGGTTCCCGTGTTTCGCCGCGGGCTGCATCGGGAGGGCGCGCCAACAGGGGTTCTAACAATAACTGTAAAACAGAAGTATACATCAGGACAACAGCGTGGGACTTATAGCCGAATAATGAGTATAAAACTTAGGATATAAAGCATTACAACATACCTGACAGCAAAATGCCTTAAAAGTGACAGGGAGCGCACTGCCCTTGAACGCTGACAGGTATTTAAAGCTGATTAAGCGCACCAAATCAGGAGGACAAACCACGTGGGAGCTCACGGCCCCGTTCATTGGTTGCCATTCCTGTATTACAGCGCTGCAGGACTCATCCGATCAAAATAAAGAACTCTGCACAACAGGCCACTTTAAGTAAACAAAAACCACTCAATATCGCGATTCAGACCCTTGGGGAATACTGAGTCTAAAGTGAAGATCCAGCGTTGTTCAACCCGACCCAGCTGTTCTGCATAGTTACCTCCTCGGGGGGGCCGTGGAAAAACCTCAAGAACACTGTAGGATAGATCTGAAAGCGTGTGTGATTTTTTTACCCAGTGATCCACGAGGGGTTCCTTTTCTCGCGAATGGCGGATATTTGAGCAGTGCTCTATAATTCGAGTTTTTACCATGCGAGAGGTTTTCCCAACGTAAATCAGCGGGCAGGGACAGGTGATAACATAAATGACTCCTGATGTGGTACAATCAGAGTACGACAATAACTTAAAAATTTTTTTTTAGAAACAGGGTGACTAAAGCTCGTGGATGGAGAAGTGTGAGAACATGCAATGAAGTGTGAGAACATGCAATGCATCGGCCACACGGCATTGCATGTTCTCACACTTCTCCATCCACGAGCTTTAGTCACCCTGTTTCTAAAAAAATTTTTAAGTTATTGTCGTACTCTGATTGTACCACATCAGGAGTCATTTATGTTATCACCTGTCCCTGCCCGCTGATTTACGTTGGGAAAACCTCTCGCATGGTAAAAACTCGAATTATAGAGCACTGCTCAAATATCCGCCATTCGCGAGAAAAGGAACCCCTCGTGGATCACTGGGTAAAAAAATCACACACGCTTTCAGATCTATCCTACAGTGTTCTTGAGGTTTTTCCACGGCCCCCCCGAGGAGGTAACTATGCAGAACAGCTGGGTCGGGTTGAACAACGCTGGATCTTCACTTTAGACTCAGTATTCCCCAAGGGTCTGAATCGCGATATTGAGTGGTTTTTGTTTACTTAAAGTGGCCTGTTGTGCAGAGTTCTTTATTTTGATCGGATGAGTCCTGCAGCGCTGTAATACAGGAATGGCAACCAATGAACGGGGCCGTGAGCTCCCACGTGGTTTGTCCTCCTGATTTGGCGCGCTTAATCAGCTTTAAATACCTGTCAGCGTTCAAGGGCAGTGCGCTCCCTGTCACTTTTAAGGCATTTTGCTGTCAGGTATGTTGTAATGCTTTATATCCTAAGTTTTATACTCATTATTCGGCTATAAGTCCCACGCTGTTGTCCTGATGTATACTTCTGTTTTACAGTTATTGTTAGAACCCCTGTTGGCGCGCCCTCCCGATGCAGCCCGCGGCGAAACACGGGAACCGTGTCGGGGGACGCCATTAACCTACTGCCTGTATGAATCAGAGGAGTTGCCACATTGAAGAATAAAAAGTTGTACTTATACACTTGATTGTGAGTACTGTATCAGGACTTAAATTTCTGCCTGCACCTATGTATCCTGCGATTTTGCTATAGTGCAGAGTTTGCTCACCATGTACTTCCCAGAGCCTCCCATGTCCCACCCATCCCTCCTACCTGGAAAAATGCCTGGGCCGGGATCCTTCCCAGCCCCACATACCCAATTCTGTAGGTATCTTCAGACGAGGCCTAGGGGGCCTTGTGAGAGGTAGGCTGAGGTCATGGTGACCTACCGCAACCTAAGCCTATGCAAGTTTGAGGCTTTAGCCTGGGCCTCATTGTTGGGGCCAGCACGCATGTTATAAAATAGCCTGGCCGCATGCACACGTGTGCCAAATTTTAATTGGACATGCGGATGTGTGCACAAATACTGCTTCTACCACATAAATCAGTGGGTTTTAAAATAGGCGAGCTCTAAACCCATTCCCAGTTTTACCAGTTCATTCCTAGTTCACTACCCCTGGCTTGATAGCCTATACTCCTCCCAGTTAGCCCCGACCTTTACAACCCGCAAATCTGCCTAGTTTTCTTTAAATTTTAACTTATACAGCATCCACAGCAGAAGTTACATGGCAGGGGGCCTTGGTGCATGCAAGGTCGTGTCAGTATTTACTAGGGATGTGCATTCAGTTAAAATTAATGCACAAAATGCAATAAATAAGGCTGATTTGTTTCATTGGGGGGGTCCCAGAAATGAATCAGATGCCCCCCAAATGAAAAGAATCTTATTTGTTGCATTTGTTTTTTAATGAATGCATGAGGCCTAGGCCAGGGCCTCGCATAGGGCATAGACAGAGGCTCAAATCAGGGGCCATGGCCTACACCTGAAGCTGGGGCCTTGCCTAGGACAAAGGCCAATGCACAAGGCAGTGGCTATAGCCTAGGTCCGAGCTGATCTCAGGACCTCAGCCTAGCCTCCTCCCCAAAACAAATCTACTGATTCGGTGGGTATTGTGGAAGTGGCAAGGTTGGGTCCTAATGCCAGGGCCTTGGCCTGGAGCATAGCCCAATGCCAGGGCCTGGACTAGAGGATGGGTTCCAATGCCTGGGCCTTGGCCCAGGCCCAGGCCCAATGCTGAGGCCTGGCCGGAGGCTGGTTCCAGACACCTGGGCTGTGACCTGGTGTCAGGCTGAGGCCCGGACCCCAAGCCTCAGAGCAGGTCCAATATTTTCTTCTTCAACTCACACCATCAACTGGGTTCGCACAAGAGTTAATTAACTCCAGTCCATTCATCACAGCGGACGGCACCATTTTGATGTATGGGAAGCATGCACCGGAGTTAATTAACTCTGGTGCAATGACCCCGGCAGACAGCATCAGTTGAAGAAGAAAAGAACATAAGACCTGCTTCAAGCTCTGTGTTCTCAGCCTGGATATGGCTGAGGTAGGCTGAGGCCCAAGTGTCAGGTCCCTGCCTCCAGGCCAGGCCCCAGCATCATTCCTGGGTCTAGGCTGAGGTCCCAGTGTCGGGATCTGGCCTCTGGACCCAGCCATGGCATCGGGCTTGGGTCTGGATTCCAGCCTAGGCCAAGGCCCTAGTGTTTGTGAGGGACTGAGCCAAGGCCCCAACATCAGGACTCAGGTCCGGGCTCCAGTTTAGGCCAAGGCTCAAGTGTCAGGACCTGGCCTGTGGGATGGGCCGTGGTGTCGGGACTATGTTCGGGCCAAGGTCCTATTATTGGGACTTGGCCTCCATGCAGGGCCGAGGTATCAGGCCTAGGTTCAGTCTCCAGTCTAGGCCGAGGTCGGGGTTGCGGTGACCTGCGGTGACCTACTGTGGTCTCGACTTACACAAAGCCGAGGCTTTGGCCTGGGTCTAGGCTGAGCCCAAGGCGTTGGCACCCTGCCTCTGGGTTGGCCCCAGGGTCTGGCCTTGGTCAAGATTGAGGCTCTGGCATCATGACTCGGCCTTTGGGCTGGGTCTCGGTGTCAGGCCTGGGCCTGCGCTCTGGCCTAGGCCAATGTCGCGGCGACTTACCACATCCTCGGCCTAAGCAAGGCCAAAGATTTGGCCTGGGCTTAGGCCTTGTCAGGTAAATGGGGCCCGGGGGGCATCCTGGCCCAGGCATTTTTTTGGGTGGCTAGGAGGCTTTGGGAGGCTGCATTTTTCTTTTTTTTGACCATTTTTTTTTGTTTGATTCATTTTTTTCACACAAATGAAGCAAATCAAACATTCCACAAACTGAAATTCGTGGGGAAAAAACTTCCCGAAAACGAACTGAAAAACTAAAATACATTTTTTTTCTTGCACCTAGTATTTGGGGTTCATGCCCCAAAACATCCATGACTTTCCCAGACCATGCCCACACACTGTCCCTTTTTGAAAACTTTTGAAATGTGTACGCTGTAGGAGATATGCACATATCTTGGTGACTTTTAAAATCTGCTCGACCTGCGCGAGCCCTACTTCTTTATGCATACCCTAATTAATGCGCACATCGGGCTTTTAAAATTCACCTCTATGTGCTTACTTTAACATTTGAGAGTTTATGTGCAAAACCGTACTGAGGAATTGAAAAGCAAAATTTTACAAAACTCCCCATTACCTATTAGCGTGGTGATCAAGTATGCATGCTAACTACTTGGCAAACTGATTGTCATGAGAAAATTTACTGAAGTCATGATTTGTGATAAAGTCCATGGACAAAGTATGTGCATATTTTACCATCTGGACTTATTTACATGTCTTTAACAATGATCGTTTCCGTATATAATAAGCACATGCTTTGTGCATGCTTGGGTGATATTAATCTCATTTCAAAAGAGGTAATTAAAATCACACCCCAAAAACATCCCAAAAACTGTGATCAGAACCTTTATTTTGATCTACAATTAAAACCATAACTGATGTTTGCAACATGCAATATTTAACTACTATACATACATGCCAAAGTGTGACTCTACAACTGATTCTATTGTTATATGAAATAGAAACTTCAGTCTTAAGACCAACAGAAAGCTATGTCCTAGGACTTAAATCTGTCATATTTGGCTGTGTACTTTCATAATATATGTACTTGAAAGCTACATGTGCACAATTAATTTTCAAAAATGTACATGTACTAGACATCATTAATAAGGGTCCTTTACAGCATTGTTTAACACCACGTAAGTGTCCGAGCACACTTGGTAGCTACATAAGAAGCCAATGTTCAAAGGCAATGTACACAGGTACCTTATCTATCTTGTATTTGAAAATTGGCTGGGTACACATTGCCAGTTAGACACCCTATTAAATATCTACCCTAATAATTCATTATTGTATATAGTTACCAAACTTCTTTGTCTACACAAACATAAAGAAAACAATTTATCAATATTTGTGTGCCGCCTGCACATCACTTCTTTTCATGATCTACGCTGTCCTCCCTTCCATTAGTTTCATATATAATTCAAAATCACAGGCTAACATACTACTGGTCTTTACAGAGAGTTCAATTAACCTAGAAGACAGAGAGATTAACAGCCTTTCTGTAGGCTAATTTCATTACACAGAGCCATATGGTGAATGAGCACTGTGTTTACATTATTATATTAAGAATAAAGTGACATTTTATAGTCTTTGCAAAAGCAGGTTGTAGGCGCAATGACTAATCCCCAGGCTTTGATGCAATAGCATATCAAAGACTAGGACTCATCTAACTTCCTGAGACCTGCTTTAGTAGTCAAAACGTGGCTATGGACTTATAAAAAGAAAGGAATGTGGTTCACAAGCAAGAGAAAACCACAACCGGTATGCTATGTTCCTTTCAAGCCTTCCAAATAGTCACCAGGAAAATGATTTTGTTATTTTAAAGCCAATAGATGAAACTAACAGTGTTTGCTTTGGAAGTTATGAGGCGACTGATGTGGAGAACAGGGTGCCTGCCGCCTTTTGCTAGGCACTATAAGGCTCAGGGATAGCTCCTCTCCACTTTATAATGTGAACGACCTGTTCTCTGAATGTTTACATGGGTGATTTTAAGATGAACTGCTTAGAGAAGCAAGGGCAGCCCTCTTAATGAAACATCATGAATGAACCTGAAGTTGATCAATAGAGGCTGCTGCGGCCCTTATTGCTATGGACGGTGATCAGTGTTTCCAATGGTGAGAGCCTATTTAAATGCATAGGCTGAAGACCCGCTTATAATAAATAACCTTCCTAACGCTTCAAAACAAGCCTTATCCACAGAACCTCATTGCTAGCTGAGCAAAAGAACACCAAAACAAATATATTAACACAAATAATATGATTAATATTATTTACACTGTATTAAGTTTTGCTTTCCATCGGCAAACAAAAATCTCCCTTGCAGGAGGCTTCCAAAAGCATGTTCCATATCAGGAAAGCACACACAGTGCTGTTACTGAGACTTGGGGAAAGGATACGATGAATTTACCACCCATAAATGTTTTCCTCCCTGGTGCATAATAAAACATTTGCCTTGCATCACGTGTCTTTGAGCACACGGCAGGGACACAGCAAAAGGAAAATGACTACATCTTCAAAGCATGTCACCTGAGTGACTTTCACAGGGTTCTTTTTTCTCTCTTTTTTTCTTTTTTTATTCCTTTTCTAGTAGTGGGTTAGGTTTGTTTTTATATCAGCGTTTAAGGAGAAATAAAGCCCTGTTATTGGATTGTTGATTTCTCCATGCAGTTTGGTGTCTGGCTCTTCATTTACACTCCATGAGAAAACAAAAGACTTTTTTTTTTTGTATTCTACTTAGATCAGTTTTTCAAAACAAATCGTAATTCATTTCTAGTAATTCAATAGTGATCAGTCAATGAAAAGAATACATCAATATCCACCAATTACATACCTGTTTTATTACCTGGATCATTTGTTTAACTCTTAATAAGTCTGAACCCTCAGTGCACTATGCAATATTTCAAAGATCCACACAGTTAGTACTAATACTCTTGCTACAACAATTAAAAGTTATTACTAAGTCATTAATATCAGAATTCTTTAAGCTGTTCCCTGCAATTCTGGGAAACTAAGAATTCAATTATATAAATTTGTAGGACTATTGTATGACCAGGCTAATTATATTGAATTAAGACTGCACTTTTTAATATAAGGTACAAATTGTTTTGATATTTTTTTATATATATATTTTTGTACTCCATTAAATTAAAAAACTGGATGAAATGTGGATTTTTGAGCAGTCAATTTGGAAAACTCACAAATGACCTCAGATTTTAAGAGATCTGATTGATTCATGCAACGTGTAGTGTTATTTCATGACATCAATTAATATGGACCAATAAGTGAATTTAAGGAAATGTTTTTCTCTCTTGCTAATGTGGCTGCTGCTCCCAGAAGTTTCAGGAAAAGAAGGGACTCCATAAATAAGTTTTGAAAATAATGTGACAACAAAAAAAATCTTGTATTGATATAGGGCAAATACTAGAATGTGTAATGTGCATTTTTCAAACACAGCATAGTTGTGTGATTGCTGTGATTTTCCACTTGGATATATAGAAAAAAAATTAATAAACAAGTTGTAGGTGATACTATTGTTAGTCCAATAAAAGGTAACTAACTTTTGAGAGTTATATACCCTTGATCAGGTCAGGGTAAGTCAGTCTCAAATGCATTTAGTTAGTCCAATAAAAAAGCATCACCTGTAACTTGTTGACTGACCCTTGTTCTGCATATTCTATCTCTAGAATACTTCATATTGGACTCGTGATAATTTAATCTTATTTCTATATGTGTTTATTCTACCTAATCCAAAAGTTAGTGGTAAATGTTTTTGACAATTTGGAGTAAATATTTATTACCAAAATATATCAAAATATAATAATTTCTGAACTATTTGTTTAAATAATGTAAACATGTAATGACATCAACTAGTTTGAAAATGTCTTTGCCTAGTGCTTGATATATGATGTAATGCATGGAGCTTGGAATCATTTTTTGGTAGGTTAGTGACCTGCAGTGATCTCCATCCAGGAATAATCAAGCACTTTTGCATTCCGAATTATTAAATTATGAAGAAACATGAAGTTGGAAGAAATCTCTTTGGCAATTAACTGTATGCTGTAACTTTGAATACTCAAGCTCAGTTAACCACTTTGAAGAAATCTTTCCAAACTATGCTGTCCCCACCTCAAACTTCTTTCCACAGCTTTTCAAATTATTTAATCAGTTGTATTAGGCTCAATTTTCATCACCAAGATTTGGAGACATTTCTTGTTTTCTCACCTTTCTCATGAATACTAATTAATGACTACAGAAGTAACATACGGTATCTTTCTATCAGACTTTTATAAAGAGCTCTGATAACTTTTACTTCTTCAAAAGATAAAGATTGTGTGATTTAAGCTGCATATTCAAAAACTTCTATCTTGCTTATATTAACTTTCAAAAACTAATTAAAAATGTAATAAATCAGTCCAATAAAAAGGATTACATATAATTTGCTTGTTAAATTTTATTGCTTTTTTTTTCACCTGGCAGATTCCTCTGGCTTCTTTAAATTTCCAGCTCAGGAGAACCAACCATAATTCATAATTTTTCCAGGTTTTCCCCCTTATTTTTATAATCCCAATATAGTCTAGTTATTGCCATGAGTCTTTGGCTAGGGGCCACAGACTGCAGTTCCCTCAGGAACTGGAATGTGTGCATACTAAGACCGACCAGTAGATGTCACTATTGAGAAATGGCTGAGACTCCCTCTTCCACAAGGACTGTGAACTAAGACTCCACTACATGCCCAACCTCAGTCAGCCCAGGGAGCAAAAGTCAAACCCGGGAATTGAACCTGGGTCTTTTGCACAGCAGTAACTCATTTCATAGTTGTAAGTTTGCAGATACAATATAAGCTTGCCCTCTCCTTCAATATCTCTTGTAATTTTCTATAACCCTCAAGTCATCTTCTTCCAGTTCTAGACAATATTTTATTTGCAGCACATTTATTGTTATTGGTGATTAAAGTTTTCAAAACATGATTTCTATTTTCTATAAGTTGCATGCCCATGGGGATTGTTGTTGGGAAGTACGTATATAATTTCTGCATGTGCTTACATTTTTAATTGCTCCTTTTCCTGACTATTATTTTGCATTTAGATATGCAGCACTAGCGCTCAAAGCAAACACCAACTGTAGCTGCCAGTTTGTTCCAATGTGTCAGAATTCCTTGAAGCAGAGGCCTGCCAGAGAAGGCAATCAACCGATAGCACAGGCACTCAACAGCACATCCATTCTCTCGGGCCCTTAGGTTATCTATCCCACACATGATTAATCTTCATCTTGGAAGCAAGGGAATAAATGTACTTTTCATATTTCAGGGGTATAGCTCTGTCTAGCGAAATGGGTGCAGTTTTATTCCGTGATCGAGTATTTGTTGAGGAAAGGTCTCGTAAGAAGCAGTATATGCATACTACCAGGGAATACTTGATATAAGAAACAAGTGGATGTTACTTTGTGAGATAGAACAGTGAACTGAAAATCAAAGGCAAAAAGACTGTTAGAATGTTTCATGATAGGAGTCAATGACACACCATGCATAATATGACAGGCAAAAAAAGTCACAGTTCCTTGTAGGAAACTTATCTGTTTGCATGTCTTGACATGAATTAGCTGATTTAACAAAGATTATTCTGGTAAGTGCAGAATGGGGGGAAAAAATCCTTTGATAATCCTGGTCCATAAAACCATGTGTACAACCCTGTTTTCATCAGGAATTATCTTTGGGTACTGCAGGGTTAGGATAAACTGGCTGCAGACCCGAATCAGGATTCATCCAATGGGAGATAGAGTCTGCTACAAGGCCCAAGGGGATTCACAAAACGAAAGTCTATACAAAACTTGGTGTTTCAAACAAGAAAGAATGTATTGCAAAATGAAAAATATCCAAACACACACATATAAAAGATTCTAGTTTAAAAAAAAAAAAAAAAGGACACAACTTCTCAAACAGTCCAAAAGCTTAATACAGTTACTCATTTCTTCTTCTCACTTGAAAACAGTCCAGATGAAGTTTTATTCCCTCTCGGGTGCCATCTAAGGCCTTCTTCCTTCCTTTAGGCCCCAATGAAGATCAGGAAATCTCTTCCCTTCTAACCCCACAGCATTGGCTGCAAACGTCCCTGGAATGGGGGTTGCACTTCTCCCACTTCGTCTTTAGCCCTTTGCCAGAAAAGAGCCACCTCCACTCTCCCCAGTGAATTAGATTGTTTCAACTCACTGTACTTGCCACGATCAGCTTTAGGCATGGAATGCTTCAAAATCCTCTCAATAGCTCCCGAAACTCCGCCCAGTGCCTAAGTACCACTTCCAAACCCATCCCCTCTCATCACTTTCTTAACTTTCACCTCCTACTGCTGGAAAGTTCTCAATAATAAAACCTAGCACATACTTTAGTGAGACCTGACAGGAGTGACACGTGCCCCGGTGAAGGATATTTTATCAGATCTTCACTACATATATATTTTACCACTGCAAGACTGCACCTGAATGATTACTGTCATAGAAAGAATCCAAATGTTGCGATCTCCCAGGTGGGTTTCATACCCAGGCTACATGAATTTGAAAATGATCACTTTATTATTTTTGTCTGATAAGATCAAATTCAAGTTCATTTTTGTATTTGCCTTCTTCCCACATGTGATTCAGGTCCTTTTGCCCTGGGCTGCAAGAATGAACTGTACCAGCAGAGTTAGCCCCTGCAGTGGTACCTTTTCTTGTTCTTCTTTGAGGCCCAGTTTCATTAGCTCAATAATGTCTCCATGGTCAACTGGCCAGGACAGGTAGGAGACCTAAATCCAAGTCTCCTGGCATCTTAACATGCAGTGCTCCTGCTCATTCAAGGGACCAGATATTTTGATTTTTTAAAAACATTTTGACCTTCTGTCTTATGCAAAATGTGTTTGTTGTTGCACAGCTATCATGAAATGTTATGAAGTAGAGTTAATGTAATCTGCTCTTTCATGTATTTTTTTTCTCTTTCTTTCTCTTATGGTTAATCTTTTATCTGCTTTTATTATCAAATGATATCATCCTTTTGTGGTTAGTTGCAGGTAGTTCAACTAGTTCCAAAGATTCTTGTTTGTTTTTTTTTGTTTGGTTTGCATTTTATGTGAACTTATGGTTTTCAGTTTAAAGGTGGATGCTCATTAAATATTTTGAGGTCTACATGGACAGTTTTAATGTGTGCATGCTATGCACATTTTTTAAATTACCCTTGTTTTTCTTTGAAAATCAGCAAGAGTAAAGTACGTACGTCGTAAGCATTAGAGTACTCTGTGGCTGCTATGTGTGCAGCTGGTAGAAAGGGGGCAAATACTGCATATACTTTTGAATATCATATAGATGCACATAGGGGCCAATGCAATAAGACTCACACTCAAAACAGGCATCTGTATTGAGCGCCTGTAGTTCTAAGGCGCTCAGTCACATCCCTGTGTACCCGATGCAGTATGTAAATGAGGAAAATTGGGGCAGCATAAAAAAAGGACACGCTAAAGCAGAATTGTGCGTCTCTGGCGCTCAAAGGCTTATTGCATTGGGCGCCCACGATTGCAATGGGCGCTCAATACGAGTGTCTGTATTGATCGCGCTTCCTTTTGATTATTTTGCTGAGGTGCTGAGTTCAGTGCTTTAGTTTATTATAATCGGTGCCCATTGCTATGGGCATCCAAACTGTGCGTTCATTAAAAAGGTGTGTCTCCTTTTTATCAAATCAATATACCTATATTTTTCTCCACCGCAAGCAGTAAATTCAAAAGTCAGGTTGATACTAAGGAGGAGGACACATTTATTGCAACACAGAGGAGCAGATTTTTAATGTTTCTCATGAGCCCTTGACTGCAAGTTAAATTTATTCCACCTCCGGAGCTGGAGTTAAATTCCCCACGTTAAAAAAATGTGTGTCGGATGCCCAGCCTTTGGATGCGCATTCCTGCATCAGAGGATAATAGTTAATGTCCTCATTTACATGGAGTTTACATGCGTTGGGTGCTATCGAGTACATGTTTGTTAAGGTGCATGTTTTGGACATGCTAATCTCCTTACTGCATCAGATGTTATTCTTGTGTGCCAAAACGCGATCTTAACTGTGAATAAATTTGTGCGCTAGGCTGAGTGCACCTTATTGCATCAGCCCCATAGTTTTCCTTTCTTACTGAAACATGCCCACGGGAATGCCTCTTTTTAATGTTGCTAAAAGTACGCATGCATTGGAAGCTTTATGCACATTTATCCCATTTTAGACACCTTTGAAAATTACCCTCAATCTATACCTCACAATATAAAGAGGTTGAAACATATTATAATCAGATCATTTTCCTATTTTGTTGATCTAAAGCATGCTAAATTTTAAGTATGACTCTCATGGAATATATTTAGTGACCATAATGCAAAAGTAGCACTACACAATGCTTCTGATGAACATTAAAGTTTAACAGTAATGTGAATGTGTACTTTAGGTACCAAACATCCAGTACAGAATATACTACCCATACATTTCAAAAATCACTTTTTAAAATGGCAAGCATTTACATTTTTCTCACCTATTTACAATGTGTTAGCTTCATTCCTATCACTAGATATTGCTTATTCAAGCAAAAAAAACCTCCCCAAGCTTTTGCATTATAGAACAGTTTCTCTATATTTTAACCATAGAGAGTCTGGTCCTAGATTATGAGTTGGTGCTTAAGGGAAAATCCTTTAATAAATCAGGCTCACAACATTTCTCTAGTGCATAGGGTAACATACAACTGTTGCTCCTGGGTTGAAATAATTCTGCTCTTTGATTTAATGTTATTACATTGTATACACTACTGAAAAATTGAGGACTTAGGATTCAAAAAGTCTGGAGCATGGCTGAGTCTCCTCGCATCGCCACTTGATACTTTTTGCCCTTTCAGTCACTCCTCTTATTGGCCTTCACACTCTCAATGACTTTTCTCTCTTGATACTTAAGTTCATTTTCTCTCCTCAGATCTGTCATCCATACTGCGTGTCTTCACACTAAAGAACCTACCCAGCGCTTTGTGACCACATCTCAAGGTCAATTACTGTCCCTTATTTTCCAGCTTTCATAACCCTTTTTGCAGACATTAATGGATTATAATAGCAGAATGACTGCCAGTCATGCATTTCTTGTTCAATAGAACCCCAGCAGGCTAAGATCCTAAATGTCTTGCCCGTGCTCATGGCTTCTTAAATATTTAAGTGGCAAGAAATATTCATGAGTAATACCTAGATATTAGTTGATAGTAGCATACAGGATATGATGGAGTTGAAACTACAAGCATTTATAGAATAACTTGAAAACTGATCTAAATACTAAACTGATATGAAAGAATATCTCTTTGATATGGCTTGCCAAAATATATTCATTCACCCAAATTCTTTTTGAGCCCTGGAAGGCAAATATTGGCAACATTTTTTGAATAGCCATAACCAAGAAAGCTTTTATTAGAAATTAACCTGGAAAAAACCTGGAAAAAAGATATTAAGAGTGTGTCAGGGGAAGAGTCATCATAGATCAGGGTTTCCCAAACCTGTTCTAGGAATCTCACAGATAACCAAGGTTTTAGGAAATCCAGAATAAAGATTCACGAGATACATTAGCACAGTGGTTTTCTACCTTTTGTATTCCAGGACCGCCCTAGCTACCTCCCCTGAATTATTTGGACCATTTCCAGCGCTGATGAGTGGGGAGAGGGTCCTCCAGAAAATGTAACAGTGGGAAGGGGGGATAGGGGGTTGGAGGATAGACTTCCTCGCCACCTGCAGCTGGCCTATCCTATTTAAATAAAGAAGCCAGACAATTTAACAAAATTATTTTCCAAAATTGTTGCTCTCATTAAAAAAAAAGAAAGTCCTCTTTCTCTTTGTTTTTCCGTTTCATTCTCCTATGAAGCCATTAATATTGTCCTTAGAAAACAAATAATAGCTCTTTCTCCCCTGCCAACCAGCCACCCGTTGATTTGAAAATAAAAATCCCCTCAACTCTCTCTCTCCCCTATCCCAGATAGCCACCAGCTCATCTTGGGAAAAAAAAAAAAAAGATAAGAAATTCCTCCTTTTCTCCCTCTCCCCCTGCAGCCAGCAATAATATTACAAGTAATATCCTCATCCGGTGGACTTTTTTCAGTTAGGGCCTAGCCCAAGGCTCAATCTCTGGGAAGGAAGCAACTGCAGCTGAATGTTAATGAGCTGGTGGAAGGCTGAGTTGGCATCTGCTCAGGGCCCAGATTTGGGGATAAGCGACATAGGCAACTGCCTAGGGTACCAAATTTTGAAAGCACCAAGCATCCAGGCCACAGAAGAGCCTGTGCCCACTTATTTTAGGATAGTGTGCTGGCACAGCTTCAAAGAGGCACCACAGTGGCACTCTGCTTATGGCCTCAGAATCTTAAATCCAGCCCTGCATGTGCTCCACTGTCAGGCCCCACAGTTGTCCTGTCCCCTTTGGGTTTGTGTATGGGAGGTGCGGTCTTACAGCAGAGCAGATGCCAACTTATTCTCATGCCGTCTCGTTAACATTCAGCTGCAGCTGCACCCCTCCCGGAACTAGGGGCCTCAGGACTGGCCTAACTATAAATAAAAGGTCCACAGGGCAGGGCAGGGGGATGGTTAAGAAAAGTCTCTGCTGGCTGTGGTGCAGGGTGTAGTGCAGTGTATGCAACTACAGGAAAATCTTGCTTCCTTCTCATCCTCCTGCAATCACCATTGCTCTGTGGACTGGCAGAAATGATACTGGGTCTTGTGTCAATCCACAAACTGGTGGTTGAGAAAAATTAGTATATAAGCCAATTTATGTCATGTATATTCATTGTAAACATAAGCACCAGCTCTGTGGGTGCTTGAGCACCCACAATATTGTCTTCTGCACTCCTTTGAATCCTGAGCTCAGAGATTCATGCTGCAGGGGAGGCAGGAAGAAAAGCACTTCTGTCTCTCTGCTACTGTTTCCACCTCCCCCTTCAGCCTATTGGCTGGCTGGGGAATGGCTGACCAATAAGCTGCAGGGGACTAAGAGAAGCAGCAGTGTAGTAGGATATACAAGCTTTCTCAGGTACAGTAGAGATGGAGAGGGTTTCTGATAGAGGGCCAGTATAAATGAGGGAGGGGAGAGACGGGCTGAGAGAACTATTGGGAGATGGGGAAAGAATGCTGACTAGGAAAGAAACTATAAGGGTGAGAAGGGTGTTACACTGGGCAGCTCAGGGGATGGCCCCGCCAGCTGCTGCACTTACCCCAGACTCTGTCAGCATCTCCCTTTGATGACGTCAGTGGCCCTGACTATATAAGGGACGCACCCTGACTCATATCAGGGTGCGTTGAGCTGTCAGCATAAGCCTTGTAGGTTCGCCTATGAGGCTGCAACAACTGTACTTCAGCACTAAGGGCTCACTCCCATGCCACTCATCAAAAGGAGCTGATAGTGAAGCTGTGAAAAAGCTGAGAGGGATTAAAAAGGGGTTGAGAGAGGGTCATGGGCTGTGAGCTGAGAAAAGAAGGAAGGGAATACGATCTGGGAAAGAGGACTTTTGTTGTAGTTAGAAGAGTTGGGATAAAGGATAGGCGAAGGGTACTTAAGAGGGTGAGAGAGGTAGAGCTGTGTGGGGAGGTATTGCTGTGTGGAACAGAGAAGAGGGGATCTGATGAGAGGTAAACTAAAAGAATGGTTGTGAAGAGAGAGAATCATGGAAGAGGGATGATGGAGTAAGGGCAGAGATGGAAGTGGCAGGAAGGGGTGAGACTAGGAGGAAGTGAGAGAAGATAATGAGAGAGAGAGAATTGGCAAATAGGAAAAGATACACACATGGAAGAAAAATAACAGAAATGATAATAAATAAATGAGAGAAAGACCAGAAAAGAAATGAGAAGGCAGAAAGGAAACTAAAAGAAAGCAAAGAGCAAGCAGAGATAGAGGATAAATTCAAATTACAGACACCTGGGAGGTAATGTTCAAAAAAGCAAACAGAATGTTGGAAATTATTAGAAAGGGAATGGTGAATAAAACGGAAAATGTCATAATGCCTCTGCCTCTGTATCGCTCCATGGTGAGACCGCACCTTGAATACTGTGTATAATTCTGGTCGCCGCATCTCAAAAAAGATATAGTTACAATGGAGAAGGTACAGAGAAGGGCTACCAAAATGATAAGGGGAATGGAACAGCTCCCCTATAAGGAAAGACTAAAGAGGTTAGGACTTTTCAGCTTGGAGAAGAGACAGCTGAGGGGGGATATGATAGAGGTGTTTAAAATCATGAGAGGTATAGAACGGGTAGATGTGAATCGGTTATTTACTCTTTCGGATAATAGAAGGATTAGGGGGCACTCCATGAAGTTAGCATGTGGCACATTTAAAACTAATCGGAGAAAGTTCTTTTTTTACTCAACGCACAATTAAACTCTGGAATTTGTTGCCAGAAGATGTGGTTAGTGCAGTTAGTATAGCTGTGTTTAAAAAAGGATTGGATAAGTTCTTGGAGAAGTCCATTACCTGCTATTAATTAAGTTGACTTAGAAAATAGCCACTGCTATTACTAGCAATGGTAACATGGAATAGACTTAGTTTTTGGGTACTTTCCGGGTTCTTATGGCCTGGATTGGCCACTGTTGGAAACAGGATGCTGGGCTTGATGGACCTTTGGTACGACCCAGTATGGCATGTTCTTAGGTTTTACGTGAATAACATGTTTTCTTAAAATGCTACACATCTTACAAATTCTGCCAGGGCTAGGTAAAATTATGAGCACAACTATATGTTACTTTTTCACATGTAAATCCTTTTGAAAATTACCCCCATAGTTGTGATACATGGAAAAAAGTGATTGTAGGTTATATGTATTGTTTTGCACAATAAATGAGAGGTTTTTCTTTTTTGTTGCTTTGGCCTTGTTTCTCTAATGGGCTATACAAGTGCCTCGTAGCATATTTAAATGTACCAGAATCCTGATTAGTGTGTAAAAGCCTTTTTGACTTCTTGCCCTTAGATTGAGTTGACATCATGATTGCGGCATGCTCAGAGCACTTCCTCCTCCAAGTTCCAAATGTCCGTGATGTCAAGAGGATGACTGCATAGCTGAAAAGAGATAATGAGGGTCATGCATATTGTAATGAGAGCTCGTAATGTACTGCACAATTATGTGCAGGGACTGTCCTATAAATCTGTGCACAGGGCTCACTTTTCCCAAGATATATAGGCCTTCTGGGTCACATTTCTTTTAAACAAGACTGGAATAATTTTATTCACAGAGGTTGATGAATATCTTTCTGATGGGGAAATTTTACCAAGTCCCTTACTGGGTGACGCAAGCCCCAGATGAGCAGAGTATGGACTTGAACCATTATAGACAGACTATAGCATTAAACTTTTGCAACTCCCAATGCTGCACTTAAAGTGAGTCAAAGAGATAACAATGACTGTTCGATGTTTTACACAAAGCGAGGGACCTTGGGTCTCATGCCCTGGGACTGTCCTGACATTACTAAATGCTAGAAAGACTTGACAAAAGAACAGAAAGGTGTCCTTGGGGAAGACAACCAATCTCGTCCAAAGTTATCTGTTTTGAGATGTTAAAACAGATCTGATGTCAGTGAGGAACAACACAGAAATGATGAGAAATGTACAAGAACCATGCTGTGCTTTGTATATTGCAGTGCTGATCATCGCAGCCTGGGAATTATGGATAACAAAGTTAAAGATTAGACAACTATGCCAATAAAGCAGAGCTGCAGGAGTTTGATGTAAAAGCTGCTTGACTTATTGATAAACATTTTAAGTCCAATTATAAAACAAGGCAGATTTAAAAGAACAAATCGAAGGTGTTACTCATGCAACATGCTAATTCTTACAAGCAGAGCTTTGGTTAACCTTCAGTGGGGAATATTTTACTTTCAAAACAATATGTGAAAATCTTCCAAAATCAGAAGATAAATGTTCCTTTTTTTCATAATGCATGAACTTACCATTATGCCGCTCAAGAAAATGAGAATACCTCCAAATATGGATACATGCATTTGTTTCTACTTCCAAAATTTCACATTTGATTGAAATTGAATCTCTGTTTATGAGACAGAAGAATGACATATCTCATTGTTTTACTGCAGATTTAGGCATTTGGCTGTATTTCTGGGAATGAGTGGATGATATACATCCATTCGTGCTTTTGCTATAGTAGTAGTAGTAGTTTCTAACATGTCCCCTCCTGACCATTCATCCCCCTAAACTTCTGGATTAAGAAACTGGTGCAATTTCAGCACAGCCGTCAGGAAAGGAAAAACTTTAAGAATAGATAAAATGTTCTTATCGGCAGAAGATTGTATTACAGAAAATATAGTGCAACTTTGTGTTAAATATAGTGATAAGAGAGCAGACATTTTATCCAAGATATATAAACATCTTAGTATTTTTCTATCAACTTTATGTGCAGCACATATTTTCCCATAATAGTAATAGCATTCAGAGTGCAGATATTTGATCTGCTCTGTCATTGAAAGGGGGCAATAAACATATAGCTGATGTGGTACTCATAACTTATTATATTATGTCATAAAAGTGCTGAAATGCTAAATTTCTCTCTTTCTTTCTATGTTCTTCAGACAGACATAGAAGAAAGTCCACATCCTGATGCTGTGGTGGGGAATTTGCAGAGGTTTTCTCTCTCTCCAGTATGGGGAGAATTAACTACAGGTTGGGAATGTGCAGGAGTAACCGGGAGTGAGATCATGCCTTGGCTGAATACCTATCATATGTGTCCATTTTTTTCCTTTATCCTTTCTCAAGTGCTTGCATGAATGCATATGTATGAATGCTACTTTGAACAATATGACAGAAACATTCAAATATCTAGCTGACTTCATTAAAATACCAGAAGGAGGCATTTTCCATAAAATGAAAAGTTCAAGAACAATTGGTCATACTATGTAGCTGATGGGAGGGAAGCTCACAAGGAATGTGAGAGAATCCCTTTTCACCGAGAGGGTGATGGACACCTGGTACATATTTTCTGTAGAGGTTATAGGAACCAAAACAGTGGGAGAATTCAAGCATGTATAGAACAGAGCCAAAGCAGGGGCTGTGAAATTCATTTTTAGTTGGGGGGGAGGGGAACCATGCAAATCAGCCAACTCCACCCCCAATTATGTACCAGCTTCAACTGCTCTTTCCAGTCAGCAAGCCAGCCTTGACACCACCTCCCACAGCCAGAATCGACCCCCATCTCAACCTCCCTGACCCAGCTAGCTTCAATCAACCCAACCAGCCAGCCTCAACCCCCCCTCTCTCACAGCCAGCCAGCCTCAACTCCCTTCCCCCTCGACAGTCTCAAGCCCCAGCCAGCCTGCCCCCGGCCTCCAACTTCAGGCCCCTAACCATTAGTCTTCCTCGATCCTTGGAAACCCCCCCTCCCCCCAGCCAGCCTCCCCCCTCCACCACGCAAGTCATTTAATTTACGCCCTTCTGTAGGCACTACACTGCTCTCCGCAAATTTGAGCAGTATGGACGCCTGTATTCTTAGGCTGTTCTTGCAACATTCAGGGTGAGAAAGCAAGCACTCACATGGCTCAAACTGAATAAAACTATATGTTACTATATTGCACTGCATGCTCTGCTATACTGTGATAGCTTGACCCATTTCATGCTGAGGTACACCAGTAAATATACAGGCATGACAGCAGAGTAAGACAAAGACACTACGATTCTGAAGAGAAGTTGTGGGGCTGAGAAAGATGTAAGTGGGAAGGAATGATGAAAACAAAAGTCAACATCACAGTAAAGTCTATAATACCTTTTCCTTCTATAGAACCTGTGAGATGCTGCTCTGAAACATGGAAAAATGGATATGTAGTGCTGCTAGTATTTATCTACAAGTAGCTACCGTAGAGAGAAAGGTCAAATATATCACCTAAAACGAAGTGTCAGCTTGACAATGAAAGCTAATTTCCTTGGTGCAGAGTAGTGAGAAATGGTTTGAAGGATGAAGTACAGAACACTTTAAAGATTCAGAATAGCAGACAAAACAGAGGCGTACATACATTTAAAGAGGGCATGTTTGCTAAAATGAGAAAGAGCTGCATTAGAATGGCCTGACACTTCTAGTGCAAGAGGTATTATAAAAGAACCTCCCTCGCCCAAGCATTTATCCCCAATACAACCGCAGTGATGAAGCACAAACAAGATGATGTATTGTGTTGCGGGAGGAATACTTTATTTATTAAAGAAAGTGATATTACTGTGCAAGGCTCTGAAAAGATATAAATTATAGGACTTTACGACAAGGTAGAGTAATAAGGGGGATGGATGTGAGAAACTTGGCAAAATTAGAAAGGGGTTGTCCTACTAGCTTGGCTGATGGGAGTTGTTCCTTTAGCTCAGTGGTAGATTCCACTCAGGCCAATACAGTACAGTGCGCTCCACCGCTAGCTTTACCCCTTATTCAGTAAGGCGTAATAGCATGTCAAGAACGCACGGCCAACCCCCCCGAAACTAATAGCACCCGCAACATGCAAATGCATGTTGATGGCCCTATTAGTTATTCCTGCGCGATCCAGAAAGCAAAATGTGCAGCGAAGCTGCACATTTTACTTTAAAAAATTAACGCCTGCCCAAAGGCTGTCGCTAATTTCTGCTGGCGCCGGAGAAGTGTACAGAAAAGCAGAAAAAACTCCTTTTCTGTACACCCTCCGACTTAATATCATAGCGATATTGTCGGAGGCCCCAAAAATAGAAAAAATAAAAAATAAAAAAAAAATGTAAAATTGGCCCGCGGGTCGGAAGACGGATGCTCAATTATGCTGGCGTCTGTTTTCTGAACCCGTGGCTGTCAGCGGGTTCGAGAACCTACGCCGACAAAATTGAGCATTGGCCATCAAACCCGCTGACAGCCGCCGCTCCTGTCAAAAAGGAGGCACTAGGGACACGCTAGTGTCCCTAGCGCCTCTTTTTATCGCGGGCCCTAATTTGCATAGGCCACCCTCCTGAATCGCATGCCCAGGAG
This sequence comes from Rhinatrema bivittatum, assembly GCF_901001135.1. Classification (NCBI taxonomy): domain Eukaryota; kingdom Metazoa; phylum Chordata; class Amphibia; order Gymnophiona; family Rhinatrematidae; genus Rhinatrema; species Rhinatrema bivittatum. The sequence continues at coordinate 368,617,696 of NC_042618.1, forward strand.
AGTGGCCTGGGCACTCGCCGGCTCTCCCGCGCATTTTTCTGTATCAGCCTGTAAGTTTGTGTAGAAAAGATGGTGTTTCCCAAATGACAGAACTTCCTTTGTTCCTGTGCAATATGTATTAGGAGCAAGATATAGTTGAGAATTCCAGGGAGTTGAATAAACTAAGCATGTGCTAGCTACATTCATGCCTCCCTCTTCCATGAAGCAAGCAGTAAAATTTGGAGACAGAAAGTTACAGGTTCAAATGCCAACCTCCAGTTGGAAAAATAAACTGTAGCACTGTAGAACAGAGACATCAAGTTTTTTGTAGTTTCATTTTGTTGGTGGGTGGACTTTCATTTCATTTTTTTTATTTTAATGCATGCTATTTATTTACCAATAGTGCACATTAAACCAAAACCCATGAGACCAAAGATATAAAAAAGCTCCTCCTCCCCCCCCCGCCCCCAGTTTACTTGCTATGACTGAGGTGTGAAAGGTACAGGAATGATCCTTTATCACGCCTGCCCCATCGGTGCCATACTCCAAAATGGTAGCAGTTGATTCAAAGCCAATACCATTTTGGACTCTGGGTATACTCCAAACTGGAATAGGTCGCAGCTGGCACCATTTTGGAGTAATGCACCAAGGGAGTAGGAGCAGCTGAGATCACTCCTGTACCTTTTGAACACTGTGGCCATAGCAGGTAAGTTTGGGGGAGCTACCAGTCCAGGGGGAGGGTGCTTTTTAAAAAATTGGATGGCACATTTAGTTGGGGAGGTTAGCTTGAAAATTAATTGAAATGAAAATTGAATAAAATTGTGTTTGGTTTTATTTTATTTCTAAAACGAAATGTTAACATCAGACAGGAGAGAGGCTAATGGTAAGAGCAGTGTGCTGAGAACCAGATAAGCCAGGGTTCAAATCCCGCTTCTCTCTCTGGTTCTCCTTGTGACCTTGGGCAGCTCATTTCAACTTCCATTGCCTAAAGCACTAACTTAACCTAGATTCATCAAAAATGCTTTGTTTATCATGCACCTACCGCGCACAATAAACAAAAGCAGTGTGTTTATTCAAACTGGTGGCTTGCCGCAGTGTACAATGAGGTAACGCATGCAGCGGTCCATTATCTCGATGCACAGTACGTCATCGTGCTCTGCGATATTTTTTCCTAGTATAAATGCTCACTTCCTGCCCCTCCTTCTTTGAGGGTGTGTTGGGCGTTGGAGTGAGGGGAAAGAAGGTTAGTGGTGTTAGAGGAGTTCTGATGGTGTAGTTTTGCGATTTCTGACAGAGTTGTGCTGTTTTATGTTGTCATTTGTTTCCCTATACCTATTGTTTTGTGATATTTGTTGTAGTGAAAGATAGTACGACCAGTTTGTCATTTTCTGTGGAGTTGAGGAGGAGTGGAGGATCGGAGAAGGAGTGTGAGGTCTACAGGAGGAGTGTGAGGAGCAGAGGAGGAATAGAGGAGGAATGTGAGGAGGAGCAGAGGAGGGTGTGTAAGGAAGAAAACATGGAGTGTGATAAGCCTGGGAATAGCAGAGAGAAGAGGAGCGAGGATAGCAAAGGGAGGAGGAGGAGGCAGAGGGAGCGGGAGGAGGAGGAGGAGGGCAAGAGTGCCAGGGGGAGCAGGTGCAGGACCAGGGTGAGAAGTAGAGACAGGCAAGAGGAAAGGATAGGAGGGTGGGGGTGGGGGAAGGGATTAGGCAGGAAAGAGTGGTGGGAGGACTAGGGCAGCATAGGCATAGAGAGAGGGCAAAGGGGAATGGAGTTAGTTAGAGATGTGCATCGAGTTTTTGTATCGTGTTGGGCTTTGTTTTCGGGCCCCCCACAGGAAATTTCATTTTTCCCACAGTTTAAGCTTCTTTTTTTTTTTTTTTTTCGGGGGCCCTGATTTTCAGGTTAGTGTGTGCTAACTCCTGATAGTGAACACTAATGGGTCAAAGTTAGTGCGCGCTAATCCAAAAACATATTTTTCCGAAATTTTGGAAAAATTCTATTCGTTTTTCGGTTCCCCCGAACCAAACCGAATTAGGCAATTTCATTGAAGGAAGGATAAACAAACATAACACATAAAATTAAAATGCTGTTTTTATAGTTAAGCAAGGATACCTAGCAGTGAGCTGGTGGAACTGCAGAGAAAGCTTGGCTGAATAGCCAGGTTTTGATTATTTTTCGCAAGGAAGAGTAGCAGGTTTCCTTGCAAAAGTCCTGCAAGTGCTGGCTCCATGCTGCAAGATCCTGACATCTCTTCTCATCTCCTGCAAGTGCTGGCTCCATGCTGCCTGATCCTGACATCTCTTCTCATCTCCTGCAAGTGCTGGCTCCATGCTGCAGGATGTCATCTCTTCTCATCTCCTGTAAGTGGTGCCTCCATGCTGCATGATCCTGACATCTCTTCTCATCTCCTGCAAGTGCTGGCTCCATGCTGCAAGATCCTGACATCTCTTCTCATCTCCTGCAAGTGCTGGCTCCATGCTGCAGGGTGTCATCTCTTCTCATCTCCTGTAAGTGGTGCCTCCATGCTGCTGGGTCTCATCCTGGGCCTCCTTCCTCCATGCTGCTGTGTCTCTTCCTGGGCCTCCTGCCTCCATGCTGCTGTGTCTCGTTCTGGGCCTCCTGCCTCTATACTGCTGGGTCTCATCCTGGGCCTCCTGCTTCCATGCTGCTAGGTTTTGTCCTGGGCCTCATACCTCCATGCTGCTGGATCTTCTGCTGCACCTGCGGTGGTGATGCATCACTCTGCAATCCTAGTCCTGCTGTCTACATGCTGAACTGTTTGCTCGTTCTCCTGCTTCCTACATGCTGAACTGTGCTGCCCTGGCCCTTAGGCTGCCCTCTTTCAACATGCATTGTCTGGGGCCTTAGCATTTACATACATTTTTGTGCTTTTTGTAGCTGTTACTTCACAGCAATACTCTAGCTTTTGGGGAGTCACTTCCTCTTTCTGGGGACCATATACTAAAGGGGTTTTCCTATTCTGTGTCTATGGGAAAATGCTTAGTAAATGGCCTCCTATGTTCTTCATTGTAATCATGATTCTGCATTAAGGATAACATGAAATACCTGTATATGTCATGATGCTGTTTCCATGTATTAATGTACAGGTTTACACTGAATGTGCTGTTATTGAAATATACTTTGTGTGCTATTAGCCCTTGCAGAATGTGATTACCTAAGAAATTGGCTTAATTACAAACAGTGCACTACATGTGTTTGTTAATAAAGTGCTCACTGTTTGGAAAGATGAACTTTCTGGTGGTATTGTTTCATTGTGAGGTTTTTGTGTATATGTGAACAATGGTTAAAGATTTGTTCTCCACATGACCTTGCAGGCTCCAGTGCCCTGCCACATTCCAAATGTGCATTTATGGAGCAAGCAAGACCATATGGGCTATGGCATTACAATGAAAGCTCCCGGTATGCTGGTTAACAAGACATCCAGAGGTTAATAAGACGACCCCCTTACTGTAGACCTTCGCTATTGCCTTTTGTTGCCTTTTTCACATACCATACTGTTTGCTAACTCCTCCTTATATGTGACCTGTTCTGTACCTTAAAGACCAATGCATGACATAGTGTGCATGTACAGGCTGGGTGGTGTAAGGGGTGAACTGAGAGTGTTCAGGACCCAACTTTTTCTTTTCTGTCCACTTACTTCAGTGATCCGTGCAATGGTAGTGACTACATACATGTGTAGCTTACACTGTAAACCCTAAAAGTTGTGTACTTACTTGGTAATTACTTTGTCTTAGTAAGAAGGCATGGGGGTGTGTAGTGAAATGTTCAGAGGTCTGGAGATTCTTATAGGCGATGTTGATAGCAAGGTGTGTAGAAAGTCCATGCACAGAATTAGTAAGTACCAGTGGCAGTAAATTGACCATTTTCATTTGTTTTGACAATTCCTTGGTTTCCCACCATGGCTTCATCAGGAGGAAGTATGCACACTGCAATTTACTGCCACTGGTACTTACTAATTCTGTGCATGGACTTTCTACAAACCTTGCTATCAACATCGCCTATAAGAATCTCCAGACCTCTGAACATTTCACTACACACCTCATGCCTTCTTCTTATTTTATATATGGTGTGATTTTTACCAATACCTATGAGAAGTTAAAGTTTATCAGTTATAATAATTTTATATATTTTTTTTTAGAGTTAGCTCAGATCCCTAAGTTGGTACTTTAGGCAATGGAAGTTGATTTGACTTGCCCAAGGTCACAAGGAGCACCAGTTGGAGAAGCAGGATTTGAACCCTGGCTTCCACTGGTTCTTAGCACACTGCTCTGACCATTAGCCTTTCTCCTGTCAGTCTGTTGCGTAGGTTCTCTCTCAAATCAGATATTGATTGAAACCATGCAAGAGGCAGAATAAATGTTCAGCAGTAACCAGTAGCATTCCTTTTTTTCAACGTTTTCTTCTTGTGCTAGCCATGGATTAAAAAAAAAAAAAAAAAGATAAGGGGATTACAATCCACACCACAGATTGTCTGAAAATCCCCAAATTGTTTATCACTCGCGTGGTTTATGATCCTCACAATGCAAAATTCTGTCCATCTCTAGGCTGTATGCATCTGAAAAATTCACTGTACTCTGTCCTAAGAAGAGTCTCTGAAAAGTGCATGCAGAGTCAAAACTGCTGGTCAATTAGCATTCCTTTCACTTACAGTCTGATTGCTTCCTGAAGTCAGCATTAAATCTATCCTAGTTTACCACAAAGTCTTGGTATAGACAAGGTCAATTAGCAGCAGCAAAGTTCATGTCCTCAACTTATTCAACTTAGCAGAGATCTTCATGCACTATATTTCATACTGCTTTGAGAAAAGGTGAGAAAACTTTGAGTTGCTCTCCTAAAGAGCGGAAAACTGTGGTTAGTAGAGTTCTTCACACTTTTTTCTGAGATCTCTCTATTTTTCCTTTAAAAGATTATCAACACAGGCCATTGTTTTGCATCAGTTATTTATTTATATATTTACCACCATCTGATATTCAACCCTTTCCTAAGAAAGGCACAAGGTACAATTAAAGATGTGAAATTGCAGTACATATGTCTGGGAGTGGGGGGGGGGGGGGGTGGATGGACATATATACATAAAATTGAGAATTGAGCAAAATGTATAGGTAGCAGTACATGGTGCACACTGATTTCATAGTATAGGAAGGATAAACAAACATAACTCATAAAATTAAAATGCTGTTTTTATAGTTAAGCAAGGATACCTAGCAGTGAGCTGGTGGAACTGCAGAGAAAGCTTGGCTGAATAGCCAGGTTTTGATTATTTTTCGCAAGGAAGAGTAGCAGGTTTCCTTGCAAAAGTCCTGTGGCATATTGTTCCATAAGTTGTGTGTGAAGCACCTGAATGTATGAAGCCACCTGCAGGCTAGCTTTGCTGTAGCTCATGGAAGAGCAGGTAACAGCTTTGTTGGTAGGACCAAAGTTCCTTTGTTAGGGTGTATATATGCAGGAGATGTATTGGTGCTGTTTGTATATAATACAAAGTACTTTAAATTTGATCCTGCTCTTCATGGGGAGCCTTTATAGGATAAGTTTCACATGGTCACTGAACTTGTCCCTTGGAAAAGTTTCTTCATAGTGCTTTGTAAAGCTGCCCTGTGGAATACCATGATATAGGGAATTACAATAGTCAATGCGGCTGGTGATCAGGGAGTGAATGATGAAGGCTAGACTGAGTTAATATGTGCATCCCATTAATTATACTGTCAGCAGATTTATTATCAGTGGTAATCACTCACAGTTGAAGATGATCGTCTTCCAATTCTCCTGTTTATCGGTCTGAAGATGGCTGATGAAGCTGATCTGGGATTGACAGATTGTCAAAATGTAGGCACATTTTCAAAGTGGTATAGGAGACCTAAAGTATGCCCTAACCAGTCTGGTTTTCAGTATATCCACAATGAACATGCATAAGATAAATTTGCATGCAATGGAGACAGTGCATACATTCTTTGTGAATATCCTGAAAACCAAACTGGCTAGAAGTGTATGCTAGGACTGGCTTGAGAAAAACTGACCTGGGCTATTGCTTCAGTTCATAGTTTCTTCTGCTTCTTCTTTTCTACCTTCTGTTTCTGTCATAAGGTTTTGAGGTGCTGAGATTGGCATTACAAATTTGCAGTTAATCTTATGTAGCATTTCTCTCTATAATTATAAAAATATTAGGGACTCCAGGTGAGTTTCTCAGTCTGACTGTGCATGCACGGACTACAATGCATGCATGGACCAGGTACAGATAGGGAGAATAACTTTCAAAGAATTGTGTGCGGCAGCATATACACGTGTAGATGGACATTTGTAGTTTGACCATAGTATTTTATAACCTGTGCTTATCACATATTCTAAAATATGCATATCTTTTTCCTACAACATACACGTGCATGCATGCTTACATTTGAATACATGCAATGCATTAAAAAGCAAATATTTCAATGCATTGAATGCATATACCTTTCCTACCTATTTAAAAAAAATATATGCACATATATTTTCTGCACAAAAATTAAGTGAAATTTACTTGCATAAATCAGGATTTATGTGCGTATATTGGTGCATTTTAAAACATGCGCATGTAAATGAAATTAACAGTTTTACCGATTAGTTCTTCAGCCTGAACTCCCCCCAGTTCATCTAGACCTCTCACCCGGTCAATAGTACACAAGAAATACATTTAATATTACTTAGAAAAGATAATTAGCAGGTGTACAATTAGGTGAGTAAACTGGAAAGCCTATGTACATAAATGTCTTTTAAAATAGCAATTTATACTCGTAAATTTTGGTCATGCCCCTAGACCACCTTCTATTTACCTATGCATATGTGCACGAAAATAGCATGTACACAAGTAGATGCTACTTACATGCATGCATGCTAATTTTTATGTGCACAAATCTTTGAAAATTCAACTCCCATGGGAGGATGGGCCTAAGCAGGAGAAACAAATGTAGATCTTCAGAAAACTTAGGACCAGATGTAAATGTATGCTGCAGCAGTTTACCTACACCTGGTGAGAATCTGACAGGGCTGGCAGGGAGAGAAAATACCAGTGGCAGAGAAGGAGCAGGGAAACAACATACCAAGACCAGGGGGCATCATTAGCTGTGGACATTCAGGTCTGTGCCCAGAGTCCTAGCCATGGCTCCTGCTAAAAGTCCTCTGACTTGCAGGCTGCCAGCCAATGGGATGCACAATTAGTAATTAATAAAGTGGGTATGCAGCATTCTTTTTTTTTTTGGTCTCCCAAACTCTAGAACACAGAGGTAGCCTGCACCTATGAAAGCATGGCTACTAGAGGAGTCATGTGACAATGCTTTTAGAATCATGGGAGAGCTGTCCTCTTCCCCAACAAAGCATAAGTCATGTCCTACCTTGTCTCTTCCCCCCCTGCAGCTCTTCAATGGGCAGCTCTCTCTCCAGTTGCTTTTTTGCCAATGTCTGTCAGATTATTGTAGCTTGGACTACTTTATTCATTTTTTATAGTTACCTGGTTGCCTGCTAAATCATCCTCCCCGAAGGGAAGGAGAGTGAATTCCATGATTCTGTGCCCTGCAGCCACTACTGCTCCCACCCCCAAACTTGATATAATCTGCTTCAGGTTGTGAGCAGGAGTGCATTTTAACCACTGAGATGGTAAAAACCAAAAATGAGCACCAGGATCACATCATGAAGAGAAGTAGCCTTGGGCTTGCCTTGTAGGAACAGAGCCTAAGGAGAGAGAAGCAAGAGAATGAGGCTGGTGGTGTTGGACGGGCTTTTAAAAATGTTTTCTGCAGCATTACACAGTCATACCTGCGAACTTTTGAATTCCAGTTACCTTGAGATTATTGTGGATTAGTAGAAATGGGGACAGGATTATGTGCACAGACTCTTATACACATACACACGAACACTGATACTTACATGTTCACTCTCGTACACATACAGTACATATTCTCCCCCACACACAAATTCTATCACACACATGCTCATTCATTTCTCTCCCTCTTCCACTATCAACATTCCCTCTCACTCACTCTCACTCACATGCTCATTCATCCTGTCTTCCCAACCTGAATCCACCAGGAGCAACAGCTTCCTCGTCCTACTTTGTGCCTGCAGAAATTGAGTCACTGGCTCAGTGGGGAGGGTATCTGCCTTCCATCCAGGCTGGGAGGGTTCAAACCCTGCCTGAGGGTTTGTAAAGATAAATAAACTTGAACTTCTATTTGAGTTTTTGAGTGGTCAGGAAAGCTCGTTCAGGGATTGGACCCTGGAACTGATGCAATTGAAGGTGTACGGACTGGGGAAAGCCTGGAGGAACTGTGACCCTATCTCCCCGAATCCACGAAAATCTCAGGGTGATTGGAAATCAAAAGATCCCAGTTATGGAGAGCAGAAATTTTTTAATCCATATTTGTTTTAATTATTGAGTTTAATTTGATGTTTTTGCTGTTTTGAAATATTGTTTTTTGGGGGGAGAAATATTAGAACATTTTTTAATTATTGGATTTTTTGAACTACTGTATTGGTGTTTAGGAAATTTTGAATATTCTATTCATTAACTGGTTGGAAATATTTTTTATGAATATGATTTTACTGTTATGTTATATTTCTCAATTTTATTTAATGTTTTATGAAGAATGGTTATGTTTTTTTGTTTTTCATTGTTGCTTTGCATGTAGAGGCTGGCTTGCTGCAGGTTCCAGTTCAGTTCTTCTCAGCACATTTCGATTTATACTTTCTAGACTCTTTATTCTGTATTTGGTCATGGTCTGTCTGTATTCTGCATATGTGACTGAGGTGAGCTATTTTGCTGACATGTAGTTTCTGTGTAGAGATCTATAGCATCCTGGCTTGTTCTTTTTTCCCAATAGGTTTATTGGTATCTAGGACCTGGTGTAATATTTGCAGTGTTGCCTTTTCATAGATAAGGTTGCTACTGTTTGAGTGCTTGTAACTAGGATTGTTATAATATGGGAAGTTTACTATATTGTAATGGTAATTAAATGTATCCATGGCTTTCTGAGGTGCTATTATAAATTCTATGGGAGTTCCAAGTGTCTTTTTTGCAGAGTTTTCTGGTTGGCACCACAGCAGAGTATGTAAACTTAAATATTATATGTTGTAAGTGATATTTTGCTTCAGAAGACTGTTCTCGAGAATGTTCTTTTTCATGTAAAATTTGTTACATGTGCATAATTACAATTTGTGTGGCTATAGATGATGTGGGAGTCTAGGGGGTGGTGTTTGTGCAAGGCTGTAAGGTTCCCCTAGGATATGTAATACCCTTCCTTGACCATGGGTTCTGTGGAGGAGTTGATGATTGTCCATTTTTAAAAATTATAGATTTCTGGAGGGAGCTGAGCTTTATTTGACCAGCCTGGGACAGATACTGAATGAATCGTGGGAGGTAGGAGCATAGTAATTGTTTGCACAGGGCAGCAACAAAGCTAGCACCAGCCCTATGCATAACCATTTCATTTCATTTGGGGCCCCCCCTAAATGAAATGAACCTTATTGGTTGTATTCATTTAAAATGAATGCATTTGGAAATACAAAGGTGCAATATGAAACTGAAAAACAGGCATGAAGGAGAAAGAACACATTACAGCTAATCAGGCTTCCCATGACCCTCTTTCTTATCACAAACAATGACAACTTATGCAGTTCCAGGATTGGCCTGATTTAGGGGGTCATTTTCCAAGGTGTTATCACGGGAGATAAATTCACACTAACAGCTGTTAACGCAATTTGCGAATTCGTAGTCCGGAGAGAGAGAGAGAGAGAGAGAGAGAGAGAGAGAGAGAGAGAGAGAGAGAGAGAGAGAGAGAGAGAGAGAGAGAGAGAGAGACTTGCTATAGTGCCTATGCCCTAGACAGGTATTTGTATCCCTATCGGAGGGCCACCTAGTAACTCGAGGTGGGGATTAGGTATGAGCGTAGGGGGTTGGGGGCCACTTTCACATTCAACATGAGACATACGGAAAGAACAGTGGTCTCTAGTGAAGATTTGCTGGCCGTCGGAGTAAGGAAACTCACTCCAAGAAGAGATTTGGGCAACGTTCTCTCAACCTAGCTTGTTGTTGCCCAGGTAGAGTGTCCATCAAGCTAGGTTGAGAGAACGTTGCCCAAATCTCTTCTTGGAGTGAGTGTCCTCACTCTCTCTCTCTCTCTCCCCCCCCCCCGCCCGCCCCCGAGGTGTGACATATAACATGTTGCTTGCAGCACCTAAGAGTGTAAATAGGCTGTTTGGGACAGTTTCGTGTACTGCGAAGATTCATTGGTTGTTTTATCGCGGTGCACGATGTTTTCGCCATTTGCGGAAATGGATTCGCAAATGGCGAAAACATCGTGATTTGCGAATCCATTTTCGCAAATGGCGAAAACATCGCGTGACGCGATGTTTCCCCACTGCACGAAAAATGCCTTATTTGCATGGGACACGCCCCCTCATGCGTTACCACTGCGATATTGGAAAATGAGGCCCTTAGTCAATTGCAACCTAACAAACTTTGACTATCATTTATCCATGAAGAACTGTATCCAGCTTTCTCTCTCTTTACAGTTGTTGACCTGCCTTTCTCAGAGGAAAAGGGTAAATGGTGCAGTGCCTCAGGGATCTGTTCTTGGACCGGTGCTTTTCAATATATATATATAAATGATCTGGAAAGGAATACGAGTGACGTAATCAGACTTGCAGATCATACAAAATTATTCAGAGTAGTTAAATCACAAGAGGATTGTGATGCATTGCAGGAGGACCTTGCGAGCCTGGAAGATTGGGCATCCAAATGGCAGATGAAATTTAATGTGCACAAGTGCAAGGTGTTGCATATAGGGAAAAAGAATCCATGCTGTAGTTACACGATGTTAGGTTCCATATTAGGAGCTACAACCCAGGAAAAAGATCTAGGCGACATAGCAGATACATTGAAATCCTCAGCTCAGTGTGCTCAGCAGTCAAAAAATGCAAACATTAGGAATTATTAGGAAGGGAATGGTGAATAAAATGGAAAATGTCATAATGCCTCTATCACTCCATGGCGAGACCGGGTCTTGAATACTGTGTACAATTCTGGTGCCGCATCTCAAAAAAGATATAGTTGCACTGGAGAAGGCACAGAGAAGGGCGACCAAAATAATAAAGGAGCTGGAACAGCCCCCTATGATGAAAGACTAAAGAAGTTAGGGCTGTTAGCTGGGAGAAGAGACAGCTGAGGGGAGGATATGAGAGGTCTAGAACGGGTAAATGTGAATTGGTTATTTACTCTTTCGGATATTAGAAGGACTAGGGGGCATTCCATGAAGTTAGCAAGTAGCACATTTAAAAATAATTGGAGAAAATTCTTTTTCATTCAACGCACAATTAAGCTCTGGAATTTGTTGCCAGCGGATGTGGTTAGTGCAGCTGGGTTAAAAAAAGATTTGGATAAGTTCATGGAGGAAAAGTCAATTACTTGCTGTTAATCAAGTTCTCTTAGAGAATAGCCACTGCTTTTATTGGCATCAGTAGCATGGGATCTACTTGGTGTTTGGGTACTTGCCAGGTACTTGTAGCCTAGATTGGCCTCTATTGAAAACAGGATGCTGGGCTTGATGGACCCTTGCTCTGATCCAGTATGGCAACTTCTTATGATATTTTGTTCTTAAGGTTTCAGAACCCTAGACCCCGGCATCGGGATCCAGCCTCCAGGCCAGGTTCAGTGTCTGACCTGTGCCCAGGCCCTGGACTAGGTCGAGGCCCAGGCATTGTAACCTAGCTCTGGGCCAGGCCCTAGAGTCAGACCTGGGTTTGGGTTGAGACCCCGGCGTTGCGACCTGGCCTTTGGCCTAGACATCAGCCTTGATAGGTTGAGGTCACAGCAATCTACCGTGACCTCGGCCTACACAAGGCCAATGGTTTGGCCTGGGTCTAGACCGAGGGCAAAACTTCAGGACCTGGCCTCTGGGCAGGGATCCAGCATCAGGCCTTGGCCCCAGTGTCAGGACCTGGGCCAAGGCCTGACACTGGGTCAGGCCGTGGAGCTGGAACTGGGCCTGTGCTCCGGCCTTGGCCAAGGCATCAGCCTTGCATATAGACCAGGGTCGTGGTGGCCTACCAACAGGCTATGTGTAAGATCAAACAACTTCAGCGGGACATAGAGAACCTAGTAAATCAGAATCATCGGAGCAACGTTCGCATACTTGGCATTCCAGAAGGGTCGGAGGGCTCTGACATGATTGGTTTTCTGGCCACTTTGATTCCGGAGTGCCTCCATCTTCAATTTGCCTTGCCATTGGAAATCAAGATGGCACATCAGAGCCCTTCCAGGCCTCTTAAGGTCTCTTGCTACCTAAGGCCGCAGCTCGCACCAAAACAACTATCACTTTTAAGGGACATTTGTTGCTTTTTGTGCCAGATCTTGCTAAAACTACCACAGTGAAACAGAAGGCATTTTTGTCTTACAGACCTCATTTGCATGTCTTGGACACCCAGTATGGCGCATTTTACCTGCCATAATAAAACACAATGGGGTAGATTTTAAAAGGTGCGCGCGGGAGTAGATTTGTTCGCAACCCGGCGCGAACAAATCTACTCCCGATTTTTATAACATGCGAGCGTGTTATAAATACAGGGTCAGTGCACACAAGGCCTCAGAGGGAACTTTCCTTCCAGCCAGCCCTAATTCTCCCCCCCTACCTTTATTTTACAAGTTATGCCTGCCCAAAGCAGGCGTAACTTGCACGTGCCGGCTGGCTGCCAGCACGCTATGTTCCGGTCCTGGGACTGGTCCAGAGGCCACGGCCCCCATGACGTGCTAGCCGCGACACGCCCCCCAGGAAAGCCCCTGGACTTGCGGGCACCACCGAGCCTATGCAAGATAGGCTTGGCGCACGCAGGGGGTGGAAGGGGCAGCTTTTCAGGGGTTACACGCGTAACCCTTTGAAAATCTGCCCCAATCTTTTGAGTCACCCAAGGATTTGAACATCTTCCTCAATTCCTTGGAATAAACACAAGACTTTCTCTTTGTTTACTCCTACATAGCCAGTTGCTTTCTCCTCTGTTTTTTGTGGGTTGTTTTTTTTAGCATAACATTATTGATGGGAGATTTTTTATATAGCTCTCCATGCTCAAAAGGTTTTTATGTTACACGCTACTGTTTATTGATCCTGCTCACTGGGCGATATTCACTGTTTTAATTGAGTCTGAATCTTGGTCGGCTATGCTTTCTGCCTATGAGACCCATGTTCTCCAGGCTTAGCTTGCTTCTACTGTTGTGGATTCTGTTCATTGTCTTTTCCTCTGAAGTGCTTATTTTTAATTCTTTTCTTCTACTTCCTATGAGGGTTCCTTTCACAAATGAATTTTTGTTGTCCCATTATTTTTACATGCCATTTGCTGTTATAAGGTGGCACACATAGTATATTCATTTTTTTTCATTATGACTTCCATTTTTTATAGCAATGTTGTTTCTCTGAATATTAATGGTGTCTTACATACCATTAAGCGCAAGAAAATACTGACATATTTAAAATCTTTGAAGGCTGATGTAACTATGATACAAGAAATACATATCTCCTCTCTAGAATTTCTTAAACAAGATTGGGTGGATAAGGTGCTCTTTAGCCCAGCAGTTAAAAAGAAGCAGGGAATTGCCATTCTGCTCCATAAGTGTCTCAGAGACCAAGTTTTGAGTCACAAAACTTTTGCAGACAGGATATGGGTGTCACCACTGATCGCTATTGGAAAAGAGAGAGGTTTTCTTTTTCAACATTTATTCTCCAAACTCAGATGACCCTGCTTTTACCAGGAACTTCCCTCTTACATAATGGGGGATGACTGCTCCAAACTAATTGCAAGGGGGGATTTCAATCAGCCCCTGGAACCCATTTTGGACAAAATTGCAAGCTAAAGTTTTTTATTCCAAATCACATAAGATAATTATGGGTCTTATGGATTCTCTCAGTCTTGATGATCCTTGGCAGTTACTGCATCTCACTGATTAAAGATTACACTTTCTTCTCTTATCCTCACTTTTCTTATTGTAGAATTGATTATTTTCTGATTTCTAGTAATTTGGTATCTGATGTTGACTCTGCTTTAATTCATCCCATTTTAATTTCAGAGCACGCTGCGGTTACCCTGCATATCACTATTTCTTCAGCAGTTGTGGATCATCTTTGAAGATTTAATTTGAGACGTTTGGAAGACCCAGCTTTTTCAACTCGCATACACCATATAATAGAGGGCTTTTTCCTGCATAATATTACACCTGATGTTTCTTTCCCAATGGTGTGGGTGGTGTTTAAAGCCACCATTCAGGGAAAAATTATTAGCTATAGTATCACTGCACATATGAAACAGAAGGAAGATCTCTCATCTCTTAGTCAAACTGGAAAAGGCTCACATTTCTCCTTCCGCTCATGGTACTCTACTTTCTCTTCAGAAAATTAGGTATGAATACAAAAAGCTGTTGGGTATGTAAGTTGGGAAATCTCTGTTCATTCAGAAGGCTTGATATTATTATGAAAATAGCAAATGTGGCCACCTTTTAGTAAACTATCTCAAAGAGAAAATAAACGGATCCATACCAAAGATGGTCAATTACTTTTATTCTGATGCAGATATGCTGGTGAAGCTTAAGGAATTTTAACATATCTTTTATAAATCTGAATCAACTCATACCACACTTCCCATTAACCAATTTATTTCACAGGTATCTCATCCATCTCTCCAATTAGAACTGGTTGGATAGACCCATCACATCACAAGAGATTGCCAATGCTCGTTCTACATTACATGGGGAGAAGACACCTGGACCAGATGGTTTTCCTATTAATTTTTACAAAGCTATTCAGACACCTCTTGTTTCAAAATTACATGCTTATTTCTCTGCAATGATGACATCTCCTTCTTCTGATCCCCCTCTTCTCTGAAGACTGTATAGTGGTGCTACCTAATACAAGGAGAGACCCCAAGCTAGTTTCTAACTACAGACCTATTTCACTTATTAATACGGATTACAAAATATTTATGAAAGTTCTAGCCTTAAGGTTGGTGGATAGTGTAGGAGATCTAATTCATAAAGATTAATTAGGATTTATCAAAGACCATTACATTTCTAACAAATTCACATTTGTTCCTTCATGTGCTTGAACTAGCTAAATCTGATCCATCTCCACTGATCGCTCTCTCCCTGGACACTGAAAAAGCATTGGGCAGGGGTGTGTGGGAGTACATCTACCCGACCCTACAATGGTTTGGGTTTAGTCCCTCATTTTTGGCCAAAATACGGCTTCTCTACCACTAATCATAACATTTATTTAAAAGTTCTTATATACCGCTTATACAATTGGTTAATTGATCTATGCAGTTTATATGTAAACAGTAGACGTTCTTCTAGATTCTAATTACATAGAGGATGACAGGCAAGGCTGTCCTTTCTCTCCCTTTTTAACCTGGCTTTGGCTTATTATTAGCGATCTATCAACACACGGACATTCAGGGCATAGAGGTGGGTGCTGATGCTTACAAGCTTTCTGCATATGCTGATGACATTTTGTTGTATCTTTAGAAACCTGATAGCACACTTCCCCCATCTCTTTTCTCTACATATTCATCTTTCCTGGGCTTTCAGGTGAATTGGCAAAATACTGAATTACTGCAGATGAATCTACTCAGACATGTAGATGTCACTAATTACTCCTTTCAAAATATGAAAGTGGTACTTTAAATATTTGGAACTCTTTTCCAGACTGTAACTTGCTGTGAAACATCTATTCTGCAAATGCCTGAGGGGTCCTTACTTCAGTGTTCTCCCCTGTATCTCATGTGGTGGGGCCAATTGGACAGTATTAACATGGAGCTTGTGCCTAGATTTAACTTCATATTTTCAGGTCCGGCATGACCAAGTATGCATTCTGTGCATTTGCACAGGGCTGCACACCTGGGGGGGCAGCAGGCCAGGGGCAGCAGAAGAGGCTGCAGAATACTGGTGAAGCTCAACCCACTGGTGGCTGAAGGAGAGAGGCCGCCAGTGGTTGAAGAAGGAGACTGCCAGTGGAGCTTAACCCACCAGTGGTGAGGAAGGAAAGAGGACACAGGCCGCCAGCAGCTGAAGAAGGAGAGAGATTGCTGGTGGCTGAAGGATAGGCCCATGTTTTAATTCGTGAGCGCACCCTCTTACAACTTCCACTCCTCCCCCCAAGCAGGAAGGCTATTGGGTTGTGGTGGAGCACATCCCATCATGGCCTGATTTCAATAGGAGCCTTGTATGTATATGTGTGATTTATATGTGTGTGAGTGAGATCCTGGATGTGTCTGTGAGAGACCATCTGTGTGTCTCTGTATGAGAGCTGACATGTTTGTGTAAGAGCCTCTGTGTGTTTGTGTGAGCACATATGTGTGAGAGCCTATGTGTGTATGTCTGTAAGAGTGACTATTTATTTATTTATTTATTTTGCACTTTTATATACCGATTTTCCAATAACAGAGCTACTGATCAATTCGGTTTACATTCTAAACAGAACAATGACAAGTTAATGTCTTACAATGAACAGGTAAAAGTAACTTGGATACAGCTATATGGGGTAATAATATAACATAACGTAAATGCTACAGAGCCTAATGTAGGCTAAAACAAAGAAGCAAGGTATCAATCTGGGAATGGATTTAAGTCTGTTAAGGATTCAAAGAAGGCCTGAGAGTTCTGGATATGATCTATATAGTTCTCTGGGTGGGTTACTAAAGAAGGGTCCTTGGCATGAATAGTTCGGCAGGCTGTTGCTTATGAGAACGCTTGATTGAATAACCAAGTCTTAAGTCTTTTTTTAAATATAGTGGGGCATTGCACTAATCTGAGGTCTGACGGGAGAGTGTTCCAGAGTTTGGGGCCGGCTGTAGAGAAGGCTCTTTTACTTAATGATGATCTTATCGGTGGAATCTGAAGGTTGTTTTTGTAGGCTTGTCTCACTGGCCTGGTAGAGGTGTGTAGTTTGAGAGGGATTTTGAGCTCGAGTGGGGCAAAGTTATGGAGTGCCTTGTGGATTGATGAAAGCACTTTGAAGTGTATTCTGAATTTAACGGGAAGCCAGTGTAGGTCTTTTAAGATAGGAGAGATGTGTTCTCTATGTGCCTGTGAATGTGTTTGTGAGTGCCTGTGCATACATTTGCGAATGTTTGTGTGCCTGTCAGAGCCTGTGTGTCACATAGGGGAGCCTTGTATGTATTGTGTGATTTATGTGAGAGAAAATGTAAGAGAATGAATGTGTTAGTGTGTGGGTGGGAGGGAAGATAAAATTTGTACGGCCCTAACTCCCCCATCCACAATGATCTCAGGGTGACTGGAAATCAAAAGATCCCAGGTATGGAGAACAGGAGATTTTTAATTCTTACTAGTTTAAATTATTTTGTTTCTGTTCTTTTGAAATATTTTATTTTTTAGGGGAAAATAGAACTTTTTAATTATTGTATTTTTTATTCATCAGATGTTTTGAAATATTTTATTAGTGTTTGGGAAATTTATTAACTGGTTTGAAATATTTATTTTTTTATAATATGATTTTACTGTTATGATATTTTATATTTCTTGATTTTATTATTTAATGTTTTATGAAGAATGGGGGGGGGGGACTTTTATTGGGGAAAAGTCAATGGGGTCAAGCAAGTTCTCAGCTCTGAAATCCTAGTGGGGAAGAGGGATCAAAAAACCTCCCACTCTGCTAAAGTTGAAAAAATACTTTGCAGGTTAATCTGAATACATCTTCTGCCTTCATTGTCTCTCACAGCAGGATCTATCACTCATGCTTGCCCACCTAGAGTAGGATTATAGGTCTTTAGTCTCCTGGTGAGAGCCCTTTTGCTCAAAAAGGGTACCAGGCTTAAAATGTGTATCTCTCTGTAAATTAGAAGAAGGACCTCGGGCAGGGAGTGCATGGTAATGTATTACTTCTAAAAGAAACTCCTTTTGGGTAAAACTGGGAGACCGCACCAGAGTGTAAAAATCAGACATCCTTATGCTTCCCTTGCATCCTCAAACTGAACTCATAGGGGTAGATTTTATAACACACTTGCGTGGTTCCCGGCGCGCGTACATGGACACGCCGAGTTTATAACATGCGCGCGTGGCCAACAGATGTTTTAACATGCCCGCGCTGGCGCACTCATGTGTGGCAGCACACGCAAGGGGGGGGGTGTATTTATGCAAAGTCCATGCGGCGTCGCAATCGGGTCTACCCCAGTTCCCTCCCAGTCCACTCCAATTAAGGAGCAGACTAGGAGGGAACTTCCTTACCCTCCCTACCTAAACCCCCTTCCTCTTCCCCTCTCCTCCCCACCCCCTTAACCCATCCCAAAAACTTACAATTTTTTTTGTTTCACTACTTACTGCTCCCCTGGAGCAGAAGTGGTTTGCATGCGCCGGCTGACTGCCAGCACACGCTTCCCCGGGATAGTGGCTAATGGCTACTGTCCAGGCCTGCCTCCATCCCGCTCCGGCCCGCCCCCTTTTCAGGGCCCAGCAATTATGTGTGTATCGTCACTTATGTGTGTGGCTGGGCCCTTTTGAAAATGGACACAGCATGCGCAGGGCCTGACCCCCACGTGTGACGATATTTGCATGTGGCCAATTTAAAATTTGGCCAAAAGTGTATTGAAATGGCTGGACTAAATAGCCTTCAGGTATCCAACACAGACTCTCCAGGTGAGAAGGACTGAGGGCTAAGGATGGCAACTTACTAGAGTATTAAATTACAGGGACATCTGCTAGCCAGACCGGGAGGGTCTGCCACACATATCAAGATGTAAAATAAGAAAACATTTTTCAGATTAAAGGAAGATCCAGAACAAAAGGAGTTCCAATATGAGGCTGGAAGGGTATAGACTCATGAGAAGGAAGCATTTCTTCACAGAAAAAGTGGTCATACATGAGAGAACATGCAATGTTAGGGATGTTCTTTTGTTTCTATTGTTTTAATTAGTGCACACATTTTTTTACTGCCTGCTAATTATTTTTTTTTACTGTGCACTAAATTAGTTTTAGTGTGCACTAAATATGACAGACAATGAAATAATCCCTCCTCATTACAAAAAAGAAAAAACAGATGACAAAAATAAAGATATTGTGGCTGTAAACCTTAATGGATGTGCTAGGTCAAAAATAAAAGTATAATTATTTTATATTTCTATGCTGCCTTCCATAGATATAGCCTGAGTAGAAGAGATGTTCCATCCCCTTTATCATTTTTGTCGCCTTCCTCTGCACCTTCTCTAGTTTCGCTATGTCTTTCTCGATGTGGGGTGACCAGACCTGGACACAATACTCAAGGTATTTCCCCTGAGAGGGAAAGGTCAGTGTTAAGATTGGAAGAGACTTACAGAGTTTAAGGTCTGCTTTTAAAGGAATATTGAATTCTCGTGTCTTGATTTTTCTTTTACTATTTCTGCTGTGCACTTTTTTTGTACTGGCTGAAATTGGATATTTTTTTCAAGTAAATGTTTTTTTGCATGTCAACATTTTTGTAGGCTCTGTTACGGTTCTGGCCACGAGCACTGCGACCAGACCCTTACCTCTGTGTTCCTGGACCTGTTCCCGCTTCTGCTGGCCTGGTTTGCGGCCTGGTCAGTGGTGTCCCAGTGGGGGGGGGGGGGGGGGGGGCGTGCCGCCGGGAAGCCTCCCATGGACGCCCTGTCTCTAGGTGCGCGTGCCACTTCGGTGCTTTTCTAGGCCGTTTCCTGCCAGGGGTGACTCCGCCCAATTCCTGACGTCACACGCCACGGCCTTGATAAGCCGGCCGCGGACCTTCTGTTTTTGCCTTGCAACAGGGTTACCATCCTGTTCCCAGTTGCTCCATGCCCCGGAGTGGGTTGCCTTGGAACTCGCTCCATTCCTGCCTGCTTGCTACAGTACTTGCCTGGTTCCTGCCTACTTGCTACAGTACTTGCCTGGTTCCTGCCTGTTTGCTACAGTACTTGCCTGGTTCCCGCCTGCTTGCTACAGTACTTGCCCGTTCCTGCATGCTTGCTACAGTACTTGCCTGGTTCCAGTACCTGAGTCTTCCTACAGTTCCTGCCTGGTTCCAGTACCCGTCTCTTACTACAGCATTGCTCGCTGTTCTTGTCTGGTTCCAGTTCCTGTCCAGCACCAGCCTGCCGCCTGTCTCAGTCTCAAGCTCCACTACTCGGCTAAGTCCCAGCGACTGGGCTCTTACGGGCTCCTCCTGGGGGAGCACCAGCTTCCAGGGTGAAGAGCACCATCCACGTCCTGCCTGACATCTGCCTCCCGACCTGCGGGTTGCTAGAGACAGTGAACACCTTCTCCCAGTCTCTGACAGGTCGGCCCAAGGGTCCACTAAAACTGAGACTCCATAACAGACTCTGTTTTTTTTTATTCTGGAAAATAACCTTTGCCCAGTTGACCTTGCAGATGTGCCTTGCTTCCTGTCCATGGAACCCAGAGAATTTTTACCCTACTCTGGTTGAGCGGGGGAGTTAAATAACACCTCCAACATACATTAGCCACAAACACAACACACAATAAGCAGAATCACTCACACTGAAAAAAGATACGCCATTCACATTCACCACAACATGTACCCACACAAACTTTTCATTCCAATATGCCTTTTCATCCCATAATTCTTGACAGGCCATCCACTAGTTAATTAATAGAAAATGACCCTCTTAATACCCACTAACCCACCTTGCATCCCCTCAAATAATTAACATTCCCCTCCCCCCCCCCAATTACTCCTGAAGCCCCCAAAGTGATGACTCCTTTTGGAATGCCCCACTATTGCAGCAACTCATGATTTTTTTTTTTTATCTCAGGTGGGGTAACATCAGCTGGACGGGACAGAGTCACCAGTAGCAGCTCAGGATCCCAGTCAAGCAGACAGCACCAGGTAGGCCACAAAACAGGGCAGGGAAACCTTGGCAGCCGGGGTTGCTCTAGGATCCTCACTGTGGACATCTCCTCTGGCTTCTGAAGAAAATGTGGAACAAGCAGAGTATCCTTAGTGGGAGGGTATTGAAAGTAAAGTCAAAGATCAAGTAGAGTAATATACTGGGTATGAAAAATGGGCAAACTAGTTGGATCTTCTTTTAATTGAATTTCAACTAAGTACAACAATCAAAAACATTGCTCATTGGCCTTATACCGCAAACTCTAAATATAAACTGATAGCATAATTAATACCCTAGATCACAAATCCTCCCACCCATCTTCAACCATATTTCTTTGTCTACATGTAAACTATTACCCTCTCCCCTTTTGTGGAAATGGCTTGTTTTATTAAATTGCCTGCCCGATATGTAACTAAACAACATGCTTATGTCCTATATGCACATAACTATCATATATCAGTTTTACTATGTACTGATGTTTGTTTGTTGTAGTATTGTCCTATTGTTTGTTCATGCCTTTGCTTATGATATAAGCCACTTAGCAAGGTTTGTTCAATATAAGCAGAATCTAGAAATCTTTTAAATAAATACATATGCCTCTAGGTGTGTTTTATTGTTACCTGCCAGTGCCTTGAACAGTGGAAGAGGTGGAAGATAAATGCTTTCAAATAAATAATTTACTCGGACAGTTTTAGTTTAAGATTCCTTATGGCACTTCATTTAATTCCACCATTTGCACCTCATTAATAGCTATTTCAGTCATAACCGGATTCTTTAAACACACTATGTCTTCCATAATGGAACTAATCCCTAGGCAGGCATGGGGGAGATACTAAAAGAACATTTCTATGTCCAAGTATAAAGCAGTTTCCCTCAGCACTAAAGGAAAGTAATCATATTCAAATATATCAAAATAGCCCATATGTTTTCTTCGTTCAATAGAAGAAAATGAGACATTTAAACTGTACTCGTTAAAGCAGGTGTAAAAAGGAAAAGTCAGCCAGTAGCTTGCTGGCATTTATTGAACCAACATAAAATGAGGTATTTATTTTTTTCTAGCTTTCAAGTGTTCGATTCCATCACAGCAGAGCAACTGACACACTGCCATCACATTGCTAGTAGCAACAGGTTCATTTTCATGATCCTAAAGTCCTTTATAAAGTATGAGGTGCATGCATCAAACACACGTCCATATGGTGTGTGGATTCCACTTGTCAATAGAAAAAAAAAGTCTTATATTGTACAAATGCCTCTACAGAGATTTCATTTATTGCACTTATCCAAAGAATACTGGGAAATGTGAGGAACCAGTCATCCTGAGTGACTGAAAACCAGTTCTGCACATGGAAAAATAAGATTATCAGACTTGCTAAATGAATGAATTGTCAGTTACTGCACTGCAGTGGGCTACATCAGTGTTAAATGTAAAAATGGCAACATCCTGCTCCAAAACCCACATGTACACAAACCGTTTACGCTGCATAAGCTCTAATTTGTCATTGTCAAGTAGTGCTATTTATGGGCTGCATTCACAAAGGACTTTATCCTGTGATGTAACTGGGTGTGGGCCTTTTACTGGCTATAGGCCCATTGCCCTATTCTTCGTTCTTTAATCTTACATTCTAAACTTGAGCATCTGTAAAGTCTTCCTGAAAAGGTGGTAGGAGCATAAAACAGTGGGGGAAATTCAAGCATGTTTTGGACAGACACAAAGAGGTCATAGTTATTGTGGAAGAGCAACACCTAATGGTTGGATTTAGGACCACTGATTGCAAGGTTCCGGAAAGAGCCCTGGTGCAGAGCTCCCAGCTGAGAACGGTCCCTGAAATGACTGGACTCAAAATACGTTGGGGAGGGGATAGAATATGGGTGAACAATTCCCTGGTAGTTGCAAATGAAGACTCATGGTGCCAGATTCCAGACCTGTTTATAACTGAGCTGGAAGGAAGAAGCTGCTGGCAACCTGCCACCCACCCCCATAAAAAAAAGTATTTTATTTTTCGAGCACGCATCTTTGATAAGTCCATTTCCTAGTGTTCGTACTTAAAAAGAAATCATCCAAAAAAGTGCTTGGAATAAGGATTTCGTTGTCGTTAAGGCAGGATTTGGTAAGTCGATTTCTTGTGAACAATACATGGGAAATCAAACGTTACAAATAGAGTGCCCCTAGAGGCAGGAGACCTCTGACAGCTTTCAGTTATTTAACATTACAGAAACATATTAGGATATGTTGCAATAAAAAAGAAAAAATAGATGACTGCAGCCAATGGCTCAAAATAAAGACTTAAGAGTCTAAAAATTATGAGCTTTCTAGGTTTTCACGTGTATAAATATTTCTGCTATTTATTTTAATGATTAAATACAGCATATTTAAAACTCTGTAAGCAAAATGGTAAATATACAGAAAGCTGAAGACAGCAGAAGAACGACAAAAAAGAAATCAATCTGAAGGAAAGGCAGTGAATGTGCATAAGAAACCCAAATATTGAATATACAGTAAATAAGTACAAAGTCAATGTAAAAAAACAACAAGGTGAACATAATGGAGAGGATAAAGAAAGTGAAAAATCAATGCTTGATTTAGGAGGTCTGCACTTAACAAGTATTCACTTCTCTTTTCTTTTTTTTTCAATAATCTAGTTATGTGCCTTTAACCCCTTAAGCAGCTTGTAGGCTCTAAGGCCATGATATCAGTTCCAATGTATTCTGTCATTCTAAAAATCAGGCTTTAGGCACTAATGGTTAATATATTGCATGCAAGACAGAAGAATAATGCTGTCTTTCCAGCATTCGATGACATTTAACAGGCAGAATCTAACAGGCTGCACAGACCATTCAAGATTTTCAAAGGAATGTTTATATAGAATTAGGGAAACAATTTTAAAAATAGGACCTTCAACATATATGTACATATTTTTTCAAAATGACAAAGCAGCAGAACTTAGGGCCTGATTCGCTAAAATGTATATCCCATAGACACAGAATGGGAAAAGAGTGAATTAGGCTGTTAAAACAGCAGGCCTCATAACTACTACCACTACTTAACATTTCTATAGCACTACTTGAGCGCTGTACAAATAATATACAAGAGACATTTCCTGCTCCGTAGAGCTTACAAGAATTTATAATCTAATCAAGACAAACATACAGGTCACAGATAATTATTAAAATAGTTAATGAGGCTGAAGGCAGACCAAGAGGTTTAAGGTTTAGCAGCCTCAAAAACACTGAATCAACAGACCCAAAGGGACATGCAAGGAACACTCCTGCAACAGGAGGAAGGGGTTGGGCCTATAGTGTTACTGACAGTAACCTGTGGGCCCAAATTGGGGCAGCACAAATTTGATGCACTTTATTCTGTATGGATATCAGAGAAGCTGTAAGGCTGACTGAAGGTTTCATTCTGTCATCAGCAAGATGAGCAACTACAGAGCATAATTCATATTAACACGCAATCTTAAACTGAATGTAGGGCACCACTGGGATCCCTGCCAAAGTGTGACCTTGTAGAAAGTCTATGCACTCAGAAAAGGAGAGAGGAACTTAGCATCTACACCAGAGTAATCCTATGTGAGGTTGGTTTCCTGTGTATATAAAAGACAGAGGTCTACAAAATCATGAAAGCACTTGAACGGGTAAATGTGAAAATGTTATTTATTCTTTCTGGTAATACAAGGCCTGGGGGCACTTCATGAAGTTAACAAATAACACTTTTAAAACAAATTGGAGATGGGTTTTTTTCATTCAATGCACAATCAAGCTATGGAATTCATTGCCAGAGGATGTGGTTAAGGCAGCTAGTGCAGCTGGATTTAAAAAAAGGTTTGGATAAATTCCTGGAGAAGTCCATAAACTGCTATTAATCAATAGGGAATAGCCACTGCTTGTTGCTGGTATTAGTAGCATAGGATCTATTTAATGTTTGGGTACTTGCCAGGTACTTGTAACTTGGATTGGCCATTGTTGGAAACAGGATATTGGGCTTGATGGACCCTTGGTCTGACCCGGTATGGCATATCTTATGTTCAAGGGTCCCCTAAAGTTGTTATAGATTTTTTGGTTGAAAATCAGAGGAAGAAAAGGGTTTTTAAATCAATTCCTTTTTCTTTGGAAATTATTAGACCCAGTCAGTGGGAGAAGATATTTCTGCGATATGAGAGATTTTTCTAATTACTTTATTGCTATTTATTATTATTTTCATGTTTGTAAACCACTTTGAGTTGAACTAAGTCTAAGGAAGGCGGTGTACAAACCTAAAATATAACTTAACCTTTTTCAGGTTTGAGATTTTTTTCCCCCGCTTAGAATTTCAGTTGAAAAGATGTTTTCCACCTTTCCTTTCTCCTTTGTTTGGAAACGTGTTTTACTTCCCCATCTGGTCCTCTTTACCGGAGAGGTTCTGTGCCTATCCTGGAGAAATTTGAGGAGGTAAAATGCTTAGCAAGTACCCACTGAAGAATGACAAAATCGGGAGAAAAGAGAGCTGTGGCACCTATCCGGTTACTCACTATATGTGCCCATCAAGTGCAACCGAGCGAGGAAAAAAAGAGAAGTGGAGCATATGATATCCAGCAACCAGATTCAAGGTATTTGTCTTGGGATTCTAAATTGAGAAGTCACCCCTCTCTACCATTTAAGGTACCCAGAAAGGCTTCATATTTCTAACTCAGAATAGGGAAGGGACCCTATGAACTGCTTTGAGGAATCAAAGAACCATAGATTCACTTATTTACACAGCTGATTTATGCTGTGAACAACAACTGAGCACAGAGTGCCATGTTTTATGTTTATACCAACTTATTATTAGTAGTGTTGGAACAGCAGCTTTGCCTCCAGTTTGGTTACCGGCACCTATTAAAGAAGCAGGAAGTTCATGCACAGGAGGTTATTCTCTTCCTGCTCTGGAGAATCCTGTAGGACTAGGGCTGAAGACAATACCCCTAGCCCTGGGTATGGTGTTGTTTTGCCCTTAGACTCCTTCATAGGACCTCAGTAGGGGGGTTACACATTGATGCCCATGAATGATGTTAATGTTATTGCATATTCTTGTCCTGTGGGGATGCAGCACACCCTGAGTCTTCATGTGCTACAATGGAGAAAATCAACTCAGTGTCCCAAAAATGGTGAAACATCTCATACACAATGTCACAAAACAATTAAATGCTGTTGCTCGTTCTGTTCTAGTACAATGTTTGTAAAGTATTCCTGCAAAAATATTTTCCTTGTCTTAAAATAAGACTGTGGTTACTGCTGCAGACGAAATCTGCTGAAATTGGGATGTGAAAGAATGAGGAGTAGATGCCAATAAGATCTGTTTTCTGATCAGTTGATATGCTGACATAGTGGAATTTCAACTAGATCAGCAGAGAGTCTATTTTTTTTTCCTAACACTGGGATTTATGTACAACAATGACTTCCCTGCTGAGGAGTGCTTCTGCCCCTTTGCATATTCTCTGGCCACTTGCAATCTTTCACTGCACCCTACCCCCATCATCTATTAGCTCAGAGTCCTAGCATACAGCAAAACATGCATATGGAAAGATACTTTTCATGCCAATAGGTTATCAATAACATGACGCACACTCTTTTCTCTTCTAATTATTTGAAAATCAGACTAATAAAGACACCGAAGTGTTATGTATAAATACAGCTGGATAGATCTGAAAATCCATTTTAACTATTTCAGCTAGATGTACTAATGAGACTTGTGTTTTTGCCCCTCAGTCCTTTGCGCATGGCAGAAATCACTAGAACTACCACAATTTAAGAGTAGTAAAACATTTTGCATTAAAAGGAAAATAACATTTTGGTTATTTGTCATTCTCTGAGCTGACTGCCTAAACATTGGGTTTATGGCCTTATGATTTTGAGAACATACCAAATAGCAAGAAATAGGACACATAATAGACCGAAATGATGATAGAAACCAGAAAGGCGTGTAGTAAAAACCATAAAGGGATTGTTACAATATCAAAAATGAAACAAAATGAAATTTTGTGTGTGTCATTTTGGATGGGTATGGACACAAAAGAAAACGGGGCTGATATTCAGCCATAGGGCAGCTAAAGTTATCCGGATATAGCTATCTGGCTAACTTAACAGGTATATTCAGCAGCGCAGTTATACTGCTGAATATACCCAGCTATCTTAAGTTAGCGGATAAGTATTTCCGGCTAAGTTTAGGACAGCCCTACAGCATGTCCAGAGTTAGCCGCACAAGTTAAGTTGCTAAGTCTGTCGCACCCCAGACTGCTCCCGATTTATGCATAACTCATTAGAGCTGAGCCACATACAGCTTCTAATATCGCCGCTTTGCCGTTTAGATGGATAACTTTTCAGTTATCCGTCTAAATGGCTTCTGAATATCGGCCTCAAATTTTGTTCGTGTTTTCCTGTCATTTTAAAATGACAGAACATCTCTAGAAAATGCTGCAATTTTTAAGTGACATCGAAACCAGAGTACTATTAGTTATACAAAATGCATATTTAATGAGACCCTCAAAATACTGAGCTCTATATGCTCACTTAATTCGGTTCCATATATGATTTTTAGGGATGCTAAGCACTGGATATGCTCACCATATATAATCACAGGTCTCAAGATATTTTTTAATTTTCCCAACTCAAAAAATGTGTTCTTAAAAAGTGTGCACTTAATAGTGTAATATCAAAAAATGAGTAATTGCACTTATCTTAATTCATTTCCTGAAAGATAGATTCCATTTTTTGTAATGTCCAGCAATCACAGCTCACAAGCAACCTTGCTAGTTTGAAGGCACAAGATTTTCCCATATTTATGGGCAAACTGCATGTTAAAAGTCCAAGCCTGACACGCTGCATGTTTCGATTCTTCCTCAGGGGCGTCGGGAATGTCTCTGCAGTACTGCATAAGAATTAAAATCATCTTATTGCCACAGTTTTCAAATATACTGAAAACCTTCACTTATACTAATTGTTCAGACCTGTGCTCCCCATCTCATAGTCTTTTTGAATCAGAATGGCATGTGAATGCGTTTCTTAAACTTTATAGTGTTAAACACTAATGAACCAATTATAGAAAAGAAATACAACTGGCTGACCAATCAGATGTCAGACAAGTCACCAGAATAACCTATCATAAGCAGACACTGTACCAAAGTGTACCAATTAATGGTCTTATTCAGTCCTTTGTGCACTATGGTATCCAACTGAAAAATCCACTTTTGCTTGCACTTGTTCCGGTTTTAAAGTATTTTGCACCCCTCGTTCTATTCTAAACCAGCATGATGTGATTGCATCACGAATGCCGGTATATAAAAAACTGAAATAAATAAATAAATAAATTGAATAACGCTGATAGATCTCCTCCATGGCTTGATACCAAAACATTCAATAACTGACCAAACTAAATCCTCAAGTCTATGTCGAAAGGTCAGACAATGTTTGATGAGTGTCCTCCTTCTTGGTATTTAATCTACTACGGTGTTCATGAATCCTGGTTTTTATCGCTTTTTTTCTTCCTATATACAATAGGAGATATTTACATTAAATAAAGTAAATGACATCAGACGAAATACAGCCCGAGTAGGCTTTCCTTTTGAAGAGTGTATGAGTAACCGGGTGCTCCCATGTCAGGTCGGAAAGTGTATCAGCACACATATGGCAAGTGTTACAGGGGTAATGACCTGGTTTTAACTGTTTGATGGCATAATAGCAGCCAAAGGTAAATCCACTAACAACTTGATTCCTAATGTTTTTTGCCTCTACTGCGTGAGATCAGAGGAGCTTCTGTAAAAATCAGGTGAAGCACCAAAACATTTCAGTGGTGCTGAATGCTTGAAGCAATCAGGGTAGACTTATTTGAATGTGGTAATAAACATGTTAACTGAGAAATAGATAATTTCACAAGAGGCTAATATCTAACCTTATACCTAACAAATCTGATATCAACACATAAGGGTACTAAGTATTATTTAAATTATATAGTTTAACACATATACAATATATAATCTATATTACTATTAAAAAATTATAACAGGTATAATATCTCAATACATAGTCATTATAACAGGTATAATATAACAGGTATAATATCTCAATACATAGTCATATTCATCACTCTCAAATACTTAAATCTAGGATATCTGTACAGTGCACCAACACCCCTATTGCACCATCATAAATACCCCTCATCTTTAAAATTCACATACATTCATACTTATTACATCACAACACATAATAAAATACTACTACCCCACTATACTTTATTGCACCATATCCCAATTTTTTTATGATTTACTTTTCTTAATCAAAACACAGGTATTTAATGTTCATATCCAGAATCTTCACATATATTAGTATTTTATGCTTTCACTTTTCAAGCTTTTCTCATATAAGTCCACCTCCCAACAAGGAACCTCGTTTCGCCGGTCAAGGCTTCTTCAAGGGATTATCTTCTCCAATTCTCTTTAATATTACACTCCCAACTGGATGTGAGTCTTCCCCACTGTCCCGGACTTTCAAGTGTTCTCCAATTCTCTCTAATATTGTATTTCACTTCCCACTGGATATAAATATTCCCCGCTGTTCCAGACTGTCAAGTTCTTATAGTGTCCGAAAAATTCCTATAACATACATATAGTATTTTATTACAACATTAAATGCATATAACCACATATTTCCCAATTATACTCCCAAAATACTCACTCACCACGGTGTATTTTACATCACCAACTCATCTCAGACAAATACTGAAATCCTCCAAATTTTCTTTCTAAATTAACTATAACAAAATAGATATTTTTATCATATATCCCATCCGAGTATCCTACATATTCATTTTAATATCAAAACCATATGCCACAAACTTACACTGTTTGTGGAATCCGGTTCACATTATTTCATTATTCCTCACTGCCCTGAGTTTTCTCCGGATGCATCTCACTCACCTAAAAATAATACACATCTCCTATCACATCATATCAACCGTTTCAACTATCCCACATCAAACCATCCGTTAACAATCCTTACCTTTACCACATAGTTATTCGCTCTCACAACGCCGACAAACAACGTATCACCATACCGGAAACTCATCACCATTTCCGCCTTTTTAAATGTTTCTCATCACCCACAAGGATGTCACTCAATCTAATTATCTTAACCACACCTACACTTCTCCAACCAATCCATTCCTATCAATACCACACACCCCTATCTCTTAGCAACCTGACGTATAAATCACACCCCTTCCTTTTACCAACCAATCTGCTTCATCCTATGTTATAGCTACAGTCTTGTATATCGCCATGCTCAATTTCAAGCATAATATGCCGTCCACTCAATTTCACTGTTAAGCCCCCAAGGGTAGACAGTTGAACACCGAAAGATAAATTTCTGCTCGGTACGCCAAAGTCGTCTCGTCACCTCTCCTCGATACCCACTTACACATTGTGTCAGCACAAAAAACCTTAAATCCTTAATTTCATGTTGAGCATTAACCCAATGCGCTACTAAAGGAGCTCCTTCTTTTTGAATCCTGATATTGCTCTTATGCTCTATGATTCGTTGCCGGATTATACGTTTGGTATGACCTATGTATATCAGTTGACAGGGACATACAATAGCATATACAACTCTCTCAGAAGAGCAAGTAAATCGGCCCTTAATAAAATATGTAATTTTCTTATCAGGATGTAGAAATCTATCACCTATCAGTACATTTTCACATACCAAGCACCCCTGACAAACGGTTTGACCCAAGTCATTACCACATGAATCATTTAATTTTTTACCTCCACCTTGTGCCACTAAAGATCTTAAATTCCTACTTTTGGTAAATGCAAACACAGGGGGTTCCCCACAACCCGAAATTGACTTAAGTAATCCCCATTATTTTAGTATTATTTTTTTAATCAGAGATCCCTTAGAATATGGTATACAACAAACCATGCGGTCCAATTGGGTATGTTCATTTTTTATCAAAAGGTTATCCCTATTTGCATATAACCCCTCTTAAATGCCCGTTTTACAATTTTTTTGGGGTAACCTCTAGCAATAAATTTCTTACTAAGATATTGAACTTTCTCCCTATAATCCTCTACAGAATGGCATAGGCGTCTGTACCTCAGGAATTGACTAACAGGGATGGATTCCCTTAATCTTCTAGGGTGAGAACTGAATTCTTATCAGTCGGTTTTACATATACTGAGGAGATTAATTTTCCATTATCCCAATATATTTTCATATCCAAAAATGAAATAGCACATTTCCCAATTTCTACCGTAAATGTTAAATTATCATCCACCTGATTAAGCCATCCTTTAAAAACCTCTAATTCCTCATTCCCAATCCATATCCAAAATAAATCATCAATGTACCGTTTCCAGAATTTTACATATTGAAACAAAGGTGATGGGTAAATATATGTCTCTTCTATTTTAGCCATATATAGGCAAGCCAAGGATGGGGCTACTGGGGATCCCATGGGGATTCCCTTAATCTGTTTGAAATAGATTCCCTGAAACTCAAAATAATACTCAAATAGTACTATTTTTGCTAACTCTATAATAACTGATTTTTGCCCATCTGACATCTCTTCCTGCTCCATAATTTCTTCAATTACTCCTACTGCTTTTATTTGTGGTATGTTTGTATACAAAGCGGCAATGTCTGCCGTGACCAATATCCCCTCACACAAATCTTGTTCATAACTGCCTAATTCATTAATAAAGTCTGTAGAATCCCTTACAAATGATTTTATCTGCTTAACTTTGGGTTGAAGAAAATGGTCTATGAACTTAGCTATAGATTCAAAAATTGATCCGATACCCGATACTATGGGTCTCCCCGGTGGATTTATTAGGGATGTATGTATTTTCGGTACAAAATAAATGTAGGGACTCACCGGACTCCTCGTGTATAAATATCTGAATTCCTTCTTAGTTATAACCTTAATGCGTAATGCATCTTCAAGAATTTTATTCACTCTATTCTGTAAACTCCTCACAGGGTCCATCTCTAATACCTTGTAGTATCTTTCATCATTTAATTGTAACATGGCTTCATTCTGGTATTGTTGCTGACTTAATATCACCACCCTTATCCACCGATCGTATAACAATGGATTCATCACTTTGTATGGATTTAATAGCTATCATTTTCTCCTTAGTGCACTTATACTGATGTATATCCTTTTTACCCTCAATCTCCCCTAACTCCTCAATAACCAAAGTCTCGAACGCTACCACCAATGGGCCCGGGGGTACAGTAGGCATCCATCCAGATGGTTTATATAGCCGATCCTTACTTATAGCTATCTGATCACCAAAAAATTCCCTTAACCTAATTCTTCGAAAAAACTTCTGAATTTCCATCCGCGTTGTAAAAGAATCATATTGCTGAGTAGGAATGAAAGAAGTTAATCCTTTATTTAAAGCAGATAAAGCCGCACAAGATAATAATTTGCCAGATAAATTCACCACTATATTATTATCCCTATTATCCTTTACCGTCTGAAATTGTATCCCGAGTGGACATATTGCGTTTCACTCGGTAATTGTTCCCCCCTCTCTGGCCATGTGCTCGATTGGATAAAAAAGATGACCCATTTCTTTCCTCTTCACCCACTCCTCCATCATTACTTTCATGTCTATATTCACCTAAATTAAACCCCACTTTTCTTGTGGGATCATTCCTTCCTGATGTATATTTATCATCATCCGATGATTCATCAGACGATGATGACAAAAAGTCCCCCTTCATCTTATTTCTTACCTTCCTATTCTTAGACATCCAAATATACACAAACCCATTCGTATAATCTCTCTCATCCCTCTGGAATTTTGATATTTTTGTTTTCTTAATATCTGCTCTTAAAGTATCAAGCTGCTTCTGATTCTCCATTAATTGGGTATCTAATACCTCTTTAGGCAATATTAATTGTAGTCCTTGCATATCTCTATCAATTTTATCTTTCAATTCTACCATCTGTGTTTTTGCTTTAGATATTATAAGTAGCATCAAATCATAAGAGCATTTATTAAGGACTGCATTCCAATTTGCAACAAATTCTTCATCATTTGAAAACATGGATGGTTCCTTAGACATTGTTAAACCCCTTGGGATTCTTTTGACGTGACAGTACTCAGCTAATGTAGCTGCATGTAACTCTATACGAATTAACTTCCTTTTATTCTTCATCACTTAATTCCAATCTCCTCCCTCAATTGTACCACCCACAGTCTCCATTAAACGCAATCCAGAGAATCTCTGAAGCAGCTTGATCGGAATAACTGTACATCTCATCCATTTTGTAACAATTGTTAATAACTCCCCAAACAGGTAACCATGTATGGTAATAAACACAAGAGGCTAATATCTACCCTTATACCTAACAAATCTGATATCAACACATAAGGGTACTAAGTGTTATTTAAATTATAAAGTTTAACACATATACAATATATAATCTTTATTATTTTATTACTATTAAATTGTAACAGGTATAATACTTTAATACATAGTCATATTCATCAATCTCAAATACTTAAATCTAGGACACCTGTACAGTGCACCAACACCCCTATTGCACCATCATAAATACCCCTCATCTTTAAAATTCACATACATTCATCCATCCACATTCATACTTATTACATCACAACACATAATAAAATACTACTACCCCACTATACTTTATTGCACCATATCCCAATTTTTTTTTATGATTTACTTTTCTTAATCAAAACACAGGTATTTAATGTTCATATCCAGAATCTTCACATATATTAGTATTTTATGCTTTCACTTTTCAAGCTTTGCTCATATAAGTCCACCTCCCAATAAGGAACCTTGTTTCGCCAGTCAAGGCAAAACTCACCCTATGAGCTCTCCACAATCCCAAAAGACAAAGCTCCGGGGGGGAGAGGGGAGAGCGAGAGAGCAATGAGTGACTTGCTCAATGAGCCAGGCAAACCTCTGCCAAAAAACAGAAATCAGGGAGCATCTCCACCATACATGGAAGTAAGATTCTGGTATGCCACAGCCACGCCAACAGAGAGGCGAGGATGTGGGGGAAAAATTAGAAAAAAAAATAGGCGACACCGGTACATGCACATAATCAAGTGGACCATAAGCTCAGCTCATTTAGCACAGAAAGAAAATGTATGCACTCTGTGCCATATTCCCATCCATTCCTTTGGGCTAATATGGAGCTGTAAATCTGCTTCCCAGAGCCACTCCACCTTCAGGAAAGCGTGGAGATCCAGACCAGTGTGACGAATTGCCCGGTAAAAAATTGAGCAGGTCTTCCTTCTGGCAGGACCCTCCACAGATACCAATTCGAGGTTTAGGGAATGACCAACACCAGCCCTCCCGCGCTCTCCCTACTAACTCTTGCCTTAACCGATCATAGTAGGATTGGGTGGAATCAGGGATGTCAAATTCATCTTGGAGGGCAGAGAAAGATAACAACTGTTTCCCATCATATAACTTACCTAAACAGCATAAATCTGCCTCCCACCATTGTCTAGCCGCTCTGCTAAAGGAATGGATCGTAAAAGCAGGATTTATCCAAAGAAGAGAAAAGGCAAAGGGCCCACATCTATTAATATGTAATCCCTTACATACAGCCCTCCACGTCTTAATAGTATAGGCTATAAGGGGGCAATTACAACAAACTCTCCTACCCCTCCACCATAAGGGAGGCAGCAGAAAATGCTGAGCTGTGCCACATGATATGGGAATCCACACCTCTCTTATTTTCTTTTTTTTTTTAGATTGTTAGATGTGTGCCAGTTTGTGAACACAGAGAGCAGCAGAGTGTGAGGCAGTTGGCAACCGCGGCAGGGGCAGGCAGCAATTTTCCCTCTAAGGATTGGGTTGCTGTGAGCAAAAATTTTGGTTTCATTACCCTGTGAGCACTACTTTCTTTGATGCAAAAAGCCTATCAATTTTATGCTCACAGCAACCTAATCCTTAGAGGAAATATTGGAGCAACATGCACACAAACTTTCTTACATTTATTTATTTATTTATTATTTATTTATTATTTTTGTTATACCGAGTTTCATGATAGGGATCACATCAACCCGGTTTACAAATAACAATGTGTGCAAAGTATAGCGTAACTTAATAAATATTTCCAATACAAATTTGAACTTTAAATACAGAGAATCAATTAAAAGGTGTGAGAAAGTTACAATATAACAGGGAAAATTAACTTGGAACTGGAAGAGGGGAGAGGTTAAACAATGCAATATTTACATTTAACACAATTAAAGTGATAGTGCAGCAAAGTAAGTAAATAAGCCTATTTGCATGAATGTGACGGTACATAAATATGAGCGGTAATATAAACAAGACATACACACACTTCATTTTCACTCTCATACTCTCTCACATATACACGCTCATTTTCACAAATACACACACACTCATGCCTCTCATTCACTCCCCAGACTCTCACGCACACTCACTCAATTCTCCTCCTCTTCCACACACACACTCATCTCAGTAACTGCAAACCCTTCACTGCCAAACATTTTGAGAACTAACACAAACCCTGCAAAAAAAAAAAAAAAAGATATCTAGAGCCTTGCCATATCATACCATACCAGTCCTATCTCAGGACTGAGCCTTATCTATTGCATGGCAAATATTATAAACTGGATACCTGTTTGATGCACACAGCACAGTTTAATCGCACCATTATATGTAAATGAAAAATCTAAAAAATATGGACAGCCCTATGATTATATATAAGGTGGAGTCATAAAGTTATATTAATGACTAAATGATGAAGCCTATTATGAGGGTAAAATTGATTCTGGTTCATTCAGCTCTAAATATGAGATCTTTGGACGTTTAGGTATCCGGTTTATAGATTTTCACAGATCTACCTGCATGTCCACCTGCTATTAGTTTCTTGTAGGTGACCATGGTTTTTTGAGTGATTTTCATGGCAAATATTATACCATGCTCTAGAACACTAATACACCATCTACTGCTCCAAAGCCCCACAGAAAACTACATGCGAAAAACTGCACCTCAGTCACACATGCAGAACACAGATAGAACCTTATTCAATACAGAATAAGGGACAACAAAAAAGAAATAAACAGCAGACAAAAATAAAATGGAAAGCCCGAGAAACCAGTCTCTGAACAGTGGAATACTGAAGAAAAAACAAAATACAAATATGTAATGCACAATCTCAAAGATAATATATGCCAATCACTAAAAATAAAAACCAATTTATTTTTTTACCTTTATCTGATCTTATTTCTCTAATCAGTTGGTCCCAGGCTTTTTTTTTTCCCCCCACATTCCCTTTCTGGATCTTTTCCCAATTCCTCTTACAGGATCTCTTTTTTTTTTCTCTCTCTCTCTCTCTCTACCTGTCTTCTTCCCTTCCTCCCTCAAACACACACTCAGGCACTCATTTCTACACACTGTCTCTCTCTCTCAAATGCTCTCTCATACATACAGGTTTCCACTCTCACATGCTGTGACTTACACATGGCTCTCACTTTCACATGCTATCTTTCTCTCATATGTACACACCAGTTCTCTCACATACTATCTCACTCTCTCACACACAGGCTCACTCTCACATGCTGTCACACACAAAGGCTCTCACTCTCACATGCCCTCACACAAACATATATGCTGTCTCTCTCACACATATACATGCACACTCTCATTGGCTCCCTTACACACCACACCCACCCACCCCCAGGCAAGCTCCCATTCATTTTCTCTCAATCATACACCCAGGCAAGCTCCCACAGACCCCCAAGCAGGCACTCATTCATTCTCACACACACAGATAGATTGAGAGACCTCCAGGCAGGAGCCCATTTTCACAAAGACCCCCAGGCAGGCATTCATTCTCACACACATACAGACCCCTAGGCAGGCACCCATTCATCTCTCACATACACACAGACCCCCATGCAGGCACCCATTCATGTCACACACACATACACACAGAAACCTCCAGGCAGGCACCCATTCATTTTCTCTCTGTCTCTCTCTCTCACACACACACACACACACACACACACACACACACACACACACACACACACACACAGATTGACAGACTCTCAGGCAGGAACCCATTTTCACACAGAGCCCAGGCAGGCACACATTCCCACACACATACAGACTCCTAGGCAGGCATCCATTCATTCTCACACACACACACACAGATTGTGAAAATGGGTTCCTGCCTGCGTGTCTATCAAAGACCCCAGGCAGGCACACGTTCTTACACACATACAGCCCCCTAGGCAGGCACCCATTCCTCTCTCTCACACACACCAGACCCCCAGGCAGGCACCTATTCACACACACACCCAGGCAAGCTCCCATTCATATACATACAAATACTTAAGGAAAGCCCCTTCTTTATTATGCCGGGAACCTCTCTCACTCTGCTGTCACTGTCCTGCACAGCTGTTAGTGAAGAGCCAATTGCTGCTACTGGCATTAAAGCCTATTCTGCTTCCTCCTCTGTGCAGGCCCCGCAATATAAAACATTTGCAAGAGTAGCACTTTCTCTATGCTGATCTTGCATTGCATGGCAACCAAAGCTTTGGGGGTCTCGTCTGTGCTTCGGGCCATGGTGGGATGAGCTCCACAACGGCCCTACCGGTCTTACTGCGTGGGGGTAGAAAAGTTGCGCGCGGCCTCCAGAAAAGTTGTGCACACCTGTGCACACACGCAGCTTAGAGGGAACATTGGAAGACAGTGTGAGGCAGACGCCACAGCGGCATTCTGAGATAGTCATTTTTTGCCACCTCAAAATTCTGCTGCCTGAAGCAGCCACCTCACCCTGCCTCATTATAGAGCCGCCCCTGGTCTTGGCTCACTTGTCTGAGGTTTTCTTTTCACCAGCTGTGGGCTTCTCTCTCCACTTAACCTCTGGAACTCAGGTCAGGTCTCTGGTTGTCTCTCTTTGATGAGGCAAACCACTTTTTGGCTGCTTCCTTGTGAGAAGAAAATCATCAGGTCTTTATCCTTGAGGAGAAAAGCCTCTGCAGAACCCTTTCACATTGGCAGCACCCCAAGCTGAACTCACTCCCTGCATGGGTTCCCTCCAATGACACTCCACCAAAATCCTAAGCCACCCCCCTTTTATACTGAGGGTCATACTTTCTCTTCAGTATCTTGTTCCCCAATTTTCTTAAAGAGAAGCCACACTTCCTAATTTCCACAGTCAAATGCATTACATAAATTTACCAAAAGGCACGCCATCTAATGATCATTCTGAATATCACACTTCAATAAACCATTTTTCCTTCAAGTAAAGAAATAACTAAGTGAAAATCAAATAGTCTTCCCTACCCAAAATTCCTCTAAGATCTATTTAGTGATGGAGAAGGTTCCTGAATGGAAGACCCATCACATTTCTCCCCCACATCAACATAGGTTGATCCTTCAAACCTGTAGTTGACCATCCATTTACAAAAATAGAACACCAGTATTATGTCAGTTCTTTAATATTTTAAAACCCACATGTACTTACTTGGTTATGTTTATTACTGTAATTACAACATGTTATGATATCTCAAAAACCTCTGTTAAAATGTATTCACTTTGTAAACCGTTATGATGGCTTCCCGAATAACGGTATATAAAACTCTTCAAATAAATAAATAAATAAATGTACAACTTTTATTTCCTCTAAGGTAACCATAATCATACCATATTTTTACAACTTTCTTATCCAAGCAGATCCTGTAATGGTGCTAATAGAATCCAGAACTCAGGATCTGCAAAACAAAACTACAGCCAAAAGCCCTTCCCATAATCTGTATGTTTCTGAGAACAAAACTTCTTTGTTATTCCTTTGTGCTAAATGAATGACTCATCCTTTATGGTTTCCATCATTTCATACACCCTTTACATATCTCAAATCTGCATTCCTAGTTGAGCTAATACATCCAGAATACTTGAGGTAGTCACATTTTCAATTTCATCGAGTAGCCATTCCTATGAGGAATGATACAGAGAATAACCCACTCATACTAGTCTCCCATCTCTAAATGGAGACTCCTATGAAAGTAACTTCAAGTTAACTTTAACTATTCAACAAATATACTTCTACATTAGGAAGGGAACTCCATAAATTCAGATGGCTCTTCTTGAGAAAAATGGCCTCTGAAAGCTGCTTAATAGGTAAGTAGTCTCTAGAGACTAAGTTACTGATAATCTGAACTTAATCAATAGTGTGCAGCAGGTTCAATCCTGAAGAATCTTTGAAAAGTCCTAAGGAAAATCTGGACCATAGAGTTTTAAGGCATTAACCCAACTGATGTGGCTGGCATCACTCACAATGTTTTTCTATCAGATTTCACAAAACACATAGTCCTCAGAGTATCAACAAGGAAACTTGACTTCCATCAGAAAGAAAATTTATATCTCTACCAACAGATTCACCGAGAAACCTCAGTAGTGGTCAGGATCTGGCTTCTTAACCTCATCTCCAGAAGCAGGATGCCTTACTGAAATTGTGTCAGTCTTTCTGCCTCTTTTTGGGTGGCTCTTCTCCACATGATGCATATGTAGATTCTTTCCATATGTCCACTTGTTCACCACATTATCCTTCACCCTCTGAATGCAGATCCTTATACCCTACATCCTCTGAATGCAGATCCTTATTCTGAGCATCTCTTCACAGCATATTTTCTCTATTTCTTCTCAAAACCAGTTATCTCTGTTTCATTCAAAATTTTCCATTAACCAGGTTGGAATATAAGGACAATAGTTCTTCCATCAGATTTCATACATCTCAATGTGCTCAGCCTTGCTGATCTTAGTTATATTTTTGTCCTTGGACAGATGACCTGGCAGCATTCACTGGGTCTTATCCCAGATATGCCTGAACAAGTCATTGATGTCCTGGTCATCTTCAATGGCACTGGGGTCATCCACCACCAACTGCTCCTGCTGCAGGACTTGTGTGAAATGACTCACAAGCCCAGTGTTGATTTTCCCTCTTATTGCTGCTTCCTGGCCCTGAATGAGCTAAAAGAAGGGAGATGAGGAGAGAGAAGGACTTGGGAGGTATTCATTTGGGTTAGTGGGAGAGGATCCAGGAAACATAGTGGGGGGAAGGTAGGAGGAAAATTGTCTGGAAAGGAGGGACATGACCCAGAAATGTGCCAAGGGAGAGGAGTTACTGCTATTATTTATAATTTTTAAATCACTACTAGACAGCACTATACAGATACACATAAGAGACAGCCCCTGCTTCATGGAGCTGTCAATCTAGACAACACAAACATACATGACAAACCAGAGTCTATGGGAAGTCTATTTATTGTAGAGAATTATTGAGGATTTAAAGGCAGCTTCAAAAAGGTAAGTTTTTTTTAAACTGAATTTGATTCAGGAAGTCTAATCCAGGCATACAGCACAACAAGCAAGAGAGCACAGACTTGGGGATTGGTGACAGATGATCTGATCAATGTATGGAGTTCACAAGGAAGGGTATAGGGAGAGAGAAGATAGGCAGTGAGGAGCTACAGAGTTAATGCCTAAAGCAAAGTAAGAGAAACTTGAACAGAAACAGATAGGGAGCCAATGTAGTGACTAGGGAAGAGGGGTTTACATGGTAATAGCAATGTTGAAGGAAGATAAGTCATGCAGCCGAATTTTGAATAGAGTGCAGTAGAGAAAGATGGTTCAGCGGGAGGTCTCAAAGAGCAAACTGGGGTAGTCTAAGCAGGAGGTGATAAAAGTATGGATGAGTGTTTTGGTTGCATGCTCATAAAGGATGGATTTTAGTGACAATATAGAGGAAAAATGACATGTTTTATCAGCATTTTTCGATGTATGTAGAGGAGGGAGAGACAAACCCAAAGTTACAGATCAAGGGAACTGAGAGGATGACAGCACCATCTACAGAGGCAGAAAAAGAGGGAAAAGGGGAAGAGAGTTGGAGGATAAAACAAGGACATCCATCTTGGCTATTAATTTTAAGGTGGTGACAGAACATCCAAGTGGTCATGTCAGACAAGCAGGCTGAAATTTAGGGCTGGATTCATTGTGATATTTTTAGCGAAGAGAAGTAAAATCTGTGAGTCATCAACATAAAAGAGGTATTGAAAGCCATGGGATATCAAAGCACCAAAGGAAAACGTGTAGTGAGAAAAAGAAGAGTGTCAAGGATAGAGCCTTGTGGCACACTGACTGATAGCAGCATAGCAAAGGAGGAAGAATCACCCAAAGATACAATAAAAGTATAATGGGAGAGGTAAGAAGAAAACCAAGTTACAGCAAAGTCCCAAAGTTAAATTGTGTACAGTGTGTCAAGGAGTAGACGGTGATCAATGGTGTCAAAAGCAGCAAATAGGTCATGGAGGATGAGGATCAAGTAAAGGCCCTTATCCTTGGCCACAAAGAGGTCACTAGAGACTTTGACAAGAACAGTATCTCTGGAATATAGAGGATAAAAGCCAGACTGGAGCAGACCCAGAATGACTTGAGAGTTAAGAAAGTCAAAATGGTGGAGATGAACAACACTTTCAAGCAAAAAGTAGGAGAGAGATGAGACAATAGCAGGATAGGCAGGATCCAAGAAGGCTTTTTGAGGAGCGGTGTGAGGAAGTGACAGATGAAGGGGATGATTGCAGGGGGCATAGAAGCCAGGTGGGAATAGAATCAGAGGAAATAGTGTGTGGAGGAGGAGAGACAATGGGCAATTTCCACCTCATGATTTCTGAAATGGAAGAAAGCATATCAGGGGCCAAAGCAAAAGGATGTGACTGAAGTAGAGGGAGAGACAGCGGTCTGGTACAGAATTCACAATTAGTCTTCCCAATCTTTTCAGGGAAAAAGTCAACCATAATCTGGGCAGAGAGAAAAGGAGAAATGGGAGGAGAAGGTAGTTAGAAGAGGGAGACGAGTGTGGCTAAGAGATAGCAGGGATTGGAGAAAAAGGTGTTTGTCATATGAACATTATAATCTCTCTTGGCAAGCATAATATCAAACCAGAAAGAAGTGAGCATGAATTTGAAATGAATGATGTCAGCATAGGAATGGAACTTCAGCCAGAGACGCTTTACTGAGTAGGCAAAAGGAGGAGGAAAACTCTGGAAGTGAGCCAAGATTGGGTTTGGCGTGCCCTTC
Organism: Rhinatrema bivittatum; assembly: GCF_901001135.1. NCBI lineage: Eukaryota > Metazoa > Chordata > Amphibia > Gymnophiona > Rhinatrematidae > Rhinatrema > Rhinatrema bivittatum. Next base: position 368,659,675 of record NC_042618.1, read on the forward strand.
AGCAGTGGTTCTCAACCTTTTTTTGGCTGGGACACACCTGACAGATGGTTCTCACATGAATGACACACTGAACATGTGACTGTCACTGGGCTAAATGTAAACATGCACTCTGCATCCACAGGAACCCCCTCGATCTCCAGCAATGAGTGCAGAGCAGATCTAGGGCATCACCCTGTACAACTCGCCATACAAAAAAGATATTCTGGTTCTGACAACATCTCAGTAAAAGCAAAACAAACTCCCTTTACTATCAGGCACAATAGCCCTCCTTATGAAAAGTTAATAGTTTCCCACTAATGTATATCCTATTATTTTTATATTGATTATTTTGAAATAATTGTAAACCATTTTGTTCAAATTCATTTGTTATAACGGTATATACAAAGTTTTAAATAAATACGATTGATACAAATGCCTACATGCTAGTAAAATACCTCACCTCAGTCACACACCCAGAACTGACCAACACCAAGTACAGAAAAACCACAAATTACTGGAATGGAAAACCAAAAAAGCCACTCTGCATGCAGTGCGAACCTGGAGAAATGGAAAGAGAAATATAGCACTAGCCTAGTCCCAGGATCTGCAATAATGCACACAAATTAATCAGCACAAAGTTACACCTGTATTATGGAACACACTCAACCAGTAACAACCCTATCTAAGAAATACAACTATTAAACGAGGCCCTAAACACTAATATATTTTCTATTAAAAAACAGAATAAACTAAGCTACACACAGAAATAATTGTAAAGCTATACTAAAAATGTTACAAAACAGCTGCTGAACAGAATAACATTAACAAAAACTCATAATTATTAAAACATGTCCAAATATAAAAAAAAATTTCAAAACAGACATCGCATAATACCCAATAATTAAAATGGCAATCAAGAAAAATAAACTTAAAAGCCACCTTTACTTACCCTCTCCAGCAACTCTCCTACTTCTTTCCCTTCCAGGCCAATAGCACTCACCAGAAGCAGCAAGGACTGCTGAAGCTCTGTCCTCACAGTCCTCTTCCTTAGCACCCACAACCAGTCACTCATACCCCCCCCCCCCCAATTAGAGCCCACGACCAGTCTCGGTCTCTCTCACACACATCTTCCTGACCAGTCTCTCTCTCTCAATCACATACATGCTCTCTTCTTTTTTTTTTTTTTTTATTTTTATGCATTTCAAAATGACACATGGTATAACAATGTGAGGAAATTAAAGGTGATACATCAACTAAGGAACAAGGAATTAACATCTTTCAATATAATCTTACAAGATTATTATAGTACCGTATTGTACCCCCCTAAAAATAAAGGAATGCATGGGGAGATTTATTTTATTTTATTTATTTATTTGTGTTTTTCTATACCGGCATTCACGGAAGTTCGTATCATGTCGGTTTACATAAAACAAGGGGTGAGCAATACATTATAACGTACATAGCTAAAACGTAAGAGTATACATTACAAAAGTATAACAAGTGCATAGAAGAAAAAGTTACAATAAAACAGGGGTTATTCTAACTGGGATTAGAGTTAGAGGAGAGATAAAAAGTTTAACAAGAAGTAAAACCTTGTAGTGATTGGTTGGTATTGTCTGTTTCAGTTTAATAGAAGATGCTCAGTGTTGCTGCATTTGATGGAAGTGAATCATTAAGGGTCCGGAAATGCTTTCATGAACAGCCATGTTTTAAGTCTCTTCCTGAAGGTTGGAAGACATGGTTCCTGTCGTAATTCTAAGGGGATTGAGTTCCATAGTGGGGGACCTGCTGTGGAGAAGGCCCGATCTCTCAATGTTATATGCTGGGTAGTATTGTTGTGAGGTACTTGTAGATATTCTCTATATGCTTCTCTGATGGGTCTGTTGGAGGAGTGTTTTTTGAGAGCTATTTGTAGATGGAGTGGAGCCAGTCCATGGATATTTTTGTAGATTGTGGTGAGGGACTTATGAATTATTCTGTAGTGGATTGGTAACCAGTGAAGGTCTTTGAGGACTGGTGTAATGTGATCTCTTCTCCTCTTGTTTGTTAGAATTCTTGCTGCCGTGTTCTGTATCATTTGGAGAGGTTTAGTGTGGGATGATGGGAGGCCTAGTAGGATAGAGTTGCAGTAATCAATTTTCGCAAATATTATTGCTTGTAGCACTGTTCTATAATCATGGAAATGAAATAGGGGTTTTATTCTTTTTAATACGTGCAGTTTGTGGAAGCAGTCTTTGGTTGTTTGGTTGATAAACGATTTTAAATTTAGCCGGTTGTCTATAGAAACTCCTAAATCTCTTACTTTTGAGATTTGCAAGTTGGCTGGCGGGTTTGTAGTGATTTTGCAATTATCTGGAGAGATTAGCATGAATTCGCTTTTTGATTGGTTTAGAATAAGATTTAAGCTGGATAAGAGATCGTTAATTTCTTGAAAACAGTTTTCCCAAAGTTCTAGAGCTTTAGTGATGGATTCTTTGATGGGGATCACAATCTGGACATCGTCGGCGAATATGAAGTGTTTTAGGTTCAATTTGTTTAGCAGTTGGCAAAGCGGGAGAAGGTATAAGTTGAAAAGTGTTGGTGAGAGAGAGGAACCCTGAGGAACTCCTTGTGAAGATGGGTATCTGGGGGATTCTTTGTTGTGGATTTTAACTTTGAAACCTCTGTTTTCTAAGAATGTCTTGAACCATGTTAGTGCTGATCCTGCAATACCGATGTTCGCCAGTTGCTTTAGTAATATGGCGTGGTTAACAGTATCGAAAGCTGCCGATAGATCCAATAAAATCAGTAGGAAGGCCTGTCCTTTGTCGAGGCCCAATATAATGTAGTCAGTCAGTGAGATTAGAAGGGATTCTGTGCTTGAAGCTTTTCTGAAACCGAATTGAGTAGGGAATAGAATTTTGTGTTCTTCTATGTATTCAGATAGTTGTGTGTTAACTAGTTTCTCCATCACCTTGGCAATGAAAGGCAGATTGGAGATTGGACGGAAGTTGTTAGGATCTTTGGGGTCCAAGTTATATATATATATAACTTGGGGTCCAAGTTATATATATAAGAGATAATAGCCTTATTACATGGAGCGAAAAAATAGGAAATAAAGTAAAAAGTAAATACTAAGATAGCCTACACAATTGCCTAATGTACTGATCAGGTCATGTTTGGGTGAGCATCCAAAAATAATTTTAACTGCGAAGGTTCAAAGAAGATATAATCATTAGTTTAACCAGGAAAGGTCTTACTTGAATCTGTTCACCTCCTTGCATAGCCTCAGTATCATTGTCCCAACTCCCTCCCAACGTCGGCTCAGCGGGGTCAATCGGTTCTCGAAGTGGGGGTAGGTAAGTCCCTTGTGGTAAAACCAATTGTCTTCTCCAACCGCTCGCTTTCCTCTTCCCCTCCTCGATTTCCTCCTTGGCTGCTCTCCTTCTGGGCTTTCAGCTCAGCGGGGCTATCCAAGGAAGCCAATGGTGAATCCTCTCCCGTGGCTCTCGACCGTTGGGGTGGGGACGACGTCACAGGCATGCCGGGTCTTAGTGAGATCTTCTTGGCCAATATCAGGGATGCTCACTCTACGTCTCCGATTACAGCGGCCCTCGCTCCTGGCTATACATGCTCTCTTCTATACAAGCTCTCAATCACACACAAATGCTCTTGCACCCATTCACATCAGCTCTCACCCAGGTACCCATTCACACCCAAGCTCTCACCCAGGCACCCATTCACACCCACAGACACAAGCTACGGCATCTCTTTAGACAGCTGTCATATAAAAGACCAATAATGTACCTTCCATAATCTACAGAGAAGTAGTGCTTTAGTGGGGGCTCTCACATTTTTCTAGTGGGCTGCTATTTACTGACTTGCCCCACTCAGAATATGATTAATTAGGAGCTTTGTAGCAGGTACCCAAACTTTGGGAAATTGAGAAAAAGGAAATATCTCGGATTCAAAGGAAAGTTTTAATCCTGTCAGCTTAAGAATTACCGCAGCTATCCACCTCCAGAAAGGTACAATCCTCAGGTATGACCATCACACATGTTAGAATGTGCCCACCTTGCTGAACATTTGCCAACACTGGTTGGCAAATGATACATCCTGTCCAGGGTGAGATACAACGGTGCATAAGTTTATAATTTGTTTCCACAATATTAGCAGATACTGAACTTTTTGCTATAGCTTTATAACAGTTCATCTATTGTTTCTCGAACCATGTATGGTCCCAGTCAGCCTCCCAGCTCAACTGATACTTGTAGCATGATATTTGCTTAGGTAGTAGCCAATTGTATATTCTGGATATCAATCCTTTAGCCACAGTGTGGCGAAAAGTTAAGGGACTTTTTTTTTATGGCAAAAGAGTCTTATGGAGGTTATATCCATAAGAATAAGGGTATGGGAAAATGGTTCAAGGAAGAAGGCAAGCTATGAATCAAAGTCGGTAAGGAAGGTGGGGAGGACTTATTAGGACGATGATAGATAACAGCTAGCTGGAGTGAAAGTGTTATGAAAAATCAGTGGCCTCAAACAAAGAAAAGGCGTAGGCTGAGGAAAAAGATGGGGTTGGGACATGCAGGAGGAAAAGTCGCTGTTTGACACTGCTGCCATGGCCTACCGAGTGTGGCGTATAGGACAAATGATCACAGTCACGACAGAAAGCAGCAACAGAAGCAGAGTTCTTAGAGGAAAGCCAAGCCTCGGTCAAAGCAAAAAGATGAAGAGAATGAGAAATCATGAATGTAGACCAGCTTTCAAGAAATAAAGCAGACATTCTGCAGGGAACATGGGAAAGGGAGAAGAGGCAGGAAGGGATAGGCATAAGATTGAAGGAGTGATAGTTTGAAGTATTCAGATAGGGTGACAGAGTAGCTAAGGGAGTGATCGGAGCAAGCTGGGGGAGATCCTCAGGCCCCACCAGCCAGAAATTTAAGAACTGCCAGTAGCAGGAGCCTTTGACCCTGGTCCCCACTGCTCTAAACCAGCACTGTGACAATGTTCAAAACTCACAGACCAACATTTCTCACTGCTGATCTCATGCATTGTCAGACTCTGTATGAAGTACAACAATGGAAAAACAGAACTAACATCAATCCTCATAAGAAATTGCCATGCTGGGTCAGATCAATGGTCCATCAAGCTCAGTATCCTGTTTCCAACAATGGCCAGTCCAAGTCACAAATACCTGGCAAGTACCCAAACATTAAATAAATAAATCTCAAGCTACTATTTCTTACTGATTAATAGCAGTTCATGTATTTTTCCTGTAAAAATAGCAGTATATGGATTTTTCCTCTAAACTTAACTAGAACTGAACAAAATTAAGATGAAGGCAGCAGTCCAGCAGCAAGCGGGGGGGGGGGGGGGGGGGGGGGGGCTTTCAGTCTTTTGCATCGAGTGTCATATGTATGATTTTTTTTTTTACCTCCTGGTTGTATGTGTGCACCCGGTGCAAAGAGCTCCTGTCTCTTAGAGAACAAGTCCGATCTCTGGAAGCTAGAGTGGTAGACCTGGAGGAGCTGAGGCAGACAGAGAGGTACATAAATCAGATCTTCAGGAACATAGTAGCCAAGTCCCAACTCCAGTCTGGCAGCCCTATTGCTGCCTTAGAGGAAGAAGTCTCTTGGTTGGAGAACATCAACTTGGTGCAGCAGGAAATGATCCTGTAGCAAAGACCTGCTCTCCAGGTGATGTACTGTCCTCTCACACTGAGGATGTGTCTCCCAGGGCTACTGCCCAAGAGGGAAGGATTAGGTCAGACATCATAGTTGGTGATTCAATTATTAGGAATGTAGACAGCTGGGTGACTGGTGGGTGTGAGGAGTTCATGGACTAGGGGGCATTCCATGAAGTTAGCAAGTAGCATATTTAAGACTAATCGGAGAAAATTCTCTCTCACTCAACGTACAATAAAGCTCTGGAATTTATTGCCAGAGGATGTGTTAGTGCAGTTAGTATAGCTGGGTTCAAAAAAGGTTTGGATAAGTTCTTGGAGGAGAAGTCCATTAACTGCTATTAATCAAGTTTACTTAGGGAATAACCACTGCTATTAATTGCATCAGTAGCATGGGATCTTCTTATTGTTTGGGTAATTGCCAGGTTCTTGTGGCCTGGTTTGGCCTCTGTTGGAAACAGGATGCTGGGCTTGATGGACCCTTGGTCTGACCCAGCATGGCAATTTCTTATGTTCTTATGGCTACCTGGTATGAAGGCGGAGGACCTCATGCGTCACCTAGATAGGATTTTAGGCAGTGCTGGGAAGGAGCTGCTGTTGTGGTACATGTGGGCACCAACGACATAGGAAAATGTGGGCAGGAAGTACTGGAAGTAAAATTAAGGCTCATATGGGCCGATACAGTAAAGTTCGCGGGAGAGCAGGCGAGCGCCCGCTCTCCCGGCGCTCACACAGGCCAGTGTCCTGTGCGTGCGATTCAGTAAACTAAAATATTTAAATTAGGGCCCGCAGTAAAATGAGGCGCTAGGGACACTAGCACGTCCCTAGTGCCTCTTTTTCAACAGGAGCAGCGGCTGTCAGTGGGTTTGACAGCCGATGCTCAATTTTGCCGGCATCGGTTCTCAAGCCTACTGACAGCCACGGGTTCGGAAACCGGACGCCGGCAAAATTGAGAGTCCGGTTTTCAACCCACAAGCCGCGGGCTGCTTTTAAATTTTTTTGTTTACTTTTTTTATCTTTTGGGACCTCCGACTTAATATCACCATGATATTATGTCAGAGGGTGCACAGAAAAGCAGTTTTTACTGCTTTTCTGTGCACCTTTTACTGCCTTTTACTGCTTTTCTGTGCACTTCCCCAGCACTGGCTGAAATTAACGCCTACCTTTGGGTAGGCGCTAATTTCTTAAAGTAAAATGTGCAGCTTGGCTGCACATTTTACTTACTGTATCGCGAGGGAATGACTAATAGGGCCATCAACATGCATTTGCATGCTGCGGGCGCTATTAGTCTCGGGGGGGTTGGACGCGCATTTTCGACGCGCTATTACTCCTTACTGAATAAGGGGTAAAGCTAGCGCGTCGAAATGTCGGTTAACAGTGCGCTCCATTGGAGCGCACTGTACTGTATCGGCCTGTTAGAAAGCTGAAATCCAAAACCTCCAGGGTAGCATTCTCTGAAATGCTCCCTGTTCCAAGTGCAGATCCCCAGAGGCAGGCAGAGATCTGGAGTCTCAATGAGTGGATGAGATGTTGGTGCAAGGAAAAGGGATTCAGTTTTGTAAGGAACTAGGGAACCAGAGTGGAACCAGGCTGCTGGCGCTAGCCTTTAAAAAGGAGTCTTTTAATCTAAATCAAAGGGAAAAGTCAACAGTTGCTCAGCAGTGCATGGTTCAAAGGGAGGTATCTTCAAAGGATACTAATGAAGCACTAGAGTTAGAGCATCCCAACAGAGAGGTTCCAATAAAAAGAAAAATAGTCCATGTGCCTATAATTAACAACTCACCTGAGCTAAAAGATTCCAATATATCCCTGTCAACTGAAAAGCAGAATGATAATACAAACAAAAAACACACTTTGAAATGTTTGTATGCTAATGCCAGAAGTCTAAGAAGTAAGATGAGAGAGTTAGGATGTTTAGCAGTGAATGATGACAGACTTAATTGGCATCTCAGAGGCATGGTGGAAAGAGGATAACTTGCTATACCAGGGTACAAATTATATTGCAATAATAGAGAGGAGCAACTTGGTGGTGTGGTGGTGCTTTATGTCCAGGATAAAAATTCTGCAAGAGACTAAATGCACAATCGAATCTTTATGGGTAGAAATCCCTTGTGTGGTGGGGGAAGAGTATAGCAATAGGAGTATACTACCATCTACCTGGCCAAAATGATGAAAAGGACAGTGAAATGCTAAGCGAAATTAGGGAAGCTAACCAAATTGGTAGTGCAGTAATAATGGCAGATTTCAATTACCCCAATATTGACTGGGTAAGTGTAATATCAGGATTTGCTGGAGAGAAAGCTCCTGGATGGAATAAATGACAGTTTTATGGAGCAAATGCTTTAGGAACTGACAAGAGAGGGAGAAATTTTAGATCTAATTCTCAGTGAAGCACAGGATTTGGTGAAAGAGGTAATGGTAGTGGGGCCACTTGGCAATAGTGATCATAATTTGATCAAATTTGAATTAATGACTGGAAGGGGGAGAGTAAGTAAATCCACAGCTCTAGCACTAAACTTTCAAAAGGGAAACATTAATAAAAAGAGAAAAATAGTAAAAAAAACCCAAAAAACCCCAAACCCTGAGAAGTGCAGCTACAAAGGTTAAGACTGTGTAACAGGGATAGACTTTGTTAAAAAAAAAAAAAAAAAGAACACACCATCTTAGAAGCACAGTCCAGACGTATTCCACACATTAAGAAAGGTGGAAGGAAGGTCAAACGTTTGCTAGCATAGCTAAAAATTGAGGTGAAAGAGGCTATTTTAGCCAAAAGATCTTCATTCAAAAATTGGAAGAAGGACCCATTAGAAGAAAATAGGATAAAGCATAAGCATTGGCAAATTAAATATAAGACATTGATAAGACAGGTTAAGAGAGAATTTGAAATGAAGTTAGCCATAGAGGCAAAAACTCATAATAAAAACTTCTAAAAATATATCTGAAGCAGAAAGTCTGTGAGGGAATCGGTTTTACCAGTAGATGATCAAGGGGGTTAAAGGAGCACTTAGGCAAGATAAGGTCATCGTGGAAATATTAAACATTCTATGCTTTGGTGTTTACTAAACAGGATGTTGGGGATATACCCATTCCGAAGACAGTTTTCAAGGGTGACAATTCAGATGAACTGAACCAAATCATGGTGAACCTGGAAGATGCAGTAGGCCAGATTAACAAACTGAAGAGTAATAAATCCTCTGGACCAGATGGTATATACCCTAGAGTTCTGAACTAAAAAATGAAATTTCAGACCTATTAAAATGAATTTGTAACCAATCACTAAAATTATATGTGGTTCCTGAAGACTGGAAGACGGCTAATGTAAACCCCCAATATTTAAAAAGGCTCCAGGGGTGATCCAGGAAACTATAGACCAGTGATCCTGACTTCATTGCTGGGAAAAATTGTGGAAACTGTTATAAAGAATAAAATCACAAAACATTTAGATAGACATGGCTTAATGGGACATAGCCAGCATGGATTTACCCAAAAGAAGTCTTGCCTCACAAATCTCCTACATTTTCTTGAAGGGGTGAATAAACATGTGGACAAAGGTGACCCAGTAGATGTGGTGTATTTGGATTTCCAGAAGGTGTTTGACAAAGTCCCTCATGAGAGGCTTCTAAGAAAACTAAAAAGTCATGGGATAGGAGGCAATGTCCTTTGTGGACTGCAAACTGGTTAAAAGACTGGAAACAGTAAGATTAAATGGTCTGTTTTTACAGTGGAGTGCCTCAGGGATCTGTACTTGGACTGGTGCTTTTTTAATATATTTATAAATAATCTGGAAAGGGGTATGAAACGTGAGGTGTTCAAATTTAAGGATGACATAAAATTATGCAGAGTAGTTAAATCTCAAGCGGATTGTGATAAATTGCAAAAGGACCTTGTGAGACTGGAAGATTGGGCTTCCAAATGGCAGATGAAATTTAATGTGGACAAGTGCAAGGTGATGCATATAGGGAAAAGTAACCCTTGCTGTAGTTACACGATGTTAGGTTCTATCTTAGGAGTTACCACCTTGGAAGGAGATCTAGGTATCATAGTGGATAGTACATTGAAATTGTGTGCTGTGGCAGTCAAAAAAGTCAATGTTAGGAAATATTAGGAGGGGAATGGCAAATAAAATGGTGTATGTCATAATGCCTCTGTATTGTTCCATGGTGAGACCGCACCTTGAATACTGTGTGCAAGTTCCAGAATTTGAATGCCTGTAGGCAGGCATTGCCTTAACTTCCATATATTTATCAGTGGTGATTTTCTCCCAGGTCATCAACCTGGAACTTTTTTGAACTTGCTTCCTTTTCCCCATTGCAGCTGGAGTGGAAGGTGGATGCTGCTATGTATGATGGTGTTTTCTCCACTAAGAATGGCACATATGTGATTTTCTTTTAAATTTCCCTTCTTCTCATTCCTTCTTAGTCAGTAGGCCTGCATAAATGCTTTGGACCATGTTTAAATATGCCTGCATGACAGTTCAGTGTGGGCAATGGATTTTGGGCAGGAAGCAAGGACAGTGTAGGCAATTAGTCATCCAATAGTATTATTTAAGGTAGGGAAAGGAATAGTCTTCAACTCCTAGGCAGGCAGGTAAGGAAGGAAATTATTTCTGTCCTCCCTGATTGTGACTATTTTGCTACTTTTGTTTTTTTAAGAGAGAAAATTGCACGTATTCAACAAGGCTTAATGGTTATTCTATCCCCTTCTCCTTGTACAGAAAAGATTGACTCCTCTGTCTGGTCCTTTGTTTGAAACTTGATCTTGTCTCACTCAATGACACCAAGTCAATTGTGCAAGCTACAAAAGGAACCCGCTGTGCCTTGGATCCATGTCCTGCAGGCTTGATTAAAGAATTGATAGGCGAGTTAAGTTTGAACTAGCATAATTACACTGAAAATTTCCAACTGTATTGTGTGAATTAGGTCGTTCTTGTGCACAGGTCTTTCAGAGACTTTCCTAGGACCTTCCATCGATTGTTTCATGGTTGGGCTCTAACTGGTCTTAAATGGATTTATATTCAACCTAAGCAGAATGGCTGAAACAATCTTCCTTCATGTTTACGTCCTTTTCTCTCCTTTGATGGGATAGACCTGCCCTTACAAAATGATGCTCACATATTAAGTGCTACTGTAGATGTAGAATTGTCAATTCATAGTCATATCTCCAGCATCATATGTGGTTGTTTTATTCAACGGTGATTGATTAGGAATCTCTGCACTTCTGTCTCTCAGGACAGTCTTGCTACAGTAATCCAAACAATTATAACTAGGGATGTGCCGCCATCCTTTTTAGATTTGAAGGTTTTTCCTTTTTTTTTTTTTTGTTAAATTTTTTTTTTTTGCTCAGTTTGTTTTCCAAACCAAAAAAACATTAAGCCTCCCAAACTAAAAAAAAAAAAGGTCTTCATTGGCCCTGGCAGGGCCTCACTGGGCCAAAACTCTGGCCTGGAGTTAGGTCATGCCTGGACTCAGAGGTGGCCTGGATTAAGGCCTACCCAGCATTGGGCTTTCCCCCAAGCCAGCCTGACGCTGGTCCAGGATCACCATCTCTTTCCCTCCTCTTTTCTGTAAAATGGCTAGGCCCTGGGCGATTCCACCCTGGCCCCTATTTACCCCCTTCCCAGATGCTCCAAAATGGGAAGAAGCAATGCCTAGTCAACTTTTGCCTGGTTCATAATGCTTTAAAAATGGCACTGAAGTGATATAAAATGGCACTGTTTGCACCAGAAGAAGTCACTGAAGTGACGTCAATTTGGCAGCATTCTCCAGGCAAACAGCACCATTTTTAAAATATTGTGAATTGGGTGGGAGTAACTGGGCATCATTCCTGCCCATTTTAGATCATCTGGGAAGGGTGTATGTGTGTGGCCAATGTGGGAGCTCCCTGGCCCCAGCAATTTGAAAGGAAGGGGAGGGATAGAGTGTAACACAGACTGGCCCTGGCACCAGGCAACCTTGAGTAGGCCCCAGACCCAGACCAGATTTTTGACCCGGGAAGCCCTTTTTTTCTCCCCAAAGTATGCCATGAAACCAGAAAATTTGAGGTTAATTTTGTCATAAACTATTGTTGTAATATGCAGACGATGTAGTAGTGCCTGTAAAGAAATTGATCTGAAGATAATAGCTGATGCCTATGTTGAAACATCACAGAATGGGACTCACAATATGAGGAAAACTGTTTTTAGCCTACTCCCTGTTTACCATAATCTACACCTTCACTCAGGGACCAAGGAACTTTGCTGGAAAAAGGAAAAGGGACTTAGTTTGGCAGCAATTTGAATGAGGAAATACACTATATTGCTAAAGCAAGTGCAGCCTTTGGTTGACTAAGATAGAAAGTCTTCAATGGCCAGGACTTTAGAGCAACTACCAAAATAATGGTTTATAATGCTATTGTTCCTATGTCCCTATATGGTTCTGAAGCCTGGATAATAAATAGCTGATACCTAAATACACAAGCAATTCCATCAGCAATGCCTATTGAAAATTCTTATTAATCAATTGGTTTTTATTTTTTACTATTTTATTTATTTATTATTTATTTAAACATTTTTATATACCGGCATACTATATCTCAAAGACTCTGAGATAAGTCAGTTTTTATATTTAATACAAGAATTGTTTTCGCCATGATTTATGGAGCAAAAAAATCTGAAGAGAAGTCAGCTAATTATAGTCGCCAAAAGGACAGATTGAATAACAATATAATATTGATTGACAAGCAGTTGAACATTTTTTAAAAAAATCACTTTGGCACACATCTTACATAAAATAATCCAAAAATTTAGGAAGGAGGTGGATCGTTAATGATTAAAAGTGGTACATTACACGGAGGTAATGACGTTGAAAAACATATAAAACCTTCCACCCTTTCCTTTAAACATTTTTCTTCTTGGTGTTTTTTTTTTAAGTAGTTATTTAAATCGATTTGAAATCTACATAAAAAGGATTATCTTTCCTGAGATTAAGTAATAAAAATAAATATAGTAAAAAAAAAAAAACAATTGTCAGAGCATAAGTACCCCATTGACCAATTATTTTACAACAGGTTTAGAACAAAATTCATTCCCTGCCTCCTTCAGGTAGCCCATATTACAGTACTTTTAAAACCTGGTAAAGATCCATTATGCCCCTCCTCTTATAGACCTATATCACTGCTCAACAGTAATTTCAAGATTTTCACCAAAGTTCTAGCCATGCGGCTGAATGTTCTACTCCCATGCCTGATTTCATCCTACCAAGCAGGCTTTGTTCACAGACGTAAACCCACCGCGAACATCATCAAAACTCTTACAGCTATGCATATATGTCAACAACAAAATATCCCGGCCTTAGCGGTGGCACTAGACTCAGAGAAAGCCTTTGATCGCATAGCCTGGCCCTACCTCTTTTCAGTCTTGCAAAAGTTCGGTATCTGAGGTGATTTCCTACAATACATCATGCTATTATATGACAACCCGACCTCACGCATATTAGCCAACAACTGCCTCTCAGGGACAATCAACATTCGGAGGGGAGTCCGACACGGATGCCCCTTATCCCCGTTGTTGTATATTTTGTCCCTTGACCCATTACTCCGTAAAATTGATGCCAGTAGAACTGTGAAAGGGTTTGGAGGGCCCAATCAAATTTTTAAAATAGCTGCTTTTGCAGATGACCTGTTACTATTTGTCACAAAACCTCTCCAATCACTCCCAGCGGTGATTGTCATACAGAGTCGCTTTGGTCTCTTTATGGGCCTTAAGATTAATTACGACAAGACTGAGGCTATAGACATCACAGGGCAACTACGAGACACCTGGCAGGGAGTCTTTCCACTCCGGTGGGTATCGGATACCTTAAAATATTTGGGCATTCAACTTCCCACACGAATCAGCAACTTATATAGGGCGAATGTTCAACCACTCATAGCTCAGACAACTGCCTCTTTAAAACGATGGACGCCACTTCCATTATCACTACTAGGCCGCATACACCTTTTTAAGATGATGCTGTTGCCTAAATGGCTTTATACTCTTCAAATGGCACCCATCTGGCTCAAAAAGAAAGATCATAACATTATAAGACAGGCCCTATGTACTTTCTTATAGGGTGGGAAGAAAGCCCGGTTAACTATGGATAATTTAACTGGACCAATTGAGATGGGTGGATTGGGATGCCCAAACTTTTATTGTATAATTTAGCCTGCAGTATTCGCCATGTGTGAGATTGGCTCTTTTCTACCTCAGGGGGAAGTGACTTTAATATGCCAGATGTAGACTGGAAAATCCCATCTGCAGAATCTAAAAACAGTAGAGCAATAGTGGATGCCATGCAAGTATCTTTGTTCAAACAAATGGTATTGGAACCCACAAGAGAAGGAACTATACTCGATTTAGTGCTCAATAATGGAGATAACATCTCTGATGTCAAGGTGGGCGCCCACCTTAGCACCAGTGATCAAACGGTATGGTTTAATATCACTAAAAGAATATGGAAAAGAAGCACAAAGACCAGAGTTTTACAGTTCAAAAACACAGACTTTGAGGAAATGGGGAAGTACCTAGAGGAAGAACTAAATAGATGGGAAAATGAGAGAGATGTGGATCAGCAGTGGACCAATCTAAAAGGAGCAATCGCCAAGGCAACTGCTCTATATGTTAGAAATGTAAAGAAAAGCAAAAGAAAAATGAAACCTATCTGGTTCTCAAAGGAGGTGGCTGACAAAATTAAAGCTAAAAGAACAGCATACAAGAAATATAAAAGATCCCAAAGGGAGGAGCACAAAGAAGAACATCTGATTTAACTGAGGGAGATGAAGAAATTAATCAAGTTGGCAAAATGTCAAGCGGAAGAGAGGATTGCCAAGGAGATAAAATATGGTGACAAAACATTTTTCAGATACATCAGCGAAAAGAGAAAAGTCCAAAGTGGTATAGTGAAATTGAAAGGTGGAAATGATCAATGTGTGGAGAGAGACGAAGAAATGGCAGAAATATTAAACGAATACTTCAGCTCTGTGTTCACTAAAGAAGACCCTGGAGAAGGACCATCTCTACACAACAAGAAACTGGAGGGAAGTGGAACAGATGAAAATCAATTTACAGTAGATAATGTATGGGAAGAGCTAAAGAATCTGAAAGTGGACAAAGCCATGGGGCCTGATGGGATTCATCCAAGGATACTGAGGGAGCTCAGAGATGTGCTGGCGGGACCGCTGTGCGACCTGTTCAATAGATCCCTAGAAACGGGAGTGGTGCCGAGTGATTGGAGAAGAGCGGTGGTGGTCCCGCTTCACAAGAGTGGGAACAGAGAGGAGGCTGGTAACTACAGACCGGTTAGCCTCACTTCGGTGGTGGGAAAAGTAATAGAGTCACTGTTGAAAGAGAGAATAGTGAACTATCTACAGTCCGGAGAATTGATGGACCAGAGGCAGCATGGATTCACCAGAGGAAGATCATGTCAGACAAATCTAATTGACTTTTTTGACTGGGTAACCAAGGAATTGGATCAAGGAAGAGCGCTCGATGTCATCTACTTGGATTTCAGCAAAGCTTTTGATATGATTCCGCACAGGAGACTGGTGAATAAAACGAGAAGCTTAGGAGTGAGTGCTGAGGTGGTGACCTGGATTGAAAACTGGTTGACGGACAGAAAACAATGCGTGATGGTAAATGGAACTTTCTCTGAAGAGAGAGAGGTTTTAAGTGGTGTACCACAAGGATCGGTGTTGGGACCGGTCCTGTTCAATATCTTTGTGAGCGACATTGTGGACGGGATAGAAGGTAAGGTTTGTCTTTTTGCGGATGACACTAAGATCTGCAACAGAGTGGACACGCCCGAAGGAGTGGAGAGAATGAGACGGGATTTAAGGAAACTGGAAGAGTGGTCGAAGATATGGCAGCTGAGATTCAATGCCAAGAAGTGCAAAGTTGCATATGGGGAGTGGAAATCCGAATGAACTATATTCAATGGGGGGGGGGGAAAGGCTGATGTGCACGGAGCAGGAGAGAGACCTTGGGGTGATAGTGTCTAATGATATGAAGTCTGCGAAACAATGCGACAAGGCGATATCAAAAGCCAGAAGAATGCTGGGATGCATAGAGAGAGGAATATCGAGTAAGAAAAGGGAAGTGATTATCCCCTTGTACAGGTCCTTGGTGAGGCCACACCTGGAGTACTGTGTTCAGTTCTGGAGACCGTATCTACAAACAGACAAGGACAAGATGGAAGCGGTACAGAGAAGGGTGACCAGGAAGGTGGAGGGTCTTCATAGGATGACATACGAGGAGAGATTGAAGAATCTAAATATGTACTCCCTGGAGGAAAGGAGGAGCAGGGGTGATATGATTCAGACTTTCAGATACTTGAAAATCTTTAATGATCCAAAGACAACGACAAACCTTTTCCGTCAGAAAAAAATCAGCAGAACCAGAGGTCACGAGCTGAGGCTCCAGGGAGGAAGACTAAGAACCAATTTCAGGAAGTATTTCTTCACGGAAAGGGTGGTGGATGCCTGGAATGCCCTTCCGGAGGAAGTGGTGAAGTCTAAAACTGTGAACGACTTCAAAGGGGCGTGGGATAAACACTGTGGATCCATCAAGTCTAGAGGGCGAGAATAAAGTGGAGGCATTCAAACACTGCACGGAGCGGCAGTAGCCACAGCGGCATTCAAACACTGCATGGAGCGGCAGTAGCCACAGAGGCATTCAAACACTGCACGGAGCGGCAGTAGCCACAGAGGCATTCACGGAGCGGGATGCCAGTGGCCAGTAGTTGGTGTTCCACCTTCACGGAGCGGAAGGATGGAGGGCTGCTATTTCCAAAAAAAACAAAAAAAAAAAACAAAAAAATAAAAACAGGGGTGGGTAAGAGTATGGGGCAAGGGGGTGGCCTGCTTGTTACAGCGGTTGCTACCCCCAATTGAGCTGGATGTCACTTGGATGCAGATTCAAAGCTGCTCTCTAAATTGGGTGGAGGGGAATTAGGGCTGGAGGGTACTGGAAGCCAATAGTAACAGGTGGGAGAGAGAAAAAGGGAAAAAAAATGGATAAAGTGCGTAGCTTGCTGGGCAGACTTGATGGGCCATTTGGTCTCCTTCTGCCGTCATTTCTATGTTTCTATGTTTCAACATTCACCCCATACTCCCATCTTTTGGAATGGTATGGTGTGAATTCCCTTAATCCCCTATTACAAATTGAAAGCCAGCTAATACCCCACCACCTTAAGACCCATGAGTTCCTCAGCACATATCGGAAGGCCTGGCTTATGCTTTGCAAGATAGGACAAGTGAAGAACCATTTGACCTCCCTGCTTCATATTACGGGACATGATTTGTTTCCCCCAGGACAGGAGAAAGGGGTTTTTTCTCGTTGGAAATCAATAGGACTCAATTATATATATGATCTACATGATGGAGTGACAGGATCCCTGCTTTCCTTTCACACTCTTAAACAACGGTATGCCCTACCGGATTCTGATTACTTTGCTTACTTACAGATAGTTCACTTTATAACTGCTCTGCGACTTAATTTGCAGGAAAGCTCGCAGGTGCAACTGCTAAGGGATATGGTCCAATTGGGAAACAATAAGAAACCTACTATTTCTTATTACTATAAGGAACAATGAATCTTGATACCTTACCCATATTAACCCCTATATACACTAAGTGGACTGTCTGGAACCTCTTCTCATTGATGTTTGCTGAGTTTACACAATGTTTTAAGGATTTATATGTTGTAACAGAGAATGTTGTGTTGTGGGAAACCCAATACAAGTTTCTTTGGCAGTATTATGTTACCCCTATTCGAGCCAAGCAAATGAAGATCACACCATCTGCAGCATGCCCAAAATGTGCACACACAGAGTAATTATTTCATTCTTTCTGGGAATGTGTGGAAGTTACCCACTTTTGGAAGCAGATAAGACATGCCTGTTCAATCTTCCTTTGCAAGTCTTTACCTTTAGACCCCAATTTATGGCTATTTGGGGTAAATACTTCGCCCCAACTATACTTATCTCCTCCAATGGATTTATTTCTCAAAAAAGCAGGAAACAAATTATACTGACCAATTGGCTGGAATCTCATGGACCCAAGTATGAACATTGGTTTCGGAAAATGCTACGTTTAGGCTCACAGGAGCATGCCACTCCTATACAGGCTATGTCAAAAAAACTTGTACACACTTCCCAGATTTGGGCGGGCTTTACTGATTATCTGGCTCCTCACATTGGACCTTTCTGTGATCCTTGGAACCCTGCTCCATGTCTCACACCCCAAATGGAACATTACTGACGATGAACTATAATTTACTTTATGGATGATCACCTTCTGCGGTATTTATGGGTCTAAACCAACATCAAATAAGGACTTAAAATTCTGCGCCTGGATATGGGAGGGAGGGTTATAATGTAAGAAAATATACCCCACCAAAGTAATTGTTTTTTCATTCGTTGTTCTTTGCAATTGAATAAATAAAGTTAAAAAAAAAAAGAAATAGATGCTGCGCTCCTTTAACATGAGAGGTCATACTAGGGGATCCAAACATTTTTGACCTTACAGAGGAGGGACCTTTCGGAGGGCTTGACCTTTGGGTAGGTCTCCATCCTTTCATCCCAGACAGCTCAGATGGGGTGCAGGCTCAGGTAGTGGAGTCCCCTGAGCCTCCCAATGAAGATGTGCAGACCCACCCTGGGAACAGGAGATGGGGGGGGGGGGGGTGTTGCCTCTTTTATCGAAGGTGGGTCAAAATAACATCAGACCACTGGGTCCTGGAGGTGATACAAAATGGATATGCACTGGAATTTCGCAGTATTCTTTGGGACGTAGTCATGGTGACTCTCTGCAACTCCCCACAGAAGAGGCAGGCAGTGGAGTGTACACTGTCAAGACTCCTCAGTCTGAGGGCTGTGGTCCCAGTGCCCATGTCTCAAGAAAATATAGGCCTATATTCTATTTATTTCGTTTTACCCAAGGAGGGCTCTTTTTGCTCCATCCTGGATCTCAAAGGGGTCAACCATCATTTAAGGGTGACTCATTTTTGCATGGAAAGCTTTCACTCAGTGATAATGGCAGTGCAGTCAGGGGAGTTTTTGATGTCCTTGGATTTGTCCAAGGTGTAACTGAATATTCCCATCCAGCTAGAGCATCAACGATTTCTGCCTTCGCGGTTTTGAGAGCATCATTATCAGTTTCGAGTGCTACCTTTTGGTTTGGCCACCACATCCAGAACTTTTTCTAAGGTTAAGGTGGTGGTGGCAGCAGTATGTTGAGAAAGGATGGCATTCTGGTCTACCCATACTTGGATGACTGGCTGATTTTGGCCAAGACTCTGGAAGACAGCCTCTGGGTGTCACTCGAGGTGATCTCCTTGTTGCAGGAGCTAGGTTGAGTGGTGAATCTGGCCAAGAGCAATCTTCAGCCACCAAGAGCAGTCGCTAGAGTATCTCGGTGTTCAGTTCGACACAAAGAGGGCAGGGTGTTCCTGCCAGAGGGTCATATTCAGAAGCTGATCGTGCAGGTGCGTTTATTGATGAACACAATATGCCTGACAATGTGGTGTTATCCACAAGTGCTCAGATTGATGGCGGCAACCCTGGAAGTGGTGCCGTGGGCAAGGCCGCATATGCATCCTCTTCAACACACACTGTTGTCGCGTTGGAGACCACAGTCTCAGGACTATTTAATTTGGCTTCACCTGCTGATGGAAGTTTACATACACCTGCAGTGGTGGTTAGAAGCAGATCTGAGAAAGGGGGTTTCCCTAAGATCTCCAGACCTGCTAGTATTCATGACAGTTGTGAGTCTCAAGGGTTGGGGAGCCCACTGTCAGGAGCTGAAGGCGCAAGGCCACTGGATTACAGAAGAATCTCTCTGAAGCATCAATTGGCTGGAAGCCTGTGCTGTCCGGTTGGCATGCTTGTGGTTCAGCGATCGTTTACAGGGTCGAGTGGTCCAAATAATGTTGGACAATGCAATGACAGTGGCTTACATTAATTGGCAGGGAGAAACCAAGAGCCAGCAAGTGTTGCAGGAACTTGCCTAACTTAAGGAATGGGTGGAAGTGCATCTTTATTTATTTTTATTTATTTTAAACTTTTATATACCGACAACCGTTTGCACATCGTATCGGTTTACAGATAACTTAGAACTATGATAGTGTAACTATCATTTAGGCAAGGCCTTTACAGGGAACAGTTAACAGTTTTACATAAGAACAAGGTAGTTAAATAATGGTATATATATATAATATAAATTATGAAAGTACAGAATAAACGGGATATTGGTTATAGCAAATAATATAAAATACTATGTACAAGGTTATGTTAAAAGGATTAGAGGGGGTACCAAGATGAGGCATGGGGGAGGGAGGATGGAGGATTCAAAATGGGAGGATCCATGAAGGCATGGGGGGAGGGGGAGGGGGAGGGAGGATTCAACATTATACAACAGTTTTCCAACAGGATAAATTGGATCTTGCAGGTCAGACATTGGCAATTGTTAGCAGTTGTTCAGTAAAAATACAGCAGATGTTTAATGAATAGTCACGGAGTTGGGGTAGAGATGGACGGAAAGGCTTGTAGGAATAGCCAGGTTTTAAGGTTTTTTTTTAATTTGGGTGTGGAGGTTTTCAGTTCGTAAATCAAGAGGCATAGAGTTCCAGAGGGAGGGACCTGCAAGAGAGAAAGCTCTGTTTGTTGTGGAAATAAGTTTGGTGGACTTAATTGAAGGAGTGTGGAGAGTCCCTTGGAGGGTAGAGCGGGTTGGCCTTGTGGAGGTACGAGGAAGAAGTGGAGGGTTGATCCAGTGGGTATTCTCATTTATGATACTTTTATGAATGAGAGATAAGGTTTTGTAAAGGATTCGTGATTGTACTGGTAGTCAATGTAGATCAATAAGGGTCGGTGTAATGTGGTCCCTCATTTTAGAATTTGTGAGAATACGTGCTGCAGCGTTTTGTAAGAGTTGTAAGGGTTTGGTGTGGGTAGAAGGGAGGCCAAGAAGAAGAGCGTTGCAGTAATCTAGTTTGGAAAAGATAATAGACTGCAATACTGTACGAAAGTCGGAGAAATATAGCAGAGGTCTGAGTTTTTTTAATTGTTTGTAGTTTAAAGTGGCATTCTTTGAGGATAGATTTAATGAAGGGTTTAAAGGAGAGCTGGTTGTCAATCAGGACTCCTAGGCTTCGAGTGTGGGCTGGGAAGATGTAGGATGAATACGAGAGTGGAATAGAGGGTGAAAAATGTTTATTGGAGATGATTAGGAGCTCAGTTTTATGAGGGTTGAGAGCCATGCTAGTGAGAGCATGCTAGTGAGGAGATGGTTGATAGAAGTGAGACATGCCTCCCAGGTTTGGAGAGCAGTGTGGAGGGAATCTGTGAATGGGAAAATAATTTGCACATCATCTGCGTAGATCTTCAGGAGATCTCAGCCTCGCACATTGCAGGAAAAGACAATCTAAGGGCAGACTTTCTCAGCAGACTAGAGTCTGGATCTAGGAGAATGGGAATTGTCAAACGAGGCATTTCAGCTGATAGTGAATTGCTGGGGCCTACCATTTCTGGACCTTCTGGTGGCTTCTTGCACTGCAAAGGTTCTTCGCTTCTTCAGTTGCAGGAGAGATCCAGAGTCCCTGGGCATTGATGCCCTTGTACAAGAAAGGCTGGAGGGCAAGCTGCTGTATGCCTTCCCACCGTGGCCCATGCTGGGCAGGGTGATTTGGAAGATCAAGAGTCACAGGGGATGGATGCTTTTGGTGGCACCAGATTGGCCCAGGAGACCATGGTATGCATGTCTGTGAAAGCTCCTGGTGGTTCCTCCCCCTTTGGTTTCCAGTGCACAGGGATCTGCTGTGGCAGGGGCCTGTTCTTCACGAAGATCCGACTCAATTTTGTCTTATGGTTTTGGCCCTTGAGAGGGCTTGGCTGCTGAAGCATGGATATTCTACTGCAGTGATTGCCACCTTGCTATATGAGAGAAAGTTCTGCACTTCCTTAGCCTACATGCAGATTTGGCGAGTGTTTGCAGCTTGGTGAGAAGATCAAGGGGTTCTTCCTTGCTCGGTTAAGATCCCGCTCATTTTGGAATTTCTGCAAGATGGATTGAATAAAGAGTTGGCCCTTAATTCATTAAAGGTACAGGTGGCGGCTCTTGTCTGTTTCAGGGGTCAGGTGAATGGTGAATCCTTGTCGGCTTATCCAGATGTGGCCCATTTCTTAAAAGGAATGAAACATCTTTGTCCTCCCTTGCAGATACCGGTACCCTTGTGGAGTCTTGATCTGGTTTTGGATTTTTTAAGCAGGCCATACTTTTCAACCGATGTGTGCCCTCTCCTTGCAGTTACTAACCTTGAAAACAGTGTTTCTTGTGGTAATTTGTTCGGTGCATAGAGTATCCGATCTGCAGGCCTTGTCTTGCTGGGAGCCATTCCTTTGAGTGACTCTGGGGGTGATACAGCTGCATACTGTTCCTTCCTTTTTACCAAAAGTTGTTTCAAATTTTCACTTGAATCAGTCCATTTCCCTGCCATCTCTGGAAAGAGAAGCAGAGGAATATCACCTGTTATGGCCCTTGGATGTCAGGAGATATATATCATGAGATATTTAAAGTTTTCGAAACCTCTCAGGAAGATGGATCGCCTGTTTGTTCTCCACGGTAGAAGTAAGCAGGGCAAGCCGGTATCACAAGCTACAATAGTCACAATCGCATACATGGATGCTGAGCAGCCATTGTCTAGTCAGGTTAGGGCTCATTCCATTAGGACTCAGGCAGTGTCATGGGCGGAGGTTAGATTGTTGTCTCCCATCAACATTTGTTGAGCTGCAACATGGTCCTTCTTTCACACTTTTTCCAGGTATTGTCATCTGGATGTGCAAGCCTGGGAGGATGCAGCCTATGCATGTGCAGTTTTGACTCGACTGCGGGCAGCCTCCCGCCCTGTTAGGGAGTAAATTTGGTACATCCCACTTCTAAATGTTAAGAAATGAGAAATTATTTCTTACCTGATAATTTCCTTTTCTTTAGTATAGACAGGTGGATCCACCTTCCCATCCTTGGCTGCCGGTGGGTTGTGCTATTGTCCTCCTGTGTGGCTGCATGTTCCAGAGGCTTACTGGTGTTAGGCCAGTCCCTAGACTAATGCTAACACATTCTTTGAGCTCAGTGTTTTCCTGTTGGCAGAATGCTGGAATGGTTATCTGTTAATAATCAAGTTTTATTAATCTGTGCACAGTTGGCTTTTGCAGAGGATACTGGTGGGCTGATGTCACTGCAGGGGTATATATATACCATGATATCAGATTTGCTCCATCTCCATCTGCTGCCAGAGGTGCATAATCCCATTTGTTATGGATCCACCTGTCTATACTAAAGAAAAGGAAATTATCAGATAAGTGGTAACTTCTCAGTTTAAATCACAGGTTGTGCATGTCCTATTCATAACAGAAAGCTGGATAGGAGAGGAAGATACCCTCATATTCTCCCAACTGTGTCCATCAGGATACTCTTTTATTCAAATATCTGACCCACCCAGAAAAGAGATTATTTATTGCAGTTTTCTTTGTTTAGACCAAGTGAACATTAGGCACCTAAATTCAACACAGTGCCTAATTGTATACTTTCAAAGAAAGATGTAGTTCAAAGTTTTGCTTTATTAGCCATTTGCGTATTAACAAACTTGGATTATGAAATTTATCCATGGAGGACAATTATACTCCGCTTCAATGGATTCCAGGTAATGATGATGTCTTTCCATTGGAGAAACCCACAGGATACTAGAATTGATTTTAGTAGTACGAATTGGATAGCATGAGGAGTCTTACATATACATAAACACTGATTGGAAGATTCAAGCTTCATAAACAAGTCTACTGAACAATAAATGTTGTAGCATACAAGATATATATATATATTTTAAACTAACTAGGCCGTTGTATATCAATGCTTCCCCCCCCTCCTCCCAGCCTTCTGAATATGATATTTGAGGACAATCTTGAGCTAGCATTTTTAATGGTGATTTTTTTTTCTTCTCAGAATGTCCTGGCCATTTTTAATACTATCAGTGCTCACAGAAAAATTGGTTGCATTAAAGAGAGGGAAAAATAGCTTAATGTTTGTTTTCATGTTTAAAACTACTGTGACCTGCTTTATGTATTGTACCTTTGGGTCGCTAGACACCTTCCTATATCATATCTTGATAGCTTTTAATTTTTTTTTTTTAATTCTTTATTTATTCATTTTTTAACATAAACAAAAATATATTTGCATATACAGAAATACAGTGTATTCTTAATCACAAAACAATATAAATTTTTATCTTCTTACTACCATTTCGGAAAAAAGGAAAAATCTTTCTTTAAACCTAATCTCTATTCAGATATATATAGTCTTTACAGAAATGGCAAAAGGAGAAATTGTAATCATTTTTTTTGAACATTCTTCAGCTATTAAGACCCACTCCCAGCAGATAAAGATCATTGATCAGGGAGGGAAGAACAAGTAATCTTTTAAGAAGGAACCTATAAAGTAATATAAATGCATTACTGCTGCACGTAACAGCAGCATCATTTATTTACTAAATAAGTATGTTCAATTTCCTCGCTTCTATAAACTCTTTTAACTGCTCTACAGCAAAAAATACATAGCGCTCATTCCCTTTCGTAAGAAAACATTTACAAGGAAATAATATTTTCACACTATAGCCCAGTCCTCTAGCTTCTTGTCTGAGGTTCAAAAAACCCTGACGTCTGGCTTGAGTAGCTGGAGCTAAGTCAGGAAAAACCTTAACTGCTGCCTCATGAAAAACCACAGGATATTTCCCAAAATATTTTTTCATCACAAAACTTATATCTTTGACAGATATGAAGGATACTAAAAGTGTTCCTCTACTAATTACGTCCAGTGTAGAGTCTTCCAAAAACCCCGTCAGGTTTCCACCAAAGGAAGCATTAGGGGCATTCCCTGGACGTGTTGATACAGGAAGGAAAAAAACAGGTATTTATAGATGGTAAATTCGCCTCATCAATGTCCAACTTTTCCAGAAAAAACTTCTTAAGGGTAGTGTAGGGTATTTCCCCAACTACCTTAGGAAAGTTAATAAAACGTAAATTCAAATGTCTGGATTTATTTTCGATAAATTCCATCCGCCTTGATAATATTTGGCTCTCTTTTATTGCTGCAATTTTATATTGTGAAAACTGTTTACCTTCCTCTTCCAAAGTAATTACTTTCTCTTTCAAACCATCCACTTGAAATTGTAAGGCAGCAGTTTTTTGAGCGCTCTGAGAATTTGAGGCATCCATTTTCCCATCCAAAGAGTTTATAGCTGAGGCCATCCTGGCCATAAAATCCCAGAGGGAATCTAATGTTACCTGTGCAGGTCGCACTGGAATGGCAATCAGTTCCTTCCTCATGGTGGTCTCCGAGGGCATGCTTTCTCCCAGATCTGCTCTGGAATCAGTTGCCCCTTCCATTCTCTCTCTCCGATCTTCCGCCGGGCTTGAGGTGTAAAGTCCCGGTATTACACCTTGAGGGGTTTCTGAAAGAGCTTCTGGGTTAGAGTTGGCCGAGATACTTGCCGTACCTCCATTCCTCATCTCCTCCGTTAGCCCCTGCACAGGCGGCGCCCTCTGTTCCGGGCTTAGAGACACCTCCCCCGCCGGCGTAAACGGCTCCTCCTCGCCTTCACGCACATCGGGCTCCTCGGTTCTCTGGTGCGACGCTGCTGGACTCAAAAAGCCGGTAATCTCCGTCTGAATAGTCGCGGATGGGGTTAGTTCGGACGGGTAAGTCCGAACTTTACCTTTCCTTTTAGCAGGCATTTTTTTAAGGAAATAAGAATCGAAAACGACAGAGAGCTCCTGCTTAGGTCTTAATGCGTGCGGCCATCTTGGTTCCGCCCCCTGTGTCAATTTTTTTTTTTTTAATTAAAGGTCATTATATTAATTCACAAGTAACCAGACAACTGACAGTGGTATGGATAATAAATACACTGTTTTCCATTTTGAAATCACATTTGCAGCAAATCTCATGGGACTCAAGAATGGCAACATATTGCTTATACAAAATAATCATTAATTAGCTTTCATAACTCTCCAAAAATCAAAATATTTGCAGTTCATTTCATGATTGTTTCAGGGTATTTATATGTTGTGCTGGTACATGCTTCATTTTCTGCAGTTCGCCTGTTTTTCCAGGCATGTGTTAAATATTAGAGGCTGCTGTTGCTGCAACCAATTCAATATAATTGCCTTTTTTTGCTGCTAGTTTATAATCCCATATAATTACTAGGCTTTTTTAGCTCCCATCTCTGGAGGGGTTATTCCAAGATATTAGACATTAAGAGGCTTACAAGTATAGTTAAAATGACGTTGCATGAACATGCAAGATGACTGTTTCACATTTACAGCTATAGTTAGAACAAAGGGCCACCTACTGCTACTAAATGGAATAGGTTCAAACTTATTGGAGAAAAAGGTTTCTTTGCAAGTGTTTAAGCTATGAAATATCCTGCTTAAATACTTTTAAAATTCATTTGAATGAGTGCCAAAGGTAAACAGTATCATTTGGTAACTATGATTCATTGATATTCTAATTAATGGATGCTGCTCCAGAGATTTACTCCACCCGCTGGCTGCAAGGAACAACGTTTTTTTTTCCCCACTGCAAAACATAATTTACTTAAGTTCTGCAGTAGTTTGGCCTCTATCTATATTATCATAAGCAATCACCTACACAGAGGTTAATTTGAAAATGGCTGAGCTGATGGAATGTCATGTTCATTAAACAGATCTATTTACCAATGTTATGTAGCATAAACTATGCCTACTGCATAAAACTCTTACTGTGCTGCTTAATGTTCCAGTTCGCTTGTATTACTTGAGTCATGTCTTTGAAAATAATAGCTTAACGTTATAATAGATGATCATTTAGCATATTTTTTCCCTGCATTTTAATTTGTGTCAGGCTTAATTCACAAAATATCCTCTGCTTGGATAGCAAGATGCATCATTGACCTTCAGGAAACAACTCATTCAATGACAGATGCTATAGCTTGCCTTGGATTTGATGAAGACTTGTAAGACTTACAAAAAACCAAATCTAATTCTTAATGGCATTAAATGATAAGGAAGAAGACTTTTTAAGTATGAACTGCTACATTTAATGAAATCCTTACTTGTGTCAGCAACATTTTGAAAACTATGTGGGAACTGAACTAACGCTTATACAAATCTAATTGTTCTGTAATATAGCGGTATTAAAGCAACACCACACAGTAGGGTGGGAGTTCTCAAGGGCCACAAACAGGTCTGCTTCTCAGGACAACAAAGCTATGCAAATTAGCCCTCCTCTTAGACCATATGTACACAAATACATCTGATGAATAGTCATTAAGGATATCCTGTAAACCAGACCAGTTTGTGGCCCTTACCAACAATTCCTGCAGTAGGATGTTATGGTTTGTAGGATTTATAGAGAAAGCTGTTTGGATTACTGTCAAGCTGGTTTTTGCCGGGGGTTTAGTACAGAGACAGTGTTGCTGACAATGGCTGATATTCAGTTCAGGTTAGATAAGGGCAGACCTTTATTAATCTTTTTACATGTTACTGCTGCCTTTAACTCCATGGATCATAGGATTCTACCAGGTTACAAAATATTGAGGTCAGAGGTAGAATTGTATTATGGTTTCAATCGTTTTTGGAAAATAGATTACGATCTGTAGTCTGGCAGGAAGAAATTTAGGGAAATTTATAGTGTGGGGGTCCTACAAAAGGCCATTCTCTCACCAACTTTGTTTTATATGTATGTACATACACAACCACTTTTAGATATTGTTACGACCTTTGGCTTCAAGGTCCATTTGTATACAGATGAATTATAAATGAATAATGACTTTTGATGGTTCTGGTGTGGTGATGAATTTTTGGTAATTAAGTCAGATTTCTTCTTGGATGAAGGTCAATGGACTGGCTTTAAACCCAGTTAAGATTGAATAGTAATATGAAGTTTCTCACTTCCATTTTTATTTGGTGGGTATTTCCTCCCCAGAGCCATAGCTAGACTATTTATTTTTATTTATTTATTTAAAATCTTTTCTATACTGTCGCTAAGTTATATACCATCGCAACGGTTTACAAGTAGGCACATATTTAATGTAGGTAAAAGTGTACTATAGTACATTCTAACAGGTGCCGTCAAAGGTTCGGTTACAATATATCATTAGACAAAATAATTTTTAGAGAAGTGGGTCATGGCCGAGTGTACTGAAAGTACTTTTACGGGTAAATTTATCATACATAGTGTTATCAATATGCTAGTTGTGATGTGGGGTTCATAGGCTACTCTACTGTACTCTACTGGTCTCAGCCATAGGCACCATCCACGAGGAGCACCATCATAATCCACGGGCATCCCCTCTACCGATAGAGGCTTAGCACCTCAAGAGCTCAGCTGCCAGGGGAACTGCTATACCAACTTCCGAGGAGAGGAGGGAAATCCGGGGGGGGGGGGGGGGGGGGGAGGAGAAGCAGCAGCGGCCCCCAAATTGGGACAAAAAAAAATCATCAGCGCTGCCCCTGCCCATGTGCAGTCAGGAGCAGAGGGGCCCGTGGAGCTGCAAGAAGCAGCATCGGCCTCCCACCCCGGAAGTCATGAGCACACCTCCACTGCGTTTAGGGAGAGATTGAGCTGCAAAAACCAAACATTGGTCTCTCACCCTGCCCCCGCAGCCTGAAGAAGTACTGCCCTTGTAGATGCATCGGCTTCCCACCCCGCCTCAGCAGTCAGAATGAGCAGAGTCCACAGAACAACAAAATGAGTATCCACCTCCCACTCCTGAAAGATGGGAGGAGCCAGTCCATGAAGTAACATGGGCCTGCTTCACCTCCCTGCATTTAAGAAGAGGATGGCCCATGGACTGAAAAACAAAAAACACACAAAAAAAAAAGGCCTTCCATTCTCTTTGCAGGCATGCTTCTGGCTGCGAGAGAGAGAGCAAAGGACCATGTATGTGTATGTGATTCAGCATGTGTGTATGAGACAGCACAGGAGCATGTGTATGTGAGCACGTGGGAGTGAGAAAATGAGCATGTGTATGTGTGCATGTGAGATTAAATAGGCATGTGTGTATATGATTGAGCATGTGAGAGAGAGCAGAGCATGTGTGTGTGTGTATGATTGAACATGTGAGAAAGTGAATGATAATTTGTGTACGGTTGAGCCTGTGTGAGAGCGAACAAGCATATGTGTACATGTGTGAGAGCAAACAAGCATATATGTTTGTATGGCTGATCATGTGTGAATGAGAGCACAGCAGCATGTGTGTGTATGTGCGCATGTGAATGAGCATGTGTATGTATGTGTGCATGTCTGAGCATGTGAGTGAATAGGCATATGTGTGTATGATTGAACATGTATGAGAGAGAGCAGAGCATGTATATAATTGAGCATGTATGAGAGCAAATGATCATGTGTATAACTGAGAATGTGTGAGAGCAAACATTTGTGTGTATAATTGTATAGAAAACGAACATGTTCATGATTATGCATGTGAGAGATTGAGCAGATGTGTATGTGTGTATGATTGTGCATTTGAGAGTGAGCAAATGTATGTGTACGATTGTGTATGTGAGAGAGAATGAGCGTGTGTGTGTGTGTGTGTATAATTGAGTATATGAGAGACAGCAAAGAGTTTGTGTGTATGAGCATGTGAGAGAACACAAGCGAGTGTGTACATGTGTGACTGAGCATATGACAGGGTGAATGAGCATGTATGTATAATTGAGCATGTGAAAGTGAATGAGCATGTGTGTGTGTATGATTGAGCAAATGAGTGAGAGTGAATGAGCACTTGTGTGTTAGAGAGGGGAGAAAATTTGTGTGCAACAAGCAGCTCCCTCCAACATCCTGCTAATCCACGACAATT
This sequence comes from Rhinatrema bivittatum, assembly GCF_901001135.1. Classification (NCBI taxonomy): domain Eukaryota; kingdom Metazoa; phylum Chordata; class Amphibia; order Gymnophiona; family Rhinatrematidae; genus Rhinatrema; species Rhinatrema bivittatum. The sequence continues at coordinate 368,689,215 of NC_042618.1, forward strand.
TTAGAGCATCTGGAAATCAAAGTTCTCAGGTATGGAAAGCAGGGGATTTAATATTGGGTATTATTTAATGTATCTGCTATTTTGAAATATTTTATTGCCATATGGAAAAGTTTTATATGAGTTTTTAATTATTGGATGCTGTTCTATTTGTCAGCTGTTTTGAAATATCTTGTTACGGTCGTGGACCTTTGGGCCGGTTGAGACAGTGGATGGTATGCTGTGGAGGACCACAGTGAGCGTCACAGCTGGGAGGCGGTGCGGAAGAGACTCGGAAGAGGCTTCACCACTGGAAGTCCGAGGTCCCCCCAGGAGGAGCCCGTAGGGACCCAGACCTCTTGGACTTAGGTGGGATCCTATGCAACCAAGGATCCGGGCTGCGGCCGAAGAGATGGACGAAGGACGGCTGGACCCAGGTAGCAGAAGGGTCTTCACCCTTGGAAGCCTGCGGCTCCCCCGGGAGGAGCCCGTGAGAGCCCGAGCCGCTGGGACTTAGGAGAATCCTTCTGGGCCAGCAAGTACCGGATACCTGAGATGATGGATGAAGCTGAGTCGGAGTCCAAGAGCGAAGCCGGGTCAGAAGCCAGAAGTCCGAGATCCAAACCAAAGCCAGGGACGCAAGCAGAAGACGGAGTCGGGTCAAAGCCAGAAGTCAGAGAATGAGTCAAAACCAGGAGCGGAAGCTGGAAGCGAAGTCAGGAGACGAAGCCGGGTCAGAAGCCAGAAGTCAATATCAAAGCCAGGAACAGAAGCCGAAGACGAAGTCAGGAACAAGCCAGGTCAGGAGCCAGAAGACAAGATGATCAGACACACTGCAGCAACTAGAGAGTCAGGGAACCTGAGGAACCTCGTTGCAAGGCAAGGTCCTGTTGTAGCTGCTGGGTTTAAATAACCTGGCAGCATCTGACGTCATCCGAGGAGCTGTCCAGTGATTCCCGCGCTGGCCCCTTTAAATGCTGAGCCCCCGGCGTGCACCCCTAGGGAGTAGGGCCAGCCGCGGGCCGTCGACATCTCCCTCTCATGGGGAGCACCGCGGTAGGCCGCGATCCAGGCCTGGCCGTCCATCAAAGGTTTCTTGTGGTGGTACCGGGCCGACGAAGGTCTCCTGCGGCCGGGCCGTGAGGTAGGTGGAGGTCCCGGGGCACGACCCGGGACCGTAACATATCTTTTATTAGTATGGTTTTACTATTATTATTGATATTTTATATTTCTTTATTTTGTTTGATATTTAATGAGGAATGGCAATTTTTCTGTTTTTCCCTTGTTGCTCTGCATACAGAGTCTGGCTTTTTGCGATTTCCAGTTCAGTATTTGTCTGCATATTTCTATCTATAATTTATGGTCTCTTTATTCTATATTTAGTGAGGTCTGTCTATATTCTATACCTGTGACAGACGTGAAGTATTCTGCTAGAATGTATTTTCTGTGTAGGGATCTATAGCAGCCTGGCTTGTTTTGTTTTCCTAATAGGAGGTATATTGGTGTTTTAGGACCTGGTGTAATATTTACAGTGTTGCCTTTTCTTAAGTAGGATATTTACTGTTTGAGTGCTGGCAGGGCTGTTTTGATATGGGAGATTTATAATATTGTAATTGCAATTCAATACATGACTTTCCCAAGGCCAAACCACACCCAACATGCATTACCACAGGCCTAATACCATATGGGTTCCAAGTGTCTTCTTTTTATTTTAATTTTTTTTTTGCAGGGTTTCTGATTGGTACCAGAGCAATACATGTACATATAATATACATGCTATAAGTGATTATTTTTTTACCTCAAAGTCCTTTCTCATGTAAAATCTGTTATTATAAATGAATAATTTTGAATTGTGTATGGGGAGGGTGCAACCATGGAGGAGGTGGGTGCAAGGCTGTAAGGTTCATCTAGAGTGCTTAATACCTATACACCAGCTCAAGAGAAGAATGGAAGGTATGACTGGTTGGAAGATGACCATGAAAGACGAGGGGGGGGGGTGAGGAAGAGGAGGATTTGGAGATGAGGGGGGTTTCAAGAGCACAAGAAAAGGTGCAGCTGTTGAAGGTAAGGACAAGGGGAGCTGGAGATGGTAAAACGGGCAACTCAGTGAGGAGAAGATGGAGAACAGAGGGGGCAATAGAGGGGAGATTTAGGGATGTGTAGGACTGGCACTGAGAACTGGAGGGAGAGAAGGGGGATGAAATCTAGATGATGTTATATTATCATTTAACTTTTGATGTCATTTCTTCATTGTATCAGAGAGTTTAGTGTGTTTGTTAAAACCTTTTCTCTCTGATAATGAATTTAATACAATTGTACAAACAACAGTTCTGCTCCTGTTAGATTATTGTAACACTAGGGGTATGCAGGCCAAAAAATTTGTATTGTGCTTTGGGGGGAAATTTTCTGTGTTTAGGTTTATTCCTAATTTTTTTAAGTTTTGGAAATAGTGCGCACTAAAAACAAGAGAAGGAAAACATAAAATGTTTTTTTTTTCTATCGTTCCAGGGGCATTGCAAGGAACTTCAAAGATCTGGGGCATGGACCTTTTCTGCTGTCATTTCTATGTTTCCATGTTATGATTTCCCCCCTCCCCAACCCCCAAGGCTGATCACTTTTCTATAGACCAGACCTAGACACTTGAGGACTGGGGGTTGGGGAAAGAAGCCTGACCACCTGATCCTCCCCCTCTTTTGCATAAATTTACCACCTCGCTCTTGTCCCTCTGTTCCTTCTATTCTACCATCCCCAGGGCAGAAGCAATGAAAAATCCAGCAACGGATCAACAGAACTAACAGGGGCACTAATGATGCATAATTAAACTCAACACATAATTAAGCTTGAGAATTCATTGCTGGAAGATGTGGTGAAAGTAATTAGTATAGCTGGATTTAAAAAGGTTTGGACAAGTTCCCAGAAGAAAAGTCCATAAACCATTATTAAAATGGACTTGGGGAAAACCACTGCTTCTCCTGGGATAAGCAATGTTTTCTATTGACCTTTTGGGATTCTGCCAGGTACTTGTGACCTGGATTGGCCACTGTTGGAAACAGGATACTGGGCTCAATGGACCTTTGGTCTGACCCAGTATGGCAAATCTTATGCTCTTATGAGTGATGTGCTTATGATTCAACATGAAACAACATGAGAATGATGGCGCATAATCTGCATTCCATTAATTGTGTGCATGCATATGAATTATGAGTGTATTGCTCATTTTCCAAATGTTATGGAAATATTATGAGTGCACTAATCATCCACACTCTTCCTTGACCTCTTGTTAAGGTGCTCCTAACAGCTGGCTGACAGACCCAGACCCAGCATAGCACAGCGCATAGTCGCTTACATACAGCTTTTGGGTTACAGTATTGTAAATTTTTAAAAATTGTGCTGTCTTTAATTTGATGCTGAAAACAAATTGACAATGAATCCTTTGAAAAAACTGAATTACAATTACAATATTGTAAACCTCCCATACCCGGTGTTAACTGCCAGCACTCAAGCAGTAACAACCCTACTTATGAAAAGCCAACACTACAAATATTATACCAGGCACTAAAACTCCAATACTCCTCCTATTATGAAAATAGAACAGGCAAATTGCTATAGATCTCTATGCAGAAACTACATGCTAGCAGAATATCTCTCCTTAGTTCTACATGCAGAACAGATAAACCCTCACCAAAGAAAAAAAGACCATAAAATATAAATAGAAATGTGCAAACAAAAACTGAACTGGAATGTGCAACAATTCAGACTCTGTGCGCAGTACAACAATAAAACAAAAGAAACATCACCATTCCACATAAAACATTGAACTATAAAATCAAGAAATACAAAAATATGATAGTAAAAACATTCAAAACAGCTAATGAAAGAATATTCAATAATTAAAGATTCACTAAAAATTTTTTTATATTTCCCACTCATAAAATATTTCAAAACAGCAAAAACAAACTCCACCCAATAATTAAAACAAATAAGGATTTTAAAAAATGTCCCACTCTCCATGCCTGGGAATTTAAATTCCCAGTAATCCTGAGATTATTGCGGATTAATGGAGGGGTGGGTATGGAAACTTTCCCCTCCTGGCACATTCTCTCTCCCCCATATGCTCACTCTCACACATATACAAAAACAGATGCTCTCTTTCTCTTCCTCTCCATGTCCCCAGAAAGCAAAGACAGCAGCAACCTCTCTCTCAAATACAGACATGCTCTCATATAATCTCTCTCTCAATCTCTCATATGCTCTCTTCCCCCATATGTTCTTACATGCTCTCCTCTCTGACACATACACAAACATGCTCTCTCTCTCCCAGGAACATGCAGGCAGAAGCAACCTCCTCCTTGGGCCCACATGACATCTCTCTCACATACATGCATTGTTTCTCTCTCACACAGACATGCTCACACATAAGCTAACACATGCTCTCTCTCTCCCTGGAACTTGCAAGAAGCAGCAGTTTCCTCCTTGGGCCCATACAGCATCACTCACACACACACACACACACACAAGTTCTTGTACATGCTATTCTTCACCAACACACACACAAGCTCTCACACATGCTATTCCTCACACACACAAGCCTCTTGTACATGCTAATGCCCACACATGCGAGTTCTCATATACACTATTGCTCACACACAAACTCACATAAGATCTCACATATTATTGTTCTCACACACACACATACACAACCTCTCACACAAGCTATGGCTCCCACACATACACACACAAACTCTCTCACACATGATATTGCTCAGTCACACAAATTTTTTCACATATTACTGCTCATAAAATACACATGCTCTCACACAGGATACAGTTCACACACATTCAGATACACACATACATTCACACTCTCTCTCTCCCCAGAATGTGCAGGCAGCAGCAGCAGCAGCAGCCTTCTCTTTTTGGCCCCACAGCTGAGCCAATGCAGTAGCTTCCTCTTGTCCACAGCATGGACTGGACCAGACAGCCTTCTCTCTTTGGCCACACAGCCTGGGCCCCAAATGCAGCAGCCTTCTTTCTCTGGCAGCATGGCCCATGCCAGACGTGGTAACCTTTTCTCTTCCACCTCACAGCCTTGGCCTGACGCAGCAGCCTCTCCTTAAGTCTAACTGTGACCCGGCTAGGATTGAAAAAAAAATTAGCAGAGCCACTGAGACTCGGGGCATGGGCCCCCCGTGTACCTGGTGCTAATGACGCCCGTCTTATGTCATTTCAAATGAATACACATCACTATGTAATATGTTATTTCAGGGACTGCATTCAAACTCGCTTCAAGACTTCAAATTATTCAGAATGCTGCAGCTCTCTTTAGAACAGGTACATTACCCCTGTTTTATGTTCTCTACATTGGCTTCCAATTGTTTTTAGGTTTCAATTCAAGTTAGACTGTTTTGTTTTTAAAGCACTGAATAGATTGAGTCCCCAATATTTAATTGATAAGATTAAGAGATATGTGCCAGGACAAAGTTTGTGATCAGGGGAAGATTGTCAGCTTTGTATTCCTTCAGTTAAACAGTACACATTGGTTAAAACTAGAATATGTGCATTTGCTTATGTTGCCTCAATTTTATGGAATTCTTTTCCTGAAGAGCTTAGATTAGAAGACAATATGTTGATTGCACATCACCCAGAGTTGTAGATGGGTTATAAATAAAAGTAAATAAATTGTTTAATAATGCATGTCAGAATGTGTTGCTACATATAGACTAACAGACTTGAACAGGGACTCATGTATTCCTGCACAACATTTTGTACATCAGCTAATATTATATAAATGAATAAATGTGGTAGCAGTGGTATAACACTATGGCACAATAATTCCAATTCTGAAATTACTGGATTGAAATAAGGAATGATAAAGGCCAAACCAAGGATACTATTTACATACATTACATAATGAATGTGCAACATTTCCTCTTAAAAGTCTAATCAAGTTTGAACTCAGCACAGCTGCCTCTAATATTACACTTTGAGCTATGGTACAAATATATTCACAGTGTAGATAAGCATTAAGGTCTCAATTTTGCAAAATTCTTGAGCCTTGCAAATGGTTAAAAAATCTCAGATATGAAGTGCAACAATTTTTTCGTCCTGCAAAATTAATTTTTGGACCAAGTTGAAGGATCACTATGTTCCACATAGATTTATTCTGCTACATAATTATCTATACACATTTAAATTTCATAAAATAGAAGCTTCTAAGACTAAGCAGTTCTGACCAATGTATTATGGTAGAATATCTTCCCTTGGATTTAATCAAATTGCCCCTCTGGCCTAAGATATTATAGAGCTTGACAATACACATGCTGGTGTTCCTATGAGATATATTGTCCAGTTCCCTGAACCTGTCTTCTGATGAAACAAGACTGCATATCACCAGGAATAACAAACCACTTAAAGAGCTCTGATATAACTTTGTAGATGTAGGAGCCAAGATCAAAAGCTTAAAGAATCAAACAGATCTAAGACAAAATATCCTGACTTTCATGTGTAAGTTCTTTCTTTAAACAGCTTGAACATGGTAATGAACAGATTTTTTTTCCTTTAGACAGAGGTAGTTCTCATGTGGTTTTACTCAATCGATACCACATCCTCACTAAAATCAACACTGCTTCCTACTTGTTCAGTTTTGGATAAGGCACACATTGGTCTTCTACCCAACTCCAAAAGTAACTCAGACAAACCCTTCACACCAAGTTTCTCAAAATTAGAAAAAAAAACAAATCCTTAAGAATAATATAAGGATCTAGTATATAGTCCTGAGATTGTTCTAATTTGTAGCCGCATACTATTTTCTGTGTTATGGAATGGGAGCACCTATGATTGATTAACATTCACTGAATAGGTATTGGGAAGAAATGGTCAGAGGAATGTGCTTGGTTTAATGTTCACAAGAAATCCACCCCCTCCCCCCATCCAGAAAAGATTAAGGCTTTTGCATTTTTTATGTTAGGAAAGAAAAGGAATATGGAAAATGACTTTTGGAGATGAAAGCGAGAGAGCTTAAACAGGCCTTGTGGATGTGCTCATAGGAAACACTGTTGTCCTGAAGAGTAAAGTGTCTGTGCTTGCCCGGCACGGGTGAAGTACTCACCATGGAAATGAATATCTGTCACACTGTGCTCTCTTCCCAGCAGAGATGAATGGCTTACTCTTGGAAGGGGGGGAAGGTAGTCAGTGGAACATCTTAATCAGACTAACAAACACTTTCTTAGAGGAACCAAGGAAAATGATTCCAGCATTTGCTGCTGTTTGGATGAATGATTTATGTCTTTTTCTGCTTCACAGAGAAGTATTTCAAATTCAAGTACTCTGCACAATTATCATGTACTGGCACCAAATAATGGAATCAATACAGTGAGCCTGATGTACTTATTTATTGTGGATTACTGGCCATTTTGGGCACAATTTTGCTACAGATGCTAATGAGCTCAGAGATCATTAGCATCTGTAGCAAAATTGGAAGAGACCTTTCTTTGCACATTCCCAGCCATGGGAAAGTGTGAACTTTGCCTGGGACATAGCGGTTCATGTGATTTGCTGTAGGGATTTAAAGGGTCCTCGTGGCCAATATAAGGTAACCCCCCCCCCCCCCCCCCACACACACACACACACACACACTCTTCTCCCCAGTGCCATTGAACATTCTTGGTGGCTGTAGTGGCTCCACCAGCCAGGGCCCCATGCAGGTTGAAAATGTTAGATTATACCTTCTTTTGTAGTCCCATCACATTTCCACCTCATCCCTTAAATCACACAAGCCTCCAATTAAGGCTCAACCTCTCCCCCAATCTCCGGTGCCCCCAAACGTTTACCCCATAGTGGTGGTGGTCTCTTGGGTGCAGGAGCAATCCCCACTCAAGCCTGCCCTGTTTTCACCCTTTCCAAAATGGCACTGGATCAAGCTCTTTTGACCCATGCAATAGAGCTGCTGTAGTTAGCTGGCACCATTTTGGAACCAGGAGCAGACAGAGCAGGACTGAATGGGGCTCGCTTCTAATCCAAAAGATCCCTGACACTATGGGGTAAGTTTTTGAGGCTACAATGGAAGTGGGAAGTAAGAGTCAAGCCCTGATTGGGGATTTATGTGATTTGAAGGGTGACAGGGTGGGGTGGGGTTTCACCTTTGACATTTTTGGCCTGCAAGAGGTATAGAGATCTGGACAGCGGTGATGTTCAGTGACACTTTGGCAGGGGTAGGGGGAATCTCACATGGGCTGCAAAGCCCCTTTAAATCCCCATGGCAGTTCATGTGAACTGCTGTCTTGGGTCTGGCCAGGAAAATAATTACAGTTGTTGAAGTGTAGTTAATTTGTTTTTGCAAAATCAAGCCCTCAAAGTTTTTTGCATGCCCGTTTTTGGAAAATGCCACATTAATGAGCTGCTTTGCTGTTTTTGCATCAGCTCATTAATGTGGCATTTGAATAGCAGTTTTGTGAAAAAGGCATATTTGCAAAAATGTGAGTGCAAAAAGTGGTTTTGCAAAATTTTTTCAAGCAAAAAACCTTTTTTGCAAAAACCTTTTGCAGCTTAGTACATTGGCCTTGATGTGTTTGAAACATACAACTTTAGCTAGGTAGATTTAGCTGAAGTAGGTGCAATATATACCTTAACAAGGATCTTGGCAAAGAAGTGGTTGCACTACATGTGTTTGTCAACATTCAATTGTACGGGTTTTAACCATAAGCTTGGAAAGGTATTACAAGTCTGCTGATTTTGCCTTTTCAATAACTATAAAATCATTATGTTACAAAAGAACAGCAGGAGTCTAACTACTTTCCAAACATTAAGTAGTCAGCTTGTGGCAATGACCTGATCTATTAAAAAGTTTTATTTGGCGACAACATTGCTCAAAAACAGTTTAATGATATATTAAAGAATCTTGCTAAACTTCATTAAATAAAAGAAAAATCTTTCAATGCATACCTAAGCAAATCTTTCTCATGCGTATTCATTGTGGATATCCTAAAAACCTGGCCTGTTTGTGACACTCGAGGACTGGAGTTCGCCATCACTGGTTAATAGTAATGTTACATTTTCAATAAAACTTATTCCTGAGGGAATTCTGTACAAGTGTGCAATGCAGAATTTGCAAAGAATTCCCCCAGACACAGATTTTACCTTTTCCTATGTAGAATCAGTAATCCAGCCAGATCTGGGCTCTGTGAGCCCACTAGAAAAAAAAAAAAAAGCTGCTGCTGCAGTAATCTCCATGAAGAGCACACCGGTATGAAGAGCTGAGCTCCCTGAGCCTGCAAGAGGAGGACATGCATGGGCTTGCAGCAAAAGGCAGAGCCAGGCTCTGCAAAACCACCATAAGAGGAGCCATCATCTGGTGCAGCTAAGTCTACGTGAAGAGCAGCCTCGGTGAACCTGCAGGAGGAGCCAGTGCAACTTCAGAAGAGTGAGGTTCCGTGAGTATGCAGGAAGAACCAGTGCAGCGAGGCCAGCAAGCACTGCCGGAAGGGGAGCATCTAGAAGGAGCCCCTAGAAACCCTTCCTGCAAGGACAGGAAAGTTCATGCCAAGAGGTCAGACTTTAGGGTTCACACCCTGCAGCCAAGTGCCTTGTGCTCCAAAGCCATTTTGCCTTTGCAGGCATTCTGCCCTTAGAGGATCACTACCTGTATCCATAAGTTGGTTTTTTTTTTAATTTTTATTTTTTTACAGTTTTTTGGGACAGCAGAGTTGCTTACCTGTAACAGGTATTCTCACAGGACGTTAGTCCTCACATATGGGTGACATCATCACGATGGAGCCCAATCACGGAACACTTTTGTCAAAGTTTCTAGAACTTTGACTGGCACCTACTGGGCATGCCCAGCATAGCAACAACCCTGCAGCCAGCAGGGGTTCCCCTTAGTCTCGTCTTATAGTAAAAAGTACATGCGAAAAATAAAATAAGAAAACGTAAACGAACCCAACTCTGTGGTGTGGCGGGCGGGTTTCATGAGAACTAACATCCTGATGTCCTGTGAGAACACCTGTTACAGGTAAGCAACTCTGCTTTCTCACAGGACAAGCAGGATGGTAGTCCTCACATATGGGTGAGTACTGAGCTGAGGATGCCCAAGCAATGCACCAAATGTACCCAAAGACGTGCAACAGGCACAAGAACTGGGGTGGAATTTGGTAAAGGGCATCCTGAACCCTACCGGGTTGGCAGAAGGATGTTGGTACCTCAGTTCGCAAATAAATTGCATAGCACAGACTGGCCGAAGATGGAATCTTGTCTGCCAGCCTTGTATAAACAATAATGGGCTGTGAAGGTGTGGAGTGAACTCCAGGTAGCAGCCTTACAGATGTCAGCAAGCGGAACCGAGTGTAGGTGCACTACTGATGTTGCCATAGCCCTGACAGAGTGTGCTTTAACACGGTCTTGAAACGGAATGCCTGCCTGTTGGTAACAAAAGGAAATACAGTCCGCTAACCAGGAGGAGAGAGTCTGCTTACCCACATCCCAATTTGATGGGATCGAAGGAAACAAACAATTGAGTGCATTTCCTGTGGGCAGCTGTACGGTTTAGATAAAATGCTAGAGCACGTTTACAGTCAAGGGTATGCAGAGCCCGTTCTCCTGGATTTGAGTGGGGCCTGGGAAAGAAGGTGGGTAGTATAATGGATTGATTGATATGAAACTCCGATACTAACTTAGGCAAAAACTTAGGGTGAGTGTAGAATACTACCCTATCATGCAGAAGTTTAGTGTAAGGCGGGTAGGTGACTAAGGCCTGTAACTCACTAACTCTGCGAGCAGATGTGATCGCCAAAAGAAAAATCACCTTCCAGGTGAGATCGCAGAGATCACAGGATTGGAGAGGCTCAAACGGCGGTTTCATGAACCACCCCAAAACCAAGTTGAGGTCCCAGGAAGGGGCCGAAGGGCGCGGTGGAGGTTTAAGGTGGAGCAAGCCCTTCAAAAAGCATGTTACAAGGGGTTGTACTGTAATAGGTACATCCTCGACACCTTTATGGAAGGTGGCTACCGCACTGACATGTACCCTTATAGAAGAAGTTTGGAGACCTGACTCTGACAGGTGCCAGAGATAGTCCAAAAACTTCGGTGTGGAACAAGTGAAGGGATCGATGGACATGGAAGTACACCATACCGCAAACCTGTTCCATTTGTAACGATAAGACTGCCTTGTGGAAGGCATTTGTGAAGCTACTAGGACACGGGAAACCGGCTCTGAAAGGTTAAGAGGTTGAAGTATTAACCTTTCAACATCCAGGCAGTAAGGGAGAGAGCCTGGAGGTTGGGGTGACGAAAGCAGCCGTTGTTCTGAGTGATCAGAAGCGGATCCTTCCCCAAAGGAATGTGCCAGTGCACTGATAGGTTGTGGAAAATTGGAAACCAGACCTGGCATGGCCAATGAGGGGCTCTGAGAATCATTAGTCCCTTGTCCCTTCGCAACTTCACGAGAGTCTTTGAAATGAGTGGAAGTGGAGGGTACGCATAAAGGAAACCGCTGGCTCACGAGAGGGAGAAAACTTCTCTTGGCTGAAAGTGTTGGCTGCGAGTAAGTTCCCTACTTTGCGGTTGTGAATTGAAGCAAAGAGGTCTATGTGAGGGTAACCCCAACATTGGAATATTGAGTCCGCTACAGTGGGGTTGAGGATCCACTCGTGCAGTTGAAAAGTGCGACTCAACTTGTCTGCCCACACAGACAAGTAGGTGGTCCTGAGGTACATTGAGTGGGAAAGGGCTTCTGCCCATATCTGTGCAGCTTCCTGTCACAGGAGGTAGGAGCCCGTTCCCCCTTGCTTGTTGATGTACCACATGGCCACCTTGTTGTCTGTTTGAATCAGGATGACTTGGTTGGAAAGGTGATCCTGAAAAGCCCTGAGAGCATATCTAATTGCATGAAGCTCCAGGAAATTTGTTTGGTGTTTGGCTTCCTCTAGAGACCAAATGCCCTGAGATTGCATGTTTGCAACATGTGCACCCCCCATCTGAGGTTGGAGGCATCTGTTGTCAAGGTTATTTGAGGTTCTGGAGCCTGAAATGGAAGGCCTTGAAGCATAATGAATTGGTTTATCCACCAAGCCAATAATAAGCGGAGCTGGTTGGTGATGTGGACATTGGCTGAGAAGACTGAATCCACCGCGATTTTAGAGTCCACTGCATTACTCTCATGGCCAGGCGGGCCATGGGAGTGACATGCACCGAGGAGGCCATATGACCCAGTAAGATGAGAATGTGACGTGCAGTTGAGTGTTGTCGAAACTGCAGTAGATGGGCCAGAGAGGCGAGAATGAAAGCTCAATCCTGAGGTAGGAAGGCTTTCATCTTTAGAGTGTCCAAGTCGGCCCCTATGAATGATAGGGCTTGAGAGGGAAACTAGCTTGGATTTTGCATAGTTTATGAGAAACCCTAGGGAGAACAGGGTATGGCACGTGAGATGTAGAGACGTCAGTGCAGTTTGCTGAGTAAGAGCCCTGATCAACCAATCGTTGAGATAGGGGTAGACGTGGGCACTTTGACTCCTGAGAAAGGCAGCTACCCCTACGAGGCACTTGGTGAAGACTCGTGGAGCAGATGCTAGGTCAAATGGTAATATTTGATATTGGAAGTGTTTTGGGCCTACTAGGAACCGTAGGAATCTGCGATGTGATGGAGTAATAGAAATGTGTTAGAAATGTGTGTGTAGGCATCCTGGAGGTCTAGAGAGCAGAGCCAGTCTTCCCTTTGGAGAAGGGGAAGAAGAGAACCCAAAGTCACCATCTTGAACTTTTCTCTTTGAAAGTATTTGTTTAAGATGCGAAAGTTCAATATTGGGCGAACACCACCTGACTTTTTTGGCATCAGGAAATACCAAGAATAGAAACCCTGCTCCTGTTGGGAGAGGGGCACTGGTTCTATTGCTCGGGACTGGAGGAGGAGGGAGACCTCCTGCTCCAGGAGTGGTGAGTGGTCGGATGTTCTCCACTTCAGCCGAGGTGGGGAATCCGATGGAACAGAGAGAAAGTTGAGGTGGTAACCTTTGGTTATTACAGCAAGTACGCACTGATCTGTGGTGATTGTGTGCCATGGTTTGGAGAAGTAGCACAACCGGCCTCCGACAGGAATAGTCAGAAGTGGAGGCTGGGTACTGCTCTCTAGGAAGGAGTCAAAAGCCAGACGCTGGACCTGGCTGGGAGGCTGGCTGTGACTTCTGTACTCAAGGTTGTTTGGATTGGCCTTTTTGGTAAGGCTTAGAAGCTCGAGCCCTGGACGCTGGTGGATAGAATCTCCTTTGCTGGTAGAATTGTCTCTTGGAGTCTCTTCTAAAAGAACATTTGCAAGAGGAAGAGAGATCAGAAGGCAGTAAGGAGAGCTGGCGCAGAGTCTCTTAGTTGTCCTTGAGCTGTGCCACTGCTTCTTGAATCTTTTCTCCGAAAAGATTATCCCCAGCACAGGGCAAGTCAGCTAACCTGTCCTGTACTTCTGTTCTGAGGTCTGAAGACTTTAGCCAGACCCACCTCCTTGCATTAATTCCTGCCACCGAAACTCTGGAGGCGGTGTCAAAGTTGTCATATGCTGAATGTACTTCATGTTTGGCAGCATCTAGACCCTTTTGTGCTAGGGCATGAAGTTGGTCCTGGAATTGCAGAGGTAAGGCTTCAGCAAATTCCTGAATCTTCTTAAACAGAGCCCTATTGTAATGGGTCATTATAATTGAAAGGAAGCAATGCGAGAGATGAGCATTGACCCATGAAATACTCGTCTTCCAAACGCATCCAGAAATTTCTGTTCCTTTCCTGGGGGAATGGAAGAGTGGGGTTTGAAGCATCGTGCCCTCTTCTGGGCTGACTCCACTACTACTGAATGATGATCTAGTTGAGCTCTCTGGAAGCCAGGGGCTGGCTGAACTAGATAGGCATCTGCCTTACGGTTAACAGGTGCCACAGAGCCAGGGTGCTCCCAATTTCTCTTTAAAAGGTCCAAAAGGATGTCATGAATAGGGATAGATATGATTTCCTTAGGAGCATCGAGAAACTGGAGAAGTTGTAACATCTGATGCCTAGAGTCCTCTTCAGTCTGAAGCTGGAATGGAACTGTTTCAGACATTTCTTTAACAAAGTTGATAAAGGACAAGTCCACTGGAGGAGAACACTTCCTTTCATCAGGAGGAGAGGGCTTTGAAGGCAGATCGTCTGAATCCTGGGACGAATCATCGGTCCAGGGATTGTATGGCTCATCACCAGCTCCCATATGCTCATCAGAAGGGAGTAACGGTGTTATTCTAAAAGGTTCGGGCCTAGGCATTGATGGCTTTGGAAGTGGGACCGAAGGCATCGATAGAGGCATCAAGGGAGGCACCGATGGAATTGGTGACATTGATGGATGTGTCGGGGGTAGCACTCCGGAGGGAGGAATGGAGATCAGTGATTCTTCTTCTTCTGATGACAAGAGTATTGGTGAGGAAGGAATCTGGGCCATTGGTTCTCTCGGATGTACCGGTGGAAGGGCACCGATTAACTTGTCCATTCTTACCAATAGCGGTGCAAGCGCCATGGGTATCAGATCGGTGGCCGGCTCGGGAACTGGCACCGGCATCGATGAAGGTTTGAACCCCTGGAGTGCTTTTCAGATGGCCTCTTGGATTATCCGATCCAATTCCTCATGGAAACCTGGGGCATGGACACCTGGTTCCTGAGTAGGAGAGGCAGCATTGGCATAGCTAGAGGGTCCACCGGTGAAGGTGGAATCACGGATCCTGGCACCTGTCCTCAGTGACCCAGAGACAGAAGAGGATGGGGCCTTTTCTGTTTGGGACTTCTTTGTCGGTGGCTTAGATGATGTCGATGCCGAGGGCTTGCCTATATCAGTGGCCTGAATCTAACAGTGGCGGTGTCGATGTTTTTCTTGATGTTCCCCCTCGGTCTTTCTCCTGAGGAGGAACAGAGGGGGTCGACACCCATGGAGTCATCGAAGCCGGCCGGGCAGCAGCAGTTTCCCGGTGCTGGCGCGAAGTAGACTGTTCCGGTTCAGACGACGTCGAAGCTTTTGGCCGAAAGAGAAGTCCCATCTTCTCCAGCCTAGCCTTCCAAACCTTTGGTGTCATTTGGTGCAAATAAGGACATCATGGTCGGACCCTAAACAATTCACACAGACCGTGTGCGGGTCAGTGATGGATATCGTTCGAGTGCAGTCAGGGCACCGACGGAAAGCCGACGCCATGGCCTTGACAAAATTTAGCCGCGGTACGGTCGATGGCCAGTAGGCCGCGAGAGAAAAACTCGCCGGGAATTGACCACAAGCAGGTAAAAAACTTACCGTTCAACAGCGGAGCAAAAATATCGATAAGGGGACCCCTGTGGGGTAAAAGTTTTTTGAAATTTTGAAGAAGTTCCATGAGGAAAAATTCCTGTCAGGAATCTCTGAAGAGCTCTTTAACCCATGTGGCTACTGCTGCGCGGAAAAAAGAAGACTGAAGGGGGACCCCTGCTGGCATGCCCAGCATAGCACCAACCCTGCAGGGTTGGTGCTATGCTGGGCATGCCCAGTGGGTGCCAGTCAAAGTTCTAGAAACTTGACAAAAGTGTTCCGTGATTGGGCTCCATCCTGATGATGTCACCCATATGTGAGGACTACCATCCTGCTTGTCCTGTGAGAATCTTGCAAACCCAATTACTTTCATCTTCCTACTGATTTTTGTATCTTTTTCCTTCTCCCCTTCCAACACTCCCCAATCCCAAATCCTCTTCCTATCAACTACCCCCCCGTTCAATCTCTCTTCTACCCTCTCCTACTCCCCTCATCCTCTTATAATCCCATGTTTGTCTCTTCTTCCCCTCTCCTCCCCATAATCCAGGTCCCCTGCTGACGCGTCCTCTGCATCCTCTTCTTTCTCCCCTTCCCAATCCAGAGTCCTCACCCTCTCCATTTTGAACCTTTTCCCTATTCACCCCCATCCTTAATCCCTGCTAAGTGAGAACAACTCGAAAGCCCTATTTTCTGCGCTAAAATGTAAATGAAAATTGTGCATTGAACTGAAATGCAGAACGATGAGTAGCAAAAATATCATGTTATTTTGACAAATAAACCTGCAGAATTTTTCAGAATTTACACATTTTATTTGCAGAATATCCCCAGGAGTAAAAACTGACACAAAGCGTTGCTATTTGTACAGTTAGGATGTTTAATATTAGGTTGTAAAACCTTGCATAGTCTGATGGACAAAATATTTTATTGGCCCACTGTAATAGAGAAAAATTGTTATATTCTTCATTGGAAAACACATTTGTTCCATCTTCATTAACAGCATTTTAGGAACTTCACAATTACAAACAAAATAAAAAAAAATTTCCAGCCGTGAATCTCTTCGTAATTACAACTTCTTAAAAAAATAAAAAAGGAATCACTGCTGCATCAGTACAAACTAACTACAATCCAACAGGCAGCTCTTAAAAGAATGCTTTTCACAGTGTAAATAACTTAAGGGTGGCTATCCAGATTGACTCAGCTTTTGCCGAGATATTTCTATTTATACAGTAAAATAATCAAAATGCAGTCTCTTGGACTTGGTTTTACCAGGTAAAATTATAACAATCTCAAAATAAAGTAGACTGGATATGCCAATTGTTCTGGTTCTAACTCCAACTACAATGTTAAAAAAACAACATATGTTTGTGTGTGTGTGTTTGCAGTCCCTATATTTTAAAGGTATGCATTGTTTTATACAATAGTTTGTACTGTGCATATTCACACAAATGTAAAACTTAAAGTTAATACCCAATTTTACAGTTCTAACCAGAACAGTTTAGATAAAACAAAAATGGAATACAGCATTTGTACCACGAAAAATCACAGTAATACTTGTTTACACCTAAGGAAACTATCATGCATTCACATCTCCTGTAGCTTTGACTATGGTTAATTAGCTAATTAGAGATTCAATCACATTGTAAGGCTGAGATATAGGGAAATTCATCAGTGCACTAAGTTCCTGAGTCAAACTGATACTGTAATATCAGAACTAGAAGAAAATTACAATCCTTTGAAAACACTTCACATTATTAGATACACAACACTTGTTTTGCCATTTTATTTAACTCTGAAAAATAAAGACCCTTACTTTCCACAGGAAGCAAATATAAAATATAATGTGCTTCAAAGCACAGTGCTTCTAAAGTTTTGAACTATGCCAGAAAGTTACCAAAGTATAAATATCATGTTATTACCTAGTAATTGTGGCATTACTGTATCATCAGATTGTATTTTTGCAGGAAAAAAAAGGTTTTGCTTTAGGAAAAAAAAAAAGCATCCAAGTAAAAATAAAGTACAATATCTAAAAATAAAATGCATAAAAAATGTCACACCAAAATCCTTGACATTCTTTGCAAAGGCACTAACATTATTTAACAAAGTGCAAGCTGGCGATAGTGATTTTTTCAAGCTAAACTTTTAACGGGAAGCGTAAACTGTACTCCATAGTCCAGATGGAGGACTTCTTTTTCTATTTGAGGATGCAGGACTGAAAGAAGTTGGTGAAGAAAACAATGTAAAATCTATAGAGAAAAATAAAAAATATTAACCTTCAGGGTTTGTCCTAGATGGAAAGGTACAATCTGGTTCAATATTTAATGCCCTGCAAATGACTCACTATATTTCATCAAATGAGATCATTTCCTATATTCCTCCATAAGATCTATGTAGTAACCCAATAAGACTTCTCCAATTCTTAAATAAATTATATGCTTGTTTTCCTTAAGCAATAATGCATTGAGCAGTCAGACCTGGATAGTTGTGTGTCAGGACCCAAAAGGCTTTTGTTATAAGTAACTTTGCCGTTTCCATTGCACATTAACAGATCCTAGATTTAATAATAAGCACTTTAACTACAGCTAGTGTAGTGAGCAATCCTTTATTACCAGTTTTGATTTCTCAGGCACTAAAATCTAAAGCAGTGGCTTGCAGCCTGATCATTGGGACTTACCCAGCCAGTCTGATCTTCAGGATATCCACAACAAATACATGCGAGATATATTTGTGGACAACGGAAGCAGCACATACAAATATCTCAAGTGTTGTGGATATCTTGAAAACCAGACTGTCTGGATGGGTCCCAAGAATTGGGTTGACAACTATTGATCTAAAGTCAGCATTTCTCTGTCATGAACAGAGTAATCCAGTCTGAATATATCAAGCTTAGACAAGGAAAGGATTTTAATACTGAAATTATTTTTGCAAACAGCACAGCAGTTTTAATAGCTACATCACACTTTTAACAACTGAACTTGAACTTGGTCAAACTGAAATGCTCCTCTCCTCCCCACAGATTTATAACATTATATACACACTCCCAACTGGAAAAAAAAAAGACTGAATTGGAGCTTTACTCCTTCCCTAGTACCAGAGGCTTCCAAATCCAGTCCTGAAGGGTCACAGACTAATTTGATTTTCAGTATTTGCACTACAAATATACAAGTCATGTATTTGCATTCTATCGAGGCAGTGCATGTAAATATATCTCATGCATATTCATTGTGGAAACACTAAAACCAGACTGGTTTGCAGTTCTCAAGAATTGGATTTGGGGACCTCTGCCTAAGATGTCCAGCATTTTTTAAGCTATAGGTAGTGAAAGGGCAGCTTCCATATACCCATAAGAAAGTGCTAACCTATATTTTAGTGTTATATATCTACATGGAGGATGGAAGGTGCATTTTAATTTCGCTAGCTATTGCCTATTTAAACTGAGCACAGCCTACACTAAGCTTTGTTTGGAATATGCACAGCTTCATTGACAATACAAAGCTAATGCAACATACTTTGGAGGCAAATCTGCATGGAATCATTAATGACTATAAAATGCATTAGAAAAAAAAAGTTATTTTTCACCCCTTTTACAAAATGGTATATTAAAATACCAGATGTTAAAATCTTCAGCCAACTTTGAGTTAGCAAATGTTGCTTACCTGTAACAGGTGTTCTCACAGGACAGCAGGATGTTAGTCCTCACATATGGGTGACATCACAGGATGGAGCCCAATCACGGAACACTTTTGTCAAAGTTTCTAGAACTTTGACTGGCACCTACTGGGCATGCCCAGCATGGCACTAACCCTGCAGCCAGCAGGGGTCCCCCTTCAGTCTTGTTTAAAAGCTACAGGAAGTGTTGAAAAATAAAATAAGAAATGTAATGAACCCAACACCGTGGTGTGGCGGGCGGGTTTCGTGAGGACTAACATCTTGCTGTCCTGTGAGAACACCTGTTACAGGTAAGCAACATTTGCTTTCTCACAGGACAAGCAGGATGGTAGTCCTCACATATGGGTGAGTACTGAGCTGAGGATGTCAGAGTATGCACCAAATGTACCCAGGTGTGCAAAGGCACTAGGACTGGGGTGGAATTTGGCGGAGGGTATCCTGAACCCTACCGGGCAGGTGGGAAGGGTGTTGGTAAGTCAAGTTGTAAATAGGTTGCATAAGACAGACTGGCCGAAGATGGAATCTTGTCTTCCGGCTTTGTCTAAGCAATAATGGGTTGTAAAGGTATGGAGAGAACTCCAGGTGGCGGCTCTGCAAATGTCAGGAAGCGGCACCGAGAGTAGGTGTGCTACTGAAGTCGCCATGGCCCTCACAGAGTGTGCTTTAACACTGTCTTGAAGTGGAATGCCCGCTTGCTGATAGCAAAAGGATATGCAGTCCGCTAACCAGGAGGAGAGAGTCTGTTTACCCACAGGCTGCCCCAATTTGATGGAATGGAAAGAGACAAACAATTGAGTGCTCTTCCTGTGGGCAGCTGTATGGTCTAGGTAGAACGCTAGAGCCCGTTTACAGTCAAGGGTATGCAGAGCCTGTTCTCCTGGACTGGAATGGGGCCTGGGAAAAAAGGTAGGTACTATAATGGATTGATTGAGATGAAATTCCGATACTACCTTAGGTAAGAACTTAGGGTGAGTGCGTAGTACTGCCCGGTCCTGCAGAAGTTTAGTGTAAGGCAGATAGGTGGACTAGAGCCTGTAACTCACTAACTCTGCGAGCTGAAGTGATTGCCAAAAGGAAGATCACTTTCCATGTGAGATAGCGAAGATCACAGGATTGGAGAGGCTCGAATGGTGGTTTCATGAGCCAACCCAAAACCAGGTTGAGGTCCCAAGAAGGGGCTGGAGGATGCAGTGGAGGCTTGAGGTGAAGCAAGCCCTTCAGAAAACATGTTACAAGGGGCTGTAGTGAAATAGGAATGTCCCCAATACCTTTATGGAAGGCGGCTACCGCACTGACATGCATTCTGATGGAGGAAGTTTTTAGACCGGATTCTGACAAGTGCCAGAGATAGTCTAGAAACTTCATGGTAGGACAGGTAAAGGGGTCAAGAGATTGAGAAGAGCACCATGACTTAAACCTGTTCCATTTGTAAAGGTAGGATTTTCTCGTGGAAGGCTTCCGTGAAGCAATCAGGACACGGGAAACCGGTTCCGAAAGGTTAAGTGGCTGAAGAATTAACCTTTCAACATCCATGCTGACAGGGACAAGGCTTGAAGATTGGGGTGGCGTAGGCACCTGTTGTTTTGAGTGATCAGAAGCGGGTCCGTTCCCAAGGGAATGTGCCTGTGAATGGAGAGATCCTGAAGTATTGGAAACCAGATTTGGCGTGGCCAATGATGTGCTATCAGAATCATGGTTCCCTTGTCCTGATGTAACTTCACGAGAGTCTTTGAAAGAAGTGGAAGTGGAGGGAATGCATATAGGAGACCGGTCGCCCATGAGAGGGAGAACGCATCTCATGGTTGATAGTGTTGGCTGCGAGTGAGAGAGCAAAAGTTCTCTACTTTGCGCTTTTGAAATGACGTAAAGAGATCTATATGAGGGTAACCCCATTGTTGGAAGATCGAGTCCACCACGGAGGGGTTGAGAGACCACTCGTGCGGCTGAAAGGTGCGACTTAGTTTGTCTGCCAACACATTGTCCACTCCCAGCAAGTAGGTGGCCCTGAGGTACATCAAGTGGGAGAGGGCCTCTGCCCATATCCGCGCAGCTTCCTGACACAGAAGGTAGGAGCCTGTCCCTCCCTGTTTGTTGATGTACCACATGGCCACCTGGTTGTCAGTCTGAATCAGGATGACTTGATTGGACAGGCGATCCTGAAATACCCTGAGAGCATATCTGATTGCTCGAAGCTCCAGGAAATTGATTTGGTGTTTGGCTTCCTCTGGAGACCAAGATCCTTGAGTCTGCAGTTCGGCCACATGGGCTCCCCAGCCGAGGTTGGAAGCATCAGTGGTGAGAGTGATTTGAGGATCTGGAGCCTGGAAGGGCAAGCCTTGGCGGAGATTGATCTGATTTTGCCACCAAGCTAGAGACTGACGGAGTGAGTCGGTGACTTGGACAATGGTCGACAGGGGCTGAATTGATTGAGTCCATTGTGACCTTAGAGTCCACTGCATGACTCTCATGGCCAAGCGGGCCATTGGGGTAACCTGAACTGAGGTCGCCATGTGTCCCAGCAGGATGAGGAAGTGGTGTGCAGTCGTGCGGTGCTGCGACTGTAGCTGGTGTGCGAGAGAGACGAGAATGAGAGCTCGCTGTCGAGGCAGAAAAGCTTTTGCTTGCAAGGTGTCCAAGTCTGCCCCTATGAATGATAAAGTTTGAGAACGGACTAAGTAGGATTTGTCGTAGTTGACGAGAAATCCTAGCGAAATCAAAGTGTGTAAAGTAAGATGTAGGGACGACAGAGCAGTTTTCTGAGTGGGAGCCCTGATCAACCAATCGTCTAGATAGGGGTAGACGTGAACACCTTGAGTCCTGAGGAAGGCTGCAACTACTACGAGGCATTTTGTGAAGACTTGCGGTGCAGACGTGAGGCTGAATGGAAGCACTTGGTACTGTTAGTGCTTGGGGCCTACCAGAAATCTCAGGTATCTGCAATGAGATGGAGTTATCGCAATATGTGTGTATGTGTCCTGGAGGTCTAGAAAGCAGAGCCAGTCCCCTCTTTGCAGAAGAGGAAGAAGAGAACCCAAGGTTACCATTTTGAACTTTTCTCAATGCAAGTACTTGTTGAGGGCACGTAGTTTCAGAACTGGACGAATGCCTCACGATTTTTTGGGGATTAGAAAGTACCGGGAATAGAACCCTAGGCCGTGCTGAGAGTAGGGTACTGGTTCTATTGCTTTGGCCTGGAGGAGGAGGGAGACCTCCTGCTCCAGGAGTAGTGAGTGGTCAGATGTTCTCCATGTCGGTAGAGGTGGGGAGTCCGGTGGAATGGAGAGAAAGTTTAGATGATAACCTTGAGCGATTATCGCAAGGACCCACTGGTCTGAGGTGATTGAATGCCACCTATTGTTGAAATGGCATAATCGACCTCCCACTGGTATCTCTGGCAGTGGAAGCTGGCTGCTACTCCCTATGCAGGAGTCAAAAACCAGAAGCAGGACCTGGCTGAGGAGCTGCTTGAGGCTTTTGTTTTCGTAGTTGACGAGACTGTGTTTTTTCGAAAGGTCTCGTAGAACGAGTCCTAGATTGTGGTGGGTAGGATTTCTTCGGACGGAAGAATGACTTCTTAGTGTCCTTCCGGAGAGGCTGTTTGGAGGAATACTCAGAAGGCATCAGAGAGAGTTGTCTCTGGGTCTCATGATGGTCCTTGAGTTCCGCCACCGTCCGTTGAATCTGCTCACCAGATTGTCTCCTACATGGGGCAGGTCAGATAATCTGTCCTGTACTTCAGGGCGAAGGTCCAAAGACTTGAGCCAGGCCCATCTTCTTGCCGAAATAGCAGCTGCAGATACCCTGGTAGCAGTGTCAAAGATATCGTAATATGATCTTATCTCATGCTTGCCTGCCTCAAAGCCCTTGTTCACTAGGGTTTGAAGTTGTTCTTGGAACTGTTGAGGCAGGGAGTCTGTCAATTCTTGTATCTGCTTAAATAAGACCCTGTTGTATTGGGTCATATAGAGCTGATAAGAGGCAATTCGGGAGATGAGCATTGAGCCCTTGAAGACCCAGCGACCAATGGCATCTAGAAATTTTTGCTCCTTGCTTGGAGGAAAAGAAGTGTGAGGTTTTGATCTCTTTGCCCTCTTTTGTGCAGATTCCACAACCACAGATTGGTGATCCAACTGAGGTTTTTGAAAACCTGGGGCTGACTGTACTAAATAAGTGGTGTCAGCCTTCCTGTTCACTGGAGCAACAGAGTCAGGGTGTTCCCAGTTCTTTTTGAGGAGATCCAGAAGAACCTGGTGAATAGGGATGGAGGTTATTTCCTTGGGAGCATCCAGGAATTCTAACAGCTCCATCATTTGATGCTTGTCATCTTGTTTCGTCTGTAATTGGAAGGGAACCAATTCAGACATCTCCTTCACAAAATTTATGAAGGAAAGGTCCTCAGGAGGAAAACACTTCCTGCTTTCAGTAGGAGAAGGTGGTGAAGGCAAATCATCGGTGTCTGGTGAAGAATCATCAGTCTAGGTATCATTGGGATCAGCACCTGCCCCTCTAGGAACCAGAGGGGGATGGAGCGGTGGAATTCCTGAAGGTCCAGGTCTAGGCTCTGAAGGAATCGAAGGAAGAACTGGAGGCACCGATGAAGGCATCAAATGCACCAGTGCAGGCATCAAGGGCATCGATGGATGGATCGGTGGCACAGATAGACGTATCGGCATCGATGGCTGAGGCATCAGTAGGACTCCCGATGGAGGGATGCAGAACGGTGTTTCTCCTCCCAATGAAAAGTAAGCGGAGAGGGCACCGGAGCCATCGGTGACCCGGGATCCATCGGTGGAAAAGCGGCAATAAGTGTTTCCATCTTAGAGAGCAGCGGTGCCAGCGCTGCTGGAATCAGGTCAGTGGTCGGTTCCACGAGCAGCACCGGTGTCGGTGCGGACGAACTTGGAGTCGATGCATCGCCTTGTCGATGGCCTCCTGAACCATCTGGTCCAGTTCCTCACGGAGACCTGGAGCAATCAGCCCCGGCTCCAGAAGGGGAGAAGGAGGCAGAGGCATAGCCGGAGGAACCACCATTAAAGGTGGAGTCGCGCCTCCCGATACCCATCCGGGTGAGGGTTGCCTTGGTGACCCAGTCGCAGAAAAGGTCGGTGCCTTTTGTGGACGGGGTTTCTTCGACGGCGGCTCGGACGATGGCAAGGTCAATGATTTTGCTCCCTAGATGGTCCGAGACTTCCGATGTCGATGTCTCTCTCTATGATCCCCTCGGTCCTGAAGGGGAGTAGAGGGAGTTGAAGGCTGAGAAGTCGTCGATGCCGGACAGTCACCGGCCAGTGGTCGATACTGGCATGAAGTGGATGTTGCTGGTTCTGATGACGTCGATGCAATAGACGGCGTCAGGGTTTAAGCACGGAAGAGAAGTTCCGTCTTCTCCATTCTGGCCTTGCGACCTTTTGGTGTCATTAGGGCACATTTGGTGCAGGTCAGGACATCGTGCTCACATCCGAGACACAATACACAGACCTTATGAGGGTCTGTTATGGACATGGTGCGGTTAGATTCCGGGCACTGACAGAACCCCAACGCCATGGCCTTGAAAAATTTGAGCCGCGGTACGGTCGACGGCCAGTAGGCCGCGCGGGCCAAACTCGACGGGAATCGACCGAAAATGGGTAAAAAAAACTTACCGGAGGTACCGCGGCTTGAAAAAGTTGAAGAAGGGACCCCTGTGGGGTAAGAAAGTTTTCAGTTATTCCGTGAGGAAAATTCCTGTCAGGAATCTCTGTGGAGCTCCTTAACTGCGTGGCTACTGCTGCACAGAAAAAAGAAGACTGAAGGGGGACTCCTGCTGGCTGCAGAGTTAGTGCCATGCTGGGCATGCCCAGTAGATGCCATTCAAAGTTCTAGAAACTTTGACAAAAGTGTTCCGTGATTGGGCTCCTTCCTGTGATGTCACCCATATGTGAGGACTACCATCCTGCTTGTCCAGTGAGAAGCACATAAATCCCCTCTTAACAGTCATTATTGCTAGTTCCATCAAAACACAAAATAGCATCTTCCCATCACAGAGTTTGGCAGAAGTAAAGATGCCTTCAAAATACATTATACCCTTGAAACTATGACTAATGCACCACAAAAATAAAGCAATGGCTATAATTGTTATCGTCATTTTAGAATACTACCCGAACACCGCACGGAGAAGGCAGGAGGGAGGAGGAAGAGCCAGAGAAAAGGGAAAGGGTGCGGGTAAGTAACATTACACCACACGTGCCACAATTCTGGGAGAAATAATCCCTCTCTCATATCCGGAAGGGATGACACTATGACTATAACTATAAATGAGTGGGACAGGAAGACACATGGAAGTAAATGGGTCTATATATTAAGCAATTTTCCTCTATCGACAAAGAATGGAAAAAAAAAACCCCTTTTGGACATTTGGCCCAGAATGATGGTTCCATGAGAAGTGGATAAACCAGCAGATTGCATCACAAGGGTACATCAAGGAAATCATCAAAAATTCAAAAATGGAGAAAACACAAAAAGACAGGAAGGAGCTGTCCTAGCTGCAAAGAAACTGCAAATAAAGGGGTAGATTTTAAAGCATGTGCACACAGTTCCTGCTGCATGCACATGGGCGCAGCAATTTTATAACATCTGCACGGCGTCGCGCATGTCATAAAATACGATTACCACGCGCACCTGTATGCTGGATGTTAATATCCACCCATGCATGTGCTGGAGGGTGGCCTCTTGAGCGTGCAAAGGGGAGGGGGTTTTAAAAAACAACATGCAGCGACATGGGTAGGCCTTTCCCAGTTCCCTCCAATTAACCCAATTTCCTATCCCTTTACCTGACCTTCCTCCCTTTTCCGCTCTCCTCCCCAACCCCTAAACCTTCCCTAAGTAGCATAATTGTTTGGTTTTCTAAATTATCTGCTCCTCCGAGCAGGTGTCCTGGTCGGCCTTGCCATGCCCAGACTCCGCCCCCCCAGCCCGCTCCCTTTCATGAAGCTCGGCACTTCCATGCGTACCGGGGGATATGCGCATGGCTGGGCTGTTTTTAAAATGCGCTCGGCATGTGCATGGCCCAGCCACGTGGCGTATCCCCCCGTTTTTACGCATGCCGTGCTTTTAAAATTTGGCAGAAAGGGAGCAAGTTTCAACAGATGTTACGTAGGTAAATCTGTGTTTACCTGCATAAAACCATGGTTTGAAAATTGCCCCTTGTGAATATGGGTAAAAAATGTGTGCACTATATGATAGGACATGTAATTCTACCCCCTCCAAAAAGGGACAAAGCTGGGAGCAGGGTAGGCACTGCAATGTACACATGGGGATTTCATTTTCAAAGCATGTGGAGGACACAGCCGCACATTCTCTCATGAGCCCCTGATTTTTAAAGGGAAACTCTGCAAACTTTTAGTTTCATCAGAAAAGAAGCAGGGAAGGGAAAATGCAAGTGGAGAGTTCATTTTAAATTCTCCATGGGGACCTTCCCATGCAGAGTACACCTGCAGTAAAAAGGTGCAAAAGTACCTGTGGTCCCTGCTGGCCCGTATTTTCAAAGGGAAATTACCTGGGGAGTTTCCCTTTGAAAATGAGCTTGTAGGTCTTTCCAGGCCTACAAGGTCTTTCAAAACTGAACCCTTAATTTTGACTATAGTGAGTAGCTAAAAACAAAACTACATCTCATTGTTACTATACATTTATTTCAATTCCATTATATTGTTCATATCTATTTGCATGTGGTTACTAAAAAGATAAATATATATATATATATATATATATATATATATATATATATATATGATTAATTTCATAAAAGAAATTTTGGTAATAGCCTTAGAATAAGACATAAAACACTTGTTTTTCACTGAAATGTTATCTTCAGCCAATGTTTAGCTAAAATGTTTGTAAAACTAAAATCTAAAATATATTTGTTATAAAGATTATATTCAGCTTACTATTAGGAGCAGATTGAGGTATTGCTCTTGGGTAAAATGCTGCTTGCGGTGAAAAAACTGCGTGGTAAGCTGAAGAGAGAGAAATTACCAAGTTAAGTCACCTAGAAAAAAATGTTAAAGCTGAGAAAAACATTGGTACATTATCTTCCTTCCTCTTACCTATGATGATAACAGCTGCTCCAGCCAATAGAGCAAAGAGTGTAAAGAATATCACTTGATAGGAATCAATGAAATGTTGGAACAAGCTTGCTCTTTCTGTGGATCCAACTAGAAAAGGACACAAAGAAAAATTATCATCTCTTCCCTGGAACATTAAATAAAATGATGCTGTTGCTATTGATCACAGCATTTAATGACACACTTCAAGGGTCAGCAGGTTGTCTCTTGGGCACCAAATACTAAGGATAACATTAGACATGGACAAGAAACCAGAAATAGTCAGTACCCTCTTACCCTGACTACAGAACATAACAATATCTGCAACCTTTCAGAATGGGTAAAAGGCGTGGCCTAGTGGTTAGATCAGGGGTAGGGAACCTCTGATCCTTGAAGGTCACACACCACATGGTTCTCAGGATATCCACAACGAATATGCATGAGATAGATTTAAATACATTGAAGGCACTATAGACAGATCTCTCTCATGCACATTCATTAGGAATATCCTGAAATCCCGACCAGTGTTCAGATCTCAAGGACTTCTGGGTTACAGCAATAGGCTGCAAACCAGGAAAAGCAAGATTCAAATCCCATTTCTGCCAGTGACACTCTTTGTGACCTTGGGAAAGTCACCATCGCCTGTTGCCTGGAGGTAGGCACTTACTGGGATATGCATCAAGCCATGGTAATGCTCTAACGGTATTAATCAGCGTCTGTCGTGCAATATACAAGATATTTTGCATGGCCCTGCCCAGGTTACCTCCCCTATTACAGTGACCTTTGCATATGATGTGCATGCATGAATAATGGAAATACATGCACAGCAGGTCATTACCAGGCAATCTGATGGAAGTATTTTATCACGGCTGACCGAGAAAAGTAGTCAACTGTGATAAAATAACACCTACTTGGAAATTGGTAAACGTAACGTGGGAACCCAGGGAATTTTTAAAAAGCCGCAGCACAAAAGAAAAGTTGGATTGGGGGGGGGGGGGGGTCAGTGCTGACTCCCAAGGTCAACCCGGGGCTGCCACTCAAGGTGGCCCTGACACACCAATGTTAAAATAAAAAAAAAAAAGAAGAAGATTTAACTGCTCATGCAACAAACCCCCTCCCATCCCATCCCACCCCTGCAACCCTGTCTTCCCAATAATCCAGTCCACCACGCACCCCAATAGAGAAAACAAATCAATGGGAATATAGTACCCCCTTCCCCCTCCAAAGGTATAAAATTAAATAATTGGGGTTCAGTGGCCCCCCCCCACTGCCCTATACCCTAAGCACCCCTCACCTCTTGAACCCCATCCTGCACCACCCAAACCTTTAAAATGGGATGAAGCTCCCACAATAGGACCCAGGGCGCCTGCTAGCCCTAGGCCCAGTAGGTGCTATTTTTCCAAAATGGCACCGATCTGACCGTACCCCGTCACGTGATAGGGACAAGGTCCAGGGACTGAACCTAGGCACGCAGCCTAAGTCTGATCCCCACGTGACAGGGGCAAGGTTAGGGTGGCACGTTTTGAAAAAATGGCACTGGGCTCTGGGCCTGGGCCCCATCGCGGGCGCTTCGTCACATTTTTAAGGTTTGAGGGGTACAAGAGGGAGGCATTGAGGCCACTGAACCCCAATGAATGTTTTCTTGACCTTTAGGGGGTGTGAGAGGGGGGTTGGGAGGGGGATCCCACATCACAATCACCATGCTTTGTCTTTTATTTTTGGGTGGCTGGGGCACTATACCCTTATGATTTGGGGGGAGGGTGTGAAGGAGAGCAGGGGAGTAGGGGGTGACATGCAGGGAAGTGAAGACAGACTTGGGGGAAGCCATTGCAGTGCAAGGCACTACATCTATTTTTTAACCTTATGGGGGTTGAGGCTTCCTCGAGTGGCAGCCCCCGGTTAAGCCGGGGGCTGCCACTCTTCTTAACTTCGTTTTGCCATGGCAAATGCTTTTTTTTTTGGCAGCGGCCCTTTAAAACGATGGTGGTCCCTTGAGGTTGAGGGCTGCCATCACACCTAAAGGGCTATAAGCCACATTGTTTTGTCCCATGGTGTTTGGTTGCGAGACAAAACAACGTGACATAAAGCTGCAATATTTTTTCAGTAGGGGCCCCACTATCTCAGTGAAACCGCCCCCTCCCCCGCCATGACAGTGGGACCTCCTCCCGTGAAAAAACCATCATAGTTTAGTGGCTCTAGGTGTTAGATTGTCAGCACTTTACGGCATGAGATTTACTGTTCCTGAATATTAAAAAATGCTTTAAGCTGCCTTGAGCATTAATTGGAAAGGTGGGATACAAATCCTAAAAAATATTTATTGTAATAAATATTCACACACTTAATAATTCATACCAAGCATCATGCTTTTCATTTAGATGATGATTTTTAATAGAAAATGACTGCATAAAGTTGAAAAGCATTATGGTTTAAAAGGTAGTTCATTAAGTTTAGAGGCCATTAAAAATGTCTCATTAAAGGAAATATATGTAGATAAATGGAACTTACATTGAGTTGTGGTAGTTTGGTCAGTTAGGTAAATCAGCGTTACTGGAATGGTGATAGTCTGGTCTATTAGAGCACTGGATACAGTGAGGATGGTTGATAAGGATCCCTGGGTTAAAACTTTGACATCTGATATAGCAACTGAATAGGTTATAAAACTAGGTAAGCCATAGGATTTCTCTCTCTCAAATGCATTCAACATGGGTGATGCAGATTTAACCTGTAATACAGAATACAGCTTACAAAAAAGCAATGCTCTTTTGAAATCATTAAAAAAAAAAAAGCAAACAAAATATTACTACCATTTTGCTGAAAAACAAAGGAAACCCTACTTACCTATTAAAAAAAAAGTTGCTGATGGGGCATATAATTTAATAGTTGTTATTGTGCAAACAAGAAAAACAATTTACAAATTCACAAACACACACATTAAAATAATAAACCGTATATTTCTGTGAAGCATGTTTATAAACTCAAGGTTTATTTTCAATCATCCTGAATCAAGCATACTGCCTGCATGAGCCAATCAAGGAGGTTCTGATGCAGCAAATTAATTGCAGAGCAGGTCCCTTGGATAAATTCAATATCAATCCACACCTCTCAATGGATTTTCTGAATATCAGAATCAGGTTTTTTGTTGTTGTTGTTTTGTTGGTTTTTTGTTACAGGACACATCAATAAGATATCACTGATGTTAAACATGCTTTAGATGTTTTAAGGCAACACAGTATTAGCAAAAATGGATGACAGCCAGAATCCAAAGTGCAATTTTTTACAATGCTAATAAAACCTGCGCAAGTCTTTTCTACAGGGTTACTAGTTATATATTACTTCCCTTCTCTGGTCTTACCTATCCCAACTTTATGATTTTTTAAAAAATTCTGTCTTAGTTTACATAGAAACATAGAAATGACGGAAGAAGAAGACCAAACTGCCCATCCAGTCTGCCCAGCAAGTTTCAAACTTTTTTTGTTTTGTTTCTAATATTGAAATCAAAGTTGTTTTAAGAGCTAAGAAAATACACATACTACATTCAAGACCATCAGTACATACCAACTGTGAAAAAAATGAATGATTGTACGATATACATATTTTTGCTATACAAGCAAATAGTAAGCAAAAACATTTAAGGAGTTTTCTGTGCCTGGCTAATTATTGAACAGCTCTGTGCTGGAAATTTGTGGAACAATAAGAGAAAAATTAATGTTGCAAACCTATTTAAGACTATTTTGATCTTATAATGTGTGTTTCATTATCTGTTAAAAAGGTAAATTACTGACATGCAATACTCAAGCAATACAGCCAAAAAAATGTATCCTGTATCCTCTAATAATCAATGTGAACTAATGATCTATCAACTTCCTCTCTTATAACATTTTTAAATCTTTTGAAAATCAGATGTTTTTTTTACTAGTGTAGACAAAAACAGGAAATTCGGTAACTGAAATGAGTCCATATGCCTACTCACCTCAAGATTGTCAAGAATTTCTGTGGCTCCGAATATTCTAACATCAGCACTTGGGTAATGGTTGCTTAAGAGGATTTCTGTCTGATCAGCATAAAACCCGGGATTAAATGGGAGTTCAGCACTGCTTTGCTCTCTAGGGGAATGGCTTCCCTGCACTGAAGCTGTGACTATGAGAGCAGTTTTAACCATACTGAGATCTTTAAGTTGCTTGTCAGTCAGTCTGTGCATCATGACAGAACACGTGTAATGGCCTGCACATGAGAACAAGTGCCTCGTTAATTACTCCCATGCATCTTCAATCTCCTTTTCCTACTATAAAAAAATAAAATAAAATCTGCACATCTTCAACCAAAGAATTGTATATTAGTTAAAATGAGCCATTGGAAATACTGTTAGAAGAGTGCACAATGTAATCTAGAAGCCATGCATGTTTGAAAGTAAACGAGCTATTAAAATCCTTTTATAGCAAAGGCAGTGCATACCTGTGTATCACATATATTTATATTTTGCACAACACAGGAAAAAAAAGCATTTCTATTTTTTTTAATTTACTATTTATTACCATTTCAAACATTTTAGCATGACAAATGCAAAGAAACTTTGTAATAAGCAAAGAACTCAAATCCATAAAAAAATAAATCATAATAAAAACTAAGAATTATTACATACAAAGTTCACCTTATAAGGAAAAAAAAGGGAGGGAGGGACACACAAAAAGAAAAAAAGGAATGCCCACCAATAAATAAAGCCAAGGAAAAATTAATTAGATACACTCTTATCTGAAAGACATTTCTCTAGTTATAAAAGCTCTGAGAAAATTAATTATTCCCTTGATATGAAATGATACATTTATACAGAAATTAAAAAAAAAACTCCCAAGGCTACCACTCACTATTCCCTCTAAGTTGTGCACATGTACGTGCACACACAGGTCATGAGCACCATGCACATAGCATAGCACAGCATGCACAAGAAATCTTGATATTATTTGCATTTGACTGGCTTTAGGTGCACAAACCTGAACTTGATTTATAAAAAGTTAAACAAAGACACAATTTTTACTCATGCAGTCCTTAAAAAACTTGAGGGAACATTGCTACCCCTTGATGTTTCAACTGGAGAAAAGCTACATCGGGAAAAATTTGAATTCTCTATCCACAAAAAGAAATCTTTATTTTTAAAATAACTCCCCACCCTGGACCCCCCCCCCCACCCCCAAACTTGCCTAAAATCTGTGGTGGTCTAGCGGCGGACCCGGGAGCGATCTCCCGTGCTCGGGCCGTCAGCTGCCAGGAAACAAAATGGCGCCGGTGCCGTGCCATTTTCTAACATGGTGCCGGCCGTCCATTGCTCCTATGTGACAGGGGCCGACTAATGGCACCGGTAGCCCCTGTCACATGTTAAGAGCAAAGGGCCACCGGCGCCATTTTGTTTCCTGGCAGCCGACGGCCAGAGCGCAGGAGATCGCTCCAGGGACCCCCGCTGGACTACCACGGCTTTTAGGCAAGTTTTGGGGGGGGTCCGGAGGGTGGGGGGGGGGGGGTTGTAATAAACTAAATTCTTAAAGGTTGGAGTGGTTTTTGTTTTTTTTTAAATAAAGGTGCCCCTCCCCCCTGCGCTAACCCGAACAATGAATTTTCCTCAAAGTTCGGGGAAAATCCGTCTTGGGATTCGGGTCGTGCTATCTATGCCAAATTGGACAATTTCTTTGAAATTTTCCAATTCGGAGAAAATGAATGCACATCTCTAATCCCTATAGGGTGGCCATGCCCTCACCTAAACTGCATTTCATAAGGGCTCAGTATCATGCTAATGCAATATTCTGGTGCTGGGGAAGCAGGGCCATCAAAGCCTCACCCCCCCTCTGATGATGGCCTGGTCTGTAGCAAAAGCAGGACTCACTTGTTTAGGATGTAGCTGAAGTATTGGGGGGAGGAGGTGATCAGGCCAATCCCAGCCATCGAAGCCAAAGACTTGACAAACAACTCGTCTACACTTTCACCCATCCATGCAACAGCAGTAGCAGGAGATACGTGCTTGGTGTTCACTGCCTAACCAGCTTTCAAATTTCACCTGCTGTGCACAACGTAGCAGCAGGAGTAGCCACTTGGCTATTCTCTGAACAACTTTAAATTGCACTTGCCGTGTAACCTTGGGATGTGGTCGATTCCACCAGCCCCATGTTGCATCTGTTCAGTACCCTGCCATACCACCCTCAAGACCATAAATTTTGTCTTGGGCTGGGTGGGAAAACCGCCAAAACAAAAGGCTGGTGGGGAGGACTGTTCCTGGCTTAAATTGAACTCATCAGCCCTCCCACCAGCCTCTGTACCCCTTCCCAGAGGCTCGCACCTCCACTGTTGACCTCCCCTCCTAACCCAGGATAGGTGATCAGCTCCTCGTCGCTAGCACCTGCCAACCCTCTTTCATGCCCCTGCACACCCCATGTGTGCACCTTGTAAAGACAACCAGGCAAATAATCGCTAATCGCTCAGCCACCAAATTCCAACCATGTGCCTCCACAACAATACGCCTATCAAATCTATCTGGAGAAATAGGAAGCACAGACAGGGTGTTTACAGGCACATCCTAAGATGCCACCCACTGCCGGATCTCTCACCTACTGATCCCTATGAGCCTCCCCCCCATTCACTCTCTCCCCTAACAACCAACAATTACACTACTAAAGTTTTTCTTTTGAACATCAGTTTAATAGCTATCCCTGGGAATGATTAACATACATGTGACGGTTTACCTGCAAATTGGGTGGGCAATTTTATAACAAGCCATTGCCATAGATAAAGCCACCATTTTTACCCATGGAAAGGCCTTTGAAAATTATCCTCCTAGTGATCAACTGCTAGTACTGATCATTATACTTTTCCCCAAACCCAACTATACCATTTTATTCCTGATATAGCAATTCTTTGGTTTTACTGATCAAAAAATAGCCTACCCGAAGTGACCATTCTAATAGAATTCCAAAAATAGAAATGTGACAGCAGAAAAATACCATATGGCTTATTCTAGTCTGCCCATTCCAGCCCAATTTATACTAATTCTGCACTAGAAACTTCTCAGGATGTTACCCACTATCACCAGTAAGATCTGGATATATTTCAATACCCAAACACCTCATGTCGATTTAGCAGACTAGTTTCTAGGTCAAAGAACAGATTTGTTGCTGCCAATACAAGTAGCAATGCCTCTATTATATCTCTTGTGCATTGTTTGCTCAGCGTTCCTTCTTCAGACACTGAATAAAATTTTAAAATTTTTCATTCATCTTCTGTTAAAAAAAAATAAACAAATAAACAACCACTACAGAAATGCTCCTTTAATGAGAAAACAATTCTACAGGATATTTCCATAGGGGTTGGAAAGCAAAGAGGAATAGTAGGAGCAAAGCTGGAGAAAATACAGTGTTTGTAAAGAGCACTAATGTTTTGTATAGGTTTTTTTTGGTTTTTTTTTAATAGTTTCATTAAGACTGCTTTGCACCATTGGTTCTATGCAATAATGTTGATAAGGAAATGCATTGTACATGCACAAGCAGCATTATGTGCCATAGAGCTAAATCTTCCACAGCTGCTTAGGATCTGAACCCTTAAAGGCAGAATTAATTAGCTGGAGCAGAATGTACATTATGGGGAGCGATTTTGGAAAAGGGAACGTTGCACCTACATTGTGTGTGGGACAGGTCCAGGCAGCAATGTGAAAATCAAATCCCTGGCACATACTTTGCCTTCCACAAACTCCATTTCCCTTTGGGACCGTCCATTTTTCCTGTGGCTAAATCTAGCCACCTTCTGAAACTTGACGGCTAGAATTAGCCACAGAAAAGGGAGTCAATTTTCAGCCCCAGGGATCTATCCAAGTAAATACCTATGAAAACAGACCTATCATTAGGAAAAGAAAAAAAAAAGCTTTCAAGGCTGAAGTTTCTGAAGTTTCAGTGTGAAAGAATCAACTTAGAGCACTCAACATGCAAATTCTGGTCCAATGGAAGGAAACCATAATCATTTATATTGCAGTAGATGAAGAACCCTTACAATCAATATGATCACAACCAAGAAATTCAAAATTTTGTTTCTATTTGCTTCTAATTGTTAAGAAGGGCGTTACTCTTCACATTACAACTATTACATTATGAAGCTAAGTAAAAGTATTATTGGACACCCCAACAATTAACTTGTAAATACATTATACATATTTAAACAATTCTTGTACAGTTATAAAATCAAATCTAGCAACCTGTCTGAATTCTTCTGAACTTTAGTGACCTTACCTGAAATTGCATCAAATCCTGGTTTTACTGTAAAAATATCATACGGTGGAAATTCAAATGCATTGTGCTGGAAACGAAGGTGGCAGCTGATGGTGTGTTCAGGGTTTAGCTCCTCTATCGCTTCAATCTGAGCAGATGAACAGTCCCCTACATAAAAATATCATGCTTATTAAAATAAAGTCACATGGCTAGTGATCTATAGATTTCAGGTCATTCTGTACTTATATATATATTCCAGTTTTACTTCAGCATATTAAAGCACTATGCATCTTATAGGGAAGTGTTGTAATGAATGTGAGGTTAACTGTTTAATTATAGCCAAGAGTCATACAGATCAGCCATAAAGTAGCTGTGCTCAAGATGGCAATTAAACATTGTGTCCTTCATTTCCTTGACACATCAAGTTAGCTTCTGGTAAAAATCATCAGTTATTTTGCAGACAAACAGTATGCTTATTTGAACAAGTACAATCACTTTTTTAACCAGAAATGAGAGCAGCAGTCCCACTACAACATTTCCCAATATAGTCACGATAGGTTTTCCCAGACTCATGGCACCAATGTTCAAATAATTCTCAGAGTGTACAAAAGTGAGTTACAATTTTATTTCAGGTTGTAGGTTACACTGAAGTACAAAGTGTTTATTGTAGCTAATTTAATCTCTGTTTTTGTAGCTTTCAAGCATGACTGATTAGGTAATGCAATTCTTCTGTTGGGAAAAACATGAATAATTTTTATAGAGAATCACCAGGGTAAAGAGACCATCAAGGAGCAAATGAATTATTATGTCAGCAACAGCTCAACATTCTCCATCTACACGGTCCAAGGTCTTTCATGATGTAGTAATCCATGACTCAATTACTTTAAAAAAAAACAAAACATGTTTAATTGTGCTAATTATATAAATAAAAAAATACTTATTTTGTCAAACTATAAATGCTAATGAAGCTTGGGGATTCAAATTCAGTAGGCTGGTTAGTAGACAAGATATCCGGCTAAAGTTAGTTGGATACATTTAGCCGGATAACAAAAACCTAACTGGCTGTGTTTGAATACACCAAGAACCACAAAGTCCAACAGCAGCATGGCATTATAAAAGGGTACAAGTCGACAAAAATCTCTCTTCGTCCCCGATGAAGACAGGATTGTCGAAACACTGCCAGTGTCAGGCTGACTGTTCCAATTTTGCAACAAAAAATGGCCTTCACAGGAGAGGACAACTTCCTATCTAAAAAATAGCTAAGTACAAAATAATGTCAATGCAGGCGATCTATGGTGACCATGGAAGAGAGAGCTAGTTTTATGAGCACAAGAAAGGATGGACAAAATATATATATATATTTTTGTTGAAATTTGTTTATTAAGAAGTTAACCATACAACAGGGAAAAAAAACCCATATGAATAATACAATGTTGAGACAAGTTATTCAGGTAGGGTTATATCAACCATATACCTCTTATGTTCTGATCGTAAAGAAGAAAGGAAGAAAAGAGTGCGAGAAATGAGAAGCAGCAGCAGAGTGAAAGGAAACATAGAAGAAGAAAGAGCTAAAAATCAAAGATAGTAAAGAGGGAAGTCATGAAGGAATGAGACAGAAACAGAAAGGAGAAAGAGGAGAAAAGATCAGCCATAGGCAGATTTAAAAGACCTTGATAGAAGATGTATATACAATCCAGATGATAGAACGATACGATTAAAGCAACACCACCCACCTCATTGAGACAAAAATTCAACATACTCATCGAGGTTTCCACACCTGACACCAAGCTTTGAGTCTATGAAATTTCAACGCCATAGCTTTTTCATATTTACTAAACATACAGACAGAATTCCACCATAAGTGTTCAGAGAGCAGATCACCATGCTTCCAATTAGCCAAAATATTGTGTAGCGCGACACCTAACAGAAAATCCAGCAATTTGCTGTAGGCCATGGGAAGACAGATAGAAGGCTCTGCACTTCTCAGGATAACAATCGAATATGAAAGAGGCTGATTGAGATGCAGGATCTTCAATAGAGTGATCCAAATTTGGGCCCAAAAGCTTTGGACATATGGGCAATAGTATATCATGTGTGACAGTGTACCCCTAAGCTCTTGGCACGACCAGCAGGAGTGAGAGGGAAGTAATCCGGCTCTATGTAATTTCCAGGGGGTCCATACCGCCCGGTGTATGAGAAAAAAAGGAGGTCTGCATTAAACTGGAAGAAAGAGAGATGCGCATGGAAACTTGCCAGAACTTACGCCAATTAACTAGCCCTTGTGCAATATTCAGTTCATGGAGCCAGTGAGACTGTAGACCAGTTATGGAAGTTTTGGACTTGGCCAATTTAATGAGTTTGTAAAATCTGGAAGCTAGGTGACCTTGCTCGTCCAGTGTACAATACAGAGTGGCTAGATATGGAAGATCAGATGCCATAAGGGTTGCCAAATCAATATGCTGGAGGGCGTGTCGTAATTGGAGCCAAGCATAGAATTGCGTAGAGGGGAGGCCAAATTTTTGGCGTAGCTGCAGAAAGGATAAAAGCTTCCCATCAACTATAATATCTGCCAAGAACCATATCCCATGCTGTTGCCATATTGGCCAATTAGGCGGCTGGTTTCCGATTCGTATGTTAGGATTACGCCACAAGGGTGCAAATTTAGATTGTTTACAAGAGGGCAAATGGGAGGGTCGAATTCCATCAAATTCTACCATAGCCTGATGCAACGAAGTCATAATAGAATTTGACACAAAATTCGGTGAGAAAGAAATGCTTGAAAAGTATTCTACTGGAGCCGATTTTAAAAGACAGCGCTCTAGGGCTAACCATCTGGGGACATGGATTGCAAATTGAGGAAGAGTATAATAGTGGTAACCTTGTTGAAGGATAAATGCTTGATGGTAAGCATAAAAGTCTGGAAAATTAACCCCTCCGAATTGAGTTGGTTTCTTCAACTTAACCAAAGCAATGCGTGGGGGTTTTTGGTTCCATAAAAAACGGGATAACAGGTGATCTAATTGGTTATAAAAATCTGTAGAAAAAAAATTTGGTATCATAGCAAGGATATATGAAATCCTTGGTGCCAATACCATTTTGATGGTGTGGACAAAATATTTTTATTGATAAAGAAAAGTCACATTACTAAAGTGCTATTGGTTGAGGGACATCACTAATAGATGGAAATAAGAAATATTATAAATATCACGTAAATTATGAATAAAAAAATTAAAAATGGTATATTTACCAGTAAGGCTACTACCAACATATGGTTTAGCCTAATGAAAAATACCGGCCATCAGTGTACATAAAGAAAAGTATATGGTCCCCTGTTTGTCAAGTTTTGTATGTTTGAATACAGCCAGGTAGCTTTTCTGTTATCCAGTCTTGTATGGCCACATAAAGTACTACTTAACCGGATATCTTTAACAGATGACAGCTAAGTAACACTGTCATCAGAAAACAAAATAAAGTTTCCGTGGCTCAATCTCCTTCCTCCCCCACCAAAGCTAATATTAAGGCCCTGTCAGGCTGTACTCTAACCCCCCCCCCCCCGCAAAACCTTTTAACCATTTAAGATGAGCTGGCATTGAATCCTGGTCCTGATTTTAACTTAAACATGGGATCTGACTGCCCCCCCCCTTTCCCCACCCCACAAGGACAAATCAGGATGCCTGCCACCCCCCATCCCCTGCCGATACGCTCAGGTTTATGCTTCCAGCGCAGCCTCTGTCACAGAGGGTCCCTCGCTCCCAGCTAGGCTAAAAATGATATTGGGGGGAGGATTGGGGGGGGGCAGGCACCCTGATTCATCCTTGTGAGGGGGAGGGGTGAAGGGTGGGAGGCAGTCAGATCCCATGTTTAAGTTAAAATCTGGACTGAATTTCAATGTTTACAAAGATATTTTTTGGGGTGGGGGGGGGGGGGTCATTTAGAAGAGTACAGCCTGACAGGGCCTTAGTTCTAGGTTTGGTGGAGAAGGAAGAGAATTGAGAATTTCCTGATGACAGCGCCACTTAACCGGATATCTATTTTAAAGGCAGCTGGTTAAGTAGCACTTTATCTGGCCATACAAAGACGCATAGCCAGTTAACCTAGCTGGATATACCCAATATTCAGCTAGGTTAGCCAGATATCTCAGCCCCTTCCTGGAACGCCAAAAAAACACCCCCAAACAAAATTAGTCCATTCTTCAGTTTAAGGGAAGAAAAGGTGTCCAGGAATAGCAGCAAGCCAAAGGAGAAAAGCTGGAAAGATATGTGCACAAATGCTCATAGTCTGAGCAACAATGCTCCAGATCTGCAATCCCTAATAGTGAAGATGGATTTGGATATTTTTGCTATCACAGGTAGGGGTGTGCATTCGTTTTCGCCGTATTGGCGATCTGCAACGAATATTGCACTATTCGTAGTATTCGTGGGGAAGCGAAACGTATCGCGATTCCCCACGAATACACGAATCTTCGCCGAATTATACGGCCACCTAAATAAAAATTTAAACAAACCCCCCACCCTCCTGAACCCCCCCAAGACTTACCAAAACTCCCTGGTGGTCTAGCGGGGGTCCGGGAGCCATTCCCTACACTCACACCCTCGGTGCCGGTTTCATCATGGCGCTGATAGCCTTTGTCACAGGGGCTACCGGTGCCATTGGTCAGCCCCTGTCACATGGCTATCAGCGCCATCTTGTGCTCCTACCATGTGACAGGGGCTGACCAATGACACCGGTAGCCCCTGTGACATAGTATGGGCAAAGGCTATCGGCGCCATTTTGAGTACTGGCATCGGACGGCTGGAGTGCAGGAGGTCGCTCCGGGACCCCCGTTGGACCCCCAGGGACTTTTGGCCAGCTTGGGGTGGGCCTCCTGACCCCCACAAGACTTGCCAAAAGTCCAGCGGGGGTCCGGGAGCGACCTCCTGCACGCCGTCCGTCCGATGCCAGAACTCAAAATGGCGCCGATCGCCTTTGCCCTCACTATGTCACTGGCACCGATGGTCGGCCTCTGTGACATAGTGAGGGCAAAGGTGATTGGCGCCATTTTGAATACTGGCAGCAGATCGCCTTTGCCCTCACTATGTCACAGGGGCCAACCATCGGTACCTGTGACATAGTATGGGCAAAGGCTATCAGCGCCATTTTGAGTACTGGCATCGGACTGCCGGCGTGCAGGAGGTCACTCCCGGACCCCCGCTGGACTTTTGGCAAGACTTGTGGGGATCAGGAGGCTCCCCCCAAGCTGGCCAAAAGTCCCTTGGGGTCCCGGAGCGACCTCCTGCATGCCGGCCATCCGATGCCAGTACTCAAAATGGCGCCAATAGCCTTTGCCTATACTATGTCACAGGGGCTACCGGTACCATTGGTCAGCCCCTGTCACATGGTAGGAGCACAAGATGGCACCAATGACCATGTGACAGGGGCTGACCAATGGCACCGGTAGCCCCTGTAACAAAGGCTATCGGTGCCATGATGAAACCGGCACCGAGGGTGTGAGAGTGCAGGGGATGTCTCCCGGACTCCCCGCTGGACCACCAGGGAGTTTTGGTAAGTCTTGGGGGGGGGGGGGGGGTCAGGAGGGTGCGGGGTTATAGTTAATTTAAATTTTAGCTGGGACACGAATAGAAATTGCCGTATTAATGCATCGGGGCACCATAGGCCGAATGCAATGGATCTGCTCCCCGACGAATCCGAATCACGAATGCAACATATGGCGTCCCTCTGCACATCCCTAGTCACAGGCACACTGTTCAGTGAGTCTAATGAATGGGATACAGCCACCCAGACTATAACCTCTTAAGGAAGGATAGAGTTGTCAGAAAAGGGGTGGGTAGTTCTTTAACTCAAAAGCAATATCAACTGAATCACAGGGGGCATTGGGAAAGGAGGACATGCTATGGACTATTTAAAAAAAAAAAAAAAAATAGATGATGCCACTTCCAGTAACACTGATGTGGTCTATAGGTTTCTGAATCAGAAGAACTGGAGAGAGATCTGGTTGAAGACATCCAATAGGTGGGAAGGAAGAGAGAAGTGTTGCTCACTGGAGATTTTAATCTGCCAGCTGTGACTTGGAATATTCCTCTTGCAGATCTGTAAGAAGTAGAAAGATTGTGGATGCCCTTCAAGGTGCTCAGCTTAGGAAAATGGTGATGGAATCCATGAGGAGAGGAGCAGTACTGGACCTGGTGCTAACAAATGAGAGTGTCTCTCTAGTGTCTGGGTAAATGTCCCTCTGAGCACCAGTGATCATCACATAGTACAGTGGCCAACATGGTCAGACATCACAAGAAGATCAAAGTCCTGGATTTTAAAAATATAGACTTTGTTAAAATAGAGAAGTACTTTAGATGGGGGTGAAAATGGGTGATGTGGAACGAAGAGCCAAATTGAAAGGAGAAATAATAAAGGCAACACATCTTTATGTAAGAAAAGGAAATAAAAGAGGAAAAGGAAACCAATATGGTTCTCCAAATAAGTGGATGAAAAATAAAGGCAAAAAGATCAGCATTAAAAGTACAAAGGAAATAAGAAAAGAGGAACACAGGGAAGAATATTTGGTGAAGCTGAAAGAGACAAGGGAAAACAAAATCAGGATAGCAAAAGTTCACATGGAAGAAAGGATTGGCAAAGTGGTAATGTGAGGTGACCAAACATTTTTCAGATATATCAGAAGGCCAAAGGTGGTATTGTAAAACTGAAAGCAGACAGAGGTCATTGTGAGGCGAAAGATGAGGAAAATCAGAAATATTAAACAAATACTTCAGTTTGGTGATCACTAGAGAAGACCTTGGTGGAGGAGCACTGCTGGATTGCAATAGTAAGGATGGGATTAAGGTAGATACAACCCCATTTAAAGAAAAGAGTGACTGTAATTAGCAAACCTGAAAGTGAATAAAACCAGGGGGCCTACTGAGATACATCTCATAATACTAAGGAAGCTTGAGGTGCTGGCAGGTCCGCTGAAAGACTTGTTGAACAGATCATTGGAAAAGGGTGTGCTGCTGCAAGACTGGAGAAAGGTGATTGTGGTTCTGCATCATGAAAGTAGTAGCAGAGAGGAAGTGTTGCGGTCTCCACCGCTTCCCCCCGCTTAGGGCTCAACCTTGCCTATCTCCGCTTCAGGAAACGCCGCGTTCCGCCTGCTCTGGACCCCGGGGGCTTCTCTCACTCCATGTGGCGGCCGCCATTACGTGCCTGCTTTTCCTCCGTCTCGCGCATGCGCGAGGACACCCGTCTTAAGCGCTCAACTCCCGGAAGCCTGGCCCTGCCCGTGCTGATGACGTCACGCCCAAGTCCCAATATAACCGGCACTCAAACTCTCTCTCATTGCCTTGCAACGAGGTTCACAACTGCATAGTTGTTCTTAGTTGCGTTCCTGGTGATCTCCACGTTTCCTGCCTCTGACCCCGGTTTGCTTCCGACTCCGCTTCAGCCTGCTGCCTGCCTCTGACTCCGATTTGCTACAGACTCTGCTTCAGCCTGCTCCAGCTCCGGTTTGCTACAGACTCCGCTTCAGCTTACAGCCTGCTTCAGCCTCCGGATTTCTACAGACCCCGCTTCAGCTTACCGCCTGCTTCAGCCTCCAGTTTGCTACAGACTCCGCTGCCGCCCGCTGCCCTGTCTTCAGCTGGCCCTCGGCCCTGTACTGCTGGTTCCCTGCTTCCCGGGTACCTTGGACTTCCTCTCCTTTCTGTTTACTCTGGTCCCGGCCTAAGCCCATCTCTGCCTCTGGACTCTCTGCCTATACTCCGTGCCGAGGTCCCAGTGCCCTACGGGCTCCTCCTGGGTGGTTCCTGGTTCCCGGGTGAACACCTCCTGCCTGTGGCTCCGCCTCCCGGCCTACCCCGTCACCCTAGGTAGGCCGGCCCAAGGGTCCACTACCTTGCCTGCAGTGTCCGACTGCAACAGGAAGCTGGAAACTACAAGCCAATTAGCTTTACCTCACTAATGGGAAAAGTTATGGAGACACTGCTGAAGAAAAGGATGGTCAATTATCCACAATCCAGTAGGTTGCAGGATCTGAGGCAATATGGTTTTACTAGAGGAAGGTCATGTCAAATGAATCAGATTTTTTTTTTTTATTTGATGACTTGAAAATTAGATCAAGGAAGAGCACTTGATGTGATTTATCCAGATTTCAGCAAAGCTTTTGATACTGTATATGCTAAGAAGTGTAAATAAAGCTTTGAGAAGAAATGCTGCAGTCTTGTCTGGATTCTGTCTCCAGCCTGAAAGTTACTCAGTTATCCCACAATCTCGTATAGGAGACTCATGAACAAAATGAGAATCCTGGGAGTGGGTCCCAAGACGTTGAAATGGATTACAACTTGGTTGACTGACAGACGTCAGTGAATAGTGGTAAATGGAACCTACTTTGAGGAGAGAAGAATGATAAGTAGAGTGTCTCAAGGATCGGTTCTGGGGCTGATTCTGTTCAATATCTTTCTGAACAATATAGCGGAAGGGGTTAGAAGGAAATGTTTAGTGTCATCTGCAGTAAAGACAAAGATCTGCAACAGAGTGGACATACCTGAAGGCATACAGAGAACGAGAAGTGACCTAAGAAAGCTTGAGGAATGGTCAAAGGTTTGGTAGGCGAGATTCAATTCCAAGTACAGAGAAATAAAGGTTAAGAAATAAAAACAAACACAAAAAGAATACATACAGTATATATTCATATTGGTTTTACTTGTTAGCCTTTATTTCTGTACATTCAAGTGGACTAATATGGCAGCCAAAACAATTTATCCAAGAGGTGCAAAGTAATGCATTTGGGATGCAGTAATCCAAAGGAACTGTATGTGAAA
This sequence comes from Rhinatrema bivittatum, assembly GCF_901001135.1. Classification (NCBI taxonomy): domain Eukaryota; kingdom Metazoa; phylum Chordata; class Amphibia; order Gymnophiona; family Rhinatrematidae; genus Rhinatrema; species Rhinatrema bivittatum. The sequence continues at coordinate 368,733,240 of NC_042618.1, forward strand.
GGGGGATGAAAGACTGAAGTGCAAGAACCTGGTGATAATGTCTGATGATTTGAAGACAGCAAAACAATGTGACAAGGTGGTGACTAAGACCAAAGGTATGCTGGGCTGCATAGAAGGGAAGCATTAATCACCAGGAAAAAGGAAGTGGTAATGCCTCTGTACAGGTCTTTGGTGAAGTCTCAAATAAAGTTCTGTGTTCAATTCTGGAGACCATATCTCAAAAAGGATAGTCTAGATGAACGTGACAGAGAGAAAGCTAATCAATATTGTGTGGGGTCTGTACTGAAAGACTTATGAAGTGAGATTGGAGGACCTAAATATTTATAAACTGGAAGAGAGGAGTTATAGACTTTTAAATTCCTGAAAGGCATTAATGAAGAACAAGAATCCAACCTTGTCCAATGGAAAGAAAGCTGAATAACTAAGGATGATGATATGAAATTCCAAAGAGTCATTAAATGAAACTCAGGAACATCATTAGGAAATATTTCTGCCCAGAAAGGGTGGTGAATGCATGGAAAGCCTACCCAGAGGAGGTGGTGAAGACAAGAATGGTAATGGAATTCATAAGTGTGTGGGATTAATATAGAGGATCCTTAGTGGCTAAAGGATGGAAATAAAGATGGGGTAACCTGCATGGAGTGGCAACAAATAAACAAATACATAAATAAATAGATGAGTAAGGAACATTGTTTTCCCTGTCGACAAGCAAGATAAAATCAGCCACAATCAATCAGTGGGGAGTCCAAAGCTGAGGGTTGCTTTGCGGAGCTAATAATAATCCACAGGACCCCACCAGTGTACAGTGGATTACTGGGTGAACAGGCTGTGCAAATCTGCTTGTCCAATGGTAGTGGTATATTTGGGAAATGGAGTCCAGACAGCACTGGGATGTGAATTGAAGACAAGCAGTACCTTTATGCATGCCTTCAATAGAAAAATCACTCTGGCAAGTCACTGAAATTGCCATGGTTTCAGTTGAGTCCTGAAAGAGCCCATTTATCTGTAAACCAGCCAGTGCATAGCAACATGCTATACAGGCTTCTAGCCAATTTAAAAAGGCTCTTTTGGCAACTGCCTTTCCCAATCTGTTGGGGTCAAAGGACAAGAATAGCTGAGAAGCTTGACAGTGATGTTGAGTACTCTAAGTAATATGCTAAGGCTCTTTTACAGTTCAAGGAGTGAAGAGCCTGTTCTTTATTTGCATGCAGTTTTGGAAAGAATATAGGCAGTACAATCGACTGGATGATGTGGAACACAGATGCTACTTTTGTAAGGAACTCTTCAGTCATTCATCAAAACGGATTATCGCGGGTGTTAGGGCCCTAATGCTCACAGTAACACCATTATAATATAAATAAGGACTGTTGAATGTATGATGCAATCTATGACAATTCTTCAAAGTAACATCATCTTATACCATCAATGTTTGCTGTAGCCCATTAGTAAGCTAGATAATGAGACCTCATATATACTATGGCAGGGTACTAGTGGATTAGTCCCTGAATGCCAATAGTTCAATAATGCGGTGATAAATTCTGCATACACCGTCACAAAATTATAATCATAGGTCTCACAGAACGATCGGAGTACCGGCAACGTGTTGTCAGTTACTGGAAATTATAGACAGTAGAAAGGATAAACACTTATCGTAGCTTATGTGTGGTTGCAGTCAGGGACTGGCGTATTGGCCCGACACGGCTCGTGTTTCTGGGGAACCTTCTTCAGGGGCCGCAGTGTGCCAGTGCTGCAATACAATGAGGCAAAGTTAACTCATCTCATGTTCAAGACAATCGCAGTATATGCTGTTAGATGCCATAAACTTACTATTTTCCAGACTGCCCGCTTTTTCTGCTACTTGGCTGCAGCGTTATTTCGGCAGCAGGATCCGCCATTTTAAATTACTAATTATATACCTACCGCTGTGGGCGGGATCAGGTAGCAATGACGTCAAAACAATTAGCTAAAACAGGAAACTAAATGAGTGAAACCCATTCAACAGAGTCATTGAGACCGAGAGGTGTTACGGACATTAAGGTGAAAATCCACCACTGTTCACGGAGGTTGAGTATTTGTTTAATATCACCTCCACGTGGACTAGGTAAAATCTGTTCAAGGATGGTCCATCGTAATTGGTCGAAAGTGTGGCCAGTTGCCATACAATGATCTACCATCGGTGCTTCCACTTTCTCCGTGTTTAGGCGGCTACGGTGTTCAAAGAGCCGCGTTTTAATTTTTCTACTCGTGCGGCCAATATATATTAAACGACAGGGACATTCGATTAAGTATATCACAGAAGTGGAGTTGCAAGATGTCTCAGAATTTTTATAATAGATGCGACCTGTGTGGGGATGTTTCCATGAGGATCCCTCTATCGTGATAGGACACATTTCACAGTTTCCACAGCCGCGATGGCTACCTGGCTGTCTTGTAGGGTTCCATGAAGTGACAGTAGCGTGTACAACAGAGTCCTTTAGATTCTTACCGCGTTGGTATGCAAAGAGTGGGTATTCAGAAAAAATCGGATGCAATTGCAAGATGTGCCAATGTTTTTTTATACTTTGCATTATTAAGTAGGATTTATCTGTGTGTGTGAGTACACAGATGTCAGTTGTGACTGGAGAGCGTGTTTTGTACTGCAGAAGAGCTGTCCTCGGCGAATGCCATGCTCTTTTAAATGCTGTATATACTGCACTATAAGGATAACCTCTCAAGAAAAACCTTTCTGCAAGACTCCCTGCTTGTAGTTTAAAATCTCTGTCCGATGAACACAAACGTCTGAGTCTAAAAAATTGACTGACCGGAAGACCCCGTTTAAATGCTGTCGGATGAAAGCTGTGGTATCTAAGTAAGTTGTTTCTTTCAGATTCCTTACGATGAATCGAGGTGTGTAATTGCTGATGCTGAACCGTGATTGCTATATCCAGAAATGATATGTGTGTGTCACTATATTGTGTGGTAAATTTCAGATCTTGATCCACTGTATTGATCCAGGAAATGAATCTCTGAAGCAATGCTACATCTTGGTCCCAAAGGATGAGAAGATCATCTATGTAACGGATCCAAAGTGTCACAGAACTGAACCAACCGGAACTGTAGATGTGTAGTCTTTCAAATCTATCCATCACTAAATTGGCAATAGAAGGGGCTGCCGACGACCCCATTGCTATGCCATGGACTTGGAGATAAAATTGAGCATTAAATGAAAAGTAGTTATTTTGAATAACTAATTTAGCTATTTCAAATACAAACCAGAACGGGATTCTGGAGCCTTCCATGTTGCTTTTCAAAGTTTCTTCAATGGTCAACAGGGCTGTAGAATGGGATACATTAGTGTACAATGAAACAACATCCATCGTAACCAAAATTGTGGTCTCTGATAAAGTTGAATAATCCGCCAATTTATTAAGAACGGCCGTTGAATCTTGAACATATGCCTTCATCTTTTGAACGTGAGGTTTAAGAAATTTATCAAGGAACATAGCTAGTGGTTCCAGAAGGGACCCGTTGCTTGACACGATTGGTCACCAACAGATTATTCCCCGTGGCTTACGGGTGAATAAATCCCCGCTAGTCTTTAGGGAAGATGAAGCCTTTATAACACGCTGGGTTTCGATTTTAAATAAGTGTTCCATAGACCTCATGGTGCTTATAGTGGAACGCACGAAGGCATCTATCGAAGAAACTACAGGGAAAATATCATCACTCAAAGAACAGATTATTCAAGAATTTTCAGCGGAACATCTTCAAGAAATCATAGACAAAAATAACAACAAATTAGATGAATTTAAATCTTCTATAAAACAATTAAAATTGAAGACCCTTAAAAGGGACGAAGATGACTATGCAACGAATAATGTATACCGTTGGCTCAATAAAGAAGACAACCAGGCTGGCAAAAAAGTTTATTTTGAAGACTCTGAAGGAAGTGGATCGACTGAATCCGATGAGGGAGAGCCCGCGAGATACGTGAAGAAAGGCCCGCAATCACAGCCTTTTTTAGGTCGAGGCCGTCGAGGAAGGTGGCAGCGCTCGACCCAACGCAAACCATACCGGACAGACCCAGTCATACAAGCATACATGCATCGCAACGAGACATCAACTTACCCACAGGAGGGCCCCCAAACACGATCGAGGACCCGTTACGATCCGCAATTATAAATTTATCTGATCGCAGTCTCACTAAAACACAAGAACAAGTGCTCAATTTGGGGCTATCCTTTGTCCCATATCAGCGACATGACCCTTTCCAAAGTCGCATTATGCTAACAAAATTCATTTGCAAATTAAACTCTACTGTACAACTAATGAAATTCCCAGCGATAACTTGTCAATTGTTAGAGGCAAGTCTAAATGGACACCTCCGGGTCCCCTTGATCATCACATTAGTACATTTCGTGACCTTATCCTTAAGGACATTGAAGTCTTTGAAAGTACCAAAATTCATCCTTATATCAATTTTTCCCATCAGGACCGGCAAGCATTACGATCTTTGGCCTCAGATTCGGAGACTATCATTAAACCCGCGGATAAGGGGGGCAGTATCGTTATGATGAATCGGGACCAGTATATATCAAAACTTACAGCCCATCTCACGGACTCAAAATATTACAGAATTTTACAAGAAGACCCGACTGTAGAATTTTCTCACATCATTGAGATGCTGTTAGAAGAGAAAGTGACACCCTTCCTTACTCGCAAAGAGAGGAATTTTTTACTCCAACAACATCCGCGGATCCCTGTAATGTACGGGGTACCGAAGGTTCACAAATCTATGACCGACCCTCCGTTGAGACCAATCGTGTCAAGCAACGGGTCCCTTCTGGAACCACTAGCTATGTTCCTTGATAAATTTCTTAAACCTCACGTTCAAAAGATGAAGGCATATGTTCAAGATTCAACGGCCGTTCTTAATAAATTGGCGGATTATTCAACTTTATCAGAGACCACAATTTTGGTTACGATGGATGTTGTTTCATTGTACACTAATGTATCCCATTCTACAGCCCTGTTGACCATTGAAGAAACTTTGAAAAGCAACATGGAAGGCTCCAGAATCCCGTTCTGGTTTGTATTTGAAATAGCTAAATTAGTTATTCAAAATAACTACTTTTCATTTAATGCTCAATTTTATCTCCAAGTCCATGGCATAGCAATGGGGTCGTCGGCAGCCCCTTCTATTGCCAATTTAGTGATGGATAGATTTGAAAGACTACACATCTACAGTTCCGGTTGGTTCAGTTCTGTGACACTTTGGATCCGTTACATAGATGATCTTCTCATCCTTTGGGACCAAGATGTAGCATTGCTTCAGAGATTCATTTCCTGGATCAATACAGTGGATCAAGATCTGAAATTTACCACACAATATAGTGACACACACATATCATTTCTGGATATAGCAATCACGGTTCAGCATCAGCAATTACACACCTCGATTCATCGTAAGGAATCTGAAAGAAACAACTTACTTAGATACCACAGCTTTCATCCGACAGCATTTAAACGGGGTCTTCCGGTCAGTCAATTTTTTAGACTCAGACGTTTGTGTTCATCGGACAGAGATTTTAAACTACAAGCAGGGAGTCTTGCAGAAAGGTTTTTCTTGAGAGGTTATCCTTATAGTGCAGTATATACAGCATTTAAAAGAGCATGGCATTCGCCGAGGACAGCTCTTCTGCAGTACAAAACACGCTCTCCAGTCACAACTGACATCTGTGTACTCACACACACAGATAAATCCTACTTAATAATGCAAAGTATAAAAAAACATTGGCACATCTTGCAATTGCATCCGATTTTTTCTGAATACCCACTCTTTGCATACCAACGCGGTAAGAATCTAAAGGACTCTGTTGTACACGCTACTGTCACTTCATGGAACCCTACAAGACAGCCAGGTAGCCATCGCGGCTGTGGAAACTGTGAAATGTGTCCTATCACGATAGAGGGATCCTCATGGAAACATCCCCACACAGGTCGCATCTATTATAAAAATTCTGAGACATCTTGCAACTCCACTTCTGTGATATACTTAATCGAATGTCCCTGTCGTTTAATATATATTGGCCGCACGAGTAGAAAAATTAAAACGCGGCTCTTTGAACACCGTAGCCGCCTAAACACGGAGAAAGTGGAAGCACCGATGGTAGATCATTGTATGGCAACTGGCCACACTTTCGACCAATTACGATGGACCATCCTTGAACAGATTTTACCTAGTCCACGTGGAGGTGATATTAAACAAATACTCAACCTCCGTGAACAGTGGTGGATTTTCACCTTAATGTCCGTAACACCTCTCGGTCTCAATGACTCTGTTGAATGGGTTTCACTCATTTAGTTTCCTGTTTTAGCTAATTGTTTTGACGTCATTGCTACCTGATCCCGCCCACAGCGGTAGGTATATAATTAGTAATTTAAAATGGCGGATCCTGCTGCCGAAATAACGCTGCAGCCAAGTAGCAGAAAAAGCGGGCAGTCTGGAAAATAGTAAGTTTATGGCATCTAACAGCATATACTGCGATTGTCTTGAACATGAGATGAGTTAACTTTGCCTCATTGTATTGCAGCACTGGCACACTGCGGCCCCTGAAGAAGGTTCCCCAGAAACACGAGCCGTGTCGGGCCAATACGCCAGTCCCTGACTGCAACCACACATAAGCTACGATAAGTGTTTATCCTTTCTACTGTCTATAATTTCCAGTAACTGACAACACGTTGCCGGTACTCCGATCGTTCTGTGAGACCTATGATTATAATTTTGTGACGGTGTATGCAGAATTTATCACCGCATTATTGAACTATTGGCATTCAGGGACTAATCCACTAGTACCCTGCCATAGTATATATGAGGTCTCATTATCTAGCTTACTAATGGGTTACACAGTAACACCATAACACATGCGATAAATATCGCATCGTGCGGCGCAAATGCAAATTTTACAAATATTCAAAGGAGCAGGATCAATGAAAATGAGGGGCATTATCGCACTGTGCAATAATGTAATGCACACTATCGCCGGAAATAACTACACCTTGTTTTCCTGGCAATATGCCCGAAACACCATTTGCAATAAATATCACAAATTCTGTTTTGGGTATTTTTGGGACAAGAGAGAGAGCGACAGCGAGAGCAAGCACGCAAGAGAGAGAGCCTGAGCTTCTGGGATGTCACACATAGGGGAAGATTTTCAAAGGGTTACAGGCGTAATCCTTTAAAAACCCTCCTGCGCGTGCCGAGCCTATTTTGCATAGGCTCGGCGGCGCGTGCAAGCCCCGGGACGCGCGTATGTCCCAGGGCTTTGAAAAAGGGGTGGGAAGGGGGCGGGGCGTGGCGCCAGTCCGGGGGTGGGACTGAGGCCTCTGGCACAGAGGCTGTGCCAGGGGATGGTGCACTGGCAGCCCGCTGGCACGCGCAAGTAACTCCTGAAACAAAGGTGGGGGAGGATTTAGGTAGGGTTGAGGGGTGGGTTAGACAGGGGAAGTTGGGGGGGAGCGGAAGGAAAGTTCCCTCCGAGGCCACTCCGATTTCTGAGGCCGCTCCTTTAGCGTATCCTGAACACATAGAAGACAGGTTGCTTGGAGGTATGAGTTGTGATGATAGGCCCATGACCAGATCTGCAAGGCCTCTTCACAGAGGGTGTAGGAGCCTGCACTTCCTTGCTGGTTTATATAAAACATGGCCATTTGATTGTCTGTTTGGATTAAGATTGTCCTGACCAACAGCAGGTGAAAAAAAAAAAGCTCAACACCTAATGGATGGCCCACAGTTCCAGCAGGTTGATCTGCAGATGATTTTCTGCTTTGGACCACACTCCTTGGGTTCATGAAGCACCAGTGTGAAGCCCCCCAACCCTTGGTGGAGGTATTGGTAGACAGCACCACTTAATGTGCTGGGGCATGCAACAGAAGTCCTACAGCCAGAACCTCTGGGTTTCTCCACCACTGCAGAGATGCCTGAAACTCAGGGATTACTGATACCTCATTACAATATACATTACATTAGATTTGCCATACTGGGTCAGACCAAAGATTCAGTATCCTGTTTTCAACCATGGCTAATCCAGTTGATAAGTACCTGGCAGGATCCCAAGGGGTAGATAATTCCATGATGCTTATCCCAGGGATAAGAAGTGGATTTCTGCAACTCAACCTTAATAATGATGTATGGACTTTTCCTCCAGTAACTTGTCCAAACCTTTTTTAAATGCAGCTATACTACTAGCTTTCACCACATCCTCTCGCAATGAATTCTAGAGATTAATTATGTATTGAGAAAAAAATATGTTTCTTATTAGTTTTAAATGTATCACCTAGTAACTGCATTGTGTGTCCCCTAGTTTTTGAAATATTTGAAAGAGTAAACAACTGATTAATGTTTATTCGTTCCACTGCACTCATTATTTTATAGACCTCTATCATATTTCCCCCCTCAGTCCAGGCTGAAAAGTTCTAACTCTTTAGCCTTTCCTCATAGGGGAATAATTTCATCCCTTTTATCATTCTGGTTGCCCTTCTCAGTACCTTTTCTAATTCTACTATATATTTTTTTGAGATGTGATGACCAGAACTGCACACAGTACTCAAGATGAGGTTGCATCATGGAGCAATGGAAAGGCATTATGATATTCACTCTTATTTTCCATTCTTTTCCTAAAGATTCTTAGCATTTTATTTGCTTTCTTGACTGCTGCTGCACACTGAGCCGAAGATTTCAACATAACAATAATGCCTGGATCCCTTTCGTGAATGGTGACTAATGTTTAACCTTCCATAGTGTAGCTATAATTTGGTTTACTTTTCCCTAAGTGCATCTCTTTGCATTTGTCCACATTAAATTTCATTTGCCATTTGAATGCCCAGTCTCCTAGTTTTGCAAGGTCCTCTTGCAATTTCTCACAATCCTCTTGTGATTTAACAATTTTGAATAATGCTGTCTCATTGGCAAATTTGATCACTTTAATCGTTCCCATTTCCAGGTCATATAGAAATATATAAAAAAGCAGTGGTCCCAGAATTGATCCCTGGGGCACTCCGCTATTCACCTTTCTCCATTTAGCCCTACTCTCTGTTTTCAATCTTTTAACCAGTTCCCAATCCACAATAGGCCAGTGCCTCCTATCGCATAACTTTAATTTAGTAAGAAATCCAGATACGCTAACTATGTCAACTGGCTCCCTTTTATCCATGTTTATTTACACCCTCAAAAAATGTAGCAGATAGGTGATGCAAGCCTTCCCTTGGCTAAATCCATGTTGACTCTGTCCTATTAAACTATGCCTACATATATGGATTTTATTCTTTATAACAGTTTCCATGATATTTCCCGGCACTAAAGTCAGGCTCACCGGTCTATAGTTTCCCAGATCACCCCTGGATCCCTTTTTAAATATAGGGGTTACATTGGCCATCTTCCAATCTTCAGGTACATCGGATGATTTTAATGATGTGTTACAAATTTTTACTAATAGGTCTGAAATTTTATTTTTTAGTTCTTTCAGAACTCTGGGGTGTATACCATCCAGTCCAGATGATTTACTATTCTTCAGTTTGTCAGTCAGGCCTATCACATCTTCCAGGTTCACCATGATTTGGTTCAGTTGATCTGAATAGTCAGCAATGAAAACCTTCTCTGGAACAGGTATCTCTCCAATATCCTCTTCAGTAAGCACTGAAGCAAAGAAATAGTTTAATCTTTCCGTGATAGCCTTATCTTCTCTAAGTGCCCCTTTAACCCCCTTGATCATCCAACAGTCCAACCAACTCCCTTGCAGGCTTTCTGCTTCGGACATATTTTAAAAAGTTTTTATTGTGAGTTTTTGCCTCTGTGGCCAACTTTTCAAATTTTCTCTTAGCCTGTCTTATCAATGTCTTACAATTAACTTGCCAATGCTTTTTCCTATTTTCTTCTGATGGATTCTTCTTCCAATTTTTGAATGAAGATCTTTTGGCTAAAATAGCCTCTTTCACCTCACCTTTTAACCATGTCTGTAATCATTTTGCCTTCCTTCCACCCTTCTTAATGCATAGTGTTTGTAATAGCAACTCTAATACATCTGGTCTGTGCTTCTAGGATGGTATTTATTTATTATTATTTTTTTTTTAACAATGTCAATGCCTGCTGCACTTTTTTTTTTTTTTTTTACTGTTGTAGCTGCACCTATCAGTTTTTTTTCTATTTTTCTCATTTTATCTAGAGCTGTGGATTTACATACTGTCCCCTTTCCTGGCTGACTTTCTAACTTTCTCTGTTCTGATTTTCCAGTCATTTGTTTCACAATCCTAAAACGTTCATGAGGCTTGTTAAAGGATTTTTAAATTTTGTGATTGAAAAAAAAAAAAAAGGTTTTGGCAACTCCCAGTGCTCTAGTATATTGTCAAATGAAATCTTTATAGGCTTTTCTATTTATTAAATCTTTACATTTCAGTCATTTCCTCTCTACTCTCTGCTTTTTCCTTTTATATACTATGATTTCCTTGGTAAACAATAGAAACTCTTTACAGCTCTCTTCTTCGTGCCTCCCCTCTGGCACCTTGGACTTCCGCATCATGCTCAGACCATGACCAGTGATGGATCTGAAAACAGGCGCCAACAAGGGGGGGGGGGGGCCTTCCCAGTTGATTTATGGGAAGAAAGGGGAAGGCTGACTCCCAATGTGACTAATACTTCTTAAGGCACTAAGAGCCCGAGGAGACCTTGATCTGGGAAGTGATTGTGCTGCCCACCCTTGAGCCAAAGCTTTGGGACCCTACCTGGGACTGAATTCTAGAGATCTTCCATCTTACAGGCACAGGTCTGAAGTGCCCAAAGAGACGTCCTGACACAATTGGAGCAATTTTAGAACATTGTTGTCTGGTCTCACGCAATGAAAGCACTCCGTGTGGGTGTCCATGATGGACATATGGTGCCCACAACCGCAGCTTTTGAAACTGCGGGTTTCTTTGCATTGCAAAATTTCACTTTGAGAGACAGACTGGGAATCCAGTTGTGCAATAGCTAGATGAAGAAAGCCTGAGGGGCTCACAAGGCAACAACTGCACATTGGAACTCCCATGCACGCTTAGAAAGACTTCTGCGTTCTGAGAGCTGGGTCCATGCTGGTGGTATTTGATGTTATTTACTGGTTAAGGCTGATTTAATCCTGTTTGTCGACAGTGAACACCAATTCAGATATGCTTACCCAAAAAGCCATATTTTAAATAGTATGTCAAAAGATTTGCAGACCAGAACAGCAAATTTCTTTAGGAACTGAATTTTTTCAACAAAGGACCTGTGTATGAAAAAAGTTTGCTTCTGCCTGACTGTCAATCTTATTTCTTTTTAAGGATATTTAAGGACCTTTGTTTTCAGTTTTTACTTTATTTTTCCTGGGAATTTCAATATTATAATTAAAAAATTAAGTGGAAAATGACTTGTCCACTAATTGTTCTAATGTTCATTACAGTTATTTTTTCACTGATTATTTTTTTTGTTAAATATTGAAATTTTCAGGAAAAATAAAATAAAAACTGAAAATGAATGTCCCTAAGGATATTACAATGCCTGGCACCAAATACAGATGAACCTAAAAAATTTCAATTTTTTCACATTTTAAGAACTTCTACACTAAACAGCCTCTAGCTCCAGAAGATCTGCATTTTGTGGTTGGCACCTCACTTGAATTACAGCAGTACAGCTCTAATACTGTCTAGGGACACAGGGAAGCTAGGAGTCAAGTAAGGGCAATGATGTTTTGTTGCTGGCATCTGTTGTACTGTAATACTGCTTCCCTCATTTGTCCCTTGGTTTATCAAAAGTTTTCTTCCATCTTATGCTTAGAGGAGGAAAATAAACTCTGGCAACAGAAGGCTCATAGTATCTTGGTGCCAGAATCAGCTACCCTATCCTGTTGGGATACAGATGCGAGCAACTGTGACATCTTCATTACTGTAAATGGAATCTGTTATGGGTTTCCTGCTGCATCACACAGGGGGCTCACAGACTTCTGCAGTAATCTGTACTTTTACATTGGCTGGCACTATAGTTCAGAAGTCAAAACATACAATTTACGGTACTTGGCAACTTACAAGTTTATACTATCCATGTTTGATACTATTTACCAACATTTCAACACTAGCTCAAGGTTACAACAAAGAAAAAAGTAGTACATCAACAAAACTGGACATGTGTGTAACTTTCAGCTTGCTGAATGTTTTTAATTAACTGAGCTGCTTTATAATTTTATTTATTTTTTACCTTGGCTTAAATGATAAAATATATTTTCTATTAGGAAAAAAAATATTTTTGTCCTATCACCAGCATATTTTGCACCTAAAAACTGATCTAAACATTCAAATTCTAAAAAATGCTCTGCAAAAAGAAAACTGCAGATACATTTTCATTTTTAACATAAAAGATGTATTAAAACTTGTGCTTAAACCATAAGCTTCCCTTATAAATCTAAACAGCAAAGGTATTGATTACATTTTTAATATAATAAGAAATGGACATAATTATGGTAACCTTCATATTATAACAATTGTGTTCATGCATGTTAGTGCACCTAAACATTTGATGCAGCTTTTTCTGCTAATAGCAGCTTATATCTGTTCTATGGTAGGATGGAATGAGAACATTTGCTGCACACTAGCTCGGCCTGTCAAAAGTAGATAGGAGGGAACTTTATTTATTAAATATCCATTTTTAAAAAGTAAAGTATAATTCTTTTTTTGCTTCAGTATGTGTTAGGTGGATAAGCTCTATTCCATGGCGTAAAAATGGGAGATGGTCAGATTAGGAGACTAAACCTTTGTAGTTATATGCATTAAAAATGTTCAAAATCTGGAAATGTAAGTAAAGCAAAGAGGAAAGCTGAACATAGTGAAAACTGGTGCACTGCTCGCCCACCTTTGTATCGAAGACAGCACTTGATTATTATGGTGGTTTATAAAACATATGCCATTCAGAGGTAGAAGCACAATAGATGTCATTACATAAGGACTGTTGCGCCGGAGGTGGACCCTTGGGCTGAGGTGCGGTTGACGCAATCCGTAGGAGGAATCCTATGGGTCCCCATCGTCGGCAGGTGGAGTGGGCTGAAGAATGGAGGTCGGCTGGCGCTTCACCAATACCAGCCCTTGCTCCCCGCGGGTTGATCCTTTGGGTACCGGGGCCGGCTGGACTTAGGTGGGCCTCCATATGTCGTCGATGGAAGAACTGGTAAAAAGGAGGCGCTAGGGGAAATTGTGCGCCCCTATCGCCTCCTCAGCAGCGGGCACCCAGGAGGGGTCGGCTGTGAGCTAGTTAGGAAAATGGACGCTCAATTTTACAAGCGTCCCTTTTCCTAACCTTTGCACAGCCACAGGTTAGGAAAAAGGATGCTCGTTAATTGAGCATCCCTTTTCCCTACCTGACCGCCGGCACATTTTTTTTTTTAATGTTGTTTTTTTTCTTAAAATGTCGTCCTCCTTTTTGTTCCTCTGACTTAATATCGCCATGATATTAAGTTGGAGGTAAGCAGAAAATACTGCTTTTCTGTACTTTCTGTACACTTGTTGGGCTGCTCAAAAATTAATGCCTGCTCCAGCATATGTTAATATATAAATTCAATGCTCTAACTACTAGTTTACTGTATACCTCCTCTGCTGCCAGGATAGTAACTTTAAATATTTTTCAAAAGCACACATACATTCAGTCATCTTTGAAATAGAAAGTCTGCCCATCAGTTTTGATTTATGACTTATGATCTGCATGAAGGCTTGAAGAAAAGTGAAGAATGAACACCAGCTGTTTAGCATAAATCCAGAAGTTGCACAAATACTTATTTGATTAATTGGAAGTGAACGTCAAAAGGACTCTTACATCATGGCTTGCAAATATTCTTAAAAGGAAGAACAGCCAGCACTAATAAGAGACCAGTACATACGAGTTCAAAAAGATTGATTGACAACACCTATTGGGTATTAATTTTCTGCAGGTAATATTTTTAAACAAACTAAAATTAAAAAAACACCACAGGTTGGGACTGGCCTGGTGGCTCAATGGCAGTGTGGAAGACAGTGTTAGAGAATGTAAAACTTAATTAGTTGGTGTGGATGGGCAGACTAGACAGGCTGTATGGTCTTTTTCTACTGTCACATTTCTATTTTCTATTGAAGAACTGGGAATGGTACTGAGACAGTGATCACAGTTCCTTGAGGGTAGGGTGTCCCAGCTAATGCTCAATAGTGACACCTATTGGCCAGAACTAGGGTGCACATGTACCAAGTTCCAGTCTGTCTTATGGCCAAGGCCAATCATTGTGAAGACTAAGCTATGGCAAGTTATAAAATAGGGGGGAAATACCCCAGGTGGTTGATAATGATGATTCATGGTACTTTTGTTTAAAGAGGCCAATTTTGATCGAGCTGGAAGTCCAAAGGAACAGGAAGAAAGCAGAGTTGCTTACCTCAATAAGATGCTCTCCGAGGTCAGCAGGATGTCAGTCCTCACACGTGGGTGACATCATCTGATGGAACCTGGTCTGCAAAACTTATGACAAAGTTTCTAGAACTTTGACTGTGCTTCACATGCCATTATGCCACTCATCCACAGGGAGGCCCCTCAGTCTTTATTTTAGCAGAAAAATACCTGAAACCAACTCCATGGAGAGGTGATTGAGTTTTATGAGGATTGACATCCTGCTGTCCTTAAAGAACACCAGTTATATGCTTTCGCCAAGGTCAAGCAAGATGACTGTACACACAGGTAGGGAATCAGTAGCTACTGGTTGTTCCCAACAAATATAGGGAGAAACAAGTGCCTATAGGCACAACAATATTTTTGTTGGCAATAAGCCTTTTACCCATTTTATACTTTACCTAACCTGGAAGGGACAGCCTGAAATAAAGACAGTCCCTAGAAGGGAAAGGAGTTGGATTCTACATCTCAAACAAATTCTTCAGGACAGATTGATCAAATCCATTGTCATGTAGCAATCCCTGTCCAAACAGTAAAGAGATGTGACTGAGTGGAGAGAACTCCATGTTACAGTCTTGCAGATCTTCTCCATGGGGGCTGATTGCAGGTGAGCCACCAAAGCTGCCATGGCTCACTAGATTCAAGCCTACCTGGGTGTAACAAGAGGTGCAATCTGCTAGCCAATTACAGTCTGTTTAACAACAGCTATCCCCAGTTTGCTGGTATCAAAAGAAAGAAAAAGCTGGGTTGGACTTTCTATGGGCTTCAGTCCATGCCAATAGAAGGCCAAAACTCTTTTGCTGTCTAAACTGCATATTGCTTATGCACTATGGTGGTGAAGTGGCCTAGAAAAATATGTTGGAAGGATGATTGACTGGTTACGATGGAATTCCATCATCATTTTAGGCAAGAACTTCGATGGGCACGCAAGACCACCCTATCATGAAAACATTTGGTATAAGGTGGATATGTTACTATAGCCTGAAGCTCACTGACTGAACGCTGAAGTGACCGCTAATGAAAATAAGACCTAGGTCAGGTACTTCAGGTCATAGGAGCTCAAAGGGAGCTTTAATCAGCTGGAACAGAACTATAGTGGAAGGCTTGATGGGAGGCCTGAGGTCCCGCATAAACCAGACAAGTAAAGGCGGTTTAAAGATGGGTTTACCTTCTATATGGTGATGGTAGGCACTAACTGCACTAAGATGAACACTTACTGAGTCGGTCTTGAAGCCAGACTCAGATAGATATAAAATGTAATCAAGCAGATTTTATATGGAGCAGGCAAAATGATATAGGGTCTTAAGCTCACACCAAAAACAAACCTTCCCACTTAAATTTCTAGGACTCTGGTGGAATCCTTTCTTGAAACCAAAAGAACTTGAGACACATCCTAAGGATAGATCAAGGGGGTGCAGGGTCAACCTCTCAATATCCAGATGGTGAGCATCAGAGACCTAATGTTGGAATGGTGCACCCTGCCCTGATCCTGAGTGATGATATCTAGGGAAGTCCCTAGTCTGATTGGTTCCATAATGAACATCTCCCTAAGAAGAGGGAAACAAATATGTCTTGGTCAAAAAGGGGCGACGAGTATCAGATTCCCTGTCTTCTTTGAGCTTCAACAGAGTTTTCGAAACTAGTGTAATCTGAGGATATACATACAGCAGATCCCTGTCCCAATTCAGGGAAAATACATTTGAGACTAGTTTGCTCTGCCCCCCTCTTTCTGTAAGAAACAGATTCATTGCAGATGTGCTCTACTGGCAAAATATCTTACTTGCGGACTATTCATGGGGTTTTGTAGACCAGCTTAATCTGTCTACCAGGACATTCTTCATGCCAGCCATGCAAGTGGCCATGAGAACTATCCCTTGAGAGATGGCCCAGCCAACATGTGGACAGCCTTCTGACACAGGAGTATGATTCTATGCCTCCCTGCTTGTTGATGAAATATATGGCTACCTAGTCTGTTTGATCCAGGATGAACTTGTTAGACACCAATCTCTGAAAACCTTTAGAGCATACCAGATCACCCTTAAATCTAGGAAGTTTATCTGATAGAACTTATCACGAGCAAACCAGAGATGAAGGGTGAAGAGCTCCTCTACACAAGCTCCCCAACCTAGGCTGGATACATCCATTGTGAGGACAATAAGAATATGAGCACTTTGGAAGAGGATACAACTGATCACATTAAAATTGTTCCTCCACCACGACAAGGAGTCCTTGAACAGTTGTGCGACATGAATGTTCTCCCATAGGTCCTGGATGACTTGTAACCACTATGACCAGAAGGTCCTTTAGGCTCTCCTCATATGGAGGCCTGCCAAGGAAGTGACATGTACAGTTCACATCCAACAGCCTCAACATGTCCCATGCTGTCTGCTGACTCATTCTTTTGCTGCGGACATCAGGGTGATAGCTCATTGTTGCAGAAGGAAGGCTTTTGCCTGAATAGTGTCTAGCAGAGCTTGGGATAGTTGATATTGTACCCTAATAACTCTAACACCCAGATGATCATATGCATCGACTCTGCTGCTCTCACTTGAGATGTGCTCTTGACCATCCAGTTATCTAGATTAGAGATGAGCTTTGTTTTTTTTCTACCGTGTCATTTTTTTTTTTGAGTCGGATGCTTAGGGGTAAAGTTCGTTTTTCCTCAGTTAGTTTTTTGGAAAAACGAACAAAAAACTAAGCGGGGAAAAACGAAACGGGCCCAAAAAACGACGCGGGAAAACGAAGCTCAAAAAAAACCCTCCCCAAGCATTAAAATTTACTATAATACATTAAATAAATCCCCCCCCCACCATCCCGATCCCTCCCCAAGACTTACTAACATCCCTGGATGTCCAGCAGGGTCCCATGAGCGATTTCTCCCTCCGTGCCGTCGGGCCTGCCTCACATCAAAATGGCGCCGATAGCCTTTGACATACTATGTCACAGGGTCTACAGGTGCCATTGGTCAGCCCCTGTCACATGGTAGAAGCAATGGATGTGAAGCAGGCCCGACAGCCCGATGGCATGGAGGGAGAAATCGCTTGCGGGACCCCACTGGACCACCAGGGATGTTAGTAAGTCTTGGGGAGGGATAGGGATGGTGGGGGGGGGGGGTTATTTAATGTATTAGGGTAAATTTTTAATGCTTGGGGTGGTTTTTTATTTAAAAAAATAAAATGTGCCCCTCCCCCCATACAAACCCGAAAAACAAATTTTCCCCGAAGTTCAGGGAAAATCTGTTTTGGGGTTCGTGGCCCCCGACCCACGACAAATTAGGCAATTTCGAAAAAATTGCCTAATTTGTGATAAACTAATGCACATCTCTAATCTAGATAGGGATGCACATGCTCCTCCAGGGTGCTTAGATGCGCCACCACCATGGGGTTGATGCTAGGCCAAACAATAATATGCAAAACTGGAGGTGACGGAATGCCAAGATGAATCTGAGATTTCCTGCAACCAGGAAATATCTCTATGTGGCTGTAAGCATCTTTTAGCTTGAGAAAGCATAGCCAGTCCCCATTTTGTAGAAAGAGGATTAAGGTTATTGATCAATATAAGTATTCTTGGGAGATGCTGATGCCATGTCTCTGACAAACTGACTACCAGCATCTCATTGAATACAGGAAGTGATCCTTCTTTTTATAGATATTGCCCAGGGAAACCATCTTTAACTTTTCTCTTTTGATAAACATGCTCAAAGCATGTCTAGGATGGGATAGTATCCCTCTGTTTTCTTTGGAGTCAGGAGGTACTTGGAGTAGAATCCCTGCCCTCTTTCTCTTGGTGGGATGGGCTTGACTGCATTGGCCTGTAAAAGGGAGGCAAGCTCCTTTTGTAGCAGTTGCTGATGAGTTGAGTGAGTCCAACTGAAGTCCGGTGGTTGATTTGGTGGAATACCCAATATATTTAATCTGTACCTTTTTCTGACAATGCTGAGGACTCACACATTCAAAATTACACTGGGCAATTGGTTTATGTAAATCCTCAGCCTGCATCCAATGGGAAAATTCTCTGGCAAAGGGACTAGAATGCTATGTTCTCTGTGATTCAGTAAAAAAACCCATCCAAGATATTGACTGGGTTGCTGTCTGGGGCTTAGGAGCCTACTGTTTCTACAGACATGTTTGTGGGGTCTGCTGTTAGTAGGCAGATAATAGTGCCTCCTCAGTTGGAAGAAGAGCCTCCTTTGCCCAACTCTCTGGTACTTTCTAGATGAGGCCGGATCTGGCATGCCAGTGGAGAGCTGTTGGGGAATGTTGCACAGTATTCCTGAAACTGTGCGATTGCCTCCTCTACCCTATTTCTGAAGAGATTCTCTCCTGTATATAGCATGTCAGCAAGTTGTTCCTGGACTTCTGGGCAGAGATCTGAGACCCTCAGCCAGGCGAGTCTGCAGGTGTCAATCACCACGTAGAGATTCTCAATACCATCTCAAAAAAATCAAAGGTCAAGTGAACCAGATGTTTTCCACTCTCCTGGTCCTTGTCCAGTAGTGACAGGAAGGCATAATAATTCTTTTGAGGGAGCTGCTTGGCCACCCTCTGCATCTGCTTCAGCAGATCCCAGATGTGCTGTCCCATGACAAGCTGGCAAGAGGCAATGTGGGCACTGAGCATTGCCCCTGTAAAACCTTCCTCCCAAGAGTGTCACAAGTCCTGGGCTCCTTTCTGGAGGGTACTGAGGAATAAGTCCTAGTCCTCTTGGCCTTCTAGAGCATGGATTCAACCACCACAGAGAGGTGCAGCAACTGTCTTGTCAAATCTGGGAGCCTTCTGGATGAGATAAATTTTGTTCACTTTCTTGTTGATGGGCGCTACAGAGAGGAAGTTCTCCCACATCCTCATCTGTACCTCCTAAAG
This sequence comes from Rhinatrema bivittatum, assembly GCF_901001135.1. Taxonomy (NCBI): domain Eukaryota; kingdom Metazoa; phylum Chordata; class Amphibia; order Gymnophiona; family Rhinatrematidae; genus Rhinatrema; species Rhinatrema bivittatum. The sequence continues at coordinate 368,752,542 of NC_042618.1, forward strand.
AATTTCATGGATTGGGATAACCATGACCTCTTCTAGAGAGCTCCACAAACTGAAGGATATCCAGCACTTTGTTTCTGGTCTCCTTCTCAGTCTGTAAAGTGAATGACATGGACTCTGCCATTCTCCTGTGAAAGAGAGGTCCTCAGGAGGGGACTTCCTTCACTCTGGCAGAGGTGAGAGGTCAGAGGGGAGATCCATCGATGATTTCTTCAGAGAGGCCACAAGAACATAGCTGAACCCACATGAGTATTCTGAGTTCAATTCCCCATGGTCTGCAAGGGGCGAGGACTGCTGAGACACCCAATCCTTACCCATAATCCATGTGGGAAGCACTCTTGTGTGTTTGGGACTGCATCCTTTCCCAAGGAACCAGAGATTAATAATGGGGCAGCAGGCATCGACCCTGATCTTCCTTCAGGAATCGGAAGCAGTCCTGGCACTGGCACTCATGCTTTTGCTGTGCCGCTGGGCAGCCCAAAAGGCAGTGCCCTTGATGCTCTGACACCAATGCCTTGCAGCACACCTTCTCTAAGACCTGCTGGATCATCTTCTTCAACTCTTCCTCAAAAACAGCTGATGCCATCACCTATTGGGAGGGAGATGGGGTGGCCATGTTCTCATTAGAACCAAGAGGATTATTGGTGGCTGATACCAGTACTGTTGGAGTCTGCCATGAGTACTGGAATTTCTGGGAGGATGAACACTCCTCACCACAGAACCACTTCAAGAGGGTTCTCGACAGATACCAGACCATTCCCGCTCCTGGCATCAACTGAGACCGATGCCAATGCTTCTTCTGCTTCTCTCAATGCTGGTGTCAGAGGTGAAACCCTTGCCTTCTTAGAGTGGGAATAGCCAGAAGATGGCCTGTCTCTGTCTTCCATGATGCCACCAGTCCAAAGCAACATAGAGTCCTTCCCTCATCATGCCAGTGATGCTACCTCTACCAAAGCAGCTCTGAGGTCCCTCAATGTCAATATCTCTGAAGAGCAAACAAACCTCAGGTTCCTTCTTTCTCTATCTTGGCACTGACATATGCAATATGCATTTCTGTTCCTAAAATTAGAATGCAAGGAACTTTAAAATGCTTCCTAATGCTTTCAATATTTCTTGGTAATTCCCTGTTTTCATTTGACAGGCTGCTTAACAGCTTAGCGTAGCACACTATAGATAGATCAATTAAGCAATGTAGAGTATAAAAGTTGGCTTACATACAAGCTGTCAGAATGTTCATTTTATATGCAGGTATTCTACTGTAATAACACCCTTAACTAATGGTTACATCTACAGCCCGTAGAATCTGATCTTCTCACTTTTTAACCAATTGTTCATCAGAAAGTCAAGCAGAAGCCATTTCAAAGCAGCAAAACTAGCAAAACCATTTTTTTAAATATATTGGTGGTTAAAACAGACTTAGTAAGATGCATTTTATTCCTTCTCATTTTATTTGATGCCTGGGGAGATATAGGTGTTCACAAGGGTTTTCTATCCTGCTATTTATGTGCTCCCACTGTTGTGAATCTGATTAAGTGGAACTGCTGCCATGCTGTTCTTTCAGCTAAAATCCCATCTTGGGCAATGCACTGATGCATGCATGTAAGAGAGACCAGGAACAACTAAAAAGCAAACTCAAAGGAGGATATTAAAAAACAAAAATCATCAGGTATGGCTATAATACAATGGTGGCTTAACAAAAGAGGGATGAACCTAATGAATCTACCTAACAACAATTACTCCATTTGAAAATACCATGGACAATAAAGGTAAGGATACCAAAGATAGAAATACTGTGGATGGTAAAGATGCTGGCTGGACTATAGAGATGACAAATTGTAAATATATCTCAACATGACTAATAAAGGGCATTCATAAATTTGTGAAAATGGCTTAGCTCATACTTATCAATAGTCGCTAATTTCTAATCATAGCCCACAATTTTCTTTATATCTTTTTCCCAAGCAAATACAATTAGGTTGATATTCAACTGCATTTTATCCCGATAACAAATCTTCACTAAATCAATCACTCAGAAGCAGAATTCAGCTCCGTTTTGGGGATAGTAAAAAGATGTCGATATGTGCAAGAATGCCTGGACAAGTGGCAGGCTTGGATTAACATCTCTCGCATATGAGACACAAGCAGCAAATTAAGGGTATGTGGCCCTCCCGGGTCTTGCATTAGCTGAGCCAGGAGGGGAGATCATTTTATGCACAAATCAATATGTATGGATGGTTGCCCTAGTGCTTAGCGCAGTGGGCTGAGAACCAGGGAAGCCAGAGTTCAAACCCTGCTGCCAAGTCCTTGTGACCTTGGGCAAGTCATTTTATCTTCTGTTGCCTCAGGAACAAACTTAGGGCCAGATTTACTAAGGCTTTTCTCCCAGTCTGTGTGATTGGGGAAAAAAAGCTTAGTAAATGAAGCTCTTAGATTGCACACCCTCTGGGACAGGGAAATACTGTGTCTGAATGTAATTTGACTTGGCAGTTTAAAAGAAGAAAAGGGAAGGGGCGGTAGTTTTTATTTTTTGTCCAGGAACCCAATAAACAATTTACGATTTTCGTATTATGGGAGCACAATACAAGAAGATTTAGAAACATATTTGCCCATGGATGAATTTAATGTTTTGTCACCCCTAAGAATTGTTGGTGCTGTTGTCCCCTTCTCACTGTAAGGTCAGACGACAGAGAGAAGGTCTAAGGCACAGCTGCACAGTTTCTGCAGCAATTCAGAAGTAGATTCTGCGGGAATCAAACTAGAACATTCCAAATCACATTGGCAAACATTCCCATCTTTTATGTTATGTTATAAAAATGAACTAATTTTCTAACCTTGCTTGTGTCAGTATAATTTATTTATTTATTTTTATTTGGTGAGGAAAAGAGATCTCAAGCATCAATAGAGGGAAGCGATCTCAGGAATGGGGGAGAGAAAGGAGGGAGCCCAGCAATGGGCTGAGGAAAAGGTGAGAGGACTGGAGGAGGAAAGGTAGAGAGGTCTGGGGATGGGTAGGAAGGGAGATGGGGAAAGGAGGGAAATCCAGAATATAGTATAGGAGAAGAAAAGGGAGAGAGAGAGAGGGAGTTGCTGGGATAGAGGAAGAAGAGGAGTGAGTAGGTGGGTATAACGTGGTGGGTTCCAGGATCTGGGTAGAAGGGAGAAATAGAAAGGAAGGGAGGAAGATTCCAGGATCTGGGGGAAAGAATCCGATGTCAAGGGAGAGAGGATCTAAACTGCATTGCTGGGGAAAGAGGAGGAGGAGGCGGCTGGTATCCCTACCATGCTTTGGTATAGCTCCTCCTTTTATCTCCTTCTCTACGCTCCCATTCAATGTGGCATCCACACACACAGCTGGCACAATACCTTCTCTCTCTTGTATGTACAAACACTGTCCTCTTCCTCATTCCTTTCTCACACACACACACACACACACACACACACATTCCCCCCCCCACCCAGCTGATCCCCTCTCACCTCCCTCCCCAATGATCCCCACTCAGCCCTTCCTAACCTGCCCTTCCCCTCCTTTCCCTGAATGACAGGAGGGGGAAGGACTGGATTAGGGACCAAAGTAGCTCTTTGTTTTGCTATGTTTGCTCCAGGCTCCGCCCCTTCCAATCCTGTTTCTCTGCTGGCTTCCTGGAAAGGAAGGGGCTGGATCAGGAAAAAGTGAAATTCAGCACTGCTGAAAGGCAGCAAAATCTTCAACCAGCTGGCTTCCCCCAGATTTTTGATGCCCCAGGCACAGGCCTGGTGTGCCTACTGACAAAATCAAGGTTTATATTAGTCACAATGCCATCTTTCAGTGATCACATAGCCAAATCATTTTTCCTGAATGCCATTCTGCTAATCAGTGGATAGCAGATGCGTTCAGTTTGTTTTTCCCACCAGTGGGGTCTCTACATAATTTCTGATCCCTGAAGAAAAAAAGGCCAAGAACAGAAATTAGAAGGTAATATCTTTTAATTGGACTAATAATTCATTTTTGAATAATTTTCAGGAGTTAACACTCCCTTCAAAACAGGTAAAAAACAAAATGAGCAGATCAAGGCAGAAAGATAACTGAATATACCAATTATTCACAGATTTCATGACAAAGGTGTTATGAAGGGGGAGAGGGGAAAGGTGTATGTGGTGATATGATAGTGCTATTGTCTTTCTATCACCACCTTATCATTCTGTCTGGTAATTAGAAAGATTAGAGCCAACATACTGGGCACATTTAGGCCTTATTACATCATTAGTCTAGACTAAAGCCCTTCATATAATCATCAGTCTGTATGTTCACAATATCCATATCAATGAGACTATATATTTTCTGGAAAGTTTTCCTTTGCAGTTAAATATTAGTGACACTTATCCTCCTATTCTACATGGGCACTTATCCTCCTAAACATGGGCTGTTTATATCATGTGCCATGTACCAAAATGTATATGGGTTGCACGAAGAGATCTATTAAGATGTGACTGGTGGAACATTGGAGCTGTTTAACCACCCATGGTCCAACACTGTATTGCTGTACGACACATTTCAAAAACTAAGGTGGTGTGTTATTAATAAGGTTCAATCTGATTGGAGTTGGGGTGACCAAAAGGCATTATCGTGAACAATTCTGGATCTTTACTTTGAGATCAGTACACCCCAAGGGTTTTAATATTGATTTGTATAGTGTCCATGTTTATGGCACCATAAAGGCTAACTGTGCTCATCACGTCTAAAGAGTGAGGTCACTGAATTTAATTGGATGTTTAACTTGACAGACATTTTGTTTTTTTAAATAAGTCCGTGTTAAACTGCTGTTTTTGTAGACATCTTGGAGAGGATCAGCACGGTAGGGTGACCAATGGTGAATTGAGCAGAATCGATCTGTACAAGAATAACTCACTGTGTTTTGTGATTATATGTTAAAAGATGATGACATAATATAGTTTCTTCTTGTGGATATGTTTATTTGTTTATTTAAAGATGCCGATATTTCAAGTGAAAATGCGATACTGTTACTTTATTAAGTGAGCTGCCTGATGCAAAATATGCTCTTGAAGCATGGAAACATGTCGGGGTTGGAATAACAGAATAAGTACCGCTAATATTTAAATTATCTTTTTAACTGCAAAGGAAAGTTTAAAAATATATGGATATTGTGGACATACAGACCAATGATTAAATGAAGAGCTTTAATATAGGCAAAGATGCAATAAGGCCTAAGTGTGCCCAGTACGATGACCCTAATCTGCCTAAAGCCAGTTCTGTGATGCACCAATTATCTGGATTCTTCAGATTTATATTGCAATGGGATAGGTCACTGGATTTAGTAATTTACATCGTTTTCCCCTTATTTGTACTTTTTTGTGAAGTTAGTTAGAAAGCCCACTTGTCTGTTAAATCTTTCTGAGAGTAATTCTCTAGGGTGTGGTAAGAGGCATTACATTTTTAATGTGGAATAAACATGTTAATGCAGTTTTGTGACTCAGCCTCTAAGGGGGTAATTTTAACATTGGCCGCTTAAGTGCAAAGTCTGCAAGTACTTTTTACCCATGGACTTTGCACTAATTTTCAAAGTGAAGTATGCATATAATTTCTCTTTGAAAATTACACCAAGAAAAGTACCCACACACATTTATATCTGCTAATTTATGCAGGTACTTTTCATGGCAAAAAAAATGTGCATACTCTTGAAAATTTAGAAGTATGTGCATCATTTCAAACCCCATTCCAACTCTGCCCCCCATGAAAACCTCTCCCTCTGCAGGTAAAAGTCTGCAGAGCGAGGCCTTATGCACGTACATTTACCCGCATATTGTGCCAAGAAATTTTGAAAAATCCAGTTTCTGTGTGTGTGTGTGTGGGGGGGGGGGTGTCAGGCATGAGGACATGAATTTGAAATTTACATGACAATTCTGGTGTCTCTGTGCATCACAGACTTGCAAACACACACACACATACACACACACCTAAGAGGGTAATTTTCAAAGCCATTTCCATGTATAAAACAATACTTTACCCGTGAAAACGGGCATTAACCCATGTTAAAGTTAGCGTGATCAATGTTAACTTTAGTACCTGAATGCAATCTGCTTTGAAGTCCCCAAAAAAAACAGAATATAAATCAAATCAAATAAGTAAATAAAACAATGTGGGTTACCGGGCTTTAGTGAATAGCCCACATAGCTCCATAAAGCATATGCTTTTACCTACATTGCAGCTAGGGTGTTTCAGGGGCTGGATTAGGATGGGTGGAGAAAACTACATACATAGTTTTCATCGGAAAAACTACCTACAGAAAAAAGCACCTGCAAATGTCTGTGGGATACCTTTCCCTGAGGAAAATCAAAGTAAAAGTATGTGTGTATTTTTCGTTTGAAACCTAGTGCATGAACAGCAGGTAAAAAAAAAACTGGTCCCCAAAGGATTTAACAGATCCCTAGACTTTCTAACCTAATTCTGCTGCCTCTCATTTATGTTCTTATCACTCTGCCACTATGACTCCTTGTACGTTCAGGTATCATCTTTGATCTGTTTTTTTTTTTAACCCAATTAAGAGAGTGTAACTCCTGAAAGCTATTCAAGAAACGTACTAACAAAAAGGTTATTAGCTTAAATTTTTTTGTTGACCTTTATTTCTGCTCATTCAAGGGGACTTAGCATCCACACAAAGAAAGACACAGAAAAAGTATATGATGAAAAAGCAGGGAGAAAATTAGTGACCATAAATGTACCTTTCAAGTTGTTGCTGTTTTCCCCGATTACAACTATAATCTTTGAGGCTGCAATTGCCTGCAAATTGCTTTTTGCTCCGCTTACATGCATGGCTTTGGTCTTCTGTGGCGGGTAGATCTGAATCTAAAACACATGTACGTAAACCAAATTGGTGAAGGTTGTTAAATCATCAAAGCTTGCATCAGGATGCAATGATGTTAGAAAGGTAGGCTTGTTAATGATCTTTTTAACTAGTGTATTGTCTTTTTTTTTGTGTCTCTACTTTTAAAGGGTTTTTTGTTTTTTTTTGTTATATGTTAGCCTGGCCTTTCACCATTGATTTGCAAGCCAGCTGGAATCTGAAATAGCTTACCAGACTAGAACTACTGGCCCTGATTTACTCCTCCATCTCTTGTCCTCCTCTGATTCACTGCAGAAGCTTTCTTCAGACAGAGGAAATGTACTGTGCCTGATTTTCGGCTCGATACAGTAAAGTGGGGCCGCGGTTACCCCGCTCCTAACCCGCTTTCTACTCACTTTCCGGCCGCGTTAGCTCTTCCTGCGATACACTATCCCCTTTAACCCATCCTTACCGCCTCTTTAAATCACCGGGTAACCCCTTCCGCACGCGGCATGTATATTAAATGTAAATGATCAAATTAGCTATTCCCTCCCATACAGTAACGCACACCATGACTATCGCTATTTTACCCTGCCATTTTGCCGCGTGTTTAACCTGCTAACTTATCACCTACCCTTACCCCTGGGTTAGAGGCAAGGGTAAGGGTAGACGGCAAACTTTCCCCCAAAAGGAAACCTCTAAAAACCTAAAATCCCCTCCTCCCGAAGCGACTCAACATTACTTTTTGTTATTTTCTTACTTTTTGTTGCTTTCAGCTCCTTCCCTTCTCTGCCGTCCTCGGAGGGGGAAGCCGGCGGTGAAAGCGGCTTGCAGCGTTCCCCCCTGCGCAGGTCCCGGTTCTCCTTGCTCGGCCCTCATCAAATTGTCAAGTCAGGTGAGAGCCCACTGTTCTGTGCCCTCTCCAGTCACGGCGCAAGCGAAGGCGCGCTCAAGCTAAGGTGATCAGACAGTTCCTGCTTTGCTCTGAGATATTCAAATCAAAAGTCACGGCGCGAGCGAAGTGTACTTTCATTAGCCTGAGCGCCTGTCAATTTGGGCGCTCCGGCCAATGAAAGCACAGACGGGAGCGCGTGACGTCAGGGCGTGCGTCACGCTCGTCTATGTGCTTTCATTGGCCGGAGCGCCCAAATTGACGGGCGCTCCAGCCAATGAGACGGGCATGCTTTCATTGGCTGAGTGCCCGTCAATTTGGGCGCACATGGACGGGCGCACGTGACGTCACGGCGTGCGTCACGTGCGCCCGTCTATGTGCTTTCATTGGCTGGAGCGCCTGTCAATTTGGGCGCTCCAGCCAATGAAAGCACATAGATGGGCGTGATGCACGCCGTGATGTCACGCGCGCCCGTCTATGTGCTTTCATTGGCCGGAGCGCCCAAATTGATGGGCACTCAGGCTAATGAAAGTACGCTTCGCTTCGCTCGCGCCATGACTTTTGATTTGAATATCTCCGAGCAAAGCAGGAACTGTCTGATCACCTTAGCTTGAGCATGCCTTCGCTCGCGCCGTGACTGGAGAGGACACAGAACAGTGGGCTCTCACCCGACTTGACAATTTGATGAGGGCCGAGCCAGGAGAACGGGAACCTGTGCGGGGGGAACGCTGCAAGCCGCTTTCACCGCCGGCTGCCCCCTCCAGAGGACGGCAGAGAAGGGAAGGGACTGAAAAGCAACAAAAGGTAAGTTGGCACATGTCGAGCTGCTTCGGGAGGAGGGGATTTTCGGTTTTTAGGTTTTCATGGGTTAAAGTTGGGATCCACTTCCTGGTGCCTGTCATTTGAAATGACATTTGAAATGACAGGTACCAGCGCACCCAGGATACTGTATAGGCGCTGTATTAAGCGCCTATACAGTAAAATGGGCTGTGCGGGGCTAACGCTTCGCCTAACGCTTCTTGGACGCTGCTTACATTTGCATGAGATTATAGTACAGGATCGAGCGGTAGGTGAGCTGGACTGTGCGTGCGGCAACCTCGGGTGCGCCCGGCACTAATGCAGCTCTTCCTACCTGCCCTTACTGGATCGACCTGTTTGAAATTGTGGCTCAAGTGAACTCTAATGGCCAAGTTGGTGTCGCCACAGAATGATGTCTGACGCAGTCTTGTTTCCAACTGTGTCAAGCATGAACCCAATCTGCTTAGCAGCTCCTAATACTGCTATCACTGGGCTCCAACTCTCTAGGAAATCATTTTTTAAGCAATGCAATGTGAAAAACAATTTCAGTTACTTCTTGCAATTCCAAAACTAATTTGATCTGCTTTACAGGCACTATGCTTTATTTAGCAGAGAAGCATAGTAGTAATTGTATGTCTGAAGATAACGTGAATAGAGAAGTGTAGTCTTTCATTTAGATACAAGACATGCAAGTCTTTTTCATTTAGTAACTATCACAGAGCAATGTAAATATGGCACAAACACTTAAAAAAAAAATATATATATATCTACGTGCTTTGTGACGTTTTATTCAGATGTTAAAATTTCAATGGGAAACACACTGCATTGATCAAAAACTGTTCAGCATCTTGAAGCAGCAGATGCAGGAAAGGAAATCAGCCCTTTCATACAACAGCAAATAAAAAAAAATGCTAGCAGGTCAAATTGCTTTCTTTACAATTCGATGTGCAAGCTGCGGTAAAGATGTGCTTACAATTCCTTTAAATGCTTTCCTTTGTTTTCTCACAACCTGCCTAAGAATCTAGTACAAAGAAACTGGAATAATTTAATACATTTCAAACAAGTTTCATGCAACTGCAATAGGTATTCTAAGTTTTCTATGGAAAGAAAAATATGACCTTAAGTCCAAATACGATTACAACAGACAGCAAACAAGTCTCTGCTATGTTATCTTTCACAGTTCTGTGAAAGTTAATAGTGTCTCACCTCCCTATATGTTTTAAGTTGTCCAAGGATCTCATAATACACAGTGACAACTCCTGAATCCTTTGCTACAGCTGCACCAGTCTTTGGATCAACTTGAAGAATGTGGTTTGAAGAAGAGCTCCATATTCCTGACAAGCCTAGAGAGAAAAGATTTATTTGAAAACTATGGTTATTATTTTATACATTTACAAACTGGGTAACTCTACAAGCTGTGGCAAATGAAAGCAGTTTTATGGCTTGGCTCTTTTCCTTGAAAACAGGTCCCAGCACACTTTGCAAGCAGGGGGACTCAGCTCAATTAATTCTGAAGTCAGAACATCACAAACTCAAATGTGGAGAGTGTTCTCACTTTCAATTAAAAAAAAACCTGCTTCTAAAAATGAGCATATATTTCATATCTGAGTAATAAAAATATTCAATTTTTATAAAGAAAAGGATTATGTTTTAGAAATTACTTCCAATACTCCCTTCATTTTGCAGGTGGGGGTCCTTGTTAGTGAATGGGGCAGAAAGGATGCCCACTTGCCTCCTGCCCCTCCAACTTCACTTTAAAACGGCACTGGCCAGCCCCGAGACTGGCACCATAGTGATGTCAAAATAGTGCCAGTGTCAGGGCTGGCAGGCACCATTTTATTGAACGGCCATATGATTATACAGCTACGCAACAAAATGACTTCAGCTGACCCCAAGTCCAGCACCATGTTGATATCACTATGGTGACTTGAGGCTACTTGATGCCATTTTTATAAAGGCACTGGAGGGCCAGGCAACGAGTAAGCTTCCCTCCTACCCCTTTCACTAACCAGGTCTCTAGATGAAAGGCTTGGGATGCCTGGGCAGACCACAGCCCCAGCAATTGTTTTGGGGTTTTTTTGGTGGTTGGTGGGGGGGGGGAGGTTAGAGGTGCCCTAAGCACCCTTTTCAGTGGGAGACCTCAGAATGTCCTATATACTGGCAATGGAGCATTTTTTAAAAATTATTTTTAAATTAAGCAGCTTTTTTTTCAAAACAAAATAAAAGGAAATGAAAACATGATACTAGGCTTGATGGTCCGAGCCAGTATGGCAATTCTTATGTTCTAAAGATAAGATAGAGAAACAAATAAATGACAGCAGAAAATGACCAAATGATCCATCCAGTCTACCCAGCAAGCTTATGCTAGAATGTGCTGCATCAGCAAGCTACACCCCCCCCCCCCCCCCCATGCTTATTTTTTCCCCAAACTGTAAAAGAAGGGGCCCTTGTTGGTTGCTGTTTGAGTCCAATTTCCTTTTATCCTTGTCATGGAAACAGAGAGCAATGCTAGAGTTGCATCAAAAGTACCAGGCTTATTGGTTAAAAGTAGTAAAAGCCACATGTTTATTTGTTTGGGGCCCTTGTAGGTTGCTGCCTGAATCCAATTCCCTTTTCCCACTGCTGTTGAAGCAGAGAGCAATGATGGAGTTGTATTAACAGTATCAAGGCATATTTGTTAAGGGTAGGAACCACTACACCAGCATCCCATGCACTCTTTCCTTCATTTCCATCCTCTAGCCTTTAGAGATCCACGGTGTTTATCCCTTGTTCCTTTGAATTCTCACGCTGTTTTCATGTTCACCACCTCCTCTGGAAGGGCATTCCAGGCATTCACCACCCTCTCCATGAAGAAATATTTCTTGAAGTTGGCTCTGAGTAGTCCTCCCTGGAGTTTCATTTCGTGACCCTTAGTTCTACTGATTTCTTTCTAGCGGAAAAGGTTTGATGATTGTGTATCATTAAAACCTTTCAGGTGTCTGAAGGACTATATCATATCTCCCCTACACCTCTCCTCTCTTCCAGGGTACATATATTCAGATCCTTCAGCCTCTCCTCATAAATCTTCTGATGCTAACTCCACACCATTTTGGTCACTCTTCTTTGGACCGCATCTATCCTGTCTTTATCCTTTTTGAGATACGGGCACCAGTACTAAATGTATACTCAGGTGAGGCCTCACCAAGGACCTGTACAAGGGCATCAATACCTTTTTCTTACTGGTTATTCTTCACTCTGTGCAGACCAGTATTTTTCTAGCTTTAACTATTGCCTTGTCGCATTACTTTGCCACCTTCAGATCACTAGACACTAGGGATGTGCATTCATCAGGACGAATTAGACAATTTCAATGAAATTGCCTAATTCGTCCTGGTTCGGGAGCCCGAAACCCGAAAGAATTTTTCCCGAAATTTCAGGAAAAATTCGTTTTCGGGGTTAGTGCGCACTAATGAAAAAATGTTAGCATGCACTAACGGGGAGTTAGTGTGCACTAAAACAAAATTCGGGTCTCCCTGAATTTTAAAGGACCGAACCACGGGAAATACAAAATTTCCTGTGGCGGGCCAAAAACGAAGCCCAAACCAATAGATTCGGGTTTCACACATTCCTACCAGACACTATAACACCAAGGTCCTTTTCCCAGTCCATGCACATTAGTCTTTTACCATCCATCACATACAGCTCTTTTAGATTATCGCACCCCGAATGCAAGACTCTGCACTTCTTAGCATTGAATCCCAGCTGCCAAATCCTCGACCAGTCTTCAAACTTTCTTAAATTACTTTTCATTTTTTCTACTCCTTCAGGCATGTCCACTCTGTTGCAAATCTTAGTATCATCTGCAAATACACATATGTTTCCTTGTATCCATTCCACAACATTGCTGACAAAGATAATGAACAGAACTGATTCCAAAACTGATCCCTGTTGCACTTTACTTAACACCGTTCTTTCTTCAGAGTAGGTTCTATTTACCATTACTCGCTGTCTGTCAGTCAACGAGTTTGCAATCCAAGCCATTAATTTGGCACCTACTCCCAAACTTCTCATTTTATTCATGAGTCTCCTATGCGGGACCCTATCAAAAGCTTTACAAAATCCAAGTAAATCACATCGAGCACTCTTCCCTGATCCAGTTCTCTAGTTATCCAATCAAAAAAAATCAATCAGATTTGTCCAACAGGACCGTCCCCTGGTGAGTCTTGCCTCCTCGGGTCAAGCAATCCATCAGATTGTAGATAGTTCACTTTCTTTTCCTTCACCATTTTCCAAAAAAACAAAGTGAGGCCAACCAGCCTGTGTTTCCAGCCTTCTCTCTGATCCCACTCTTGTGAAGCGGGATCACCACTGCTCTTCTCCAATCTTGTAGCACCATTCCCATTTCCAAGGATATATTGAACAGGTCTTTCAGCAGACCCGCCAGCATAACTTTGAGCTTCTGCAGTTTATTGGGATATACTTCATCCAGTCCCATCGCTTTGTCCACTTTCAGGTTTCCTAGCTCTTCCCATATATTCTCTTCTATAAACGGAGTTTCATCTTCTCTGCTCTCATCCACAGTCTTGCCAACCAGCAAAGGTTCTTCTCAAGAGTCTTCTTTAGTGAACATCAAACTAGTATTTGTTTAATATTTCTATTTCATCTCTCTCTACACATTGATCTTTGTTACCTTTCAATTTCACTATACCACTTCGGACCTTTCTCTGATATATCTGAAAAATGTTTTGTCACCTCGCTTTACCTCTTTGGCAATCCTTTCTTCCTAGTGAAGTAGATGCTTAGAAGTCTGTATTTGAAAGCATTTAGCCAGATAACTCAGAAGTTATCCATGTAAATCAAGATTTGGGCATTTATCCAGCTAAATTCTAGCCAGCTAAGTTAGGGGCATTCTAGAGGCATAACTGGGAGGAGATGAGTTAGCCAATTGAGTTATCCAGCTAACTTTGATATTTAAAGTTAGCCAGCTAACTTAGGGCCTGATTCACTAAGGCTTTTCTCCCATTCTGTCTCTACTGGAAAAATGCTTAGTGATTCAGGCCCTTAGCTAGCTAAATCTGGTCGGGTCAAAGAGCTGTATTAAAGTGAGCTGGATAAAGTTAGCCAGCTAACTTTAAGATAGCTAGCTATTTCAATAGTGAACATACCTCCTGGGATGGTAACTTTTAAACAGGCTCGCAGGCATACATTTGCTGGCTCGTGCCCATGGACGCAGCTATTTAATAACATACGCGTGTGTATGTGCGCATGTTTTAAAATAGGCTGAGCGCATGCATGTGCACGCAAATCCTGCTTCCACCACATAAGTGGTGGATTTTAAAAAGGGTGTGCATCCATGCAATTGCAGTTCATTCCCAGTTCACCCAGGCAAGGGATAGAACTTCTAAACCTCCCTAGTTTAACAGCCAACTTTTTGACCTTTTAACCCCGACCCTTAAAATCCTGCTGACATACCAATAATTTTTTGTTTTATGATTTACATGCCAGCCATAGCAGAAGTAAAGTTATGCGGTAGGGAACCCTGGTGTGTGTTTGTGTGCATAAGTATTTACATGCTGGTTTCATTGAGAAATCCAGGAATGCCCATGTCCTGCGCAGACCACGCCCCATTTCTTTTTTAGAAAAACTTTTTGTGTGTGCATATATGGGTGGCTTTTAAAATATACTTGGCGTGTTCCGTCCCAACATAGTCAATTACCTCCTGGTTTTGGCGCGTGGGCGACGTTTTATTCATGTAAGGCACAATCTTAGAGGGCCACACAGTCTTAGAGGGCCACCTGGAAACGGTGAGTCGAAAGGCTGATCATAGTTCATATTGAGAGCGTGGCACCCGGAGCTCAGGAGGAAACCATATCATGTGATTCCCTCCCAAGATGGTATTTTATAACCAATCCCCATGCCCTATGTTAATTTTGACCTTATAACTGATCCTTTTTATTTTTTTCTACCTACTTTCCTCATTTTTTCATTGTCTACCTTGTTAAAGTTAATAGCTTTAGTTAATATTCTGCCTCTGGTGATTATGTCAGATTTGATTGTGTTATGATCACTAATGCCAAGTAGTTCCCCTACCATTTAATCTAGCATCAGGTCCTACATTCCAGTGAGGAGGAGGAGGAGTAGTAAATCTAAAGTAGTCACCCCTCTTGTCAATTCCAAGACCAGCTGCTCAATGAAGCAGTCATTTTTGGCAACTAAAACCTTTTCTTCCCTAGAGCTTCTGATTTCACCAGACTGTCTGATTGTAAAGTTTAGCTTTCTTCCAAAAAATCAAAACATATTTCTTGGCTATTAATAGCACACTCATAATAAATTGGTTTTATTTTAAAATCTTTGGTTAGGTGACCTACATAATGCAAGAAATCCATCAGGATAGCATGACTTACGTACAGAATGCTAATATGACACTTGTCCCGCAGATTTCCCAAAATCCTTGGACCACATAACAATCCCAGAAACAGTCCAAAAACTATGCTGTTTTCTGCCTGCATTTCTGGCATGTTTCTGATGTAATAAAACCTATTCTATGGCTTGTAGCAGGGGAGATATACCATTTATACATGAATTGAAAGTTTTATTATGATTATTATTATTATTATAGGTACAGATGCAGTTATAAAAATGTTTTTTTGCTGTAAAGTTATCATTTAATAACCCAGAGAGCCTTGAGGCTAAATCTGCTAACTATTTCTGAGTCATCTCTAACAATAAACTTCTATATCAAAGACATTGTCTGTGGTTTCAACTGCCTTAATAAAAGTGTCTAGCTGAGTATTCATAAACTTTCACTGTATAACTTGAGGACAGGCTAAAGCAGTAATGTCTCACTTAAAGGTATGAAAATAACTCATTGCTGAGAATGTTACAGTTAACTTTAGGATGTTTGAAAGATAAATTCAGTGTTCCTTAGTTTGTCCTTGAGGCCAATCAAGATGGATTCCCAGAGAACACCATCCCACATATATTCTGTTATTTGTACTGGGATAAAATTTATATTTTACACATCTACGAAGAGCTGAATTAGCGAAAACTTTAAACTTGTGAGCAGTAGCATCAATCAATAAATCTTCAGCCCTAGGGTCGATTTTGGTGTTTCATATTCCACAAATTTCCAATACAATTGTCCAGTGTAGGTTGAAGACTTGGTGATTGGCATTACTGCTCACATTTTGAAAACCTGCACTAATTCAAGCCCTTTGTGTGTATGCTACATGTTCAATATGATGGTAACCTTCAAACTGGCACACAGGCACACAAGTGTGCGCATTCATCGGTTTATAACTTGGGTGTGTATATGCACGTTATAAAATAGCCTGGTCATGCACACGTGCGCCAAATTTTAAATGGGCGTGCACAAGTGTGCACAAATACCAATTCTACCATGTAAACTGGGGGATTTTAAAAGGGGTACATCCCAAGCCATTTCTAGTTTTACCCAGTTCGCCCAGTTAAGAGATAGGTCCTCCAAACCCCTCTAGTTCAATAGCTTTCACTCACCCCAGTTATCCCTGACCTTTAAAACCCTGCAGATCTTCCTATTTAACTTTATTTTATAACTTACACTGCATCCATAGCAGAAGTAAAGTTATGCAGCAAGAGGTCTTAGCGCATGCCGGATTGCATAAGTATTTAAGCACACATCTCAGTTTTTCACATCCCAAAAAGCGCCCCTTTTTGAAAACTTACGAGGTGTGCACAATGCGTCTTTTGTGTGTGTATCCGGGCAGCTTTTAAAATCTGCTCGGTGCACACGAGCCCGACATATTCGCACATCCCCTAATTAATGCACATGTTGGGCTTGTAAAATTCACCTTTAGATGTGTACATATTTTTCAGGGTTTACAGATAAAGAAATACATACAATACTCTATAATCTAGTTTAAGCAATTTCCTGGTTTCTTTCCAAGCTTTAATACTGGTGCCAAAAGTATCTTATTCACACATATGGAAATTTTGTGGCTAATTTGGGTAAATATAATACTACTTTAAAAGACCAATATTTAATTATTTCCTTTCTGTGAATTAGTCACTTGAATGATAAAAATGATGGGCTATACTGTGTATTTTCATTTTGGGCATCCCCTTCTCATCATTTTACAAAGGCATTTTACTGTATAACTGAACTAGTTGTAAAGGCAGTTCATAAATGATTCAATTATTTCAAGCTTTGGTTCCCTACCACATTAATGCAGGAGATACAGTGGCTTGCAAAAGTATTCGATCCCCAAAAAAAATCAGAAGGTTTGTGTGGATTACAAATGACACACATAATGTTCCAGTCAGTATGTTTGTTGCAAACCAATGTGCTCTTAAAGTAAATTTTCAATGGACCTCAGAGTCTGGGCTTTATAAATCACCTCTTCTTCTCAAGACTGGTAGCATCTGAGATGGGCATAAGATTATAGGAAAGTTAATAGTTTGAAAAAAGTAGACAACCTAGAAATAAGGAGATGTTCGTCCAAGCCTTGAGACACTTTTGTACAGTATGAGTGCTGTTTTGCTTTGTTTTTCCTGGTAATTTTGCCTGTCCTCTTCCTTTTGTGTCTATATTTCAGCAAAGCTATTCTTTCTGCTCTTATTCTCCATCTTCTTTAGTGAACCATAGCAATCTCTTCATTCACTTGCCCTTGTTAACATGCCTTATGCAGTGATTTGTTGCCATTTCAATGCTCCTTGATTAAATAAGGAAATCAGCCTAATATGACCCTTTGTTCTCTTTTTCTCATTTTCTTTCCTAAATTAGGCAAACAAGTGCAGAATTGGGATGGATCTCTTCTTTAAAGTATCATTAAACATTATTATTTCATCCCTGAATTTTGAACTATTTTTAGAATTTGGGTCTAAATCCATCTTGTGCAGGCAACCGAGCGAGTTTTAGCCCTTTACTTTATTTACTGCACTCCAGCTGAAATGAGTTCTAAATGAGGACTGGTCTCTTTACTGACAGCGGGTCCGTGAAGACACCAATCATGGGTCTTTTAAGCCAGAGTGAATAAATTATTATTAAGTGCCAATAACTGTTAAAGCTACCGGCACGTATTATTTAGTGGAGCACAAGATGGTAAGATCTTTTCCGCTGACTCTGACTCTGCACTGAGGCTACTTTTGGGGGCTCCGGGGAGAAGGCTAGTGATGGGAATTTTTACCCATACTTTTTTTTGAAGGTAAAGGATGGGGGGGAGGGGCGTGAGGATCAGCACCCACTCAGCAGCACTACAGCTTTAAACTTTTTGTGGAGGGCAGGGAAATAATCAGCCACTACTCGGCTGCTAAAGTTTTCTCTTTCAATATTCAGTAAATCAGTGAGTGCCAAAATTGTCCAGATAACTTTATTAGAGTAAATTTACTTGAGTATATTCAACAGCACGTTTACCTGGATAAGTACCGCTGAATTTTCAGCTAAAGTTATTCTATTAACTGTATCTGGATAATTTCTCCACTAGATCAAAGTAAAAAACTATATTCATCACTTTGGGTCCTTCGTACTACACATTTTTCCCACAGGCACAAGTTGAGAAAAAAATCTGTAATATAAAGGTCCCTTTGTCTTTCACTACAGGAATACAGTTAAATTTGACTGGCACTCCTAATAACTTCTCCATTAGTTTACCTGGTATGTTACCAAAAATATTTTAACTTATGCTTGATATACATGAGAGAGGGCATAGCTTTAGTAACTAGCACATTTACTGAAGACTTATATGTAGCTAGCAAAAGCATTTGCTATCTTTGTGAAATGCATCCTTTACTTCATATTGTTATTTAGGTAAATCAAAATAATTTGGCATTGGCTTTTTTCTCATCATACAACAAATATTTCCTCATGTCACTTTTGGAGGTCTCCCAGAATTTAAGAAGGGTCATCTAGATGCTCTTTGTTATTATGGGAGTGCTTGACCCATCTGGTCTGCAGAAAACTGTACAGATTGCTTAGTATATAAATAAGCTTGCAGCTTCCAACTCTGTAAAGTGTAAAAGTGTAATGCCAGAACTGTAATGCCAGAACTGTTACCCTCAAGGCTAAGAATGGCAAAGTGAGTCTGACGGACTCCAACTGAAACAGCGACAGGGCATCTTCTGCCCTCAATGGCCACTTTCCCTTAGGTTGATCCCTCCGGTGCTGGTGGCCAGCAGGGCTTAGATAGTAGACCTGGAACCAGAATGAAGCAGGAATGTAGTTGGCTGATCACGTCGCTGCAAGTAGGTTATAAAGTCCCACCCCCTCACGTGTGCACAAGTTGCGGGCCATGCACACATGTGCGCGTGGATTTTCATCAGAGTTTATAACATGCACGCGCATGTTATAAAATCGGCACATCCATGTACACACACCGGGAACCGAGAGAGGGTCTTAAAATTGCCCCTATATGCATATGTTCACTTTCATGTGCACATATACACATGTAAAAAAGGGGGCAGTGTAGGGATGTTCCAGGTTGGGGCCAACAGTTACGCATCTAAGTTGCTATTTTAAAAGACATTTATACATGTACAATTTCTAACTTGTATTTTTACACCTCCTAATTATTTGGTGTAAATGACATTAAATGTGTTTATTGTGTGGCACTGACAGGACGGGAGGTCTGGGGAGAATTCAGGCTGAAGAACCAGGAGGGTTTTGATGACCTGGAGAACAAATGGGTGAACTGGTGGACTAATTGGTAAATTGGCTAATTTCTTTGATACGAGCATGTTTTAAAACTGGCTGATTTAATGCATGTAATTGGGATTTACACGAGTAAGTCCTAGCTTACTTTCATGTATAAAATATACACACATATATATTTAAAATGTGGGTAAAATATGCACATACAATCCACTGATATACTTGGTTTTTAGACATGTGAATCGTGTCATCGATCGTCTTAACGATCGATTTTGGCTGGGGGGGGGGGGGAATCGGATCGTTGCCGTTTTAGGTTTGTAAATATCGTTTAAATCGTGTTTTAGTGTGCTGGGAAAACCGGCACACTAAAACAACCCTAAAACCCACCCGACCCTTTAAAATAAATCCCCCACCCTCCCGAACCCCCCAAAATGCCTTAAATTACCTGGGGTCCAGAGGGGGGGTCCCGGTGTGATCTTTTACTCTCGGGCCTCCGGTGCGTTGTAGAAATGGCGCCGGCGCTACCTTTGCCCTGTCATATGACAGGGCAAAGGTAGCGCCGGCGCCATTTTGTTTTTTGTCCCCCGACGTCAGGAGCATAGGAGATCGCTCCCGGACCCCCGCTGGACCCCCAGGGACTTTTGGCCAGCTTGGGGGGGCCTCCTGACCCCCACAAGACTTGCCAAAAGTCCAGCTGGGGTCTGGAACGACCTCCTGCAGTCGAATCGTGTTGCCGTACGGCCGGCGCCATTTTACACAAAATGGCGCCGGCCGTACGGCAACACGATTCGACTGCAGGAGGTCGTTCCGGACCCCCGTTGGACTTTTGGCAAGTCTTGTGGGGGTCAGGAGGCCCCCCCAAGCTGGCCAAAAGTCCCTGGGGGTCCAGCGGGGGTCCGGGAGCGATCTTCTGCGCTCTTGACGTCGGGGGACAGGAACCGAAATAGCGCCGGCGCCATTATCGCAGACGTGGCCCGAGAGTGGAAGATCACACTGGGATCTCCCCACTGGACCCCAGGTAATTTAAAGCATTTTGGGGGGGTTCGGGAGGGTGGGGGATTTATTTTAAAGAGTCGGGGTGGGTTTAAGGGTTGTTTTAGTG
Organism: Rhinatrema bivittatum; assembly: GCF_901001135.1. Taxonomy (NCBI): domain Eukaryota; kingdom Metazoa; phylum Chordata; class Amphibia; order Gymnophiona; family Rhinatrematidae; genus Rhinatrema; species Rhinatrema bivittatum. The sequence goes on from NC_042618.1 coordinate 368,772,752, forward strand.
TGCCGGTTTTTCCGCCCTCCCCCTTCCCCTCCCCCCGATTTACGATTTTTGACGATAAATCGGGGGAATTCCTATTATATATCGCCTCTAACGATTTTTGACGATTTAAAATATATCGGACGATATTTTAAATAGACAAAAAACGATTCACATCCCTAGTGGTTTTAATGCATTACAAGTATTCGTATGTAAGCCTATGCACATACATGTGGTGTGTGGTAAAATTACGCGTATTTTAACACACACCTATCATATGAGTGTATTATAAAATATTATAGCAAATATGCACGTGACCACATACATGAGTATATGCCTTTGCACGCAGTTGTTTGAAAGTTATTCTTCCTAACTAGAAAGCTATTTTTATATAGGAATTCAAAGTTTTAATGCTTTCCAAGAGAACAAAAACTTACCTTCTTGGTTTACCAGTGTAGAACTAAAGCAAATAACATCACCAACTACAGCGTCCTCCTTTAAGTCAGGATGAATGGCATGCTCAACAGGAATGGGCACATAGTCTGAAATCCCTGAATGTTCTACATCCCAGACCCCAAGCAGTGTCAGTCCTATGTTTACAGTACGGATAACAAAAGTGTAATTTGTGACTCCTTTCCCAATCTGTACAAAGTCATCCCTGTAGACAGAAAGAAACAGCATTTTATTGACTTTGGAAAAGGGGGTGAGACTGATCTAGGTCCATTATTTATTAAGAAAATTCAGTTAACAAAAACACTCAGTTTCTCAGTTATCTATTAGGAAGTATTAACTAGTTGACTCTAACAAAAGGAAATACTATAGTAAATAAGATAAAAATGTTATGTTAGAAACAGTTGTTAAGATCTACTTCCTACAAAACGCATACACTTTTATAGTAATTCAATATGCTGAGCTATTTTCTATTATACAAAATGTGTAGTATAGTGAGTCTGCAGAATCTTTTTGAGCATGGCTTTGCTATCTCCTTGAGGTGGGCATTATCTGATGTGAATATTTCAGATGTTAGTTACATAGCTGGAAAGGAACAGACAGTGTGGCTAAAAACTAGCATAAAATTTGGTTATGTTTTTCTTTGCTCAAGAATGTCTTCCTTCTCTGATTCATCCATGCTAAACTCCACACCTTTCTGGTTCATCTAGTACACTTTCTTCCATATTATGGCATGGTCAATGGAGTCATGAGTCAGTTAGCATGAAATACCCAAGATAAAGCTGTTTTGTAGTCATCATATAATGTTCCTGTTTAACCTGCCTTCTTCTCTCCCACCTTCCTGGCACACACACAGAAACCAAGTACAACAAACATCTTCTGTGACTGAAAGAGTAGGATGCACTATATTAAAATAGATACTTTTTGAGTTGGCTGGTACCTAAACACCATAGAAAGAAACCTCTGGCCTAGCCCACTACCGCAGCTCTGACAAACTAAAGGTGTAGTTACCAAATCATTTTCAATCTAGTATCATACAGCAGCATTAACCAACAGGCCATGAATTTGGTTTAAATAAGAAAAAATAATTTTGGTTCAGAAAATCTAACAAGAGGATTAGAATATGATAAAAGGTTGCTAATGGAATATGTTATTACCTGTTGGTTGAAAAGCTGAGAACTGAATTCTGGGAATGAAAAGTATCCCCAGAGTTGTCGTGGAAATGAACCGTAAATATTATCGTCATCCCTAAAGGAATAGCTGATAATGCCTCTTTATTTTGTGTGTGTAGAATAGGAGCTGTCGAAATTCTCAAATAAGAAACAGGAGCCACCTGCATGGTAGAAACAAAGAATAATCCCTAGCTTGAGACCACATTCTGTTTGCATTAGTTGTTTAAAAAAAAAAAAAAAAAAAGACAGAATAACTTCACTTTGGATACTTAAACCAACTGGCTTCCTATTTAAAAAAGAAAAAAACAAAAAAAAAACAAACAATCTTTCTATAGTATTCTTTGCACTTAATTTTTTGGCTTAGCTTGTTCATTATTGTAGCAAATTAAGATGTATCCCCTAAAAGCAAACATTATGAAACTGAAACATCTAATCCAAGCAGAGTAATAGCAGGCTCTAATTCATGATTTTCTACCACCTAGGGGACTATTTGAAATGACAGAAAAAGAAATGCAGAAACAGAAATATGATGGCAGAAAAGGACCATATGGCTTATCTAGTCTGCCCATCCACACACCTGCTCAACTCTACAATCCCTACCACTCCCTCAAAGACCTTCTGCGCTTGTCCTATGCTTTCTTGAATTCAGCTATTGTCCTCATCTCCACCACCTCCACTGGAAGGCTATTTCATTCATCTACTATCCTTTCTGCAAAGAAATATTTCCTTAGATTACTCCTCAGTCTACTCCCATTTCCCCTCATCCCATAACTCCTTCTTCCAGAGTCTCCTTTGATTGAAGGAGACCTAATTCCTGTTCATTGATACCTTGAAGGTATTTAAATGTCTCTATCACATTTCAATTCACTTATCTTGCAAGTGACTGCATTACTTCAAGCCCCAATCTTTAATACTTTTTTTTTTCAACACCAGACTCTGACACGGTCTATGTTTCAAAACCCAATTTGCATCAGGGGGTTCATTCTCTAAGCATTTCTGCAAACACTTTCAAATATAAAAACATAAAAAATTCCTACTCAATGTATATAACTTTTACAAAGAACATTTTAAAAGAACCAACCAACCCGTTTTGCAAATGGACTTGGACAAGTGTTATATATGTCTTACAAGTCTTCATTTATTTTGGCACTGGCGAGTTCCTCAAAAAAAAAAAAACAAACCCAAAAAAGATCATACTTTGATATTTTTTTGTAATATCAAAATGTTAGCATGATCACCATCTCAAACATTAACAGGACTGCTGGAAGGCAGGTATTACTGGAAGAGGAAAGCAAAACTCTCTTGCATTTTTTAAACTTTTTCAAACCCATGGAAACTAATTGAATGATTGAATACCATTCTACTGCAAGGTGTAGACCACCTGGACCCATAGTACTGAGTTCAAAAATCCAAAACTGTTCTCTGATACACAACTTCTCTTGACTATTCCCATGTCCAGGTGAACCTGGAATGTGTTCAATAATTCCCCAGCAAAGGCAATCAAATTAATGATTCTCCATTATACAATGTTGCACTAATATTGCTTTGTATTTATTCATGGTTAAACAGCTTCTGTGTTCTATTAACTTCGTTTTTTATTTTCCTGCTCATGTTACCAATATATACTATCGTAGCAGCCATAGAAACTTTATCAACATTTGTTGATTTTTTTTTTAAAAGAAGAGGTGACCCCCACAAGAACTTATATTGAAAACATAAAACATATGCTTAATATTTTAAATGAAATCACTCTAGATAACAACAATGTGGTCATGGTGATGTTAGATATCAACTCTCTTTATATGAACGTTCCACAGAATGATGTATTGAAGATAATTTAACAAATATTGAATAAATGAGCAAGCACACATCATATCCCTTCTGAATTTGACCTTTGTATGGCAGAACTGGCTCTGTGCCAAAATTATTTCAGCTTTTTAGATGCATTTTTTCAGCAATAATATGGTACAGCCATAAGGTATTCAATTAAAGTTTTCTTGGGTTTGAAAAAGTTAAACACATGCAAGAGAGTTTTGTCTCCCTCTTTCAGTAATACCTGCCTTCCGGCAGTCCTATCAGTTTGAGATGGCAATTATGCTGACATTTTGATGAAATGATCACAAGAAAATACCAAAGTATGTGTGTTTTTTGAGGAACTTGCCAGTACCTTAAAACATGGACAGTTATAAGAAATATGTAACACTTGTCCAAATCCATTTGCAAGATGGGTTGGCTGTTGAGTAATAATTTATAAAAAAAAAAATTTTCTTTAAAGGCATTTGCAGAAATACTTAGAATATGAACCCCCTGATGCAGATCGGTTTTCAAAACTTAGACCATGTTGGCACCTAGTGTTGAAAAAATGTGTTAAGCTTTGGTGCTCAAAGTATTGTAATCATAAGCAAGATAAGTGCATTTAAATATTTTTAATTTGCATAAATTAAATATAAAAAACTAAAATTTGTCACATGACCTGGCTGTACTCATTAGAGAAACCCATCATATGGACTATAAGCAGATGATTTAATAAGGCGGCAAATAAAGGAGATGTGAACTGGGAGTGCCTATTACGATAGTTGAAGTATGCAATAAGAGGTAGATTTTAAAAACGTACGCTGGATTTTATAAGATATGCGCGTATCTTATAAAATCCGGGGTCGGCGCGCGCAAGGGGGTGCACATTTGTGCAACTTGCACGCGCCAAGCCTTGCGCGCGCTGCCTGTTCCCTCCGAGGCCGCTCCAAAATTGGAGCGGCCTCGGAGGGAACTTTCTTTCTACCCCCCGCACCTTCCCTTCCCCTTCCCTAACCCACCACCCCCGCCCTATCTAGACCCCCCCTACCTTTATTAGAGAAGTTACTACTGCCTCCGGGCAGTAGTAACTTACGCGCGCCGGCGCAGCAGGCCCCGACACAGGCCGCTGTGTTGGGGCACTCAGCCACGCCCCCGGACTGCCCACACGCGCGTACCCCTTTGAAAATCTACCCCTAAGTGTTACATTTTATTTGGAGGCTCTTGTTTTTCATGATTAGTTTATGGTCCTCCATTGCACTAACACCCATAAAAGTTGGATTTTCTCTATCACACCTCCTCCACTCCACCTTTCCTCTAGAATAAATATAGTTAGATCTTTAAGTCTGTCCGCATATGCTTTACAACAAAGATCACTGACCATTTTAGTAGCCACTTTCTGGAACACCCCATCCTGTTTATATCCTTTTGAAGATGCGGTCTCTAGAATTGTACACAGTACTCTAAATGAGGACTTACCAGGGATTTATACAGGGGCAACATCACCTTCTTGCTGCTGACCATTCCTCTCCCTATGCATCCAAGAATCTTTCTGGCTTTTGCCATCTGGCAATCTTGAGATCATCAGATCCGATCATCCCCAGATCCTGCTCTTGTTTCTTGCACATATGTATGAGTTTCACCCCCTAAATTTCACTCCTCTCTTGTATTTTTACAGTCCAAATGCATGACTGTGCATTTCTTAGCATTAAATTTTAGCTGCCAAACTGTAAATCATTCCTCAAGTTTTGCTAGATTGCTCATTATTTCCACACCTTCCCAGGTGTCTACCCTATTGTAGATTGTCTCTTTGCAAATAATACCACAAACATTTCCCGCTAGTCCATCAAAAATATCACCAACGAATTATGTTGAAAAGAACTAGGTTGAAAGAATTAAAAATACATTTTATTACAAGTAAAATACTGAATTATAACTACAATTTTCCTTTTTAGTTTTGGGTTTTACCAGTCATTATTTGTCCTAGCTGTCATTACTAATATCCATAGTCATTTCATAGGCAATTTACTGTGTGGATTATGACTTAACTCTTCCCTCTTTTGCAGCAGACATGGCAATTGAATCTAAACATGTTTAGATCAATGAAAACAATGCAGGCAACAATGGCACAAAATTATTGAAAAATGTTTCTTCTCAGATCATAGCCAAATCTATGGTGTAAAAATGCATTGCCAGCAGTGAATTACAAAATGAGAACTGCAATTGACATCTGTAATAATTAATCAAAAGTAAAACTCCATTGATCATGCAGAACTTTGACAGATCATGACTAACTATTTGCCTCCTTTTGAATTTGAGAAAAATATGTTTCATTGTTTGAATCAGTTTGAGTGCTCTTGAGGGGAAGGGTTGCAGTAGGCATTGGGGCATAAATGGTAGACACATGCCAGTCCAACTACAAGGCCGGTTGTCAGAGCCACAAGGGAAGTCAGGCTGGCAGGAGGGAAGAGGAAATCCTCCTGTCAGCTTGAGGTGACTCAAGGGTTCGTGAAGGAATGGTGTAAGGGTTGGGGGTTGCCAGAGGGTGGAGATATTTTAGAACTTGGGAAGGGAGTGGGGTTTGACCCTCCCTCATTTTAATTTTTCTTGATTGCTTGGAGGGGGGAGGAAGCAGAGTTGCTTACCTGTAACAGGTGTTCAAGGACAGCAGGATGTTAGTCCTCATACATAGGTGACATCATCAGATGGAGCCCAGCATGGAAAACTTTTCTCAAAGTTTCTAGAAACTTTGATAGACACACTGGGCATGCCCAGCTTGCTGCTAACCAAGCGTCCATGCAGGGTTCCTCTTCAGTCTTATAACAGAGTTCGTGAAAAATAAAACAACAAACCAAAAGAAACCCAACTCCGTGGGGCGGTGCACGGGTTTCGTGAGCACTAACAACCTGCTGAACTTGGAGAACACCTGTTACAGGTAAGCAACTCTGCTTTCTCCAAGGACAAGCAGGATGGTAGTCCTCATACCTGGGTGATTTTGTAGCTCCAGGTTGCTCCCAACATGAGCAGCATAGAACAGGTGCCAATGCGCACAACAACTAGAGCTGCAAAAACTAGGGGAGCAGGCCTGCACCCAAGGACAAGGCCCATAGTAAGAAGAGTTGGGGTTTCATGGCTGAAATAAATTACGGAGGACTGACTGTTCAAAATGACTGTCATGTCGGCCATCCTTATCCAAGCAATAACGAGAGACAAACATGTGGAGAGAACTCCAGGTTGCCACCCTGCAAATCTCGTGGATGGGAACGGCACGCAAGTGAGCCACTGTAACTGACATGGCCCTAACAGAATGAGCCTTGACGTGACCTTCAAGCTGCAAGCCCGCTTGAGTGAAGCAGAAGAAAATATAGTCCACTAGCCAATGGGATAAGGTCTGCTTAGACACTGCGACCCCCAACCTGTTTTTGTCGAAGGAGACAAAACTTTGAGTAGACAGGGGGTGAGGAGCTGTCCATTCCAAACAAAAAGCCAGAGCCCTTTTACAATCTAGGGTAAACAATTCCCGCTCACCTTGGTGAGCGTGCGGCCTTGGAAAAAAGGAAGGCAGAACAATGGACTGATTGAGATGAACTCAGACTACTTCAGGGAAGAACTTTGGATGCATACGTAGGACCGCCTTATGACAAAATTTGGTAAAGGTGGGTACAACACCAGAGCTTATACTTTACGGACCCTGCACGCTGAAGTAAACGCTACAAAGAAGATGACCTTCCAGGATAGGTACTTCAGGTCACAAGATCACAAGGGCTCAAAAGGAGCCTTCATGAGCTGGGACAGAACCACATTGAGGTCCGAAGAGACCAGTGGAGACTGAGTGGGGGGCTTATGTTGCAGCAAGCCCCGCATGAACTGCCCCACAAGCAGATGGGTGGAAATGGAGGCACCATCTCTCCCCTGATGGTACACACCAATGGCACTAAGGTGAACCCTCACTGAAGTGGTCTGCAGGCCAGACTCGGAGAGGTGCAATAGGTAGTCCAAAAGCTCAGGTGGGGAGCAATAAAAGGGATCCAGACTGTGACCCACACACCAAGCTGAAAACAGTTTCCACTTGAGATTGTACAATTTTCTCGTGGAGTGCTTTCTGGACTCCAAGAGGACTCGAGATACAGCTTCCAAAAGGCCCAGAGCCTGTACTGTCACCTGGTCAACAAGCCATGAGAGACAGGGCTTGGAGGTTGGGGTGGCGGAGCCTGCCCTGGTCCTGAGAGATCAGGTCTGGAGCAGTCCCCAAATGGATTGGAGGGCGCAAGACTAGCTCTTGTAGAAGCGGGAGCCAGACCTGGCAAGGCCAAAAAGGAGTGATCAGTATCATGGTACTTCGGTCCTGTTGGAGCTTTTGGAGTGTCTTTGAGATCAGTGGAAGGGGAGGGAAAGCATATAGCAGACCAGTGCCCCAGTGAAGTGAAAAGGCATCCGACACTGATCTTCCACTCACCCGGCCCAGGTAGCAGAATCAATCCACTTTCTTGTTTTCTGGGGACGCGAACATGTCCAAGTCTGGGGTCCCCCACAAGTGAAAGATGCGGTCCGCTACCTCTTGATTGAGGGACCACTCATGAGGCTTGAAGGCCCGACTCAAGGAGTTCGCTAGGATGAAGTCCATCCCGGGGAGATACACCGGCTTGAGGAGAATGCCGTTCGCAAGGGCCCACAACCAGATCTGGACTGCTTCCTGTTCCTCCCTGCTTGTTCAGATACCACATCACTACCCAATTGTTGGTCTGAACTAGGACCACTTTTCTGTGCAGGTGCTCTCTGAACACCTGCAGGGTGTACTGGATCATCAGTAATTCTAGGAAGTTTATTTGAGACTGTGTCTCCTGCTCGGACCAAAGACTCTGAGTGTGGATGTCTGCAACATGGGCTCCCCAACCCAAGTGAGACATGTCTGTAGTGAGGACCATCTGGAGCTGCGGGCTCCAGAAGGGCATCCCCTGTTCCAGATTGAAAGGGTCTGCCCACCACACAAGGGATTGCTGTAGGGGAGTGGTGACCAGGACACAAGCCCAAAGATCCTGGGTGGCTTGACACCACTGGGAGCATAAGGTCCACTGAGCCCTGCACATATGGAGCAGAGCAAACGGCATAATGTGCACCGTCGCCACCATATGACCCAGAAGAGATAGGAACTGATGTGCTGAGACATGGAGACAACTGGAAACTACTCAAGCAAGGGCAGCTAAATGCCCTGTCTTGAGGCAGAAAAGCCTTTTGCTGGACAGTATCTAACCTGGCCCCGATGAAGTCCAGTTGTAATGATGGCTGGGGATGGGAGTTTGGATAGTTGATAAGAAATCCCATTTTCCAAGGTGCGTATGGTGATGTGCAAGGAGCTGCTTTTGATAAGCTAATCGTTGAGGTAAGGGAAGACATGAACCCCTCGCCTCCAAAGAAAGGCCCCCCACTACCGCCAGGCATTTGGTGAAAACCCGGGGTGCTGTTGCTCGGCCAAAGGTCAGTACACGGTACTGGTAGTGTTCCCCTCTACCAGGAATTGTAGGTACCTCCAATCTGCTGGAGAAATGGGGATATGGGAATATGCATCTTTGAGATCAAGGGAGCAGAGCCAGTCCCCTGCCTTGAAGAGAGGAATCAAAGTGTCCTACGAGACCATTTTGAACTTCTCTCTGACCAGAAACTGGTTCAACGCCCTCAGATCCAGAATGAGGCGGAGGCCACTAGTTTTCTTGGGAATCTGGAAATACCTGAAGTAGAACTCTGTTGGCTTGGCAGGCCTAGTTCAACTGCTCGAACCATTAAGAGGGTGGAGAGCTCTATTCGAAGCACCTGTAGGTTCCCTACTTCTTTTCACTGTGGACATGGAGGAGAGCAGGGTGGAACTCATTGGAAATGCAATTTGTATCCCAGCCATATGATGGACAGGACCCAGAGGTCCGATGTAATTGATGTCCATCAGTTTGCGAATAACTACAGATGTGCCCCCCCCCCCACTGGGGGGTCAACAGCACGTGGCAGGGGAGACTGGCTCATGCTTCCTGGCCGCCAGTCAAAATCCTGCGATGGGGGTTTGCGGCAGGGCCGGAGTTGGATGGGCCATATGAGGTTGTCATGCCCTTGATATTGCCGGGGACCGCTGAGGTCTTGCTCTAAAGGCCAGCAGGTACTAGGGATGTGAATCGTTTTTGAACGATTAAAATTATCGTCAGATAATTTTAAAATCGTCCAAAATCGTTAGAGTGCACGATACAATACAAATGCCCCCGATTTATCGTCAGGGGGCATTTGTGGCGGTGACCAGTGATGCTCCCCATTGGCCGCGAAGGGACTTGGGGCATCAGAGCTGGCTGCGTCGGTAAGACACAGAGCAGTAGGTCTGGCTGCTCCAGCAGAGGTGCAAGTACCAATGAAGTCAGCTCTGGTGGTCCCGGCGGAACCGGAGGCTCGATGCCCTGCAGGGCCCAACTGACTGCCAAACACACGCGTCTCCCTAATTCCTCCTCAAAAGCTGCCGAGGAAAAAAACAGCAGGAGGTGATGGAGGCAATGGAATCAGATTGACCCGGTGGCAGGGATTGGAACCGAACCTTCCACTGGCATCGGTGGCAACCGCCAAATGCCCTTGGAAGGACCAGAGGATAAGCCCCTCTGGAGGAGGAGACCGTTTAGGGGAGGCACCGAGGTGGTCGATGCCTTTCCGTGGTCAGACTTCGACGAGGATGAGCGATGTCGGTGTTTCCGTTGCTGCTCACCACAGTCCTTACCCGGGACTGCCTGCAACTTTGATGAACCGACCAAGAGGACAAGGATCTCGCTCGGTCCCCTGCTCCTATCTCAGGATCAAGGGGTGGTAATGAAGGGGAGACAGAGGTGGTCAATGTCAAGACTCTTTTCCTTTGCGGGGTAGAAGACCCCGACACTGACGATGGATCCGATTCTTTTGATCCGAATAGCTTTTCCATTTTTTTCTAGTCATGTCTGATGGCCCTTAGGGGTCATCTAGGTGCAAAGATCACAACCACGGATGTCGTGTGATGCTCCCAGGCATAGAACACAGACCTCGTGGGAATCTGTGATGGACATAGTTTGGGCGCACTGGGAGCACCAGCGAAAGCAGGACGCCGCCATCTCGAAAAGCATGCAGCATGCAGTCAATGGCTGGCAGCTACCAGGGGATGACACCATTGGAAATCGACCGTGAGTTTGACAAAAAAATTACCGAAAGCAAAGAAGCATGCCCAGTGTGTCTGTCAAAGTTTCTAGAAACTTTGACAAAAGTTTTCTGTGCTTGTGTGAGGACTACCATCCTGCTTGTCCTTGGAGAAATATTCTGCCTTTTTATTTTTTTAATTGGCTGACTGGGGAGGAAGTAATAAAGACTGAGGCATGGAGGGAGCACATTTGTTTTTCTTTTAATTGGGTGCTCATAGAGGGAATCAGTGAATGCTGACCAGCCACGTTTGCTAAATCTAGCCAGTCAGATTTTGACTGGCTAGATTAAGACAAATATTCAATTGTGCCTTTAGTAATGACTTTTCAAAGGGCTTTCCTGTGTTAAAATAGAATGTACACATGTATACATTTTATAAACCAAGAAAGTACACATGTACTTGCAGAATGGTGCATGAATTTTACCAGGGGAAAAGAGGCATAATCTAGAGGCATTCCGGGGAGGGCTTCAGAAATACTCATGAAAGTTTCTATTTTGTATGATGTATATTTGCCTGTAATTATTATGTTTTGATGTTATGTTGTTTACTGCGCCAGGCAGGCCTTGTATCTGAACTGGGCAGCATACAAGAAACAATAAATAAAATACATACATATATTACCAAACGTGTCCAAACATTTTTTCACATAATGGACTTACACATTTGAAATCTGATGCAGTTAGTGGTTTTTGGGTGGGTGGTCTATGGAAACTGTTAGAGGATCTCAATGAACTGGTGGGGGTATTGGGAAACTGTTGAGTCCAAGGTCGCCCGCACTCAAGTAAGTATTTTCAGAAGGGTATATGTGCACACTTTATAAAATACCTGCCTTCGCATTTAAATCAGGGTTATTAGGTGGGCATGTTATATATTTGTACGCAAGTGCATGTTTATAAAATAAGTAAAGTAAGTGTTTCCTGGTATTGGCAATGTTTCTGTGTACTATAACATACGCACATACTTTCGGGACAGAAATACACAGTAGTTTATAAACTATTGTGCACATGCCACACAGTTTATAAAACACTTACATAAATTTCTGTGCATCCACCTACACGGGCAAATCGTCTACTGCAGTTTTAAAAGTTTGGCTCCTAGTCGGGTAAATACAGCTGAATATCTGGCTAGAGATAACCAAATAAATTTAACTGATTATCTTACCTATTCAGCTGTTTTTTGAAAAGCCACCTCTTTGTTATGCATTTTATTAATTGCTTAGATTTTGCTCACATCTTTTCATTGGTAGCTTAAGGTGAGTTATATTCAGGTACAGTAGGTATTTTCCCTGTTCCCAGAGAGCTTACCATCTAAAAACCTGATTTAATAAGGCTTTTTTCCCCCATTCTGTCTCTATGGAAAAAAAAAGCTTAGTAAGTGAGGCCATACGTTTGTATTTCAAGCAATAGTGGGTGAAGAAATGTGTCCACAGCCATAAGGAGTCTCCACAGGATTTCAGCTCTGGCTTCCCTAGTTCTCAGCCTGCTGCTCTCACTATTGGTCTGCTCCTCCACTCCATGCTGGTAGCTTTGAACTCTTGTTCCACTTCGAATGTGTTACAAGGTCCAGTTTCATGAAAACAACAACGTCCAAAAAATTATTCACTATAAACAGAAGACTTTTCCACTTGTAATGTTTGCTGAAAAGCACTATAGTATATTTAAAGGAATTTTGACTTCAGGAAATGTATTTATACTTAAAAATCTCCTGTAGCAGAGATCACAGTACCTATGTTTTAATGCCTTCTGTGCTTTATTCTCCCATTTATTTAAAACAGCATTTCACCATAGCCAAATCAGTGTCAGCCAGCTGTGCTGAAACATGCTTTGGTTATACAGCCTAGACCAGCGCTTCTCAACTGGTGTGTCGCGACACACCAGTGTGTCCCCAAGCACCGGCAGGTGTGTTGGGTGCTCCCGGTGTCTCCCGCTGCTCTTCCTTCCCTGCTGCCATTGCCACCGGGCTGTCAGCAATGTTCAAGCACAGTGGGGAACGGCAGCGGTGGTAGAAGAAGTAGTGGCATCTATGGCTGGCCTCCCCCGTGACCCGGAACAGAAAGTCATACGCGGTGCGCGGGAAGGAGAAAGCTGTGCCACATGGAAAAATAGCAGCAGTGGCAGCAGCATCGGCCCCCGAGCAATTGAAGCAGCCAGTAATCGGGAAAGGAGACAGCAGCATGAGCCTCCCACGGCCGATGGGATTCTTCTTTCTTGGCTCTTGGCCTGCGGGGGCTGGAGGAGGCAGCTGTTGCAGCTACCATTTGTGCTTGGGGGGAGGAAGTGAGTGAGAGAAAGGGAGAGAAGCAGCCAGCCTGTGTGTGATTGAGAGCATGTGTGATTGAGAGAAACTGGTCAGAGAGCTGATGTGTGTGTATATGTGAGAGACAATGAAAGTGACTGCTCAGAAAGATGACTGATGTGTATGTGAGAGTGTGAGACAGTCACGGAGGTGACTGATGTGTGTGTGTGAGAGAGAGAGAAAAAGCATGGAAGTGAGAAATCTGGGTATGTGAGAAAGCATGGGCTAAGAAGCCTGGTGTTGTGTGTGTGTGTGGGGGGGGGGGGGGAGAGCATGGGAGTGGGAAGCCTGTGTGTTTGTGCATGCATGAGAGAGAGAGACTGGTTGGTAAGGTGACGGGGTGTGTGAGAGAGACTGGTGTGTGTGAATGTGAGAGAGAGAATGTGATTCAGGGAATGAGATGCCTGTGCACATGGAGAGCGAGCATGGAAATGAGAGAGAGAGACTGGTGTGTGTGTAACAGAGAGAAAGTGATTATGGGAATGAGAAGTCTGTGCATGTGAAGAGTGAGCATGGGAGTGAGAAACATGGGTGTGTGTGAGACACAGCATGGGAGTGAGAAGCCTGTATATCTGAAAGAGAACATGGGAGTGGGAAGCCTGTGTGTGTGTGTATGCATGAGAGAGATCAGGTGACTGGCGTGTGTTTGTGTGTGTGTGTGAGAGAGAGAGAGAGAGAGAGAGAGAGAGAGAGAGAGAAAGTGATTATGAGAATGAGAAGTCTGTGCATGTGAAGAGTGAGCATGGGAGTGAGAAACATGGGTGTGTGTGAGACACAGCATGGGAGTGAGAAGCCTGTATATCTGAAAGAGAACATGGGAGTGGGAAGCCTGTGTGAGTGTGTGTATGCATGAGAGAGGTCAGGTGACTGGTGTGTGTGAGTGTGTGTGTGTGTGAGAGAGAGAGAAAGAAAGTGATCATGGGAATGAGAAGCCTGTGCATGTGGAGAGAACAAGCATGGGAGTGAGAGACTGGTGAGTGTGTGTATGTGTGTGTGAGACAGAGAAAGTGATTATGAGAGTGAGAAGCCCATATATGTAAGTAGAACACGGGAGTGGGAAGCCTGAGTGTGTGTATGGCATGAGAGAAACTGTTCAGGAAGGTAACTGGTGTGTGTGTGTCAAAGACTGGGAGATGATTGGTGTGTGAGAGACAGAAACTGGTCATGGGGGCATGACTGGTATGGTGTGTGTGTGAGAGACATGGGCACTAAGGAAGAGGACCATGAGTATAGAGCTTAGCTTCTACTGCTGCTTCTGGTGTGTGCCACGGCCTGCATGAAAGGGGAGTAGGAGAGCTGCTGGAGGGGGTAAGTAAAGGTGGCTTTTTAAGTTTATTTTTCTTGATTGACTGCCATTTTAATTATTTAATATTATGTGATGTCTGCTTTTTTGAAATATTTTATTGGTGTTTGGAGAATGTTTAATAGTTTTTATGAGTTTTTAATTGTTGGATGTTATTCTGTTCATAGCTGTTTTGAAACATTTATTCTGCTTATTAGTATAGTTTTACAATTATTTCTGTGTGGGGATCTATAGCTGCTTTCTAGTTCTGTTTTCCTAATAAGAGGTGTATTGGTTTTTAGGGCCTGATTTAATATTTGTAGTGTTGCCTTTTCATAGATAGGGTTGCTCTTGTTTGAGTGTATTCCATAATACAGCTGTAACTGTGTGCGGATTAGTTTATGTGCATTACTACAGATCCTGGGAGTATGTTAGGTCAGTTCTGTGTCTGTTACCGAGATGAGATATTTTACTAGCATGTAAGCGTTTGTATCAGTTTTATTTGTTGTGTTTTCTCAAGAGGACATGCATTGGTGGAAAACTGCTGTCTTTTCATAAGTAGGGCTATTGAGCCTGGAAGTAGGAGGAGTTTGAGTTGCTGTTACTGAGATGACACCAGAACCAGAATATATTTTTTGTAGGGTGAGTTGTATGGGGAATGTCATAATTCTGCTTTACATCCATTATTGTGGGTCAGGGGGATTCCCGTGGATGCAAACTGTACTTTTACATCTAGCCCCGGGACAGTCATGGGTCAGTATGTCACGCATGTGAGAACCATCTGTCAGGTGTGTCCTGACAGAAAAAAGGTTGAGAACCACCGGTCTAGACTGTTTAAGGCTACACAATTGCTAAAGTCAACTGATACTAGGGGTGTGCATTCGTTTCCTATGTATTTGTAATCCGCAACATATAGGGCCATATTCGTTGTATTCGTGGGGAAGCGAAACGTATCACGATTCCCCACAAATACAACAAATCTTCGCCAAATTATTCGGCCGTCTAAAGGAGCCAATTTAAACAAACCTACACCCTCCTGACCCCCCCCCCCAAGACTTACCAAAAGTCCAGCGGGGGCCCGGGAGCAACCTCCTGCACTCGGGCCGTTGGCTGCCAGTATTCAAAATGGCGCCGATAGCCTTTGCCCTCACTATGTCACAGGGGCCGACCATCCATTTCTCCTACCATGTGACAGGGGCTGACCAATGGCAACGGTAGCCCCTGTGACATAGAAGGTCAAAGTCTATTGGCACCATTTTGAATACCAGCAGCCGAGAGTGTGAATGCAGGAGATGGCTCCCGGACCCCCCGCTGGACCACCAGGGAGTTTTGGTAAGTCTTGGGGGGGGTCAGGAGGGTGGGGGATTGTACTTAATTCAATTTTAGCTGGGAAACAAATAAGAATTAACGCATGTACGTATCGGGGGCCTCCCTTGCCGAATGCAACGTATCTGCCCCCCGACGAAAACGAATCCCGAATGCAACGTATGGCGTCCCTCTGCACATCCCTAACTGATACTGGAGCACAGTAATTTGAGAGTGTGTTTCAACACAATACTCTTAAAACTGATTTATCTACTCATAACATGTTGGAAACCTGCAAAGGTAAATTTTGAATGGCTTAGTCGGGACCTAAGCAGGGAAAACCAAGAGTTATGTGGGTAGAATGAACGCATCACCTTATGTGAATTTTCAGCTGCCTAGAAGTGTGCGAGAAACCTTTACAATGTGTATACTTTTAATGCAGTTAAAAGGAAAAAAATGGCAATCCTGGTAGTGAACTTGGTCGGGGAAGAAAACCATGCACACCATGAATAATCAAGTTGGTTTGTATAGGCTGAAAAGCCCAAGAGTTCCTTTGTTGGTAGGTGCCTTATTAAAAATTAGCTCTTAAAAATGTTTTTATCTTTAAAAATTTTTTTTTTTTTTTTTTTTTAGGAAAAGTCATATATATATATATATCCTGCATTTCATTAATCAGGCCTATTTTCCCAGTACTCCCTGCTAAAAAACATGACTGACTCTTAGTGATTATTCACACTTTATAGAATTTTGCTTTAAAAGTTAATTAAATGCAGCCGATTGATATAATTAATGGTGATGATTTCAAAAGTTATATGACAATAAACCATATATGCTCTAGTGCTTTTATGGCATTAATGATAAAATAATGAAAAAAAGTACCTTAATAGCAATAACAATGGTCTGGTTGATTCCAAACTGTTCTTGTGAATTTACTTCCATTGCCGAGATTCCTGTCAGGGATCCAGAAATGAGAATGCCTTTCTCATCCACCTGCACAGCAGGAGTTTTATCAGGGCTCTCTAATATGCGATAACTCAGAGAAGCCAAGCCATCTCTAGTGGGAAAAGCACAGTTAAATTCCATTAACATTTCCTGAGCCTTTACATTCACTGATCAAATGGTCCAGATTTCACAAGCAGAGTTCTGCACTGCTATAACTGCAGATCTCTGCTCTAGCCAAGCTCTCCTGTTATCTGTCCATCGATACAACGGAGGATGCTAGAAAATGCTGGGCAAAAGTGTGCGCCCTTTTATCAGTAGCCATCATAGGTGATCTAGACAATACAGATGTTTGGAAAATTCAGAGTCAAAGCCAAACTAGGAATACTTTAGACGGGTTTGAGTTTGACAGGGAGTTTTGGGAACCTGCACTGAACCTCCCCCACTGCAGACCCCATGAGCCTGGTGAATCTGCCTAAGCTCTGATGCAGATGTTCCAATTTGAAAAGTGTGGACTGATTCAATGAATTTGTAAACTTTCTTGCAGGTTTTCTCAATTAGTGTGATTAATTAAAATGTTCTTTCTGAAGCCTGGTATACACGCATTCATGTTATTCACCTTGAAGAACCACCATCAACATTCATTATGCTAAAGTACCTCTAAAATGAAGTATATTGGGATTATTTACCCATTATAGTTTCAGCCCTCCTTATAAATATATATGAATGTGTGTATACAAATAATGTACAACCATATAACACATACAAATAATTGCATAAGTTACACATATATAAAACTTTCATTTTCTCTCTCTCTCTCTCTACATATATAGTGCAGTTCTTCAATGGATCTAGGCTCTGCTTCCTTACTTTTTCCATTCTGTTGTCTTTTAGAAATTTTTCCAAAGAAACTAAATGTAGGTTTGAGGTTTTCAGGTCACGTATAATAATCTAAACTAAAATGCTTTTCTCTCCTGATACGCTTTAGGATTCCTAAACAAAAACTTTTTTTGTATCAAAGAAATCAATATTCAAAGGGTTGTCCAGGTAACTTGAAAGTTACCACATAAAACCCCCCCAACTGTGGCTACATTTTGTCTGGGTAATTCATTATCCACATGAAATTTAGCCAAATAAAAAGAAATGGTGATCAAGATGTTCCAGGGCATGGCTACATTTCAACCTGTGAGCGCTGATATTTAGCACTGCCTGGCTAAAGTTAGCCAAGCCAAGTCAGTCAGGTCAGAAAATACCTGCCCAGAAGTTACCACCAGATAACTTTATCCAGGTAACTAACTGGAATAGTCAGTGGAACACTTACCTGGCTATATTCTACTGAATATCCAGGTAAAGTTATCCAAGTAACTTTACCCAGGTAAGGTTCCAGCTCACTGGCTGACTGAATATCAACTGCAAAGTTTTCCTTGTAAGGGTAAAAAAAAAAAACGTCATGAGGGAGCTGTATATGTATATGTATATGTATAAAAATCCAGAACAACCTGTGCATATTCTACAGGACTCAAAATCCTGGCATACTGTATATCAGTCTCTTTACCCGGGAACTGATATGCAGCAATTCTATCCAGAGATCTGTGTACAGCAGTTGTTTACAACCCAATCTTCAGGAGCACCTTAGCTGAGCTGGGTTTCAGGCTATCCACAATGAATATGCATGGCATATATTTGCATGCATTAGAGAATCAGCATGATGCATATCCATTATTGATAGCCTGAAAACCAAAGTGGCAAGGGTGTTCCCAAGGACTGAGTTGACAACCACTTATACACAGTAACATCCACCCAGGGAACTGTATGCATTAAACTCTCCCCAGTTATGTGTCTTTAGTAATTTGCATTTCAGTATAGTTATTTTATCCAAGGAAGCATAAGAGGAAAATGAGAACAACCCAGAAAGGATAAATCCACTGCAATGAATGTGGGGCCATAATGAATAATGGATTGAAAACCAAACCAAGAATATATAATGGAAAATCAGTCTCAAACGACCCTACACAAAGGGACTGTGTCCAACTATATAAAAAAAAAATGGCTATGGCAAAAACTCAAGCTTTTTATTTCACTGCAAATACCAGGGTTGAGCAAACTGGGGGGGGGAACCGGACCCCCAACGGAAGCTTGAACAATCCTGGGGGGGGGAGGCCCACTGGCTGCCCAATCAGGAAAGGGAAAAAAAAAAAAAAAAAGATTATGCTGTTGAGTCTCAGTGCCGTGAATGCACCACAAGCTCCGTAGAGAAGCAGCTGCCAGAGATTAGTGACATCATTGTAAGCATTGCCATGGCTTAGCCATGTCTCTCCTTTTGGTGGGGCCAGAGACTTGAGGCTGCTTCTGCTGGTGTTGGGCCTAGGTGCTACTCTGCAGGCAGAACTGGAAATGGGAACAGTCACTGAGGTGTTCCACAACCCAGGAAGAGCTGCCACCCTCACGTCTCAGCCCAAGAGGAGTTCCTGCTGCTGCCAGGCCCTTACCCATGGAGAGAAAAAAAAAAGTGGAAAGGTTAGGGAAGGGAATGGGCAAAGAGGCCAGAGAGAATGAGGAAAATGGGGAGAGATGGAGGAAGTGGGGAAAAAAGATAGACACAAAAAGTTGTAAAAAAAAAAGTTAAATAAGTAAATGTGAACATGAGAAATAAAAAAAAAGAGCAATAAAAAAAAAACTACAAAGAGAGAGAAAATAGGAAAAATGATAAAAAAAAAAAAAAAAAGTTGGGCACAGTGGGATGGAATTTTTCTCAGTCCTAAAATAATTCTGGCAAGGCACTGGATTTAGGCTCCAGTCTCTTCAAGGGGCATGGGTTCAAATCCCACTGCTGCCAGTGTCTCTGTGTTGGGGCATGATGTGTCTGTCTTTTCAACTGTGTTTTTCTTTCTAGGTGTGGCTTGTCTGTGTCTGTCTGGATGTTTAGTTTCTGTCTCTTTGTAAGGTATTCATGTCTGCATGTGGGGTGTCCTGGTCCCTCTGTTTTTCTGGGTATTCGTTTCATTCTGTTGGTCTGGGTGTGGGGTGTCTCTGTCATCTGTTTCTCTCTGTATCTATCTGGTGTGTGCGCGTGTTTACTCCTTTCAGAAACTTGAAGAGAAATTAAATGGGGGCTTTGAGCCACAGGTTGACAGACTGACTACTTGGCGAATGCACTATGTATGGCGCGCGTGTGTGTGTGTGTATGTATATAGATATAGATATCTTTCTATCTGTATATCTCTCTATATATATGGTAACCCATCCTGGGGGGCCCTCAACCTTGCATGAGTAGCTCAAAGTTTGCTCTCCCTTGGTATAAAAGTATATTCCTTTTAAATGGCAACATTAAAAATTTATTGTATTTCAGGGTCAACCAATGAGTGAAACTTTCCTCACTGATAAAAAATGAATAACTTTTATTTTCAAACAATATTCCTTCAGCATCAATGCTTAGAAATCTCAATTATAGTCAAGTGTTAGATATGCATTTGTTTAAAACTAAA
The DNA here is from genome assembly GCF_901001135.1 of Rhinatrema bivittatum. Lineage (NCBI taxonomy): Eukaryota > Metazoa > Chordata > Amphibia > Gymnophiona > Rhinatrematidae > Rhinatrema > Rhinatrema bivittatum. The sequence continues at coordinate 368,792,636 of NC_042618.1, forward strand.
TCAAAAAGTACAACAAATGAGGCAATTTTCAGCTTGATCCAAATGAAATGAACCAAAAATGGCCTTCTGTGAAAACACCTGAAAATTTTGGGGTATTTGTAACATAAAATAATTACATAAAAAAAATAACAGGGCTTTCCCCCCCCCCCCCCCCCACACACACACACACACAACCCTGGAAAGCCTCTCCTGCCTTGCAAAAAGTGAATCTGAGCGCCTGGGCCTATCTAGCTGGTCCTCCCCTGGCTCCTCTGATCCCCCTTCCAAGCACACAAAATTAATCTAGCCCGGACCCTGGGCGTATTCAGCCCATCCACTCTCCCCCTCCCACTAAAGCCTGCCAGGGCCAAGGAGATCCCACTCCAGCCTCCACTTACTCCCTTTTCTGAGTGCTTGAAAGTCCTGAAGGGTAGTGAAGCTCACTTGCTCCCACCCAGGTTCTGGAACTTTACAAATGGCGTAGTCTACCTGTAGGATAGTGCTGAAGGGACATCACTTCGGTGGCCCTTCCTCATGTGTTGCCTGCACCATTTTAATTAGTTTTGTGACTGGGATTGGGGGAGATCAGAGGGGGCCCAGGGAGGCCTAGCCAGGCAGGCCCAGATACCGGGTTCACTTTTTCAAGGCAAAGAAGAGGTTTCCAGAGCTGTAAGCAGCTCATTTTTTTATTGATTCTTTTTTTTTTTTTTTATTTCTTTTGTTTGTTTCTAACAAAACATTAAAGGAACTGAAAAACGAATTCCCCCTGCATACCCCTCAAATAAAAAAATGAACCGAAGCAATAATTTTGTGTTGCACATCCTCATCAACTATCTACTGTTTTAAGGTATTTATTGATAAAGGAATCATACTTAGTACAGTAATATGTGTATTCAGAAAACAAAATATAAGTATGTAAAATTCCATTGTTTTTCTTATTTATTTATTTATTTATTTATTTATTTAATAGATCAATTTTGTCAGCTTTGGCCCTAGAAACATCCTGATCAGTGTCAACTACATGCAAGCATAAATGCGCCAGTTTAAAATCCAGCTAGGACGACGCAAAACAGGAAAACTTCTAAAATTGTTTCCCTGCCTGTACTGCATTCTAATTAAGAAAAGACAAATAAATGATTTAACAGGGAGAAGAAAATGCTATTAATCATTCAACAAGTCATGCATAAAATACAATACACAGAGGGTAAGGTTTTAATGAACCAGTCAGAAAAGGGTACAATTTATTTTAAGCTTAAAGAGCTGAAAAATGTTATCCTGACACTCTGCTAACCTGAGGAGATTATGCCAAGTGGCAGTGATGTTAGGAGAGAACAAGTGTAATTGGGCAACTTACCTGTTTGTTTGAAGTTTTATGAATGAATTGGGTGACATTAATATTTGCTCTGCTTCCACCTCTGGATTAAGTAGCAATAGCTTTTCAAATACCTGGAAACATGTAATAAATAATGATAATAATCATTCATAAAACATTGCTAGTGTACACCACCAGGCTAGAGCTTGGTTTGCGTCAAGCACCTGGCTCTCGGCTGACTCCTCTTGCCCTCACAGATGACAAGCCGAGAATGAAGTTGAATGACGTGCAGCAGACACCCTCTCTCCTCTGATTCCATGACCCCTGCCCCTCAGGCTGCTTTGGCCTTTCCTCCCAAACAATCCTTCTACCACTGTTACTGCTTGTTCTCATCGAGCCCTGTATCCTGTCTCAGACAGAGGTCAATTCAAGTCATTAGGAAGTACCTGGCAAATCTCAGAAAGCAGATCCAGTTCCTTGTTGCTCACTCCCAGGGATAAATGATGGGTTTCCCCAAATCCAGCTGGATAATTGTTTATGGACTTTTTCTCCAGGAACTTAACCAAAACCCTTTTAAACTCAGCAATGATAGATGTCTTGACCACATCTTTCGGCAACAAATTCTACAACTTAATGGTGCTCTGAGTCAAAACACACTTTCTCCAATTTGTTCTAAATCTGCTCCTTGCTAGATTCATGGATTATCCCCTAATAAAAGATTTCATCATTTTACTGATGCAAGGCTCACTGGTTTGCAATTACTTGGGTCACCCCTAGAACCCTTTAAAATTGATGTTACATTTGCTACTCTGCAGTCCTCAGATATAAAGGCAGATTTGAATGATGGGTTAAAGATTACCAGTAGCAGATCTGAAATTTCATATTTGAGTTCCTTTAGAACTCTGGAGTGAATACCATCACTATAGGAAAATTGTTTCTTACCTGATAATTTTGGTTCCTATAGTACCACAGATCAGTCCAGACTCCTACGTTTTGTAACCCTGCCAGCAGATAGAGACAGATAAAGTTTTATTGAAACTGCTATATAAAATAGATTGCCATCTGCAGTTTCTCAGTATGGAACTATATCCAAGCCAAGATGTCAAAACTAAAACAATTTTAACAGTCCATCCTAATTCCCACGAACAAGAGGGTAGTGACGCTGTAACATGCTAAGAAAGAACCAGAGTACAGTAAAAAAACAAAAAAAAACCAACAGCTCAGTGACCAGCTAACAACTCTGCAATAATTCTGACAAACTATAAACATGAGCAGACGACTCTCCCCCTTATATCATGGGTGGGTGTCTGGACTGATCTATGGTACTACAGGAATGAAAATTATCAGGTAAGAACCAATTTTCCTTTCCCTCTATGTACCTAGATCAGTCCAGATTCCTGGGATGCACCTAAGCCCATTAAAGTGGGAGAGACCTGTTTGCAGAGCACTTACCAAAACCAGCCACGATCAGAGCCCTGACATCCAACCGATAGTGTCTGGCAAAAGTGTGCAGCGACTAGAAATGTGAATCGTTTTTTGTGTTCGTGTAGTTCTTTGTTTTTCGGCTGCCGTGGGAAATGTTGGTTTTTTTGAGGTTTGGGTTGTTTCTTTCACAAAAAATCATTTTTTTGGGTTAGTGCGCACTAACCCAAAAAACGATTTTTCGCGAAAAAGCTGGAAAATCCCGATTGTTTTTCGGGCTCCCCAAAACATGCCGAATTGGACAATTTCATTGAAATTGTCCAATTCGGCAAAAACGAATGCACATCTCTAGCAGCAACTTCCAAGTCGCTGCCCTGAATATTTCCTGCAACGAAACTTGCTGGGCCTCAGAACAACAGGCTGCTTGCGAACAGGTCGAATGAGCCCTCAAACCTTCAGGCACCAATCGGCCCCTAGAAATATAAGCCGAACAGATTGCCTACTTGAGCCAACATGCAATCATAGCTTTGGAAGCTTGACGCCCATTCCTTAGGCCATTCCATAGAATGAAAAGGTGGTCTGATATATGAAAAACATTACTGACCTTCAGATATAACAATGCTCGGTGGATGTCCAAAAGTCTCAGCTCCCTTGCATGAGGAGCTGAGGAATCCAGATTCATAAAGGTCAGAAGCTCTTCTGTCTGATTAACATGGAATGCCGAGACTGCCTTAGGTAGAAAGGAGGGCACTGTGCATAACAACAACCCTGCCTCTGAAATCTGTAAAAACAGATCCCAGCAGAATAACGCCTGTAATTTCTAAATCCTCCTTGCTGAACAAATGGCCACCAGAAAAATCACCTTAAGTGTTAAGTCCTTCAAAGTCACTCTTCTTAGAGGTTGAAAAGGGGCCGCAAAAAGCAGTAAGCACCAAATTCAGATGGGCAAGGCTTCCTCATGGGCAGTTCTAAGTTCTTTACCCCATGAAGAAAACATAAAACATCTGGATGCGTGGACAGTGAACTACCTTGTACTTTACCATGAGGACAGCCGAGGGGCTGCTACCTGTATCCACAGAGAATTAAAAGGCCAAACCTTTTACCAAACCCTCCTGCAGGAATGTCAAAATATGTGCCACTGTAGCTTGCAAAGCCTGCCCATTTCGATCCATACACCAGGACTCAAAGACTTTCCAGACCCGCACATAAGATATAGATGTGGAAGTCCACCTGGCCTGCAGTAAGGTAGTAATAACCGCTTCTGGATACCCCCCCCCCCCCCCCCATCTTAATCGCCTCCTCTCAAAAGCCAGGCTGTGAGACAGAAGTGAGCTGCCTGTTCCAAAAATATGGATCCCTGATGAGAAGATTCCCTAGATGGCTGGGACCCATCTATGATCATGTTACAAGGTCCACGAACCAAGGACGGCGCGGCCACTTCGAAGCCACTAGAATTACATCTCCCAGATGCTTCTCTATCCGCCTTTTCACCTTGCTCACCAGAGACCATGGAGGAAAGACATACAGCAGCATGCTGTGAGGCCACGGCAGGACTACAGCATCGATGTTCTCCACACATACTCTCTTCTTCAGATGAACAACCTTGGTGCTTTCATGTTTCTACTGGTCACCATTAGCTCCATATGAGGTGATCCCCACCTCTTGCAAATTAGGGACATCACTGCTGCTGACAGCTCCCACTCTCCTGGATCCAATGACTTGCAACTTAGGAAGTCTGCCTGTACATTGTCCACCCTGGCAATATGTGATGCTGCTATCCTCTTCAAATGCTACTCTTCCCAAAGGACCAATTCTTGCGCCTCCTGCTCCACTGCTCAATTCCTGATTCCACCCTGGTGGTTGATATAAGCCACCATAGTTGCATTGACCATCAGAACTCTCACTGAATAACCTTATAATCCTGGAAGAAAAAGAAAAGCACATAATAAAAATCAAACAGCTCTCGTCTCTGATTGATAGACCAAAAAGCCTTTTTCTTTGACCACCGGCCCTGGGCCACCTGATCGTGACACAGCTCCCCAGCCTGAGAGACTGGCATCAGTAGAGACCACCACCCAATCCGTAACTTCGAGAGGCACTCCTTGTTCCAGATTGGCCCGAAGTAGCCACCAAGAGAGACTGTTCCCTGCCTTCCCTCTCTAGCGGAAGGGGGACCTGAAATTCCCTCGACAAAAGATTCCTTCAGGAAAGAAGTGCCCTCTGGAGAGGTTGCATATGTGCAAATGCCCAAGGGACCAACTCCAAGGTTGAAGCCATAGAACCCAGGACCTGAAAATTGTCCCAAACCCTGGGTGTTGACAGCCCCAGCAGGTGACAAATTTGCCCCCGAAAATTCTGCGAACTGTCCTCTGTGAGGAATACTCTTCCCTTCCTTGTGTTGAACTGCATCCCTAAATACCCAGGGACTGGAAGAGAACAAATTGGCTCTTCATAAGATACACCACCCAGCCTAGCGACTGTAATCAGTCCAGCATCTTTTGCACAGACCGCTAACAGAGATCCTCTGACTTTGCCCTGGATGGGCCAATCATCCAGATACGGATGCACTACTACTCCTACCCTTCTTAACACTGCTGCCACCACCACTGGCATCTTGGTGAACGTACACGGTGTCATTGCTAGGCCAAAGGGAAGATCTCAAAACTGAAAATGTTCCCAGAGAATCATAAACCGCAGAAACCTTTGGTGGTCCTGCCTGATGCAATGTGCAAACAAACCTCTGTCAGATCTAGAGATGCCAAGAACGCCTCCTTGTACCACTGTGAAACTGACATTAAGGTTCGCATGTGAAACTGCGGAACGCTGAGGATCAAATTTACCTTCTTTAAATCCAGGATGGGCCTGAGAGACCTTTCCTTCTTTGGAATCTCAAAATAGATGAAATACCTCCATGTTCCCCTATGGGAACTGGCACTATAACCCCCACAAGTTTCAAGTGATCCACTGTTTCTCGGACCACCAACTGCTTCATAAGCAGACCGAAAGGGGAAATGACAAAGGCATCCCTGATGGGATGAGCAAAATCTAAAGTGTAGCTGTCTCTTACCACTTCGAGGACCCACTAGTCCGTGGTAATCTTGATCCAAGCCTTGAAAAAAAAGCGATAAACAACCTCTGACAGCTGGAACCGGAGTGGGCCAGCCTTGCATCATTGCGAAGGCTTTGCACTTCCTGAACCTTTCCCAGAATTGTCCCTGGTGGCTCAATGGCCCTCTCGAAAGGACTGAACCCAGGAAGAGGTCCTGGCAGAAAACTGGTGCTGTGGACCCCCCAGAACCTTTGGACTGAACGAATCTTCTGTTGTCCTGAAACCTAATCTGCACCGGTACCAACTTTCTACCCTTAGGCTCGTCTTCCGGCAACTTGTGCACCTTGGTTTCACCCAGATGCTTCATAATCTTCTCCAAGTAGTCTCCAAACAATAACTTTCCTTTAAAAGGAAGTACTCCAAGCTGCGACTTGGACCAAACATCCGCGGACTAATTCTGCATCATAGCAGAAGCCTAGCAGACACTGCCAATATCATAATCCGTGAAGAGGTCCTGATTAGATCATAAAAGGCATCGGCTCCACACGACACTGCTGCTTCCACCTGATCTGCCTGTTGTGCTTCCGCTGCTCCCGCAGGATGTAACTCCTGCAACTGTTGGACCCTCCAGAGGTATGTCCTCTGCACCAGATTGGTGCACAAAACAGCCCTGGCTGTGGAGGCCAGAAGGGAAACCTCAAAAATCCACTTGAAATGGAGCTCCAACTTTCAATTCTGCACATCCCTTAATGCGGCATAGCCCGCTACCAGAATAGTAGTTTTTTTGGCGACTGCTGACATAGAGGCATCCACCTTGGGCAGAGAACAACTCCAAGTAAAGGATAGAGCTTTGCCATAGCTCTTACGACTTGCAGCCCTGACTCAGGAGTATCCCTCTCCCTGACTTCCAGCTTCTTCACAGCCTTAGCCGGCCCTCTCAGGCCATCCAAAACTGGATCAGCACCCTCGAAGTCTGACTCTTCCTGTGGCATCTTAATTCCAAGTTCCTGAAGAACCTGTGCTATCAGCAGTCCAAGTTCCTCTCTGCGAAAGAGGTGAACCACCTTGGGATAGTCCCCTTCAGTCATAGGCACCTCCTGCAGATCCTGGATCAAGTCTGGCGCATCCTGCAGTGGAGTCTCTTCTGGGACCACCCTAGGAGCCTCCTGCTGATCCTCCATATCATCCGTATCATCCTGTGGGTCCCCAGACTCAAAAGCCAAGCCAAAAAGATGAAGAGGTCCCTCAGCGCACACTCTCTTAGGAGGATTAGACTTTGTTCGCACTTTAGGACCCCCCCCCCCCCCCAAGGTTGAGGCTGAGAGTCACCTTGCCCCCCGAATGTGTTCCTGGCCAGAAAAACCTTGCGCATCAGGAGAAGAAACGCAGAGGAAAAACAGAGTCATCAGAATCATAATCCTGAAGGGATCCAACACCCACGGGCCCTGCATCCAGAGGGAAGTTTTCCCCTTCAAGGTTACCCTGAACCATCCCAGGACCTGAAGAGCTGGGAAGAGATGCAGAGCAGGCCCGGGCTCTCCCGAAACTGCAGGAGACTGCATGGCCGACCATGCAGCAGCATCCAAAATGGCCACTGACCCCCTCATGCTGGAAAGAGAGGCCCTGGGAGAACTCTGGCAAGATGCAGCGAAAACATGAGGGGAAGGCCCTGCCAACATGCCTTACCCGCCTGGAGCACACCCGGTGCATAGGCTGAAATGGAGCTGTGCACATGACTCCATGCAGGTCCGGCACAGAGCAGCACGCGGCATGACCAAAAATGAATGCTTAGTGCCTGAAACCAGCCCCTCACAGCACCACTGCATTGCACCCCCTTGGTTACCTGTCCTCCCCGAACTAAGCAGCAAAACACCAACCCCTGCTCATCCGCTTTGACCAGGGAGGATAGCCCCACCAGGACCTCACAACTCCCCGGGAGGCTCCTTTTGAAATTTCTCCAAATAATCTTCTACTACTTTTTTTTTTTAAACTCAGACTGCAGGTTTTGAACTATCTGTAATCTCCTGGACACAAAATACTGAGAGACTGCAGGTGGCACTCCATGCTAGATAGCAGTTTCAATAGAACTTTATCAGTCTCCATTTGCTGGCAGGGGTACAAAACCCAGGAGTCTGGACTGATCTGGGTACTTACAGGGAATGGTGAGTTGCTACCAGTTTTGAAATCCTGCCAGGTAACTTGTGACTTGGACTGTTGGAAAGGATACTGGGCTACATGGACCTCTTGCAGATTAACACCAATTTGATTCAGTTCCTCTGAAACTGAACTACAAAGAATGGTTCAGGCATGGGTATCTCCCCAGCTTCCTCAACGAAGACTGAGGCAAGGAATTAATTTTGTTTTTCTGCTACGGCCCTATCCTCCCAGTCATCTAATAGCTCAACTGACTCCCTTGTAGTTTTCTTGTTTTTAATGTACTTGAAAGTTTTAATTACTAGTTTTATCTTTTTGGAAATTCTCTCATCAGATTTTCTTTTGGCCTGCTTTATTAATGTTTTACATCTAATTTGGCAGTGCTTATGTGCCTTTCTATTTTCCTCATTAGTTGGTTTTGCTTATTTACTTAGATCAAGTGTTCTGATCTGTTCCAAGATTTGTTCCATGTAAACTGCCACCGGCAGTAGTTATTACTGTTAACTGTGAACCGGAGTGATATGTATTGTATACAGGAACTCCCGGTATATAAAAACCATAAATAAATAAATAAATAAATAAATTAGAGCCTGCTTTCCATTATTCAAAAGAAGCCTTTTTGGCTTTTATGGACTCTAACAGTACCATTCATTTTACCTTTTAGTTTCTTTCTAATTTCTTCATTTTATCAATCTCCCTTTTTAAAAATATGTTTTTTTACAATAGCTTTATTTCCTGTGGTGATTATCTCAGATTTGATTACATTATGATTACTATTGCCAAGCAGTTCTGCCATTACTTCTTGCAACAGATACTGCATTCTAGTGAGATCTAGATCTAAAGTGGTCCCCTCTCCCAATACTTGCTTCTAGGACCACTTGCTCAATGAAATATTCATTTATGGTGCCTAGAAACTTAACCTCCCTTACATGCCCTGATGAGGCATTTATTCAATCAAAATCTCTTCTTCCCCACTGCCACCACTGCTGTCGCTCTCTCTCCCTTCCCTTGGAATTACTCAGCTCTTGTGGTCTTTCTCATGGTGTTGGAAGTCATCAGTCAGCACCACGATGGTGCACACTTCTGGTGTCATATATATGACTTAACTTTATTCAGCTGGGCAGCACAGACCGCAGCAGGTAGGGGTGATGGGGTGAGAAAAGAGAGGAAAGAAAGCAAGGGGCAGGAGAAAGCAGAGAGGAGTCAACAGAAGGAAGAGGAAGATGAGAAAGCAAGTTTGCAAAAAAGAAGCTGCAAGAACACTTATGAATGTTTTCACAGGCAATAGCTCATATGTTATACATAACATACAAACAAGCACCTCAAGCAAAAGCCCTTTTAAATGTGCAGTATGCATATCTAAAGGGGATTTTACTTATTCGTGCTTGTTTGTCTACAGCACAATTCTCATTTAACTACCCAACCCAACCAGTACAAAAAGGGGTTTTAAACCATGTTTGAATTTCCAAAAATTGTGGACATTAAGGAATGTTCTTTAAACTGGTGTGTGTGTGTGTGTGGGGGGGGGGGGTTGTATTCTTCAGAATCTCCTCATTTATACCTTTTCCCTTATATTTGGATTCCTCTCAGTTATTGTGCTTGGGTTGAATCTATTTTGACTAACTTTAGTAACAACATATAACAAATTGATTATTTATGACTGGGCCCCAGCAGCTACTCTGCCTTAAAATTGCTTTGTATTCTCAGCTCCACCAATGAAGAAAACTACTGTGATACTGGAGAAGCTATGTCTCTGAGTAGTGACAGCAGACAATCTAGCAGTGCAGAGGGTGATTCTGCTGCTGGCGCTGTTTAGCTTGTGGATCAGGGATGAAAGCATTACTTAAAGAGCTTTCATTAAAAACTCTATGGCCCTTATGTTAACATTAGGGACAAAATTCTTTATGAAACAAATCCATCTAAGTATTAGATATATTTTTTACTGTATATTGAGTGTTAGGAAAAACTTGTTAGACAATGGAAGAGGCAAGTACTTTAACAATACAGATCAGTATATCAGAAATTTGAATAAAGAAAATGCAATTCAGATAAAGAAGTAGGCAAATGTTGCAATTAGACTAAAATTAAAATGGTCTGTATTGTATTAGCTGAGTTCTAAGAATTTTGGAAGTGGAGGACGAGACTCCTGAAAGTTTATTTAACATAATTACACAGACAGTTGCAAAATCTGGATATGAACATGCTTAGTGTCTCAAGTTAGTATAATATGTGGCAACAACTTGTGCTTCATAAATACAATGTATAGGCAGAGCAGAATCCCATACTATACCTGAATCTGGATTTCATCAGACAGGTCTCTTGCCATACCATGGAACTGGCCAGCTGTTGGATCAAGAGCACTTACAACAACTTTCAGTCTTGTTTTTCCCTTCACCTTACCATAAACATTCATTGCAAAGTTATATGGTGTTGGAAGCTGCAGCATAGCCTGCAAACAAAGAACATATGGAGTTCTGTTCACCAAACCAAATGGAAAGGAATGGTTTTGAAGAAACATTTTATCAAAACAAATCCACATTTACCAGCAAGTATATAGAAACGCAGAGCTTTGATTAGCATAAAGAAATCAACTTCTAAGATCATAAAGCCATCGCATTACATAAGAACTATAGCTTGCAAATCTGAGATCAGGTGCTTTATCAATAACTAGGACTAATCAAACTCTGGAAAGTGAAAAGTAATAAGTAATTTGCGGTAATTCTGGTTCTTGATGAAGTGCTAAGCATGATGGAAAGGCTGGATGTAGCTCATAAATGCTAAATGCCACTGGAGCTGATATTCAGAAAATTCTTTACAAAAATTTAAATGTGACAAAAATAACATTAAGAAGTGATCTAGCTAGTTATGTTGCATCTGAAATTTAACCTAAATCTAGCTGGTTATAATGTAGCTGCACATAAGGAGTTAGGCACTTAGATCTTCCTAAGTTAATATATCCCTTTGCTGAGCACCTAAATTTAGGCACCAATTCACAAGATTCCTAAAAAACAAAAATGGGTGGGTAGGTCAGCAGCATTAGTTCAGGGGAGAGAATTTAGATGACTATTGCTGATATTCAGCACTATATATCTAATTTAGGTGGCCAAAACTAGGAACATGAATAGAGCCTATATTTAGAGAAACTTTTAGATCCTCTTAGGAGAATAATTGAGCCATTCCATCACAGTTCATTATTCCTGTGTAAGAAGGAAATTTAAGTCCTTGAAAGTGAATTTTCAAAGGGATTCCATGTATGAAAATAGCATATATGCACATTAGTAGTATGTATGTGCATAAATGCTATTTTATAAATGTCAAGAGTATGTGCATATTTTTGATTCTGTGCGTACATTTTACAGGGGGGAGGGGGGGAGCGGTCTGTCATCTGCAGTTTTTGGGAGAGAGGTCTGAACTGGTAGGGGCTCAGGGTGAATAGTTAAAGGGTCTAGGTGAACTGGAGAAGGACTGGGTAAATTAGTAGAAGTATCTGTGAACTGTGATTCCAAGTATATGTGCACATATTTTCAAAACAGTACACATAGATACTTATTAAAAATATCTGGCTCTGTGTTTTATTTTGGGTGTGTGTTTGTGCTGTGTCACAATTATTTTTCATATAAAATATATGTGTGTTTATAAAATAGGCAAAGAAAATGTTTTCTTGCATTGGAAATATTCACACGTACTGAAACATATGTATGAACCTTTCAGAGCAGAAATACACCGTATTTTATAAAGTCTGCAGCTCCTGCCGCATAGTTTAAAAAATGCTAGCATTAATCTCTGTGTGTTAATTTATGCATGCTCATGCTATACCGTACTTAGGTTTGAAAGTTGGACTCTTTTTTGTTGGAAGGACATATCTTAAGATCTTTGTTCTAGATATGACTAAATAAGAGTATTCTCTGCCGAGTTTTTCCTCCTGTTCTGAAAATATATGCCTCATCCCCAACTCTACATGTAACATGGAATGAACTTTTCTGAGACTGCAATACCACTCTGTGTAGTGTTGGGGGAAGGTAGAGAAATGCAGAATTATCACAGAAAATTTTCCTTTTTCCCCAGTTTGCTTAAACCACAGAAAATATTGTCTTTAAAGATTTTGCTGTTTGCTTGATATCTGCTACATTATGAGGGCTACTTTCAAAGCCATTTCAGTGGGTAAAACAGTACATGCACTATTTCTGCATAGTGGGCGCTATTTTCAAATAGCATGCACTAAAAGTGATAGAAAATAAAACCTGAAATGATATAATATTGACATTATCTGTGTTATTTCAAATGAAAGCACATCCTTATGAATTAGTCATAATGCATACATGTCATCTGTCAGCGCTGACGAGGCCACAGCTCTCAGAGCTCAGTAAAGACTTTACTGAAAATGTGTAGGAGTTTTCGTGCACATACACTGACTCATGAGCCCTGTCCATTCCAGAGCTTAAGCTTTAGTGAGGTAGTGGACTCTTTAGGGAGGCGGGCAGGATTAAGTATGGCTAATTCATCTTACTGTCTATGAATATTCCCATTTACAGGTAAGCAAACTTGTGTTCTCTGTTGACAAGCAGACATGAATTTGCCATAACATGCAGGGAGTCCTTAGCTGAGTGTTGCATAACAGAGCAAAACCCAGCCCCACCAAGTAGAGAGTAGACTACTGGGTGAACAGGCTGCACAGAACTGCTTGCCCAAAATTACTATCTCCTCAAGATATGGAGTGCAGCAATAATAAGACATGAAGGTATGAACAAATGACAGAATAGCAGTTTTGAAAATATCTTCAATGGAAATGGTCTTGAGATGAGCTACTGAAGTCACCAAGGCTCTTGCTTGATGAGCTTTGACAGAGTCCATAATCTTAAATCAGCCAGTACGTAACCTTGCGCTATACAGTACAGAGTTCATTTGCCAACTGACCTTCCAAATCTATTGGGATCAAAGGATATGAACAGTTCAGAAGCTCAATGGTGAGACTAAGTCTTCTTTAGCTAATATGCCAGAGATTTTCATTTTGTTACATTCAAGGAATTTAGAAACTATTTTCCCTTGTGGTCTTGGAAAGAATGAAAGACGCACAATAGTTTGATTAATGTGGCATACAAATACCCTTTTCAGAAAGAACTTGGGTTGAGTTTGTAGAACCACCGTATTATGAAAAAACTGAAGGTAGGGTAAGAATATGAAATCAGAGCCTGTGTTCACTTACTCTTCATGTAGAAGTGATAGCCATGAGAAACAACACTTTCCAGTTGAGAAACCTTTAAGTCCACCAACCTGATGCATTTGAAGAGATTTCATGAGTTTAGCTAGAACTAGACTGAAGTCCCAAGGCACTGGATGTTTACTGGCCACAGGTTTGGAATGCTGCAGTCCTTTCATGAACTTTGATACCAAAGGGTGGAGAAAAGTCAGAGCACCTTTCAATTGATAAGCCACAATGGAATGGAGATAAACTTTGACTGAAGAGGTGCTATGGCCTGAAGATAAGAGGCAGAATAGATACAGAAGCAATTCTCTTGGGCCACAGGAAAAGGCATCCAAGCTGGTTGGTTTTAGATCAAATTGAGGACCTCTTCCAATTGAAACCATAGAATCTTCTGGTTGAATTTTTCCTAGTGAAAACCTGAACATCCTTCATCTCTTAAGGAAGGAGTAAAAATGAGACAATTGTGTGTAACATCCATGCTTTGAGGGCTCATGCTGGAAGAGACTGCTTTCCTCCTGAGTAATGAGAGTTTGAGATGTTCCCAATAGAACTGGTGATTCAATTTAATGACAGATGAGATATGGCTATCACAATAGCTATGGCCAGGCTGGTGCTATATGGCTTATCCTTGCTTCCCCCCCCTCCCCCCCACCCCCCGCCCCAAAGGACCTTCTGGACTGTCCTGGTGATTAGAGGAATCGGTGGGTATGCAGAAAGTAGAATGATGCTCCAGCCTAGCACAAAAAAATCAGAAGCTGATCTGTAAGCTGCCTAGAGAAATACAGCAAAGTTTCTGAACCTTTATCTTCCAAGTTGAATAATAATCCAAAGAATTTCTCTTATAATGTGCCACATATGGAAAAAAAATATGCCAAATAGCTACCTTAGAGTAGTATTTCAAAGAATGCCCATCTCCTCTCAGCCTGACACAGGACCACCTTCAGAATAACTCTGGGAAAAGGTGGAATATCAAACATTCACAAATAAATACAATTATGGAAACTTGCCACATAATCGCCACAGAATGTGCTAATGTTTGCTGCAGAATCTTGAAAAATATGCCACAGGAAACCCATCGGTGACAGGCTTTTGGGTAGTAGTTTTCCAAACTAGTACAAATATAGTGGGTTTTGAAGTAGATCAGTCTCCAGAGTTGAGTCTTCTGGGTTTCTGGAGAACCTTTGATGCTATCAGAAATTCCAGAATACTTATTTTCCAGATGCTCCTGGTGGCTAGATTCACCATACACCTGGCCATTGAAAGACCTCTTCAATGACAGCTATGGAAAGCACAGCTGTATGAAGTGGCATGTATAAAAAAAAGTTGACATTTTAATTGCAAGGAAAGTCCTAAAGATTCTACAAGATCTGCAGAAATTTCTGGGATTACCACCAGCATAGGGTTTTTTTCCTGGTTTCCTGATTTATGGGCACTCAAACTTTTCATAATCTCAAACATTATTTTTCTTTTCTGATTGTTTGCCTTTAATATCTTTTTTTAAAGATATCAAGTCTTTAGGCTCTTCTACTTTTTTAAATTTTTCTTTTTTATTGGATACAGATCTGGTAGGTAGATTAGATATTAAGTTGAAGTGATGATGAAGACTGTAAAATTGCTGTACTTTATTCTTATCAATGTATATACTGATTAATATGTTTGCCTGGATAATAAATAATACATAATAAAATAAAATAGTCCTGGGCTTAGGATGTGTCTGCTTCTAAGCCCCTGATTCTTGCATTTCCCTTTGTAGACCTCAAGCAGGTAGTTGCTCGATGACATTGAAAAGATGAGAAGGGACTTCTTTTGAAGAATGGACTCTTGTAGGAAATATACTGGGCCCAAAAAACAAGAAGGAAGTCGGTCTAGCAAAGCCGTGAGGAATATGAAACAGAGAAGCCGAAGTCCTCAAAAGTATTTATTAGAAAAGCAATATTCCAGTAAATGCCTGACTCAAGGCTTGAGTTTCGCCCAATCGAGGGCTGCTTCAGGGGCTGTTCATTTGATAGCAGGTCTGTTCCAATTTTGTTTATGAAGATACTTTAAAACTTGCAACAGTGTACGTAATACAGGTACATTCAAGAATGATTTGCTCCAGATCACACAGTGTTAAAGGTTTGGAACTGGAGAATAGTGAACAAACTGAGAAATTGATGTCCCGATTATAGAGATACCAAACATTTGTTGTTGGCAGAGGAGGAACATTTGTTGTATGGCAGAGGAGGAACTCAACACCTTGGCAGCTACTAGTTCTAAAGTGCTCCACACACACCAGCTGGATTGACTGGTCCTGTTGAATGGCATCTTGATCCATGGATGATACTGGCAGTACCTCCCTTCCATGCCACAGCACACATTGCAGGATTCGGGTTTATAAGCCAAAGCACTCCACTCCGACACAATCAATGGCATCTTAATAAACCACGCTGAGTGTGTTGACCGCATCATAGAATGTGAGCTCTGTACCTATGATATGGATGGTGCCCTGGTCGGCTGCAGGTCCTGGTAAAATAAATAATTTAGCACTATGAGTTGAAGAAGGGCCTATTCCTGCAGTGCCCTGCACTAACAGCACCAATATGCTCTTCGGCTCAAAGAGAATGGCCATGAATGGGGTTCCCTCATGTTGCGTAGGAACTCTTCTTTGCATTTCACCTGGTGCCACAGGCTTCCACACCATCCTTAACCCCTGACCCAAGACAGGTTTGGGAGCTGGCACCATGGGGGCTGCTTTCCTATGCTTGTGGGAAAGAGAGGGGGAAGACTTCTGCCTCAATTTCCTGTACAGAGAGTCCAACAATGCCTTGCTCCTGGATGTGAAGCAGCCACATTGCTCATCCTCACACAGAGGTTTTAGGCTCTTACCTACTGGCACCTTTCTTTACAGCCTCAGTCTTTCAGATATGGTGCTGATGCACCCCAGGGAACAGCTGATCACTGCTGAAGCAGTTGGAGAAGTCATGGTCGGGCCCAGGCAGTGAGGCAGTAATAGAAGACTGAGTGTGTATCCATGGACATCCAGTGCCCACAAATTCAGGCCTTGAAGCTGCTGACTATGAGTTCCTTGGCCTTGGGCTTATCCATACTCAAATTCTTGCTGTTGGGTTTTTTTTGGGTTTTTTTTAAGAACTTAAAAGCTCTGCAGCAGCAGAAAAATAAAAGAAGCAATGAGGCAGTAAGAGTACTAAGCCGAAAAACCAAACATTTTGAGAGAGACCACGACATGTCTGTATGATAGCTTGGAAAGACTGTGGCGCTGAAGAGGCAGTGTGCATGTGCAAGAACTCTTGTGCATGATCAGTAAAGTCTTCAGTGAAATCTGAGAGATGGGTTCATGTTAGCGCTATCAGATGATATCACCCACACTTTACAGCTAATTCATTCCTGCTTGTCCATGGAAAGTAGTATTTTGCCCACAGAAGTGGCCTGTTAGAAAATTGTGCAACCGATATGCACGTAACCTTACGCACATGCACACTGTACTTTTATGCATATAAAGGAGAGGCATTCCAGGAGGTGAAGTCTGGGTGGGGTTGAGACACATATGCATACTTTTTTAAATTTTAAAATAAGTAAGTCTGCTTTGAAAATTGGTAAAATTTATGAGCATATTTGCCAGCTAACTTATGCGCAATGTAATAAAATTACTTCCTGAGAGTCCAGAGCTGGCATTCCCTGAGCTTTTTCACCATTCTAAGCCCTTTTTTTAAGAATGAAGCAAGTGAATACTATAATTATTTTTTAAAGGTTATTAAATTAAGAATGCATGTGTAAGAGGCACAAACTGTTTCAGTATATAGGCGAAAGCCTTAAAGATTGATGTTACTGTGTGAATTCAATAATTTTTCCAGAAATGCAGATTTAAAAAACAACAGAAGATGGTGTGAACTTCCTCATATGATGTCCACACCTTTCCTCAGCAAAGCTTAGTATGTATCAATCACAAGTGAGGGAAAAAAATGGATATACCTCATCATGTCTTGTTCTTACATCAAGGATATCCCTTTTGGTGACAGACCAGTGGAATGTTAATCTTGGTATCGCATTACCAAATGAGAAAGGAGTCTGGTTATTGGTGATACCCATTACATAAACTGGCATCTGAAAGCAGAGAAAGTTGCCGTTAAAAGCATTTGCAGCATAAGAACATTAGAAATTGCCATGCTGG
The DNA here is from genome assembly GCF_901001135.1 of Rhinatrema bivittatum. Lineage (NCBI taxonomy): Eukaryota > Metazoa > Chordata > Amphibia > Gymnophiona > Rhinatrematidae > Rhinatrema > Rhinatrema bivittatum. Next base: position 368,809,923 of record NC_042618.1, read on the forward strand.
GTCAGACCAAGGGATCATCAAGCCCAGCATCCTGTTTCCAACAGAGGCCAAACCAGGCCACAAGAACCTGGCAATTACCCAAACACTTAGAAGATCCCATGCCACTGATGCAATTAATAGCAGTGGCTATTCCATAAGTAAATTTCATTAATAGCCGTTAATGGACTTCTCCTCCAAGAACTTATCCAAACCTTTTTTGAACCCAGCTACACTAACTGCACTAACCACATCCTCTGGCAACAAATTCCAGAGCTTTATTGTGTGTTGAGTGAAAAAGAATTTTCTCTGATTAGTCTTAAATGTGCTACTTGCTAACTTTATGGAAGGCCCCTAGTCCTTCTATTATTCGAAAGTGTAAATAACCGATTCACATCTACTCATTCAAGACCTCTCATAAACTTAAAGACCTCTATCATATCCCCCCCTCAGCCGTCTCTTCTCTAAGCTGAACAGCCCTAACCTCTTCAACCTTTCCTCATAGGGGAGCTGTTCCATCCCCTTTATCATTTTGGTTGCGCTTTTCTGTACCTTCTCTAGTGCAACTATATCTTTTTTGAGATGTGGCGACCAGCATTGTACACAGTATTCAAGGTGCAGTCTCACCATGGAGCAATACAGAGGCATTATGATGTTTTCCATTTTATTAACCATTCCCTTCCTAATAATTCCTAACATTCTGTTTGCTTTTTTGACTGCTGCAGCACACTGAGCTGACGATTTTAAAGTATTATCCCCTATGATGCCTAGATCTTTTTCCTGGGTGGTAGCTCCTAATATGGAACCTAACATTGTGTAACTACAGCAAGGGTTATTTTTCCCTATATGCAACACCTTGCACTTGTCCACATTAAATTTCATCTGCCATTTGGATGCCCAATCTTCCAGTCTTGCAAGGTCCTCATGTAATGTATCACAATCCACTTGTGATTTAACTACTCTGAATAATTTTGTATCATCCGCAAATTTGATAACTTCACTCATCGTATTCCTTTACAGATCATTTATATATATATTGAAAAGCACCGGTCCAAGTACAGATCCCTGAGGCACTCCACTGTTTACCCTTTTCCACTGAAAGAATTGACCATTTAATCCTACTCTCTGTTTCCTGTCTTTTAACCAGTTTGTAATCCATGAAAGGACATCACCTCCTATCCCATGACTTTTTAGTTTTCTTAGAAGCCTTTCATGAGGGACTTTGTCAAATACCTTCTGAAAATCCAAATACACTACATCTACCGGTTCACCTTTATCCACATGTTTATTAACCCCTTCAAAAAATGAAGCAGATTTGTTAGGCAAGACTTCCCTTGGGTAAATCCATGCTGACTGTGTTTCATTAAAACAAGTCTTTCTATATGCTCTACGATTTTGATCTTGAGAATAGTTTCCACTATTTTTCCCGGCACTGAAGTCAGGCTCAAAATGTAACCTGTGAATTTATTTAATTGAAATAAAAAGTAGCATGGCAGAGCAACTACATATGTTGATAAAAAAACCTGTTAAAATATGCTTCCAGGCTGAATTTCAGCATGCCGATATTTTAGTAAAATATGTTAATACTTTAGTACAAAGTGGGATACAAAAGGTCAGCTTGTCAATGAATTTATAATTAAAAACACAAAAATCTTTTGCATTAGTTTCAGACTATAGTGTATTATAGATCAGTGTTTCCCAACCTTGTCAAGCCCAAGGCCACCTATATTAACAAAAGTGTTGTGTGGCACATCAGTCTCCAAGAAGCAGGCAGCGCAGACATGGAGAGGAATCATATGGCTAAAAGAAGAGCTAGGGAAGCACTGAAAGCCCCATTACTCTCTCTTCCAAATTTTAAAACAAAGTGAGAGGGATTGAAGACACATGAACTTGTCACAATAGACCAACTCCCTTTGTATGCAAGAGCAGGAGAAGGGAGAAGTCAATATGGTACAGGTAGGCAGCTCAGTTAAGTTACATTGGCTTCTGAATGTAGTTGCCAGAGCTCCTCCACTGCTGCTGTTACATCCAGTGCTCAGTGCATGCTCTTCCCATCTCACTCAGCCTAGGGACAGGACAGAGGATTGAAGGACTAAAAGATAGAGCATATAAAGGAGCTGCATAAAGCAGGTCTCAGCTGTCTGCACCCTCTATGCCGCCCAAGGGCTCATAAGAATTGCCATGCTGGGTCAGACAGAGAGCCCATCAAGCTTTGTATTCTGTTTCCAATAGTGGCCAATCCAGGTCATAAGTACATGACAGAATCACAAATAGTAGATAGATCCCCATGCTGTTAATGCTCAGGGATAAGTAGTGACTTTTCTCAAGTCTCTCATGAGGTTCATATTCTGAAGAATTTAGCCTGCTAACTTAGAAATTAGTTTGCTCAATGAATATTTGCATATTTATCCAGTAAAATTCTAGCTAGCTAACTAATTAGGGGGCGTTCCAAGGACGTATCAGAGAAAAGTTGAGGTAGCCAGTTACTTTACCTAGTTTGATGCACTCTCTACCTAGCTGCTATCAAGTTAGGTCGAGAGTACAATGTACGAATCTCATCTTTGTGTCCCTTTGCTCAGTCCAAATCACATTACATTTTCACTGATGTGTACTGTACTTTTCGTACCTCTGACTGTGCATGTAAAACTGCCCCAAAGCTAAGCCACCATCAAAACCTCACCCCAAGTTACTAGTTGCCCCTCCTACAGTGGTATAAATAGTTTACTTATATGAGCATCTTATAGAAAGTCTCTCTCTCCAGGAACAGCCCAATTAATGTGATGCGGTAAAATAGTGTGCGTTGCAGTATCTCCAAAATTACCCTAACCTCACCCCCCCCCCCTTTTTTTTTTTTTTTTTTTTTAAATCGCAGGTGCTATTCATGCGAAATTTATAGCAATATGATAAATCTAGTTCTAACTCTGGTTGGGCCAACGAGCTGTCCTAAAGTTAGCTGGCCAAGTTTAAGATAGTGGTTATATTCAATAGTGCACCGTACTATTGAATATTCCTCCAAAGTTAGCTGAATAAGTTTATCTGACTAACTTTACTATTCAGATAGTAACTGAATATGGACCTCCTGGTTAACACCACTTTACTGACTTCTTGTCCAAGAGCTTGCCCAAGCCTTTTTTAAACCCAGTTACGTGTGCTGTAGATAGAAAGAAGAAGCAGGCATGATTATATATGTTCTCCGAAGGGTACTCCTCCTACATGTTTAAGAACCATCACTGGTATCTCTTGTTGCTGCAAGGGCTGGGAGAACAGCCCAGGTGCTCATCTGGATCTGAGCATCAGGCAATAGTAACTTTTCTGTGGCATACTTGATAAGGCACACCAGTATGCCATGGGAAGCACTGCTACAGATAAAGTTAACTCTGGTACTGCTGTTTTACTTCTGTATAATGCAGTTGGAGAGTATAGGTTTTATTCCATCTATATTTACACATCTGGAGCTGTTTGTTTGCTACTTATGCTTGCATCCCTTAACCAAGTTATACGAGTAGCCCCTTGCCAGGTCACCTTCTGGCTTCTGCTGTGGCTTATACATTATTGCCTGGCTCATCAGAGGCTTCACTATTATCAAAAAGAGAAAGGAAGAACAGAGTAACATGCAAGTTTCCGAGCTTACCTGTGTACCAGTTTTCATTCTTGTAATAGGTGCCCGGATCCTCACGGCCTTAAGATATACAACTTCAACTTCCACTTTATCCTGCCAAAGGAAAACCATCTCTATACATGTAATTTTCTTTCAGGCATATTCTACACAGTGAATTGTACTGAACATGTGCACTATCATCATCATAGCTTTATTTGCTGCTAATTTTATATGATTTTTGCCCAATGGTAAATTATCTTTAGATAACATGATTGATGCTAGTCACAATGCTGTATCATTAAGCTATACTAACAAAAGTTGAAATAGACAATGTGCTGCATGTTTGTTGCACTAACATTCATCTTTCTACAACACTTCAGGCTGACATTACTGTTTCTTTGGACATAGAACATAGAATAGTGGAAGATAAGAAAATGAAAATGCTACAACAAACTCAACCTGCACAGCATTTTATGTTATTGTAAAGGTTTTAATGCAGCTTCACATCAAGGAATGCCTAATGGATTAAGACAGTGAACACCACAACACTTTTGTGGCCAATAATTTATATGTATAAAATTATCCTTTCAAATCTCAAAAAAATAATTAATCAGATTGAAAGTGTTTATGACGATAAATCAACCAATGAGAAGTAAGCAAAGAGTAGGATTAACAGGCTCAGAAAGTGGGTTTTTGACTAAAAAACGGATATTGAATACACCTTTTCTTTACTGGGAAATGTTACAATCTGCTAAAGTTACCCAAAAGAAGTTTGTTGAACAATTTTGCACTTATTTTGTCTCATAGCATTTTTGCTGCACTGCATAGGTTCCAGACTATTTTAACCAGGTCTAGTTTATTTATATTCTGCTTTTTGGTACTTCAAAGTGGATTACATTCAGGTACTGTATTTCTCTATCCCCCAAAGAGCTCATAATCTAAGTTTGTAGCTGAAGCAATTCAGGGTGAAGTGACTTGCCTAAGATCACAAGGAGCAGCCATGGCATTTGAACCCTGGTTTCCCTGGAGTGTATTTTACTGCTCTAACCACTAGGCAATTCCTCTGTGATTGGTCTTCAATCACTCACAAAGCTGCACAACAGTTATTTGCCAGTACAAATTCATTGCTTTATTTCAATTTCACCAAAATAGAGGAACAACAAAGGGGATTAACCTGATCTTCTCATCAGACTGATGAATGGGAATATATTTGCACACTGGATCTACCTGTATATAATCTGCTTTGAAGTGCCTGAAAGGTAGAATATAAATCAAATAAACAAACAGGGCAGAAGACAAGCACATATTGTGCTCAGGTATGTGCCCTTCAAAATTGTTGAAATTTCAAACAGAACATATAAATATGTAATAAATGTAAAATGTGTAATTTGTCTGATCATGTTTATAAAAATGTTTCACTATTTGCAATCCCTCGCAAAAGAGAGACTGATATCTTCTTTCCAAATTATTGGTTGTAGGACTTTCCAAAATATCAGTTTGTATCCATATACGGTATATGTATGGGGGAAAGGCTACAGAGAAGACAATTTTCAAAAGTCATTTATGCAGATAATTTGTACATCTCATTGGGACCAAATCAACAGGTAAGCCTTTGATTTACCCAGATTCAGATTTGGCAGGTCTCTGATTGGCTGTGAGGGCACAGGCTGAGAATGAATCTTGGCAAATTTGAGTCTGGTTTCAGAGGGATGGAGGTTCTGATTTGCATTCAGTTATCACCATCAAAAGATTGTCTACTGAGGGGAAGGATAAGGTTCAGAGTTTGGGGGTTAACCTTGATGCTGGCTTTACCCGACCCCCAAAATTTCAGCAGTTTTGCAGTCATATTGCTGTCAACTGCAGCAAATTCAACATCTTCAGCCACTTTTTCTCAGACAAATTTCTCTCATGTAATTTCTGTCACTATTAATTCCAAATTAGATAATTGTGATGCGCTCTATCAGGGGTTGCCCCAGATAATCACAGAAAGGCTACAGTGAATTCAGAAGATGGCTACCAGTGGGAAGAACACTTCACCAATATATTTTCCCAATACTGGTTAGCCTTCACTGGCTGCCTATAACTGGTAGCATAAACTTTACAGCATTGTATATGGCTTTTAAGCTATTGCAGGGATGGGGTCTAGATTATTTAAGGAACAAGTTATGCAAGTACGTTTCTGTTTGATACAATAATCCTAGTTACATAACCAACCAGTAAAAAGGTGAAATTGGTTTCCACGCGCAAACAGGCTTTCTCCTCTGCAACTCCATTTTTTATGGAATAAACTACCTTAATTTCACATCAAGTAGAACTGTTGATGCTTCCATGTCAAGTAAACAGGGCTATTTTCTTCAATTTGGTAGGAGTAATATATAGAGCTAATGTTGATCTTAGATTAGGTATACATGATGTTGGGGAGGCTATTTTATTATATCAAGAGACTGTATGATAACATACCATGTACTGATGGTTAGGTATTTGGGCTGGCATTGTAATATTTTATCTTGGGCTGATGTGAGCTTCTACTTATCTCTGGGTTGTATTGGGGTTTTTCACAGTTGCTCTCTTATAAATGTATGAGTTGCATTCTTTGTGATATTATCCCAAACTGTTAAATTGTTCAGTTGTATTAGGCTCTGTATTTTATTGCATTTGTTATTTTGTGTATTTACTCGCACCTTTTCATTGGTAGATCAAGGTGAGTTATATTCAGGCACCGCAGGTATTTCCCCATCCTCCAAAAGACTTACAATTTTTGGATGTGCAAAAATCTACTCCTGTATGTTATCTGGATATACAATACATGCAGGTTATGAAATATGTGCAAATGTGCCCTGCAATGTATGCACATATATATATTTTAAAAAAAAAAAAAGAGCACAAATACATTTTGCACTTACCCAAATAAGTCTTAAAAGTGGCATTTAGCCAGTTTAGTCTTAAAAGCAGCTTTTATCCAAATAAGTTCAGATTTATCCGGCTAAGTAGGGACAACCTATCTGGATAAGTGCCACTTTTACAACTTACCCAGCTAAATAGTGGCTTTTTCATTTTATGATTCTGAAAGGTGGACCCCTTGCTTGAGGTGGAGTTGGCGCCACCTGTGGAGGAGCCCCCCACAGGTCCTCACCTTCAGAAGGCAAGGCTGGGATGAAGCAGAGACCCCGCAGGAGCTTCACCACTACCAGCCTACATTCCCCTCACGTTGAGTCCTTGGGTACCGGGGCCGGCTGGACTTACGTGGGGTCTCTGAGTGAAGAGGAGGCGCTGGAATGGATACCAGGCCCAGGGCCAGAAGGGGATGGAAGGCTGGAGCATAGAGCGAGACCCGGGGCAGACCGCAACACTGGAAGAAGGAGACCAGGTGTGGGTCAGGACAGGAGGCAATTCTCGTAGACGAACTTCCAGGCGAAAGGTCGGGACGGGCAGCCGTCTTCCGAGTCGAGGTTCCAGGCAAAAGGACGGGACGGACAGCAGTCTTCGGAGTCGAGGTTCCAGGCGAAAGGCAGGGACGGGCAGCAGTCTTCGGAGTCGAGGTTCCAGGCGAAAGGCAGGGATGGGCAGCAGTCTTCGGAGTCGAGGTTCCAGGCGAAAGGCAGGGATGGGCAGCAGTCTTCGGAGTCAAGGTTCCAAGCGAGGGTCAGGTTCCAGGTAACGTCAGGCAGGTCAGAAAGCAGGAGATATCCTCCGTGGAGGAACAGGATACAAGACCAGGAAGCCGAGAAGCCAAGACAAGGTCTGTGGGGCAGACCTTGCCCTAAATAGAAAAATGACCAGGTGGGGTCAGCAGGAGGGGCTATGGCAATTTCTTACGTGGTCCCTTTAAATTTGGTAGGGAGAGGCGTGCGAGGGCCAAAGGGGGAGGGGCCCGCACAGGAAGCAGCTGGCGTGTTGGCAGGCCCTGTAATGCGGCTTAGCTGCGCAGCGGCCAAGACAGCCATGAAGAGGAGTGCTGGAGGTGGCTGGCTGCTGCGGCCAGCGAGCCCGGGGAAGCGGCCCGCTTCCCCGGGCTCCAGTTGCGGGAAGTGGCGGGCGCTGGTTGCGGCAAGCCGTGGCCAGCGGCCATAACATTTCGCTACTTAGCCAGATAAGTTGGAACTTATCCTGATAAGTGGCATGCAGCTGCTATACCTGCGTAGTTTCACATCTAACTTTAAAAATATGTATGTAGAGATTCTACCTGCATAATTTACATGCATTTATCCCCCATAAATAGGGTCTTATGTGGGTAAGTTGGGAGATTTTCTAATATGTGCGCAGCAATGAAATTACTAGTTTATTAATTAGTCGATCAGTTCTCCCAGTCCATCTGTAGGTCACTGAGACCCTCCTGGTTCTTCAGTCTCAATTACCCCCATTTTACCCAGTCACCCCACTTAATCAGTATTTCACTTTTAAGACCTTTACTATCATTTACTCCAGATATAAAGCAGGTATAAATATTCATGAGTAAGCTGCAAATCTACATGCATAAATTACTTATAAAATAGCAACTTGCATGCCCAAATGTTGGCTCTGGCCAGAAATGCCCTGGACCACCCCCCCTTTTTTTTTTTTTTTTACAAACAGATTTACTCATGATCCCTTACTTACGCGTGTATATTGGAGGTTTCTAAAATAAATTATATATTTATTTTTATTTAAAATCTTTTCTATACCGTCATTTAGTTATGTACCATCACAACGGTTTAAAAGGAGGCACAAATGTGTATACTATTCTAACAAGAGTGCCCATAAGGTTTTGGTTACAAGTTTTCATAAAATAATGTAGATGGTATGTGACATGGATCCAGTTCATTCATATATGCTGAATTTTACCTACGCAACTTTTGAAAATGCACCTTTAAGTGTGTATCTGAGGCAATGGAGGGTGAAGTGAATTGCCTAAGGTCACAATGAGTGGCAGTGGCATTTGAATCCTGGCTCCTCTGGTTCTCAGTCCGCTGTTCTAACTCTAGGCTACTAGGGATGTGCAGCAGGGACGGATTCGTCCCATTCGGGATTCGGATTTGTAGGGGCCCAAATCAGTTGCATCCGTTCTCAGGGGCCCCCGATCCGTTCATATGTCAAAAATACATTCGTTCCCCCCCAAAAACCCCCTTCCCAACCCTTTAAAGTTATTTATCTACAACCCCCCACCCTCCTGCCCCCCCCCAAAGACTTGCCAAAAGTACCTGGTGGTCCAGCGGGATTCCTGGATCGATCTCTCCTGCACTCGGGCTATTGGCTGCCGGTATTCAAAATGGCGCCGATAGCCCCGGTGACACAGTAAGGGCATTTTGAATACTGGCAGCCGATGACCCGCGTGCAGGAGATCGCTCTAGGACCCCCGCTGGACCACCAGGGACTTTTGGCAAGTCTTAGGGGGGTCAGGAGGGTGGGGGCCTATTCGTTGGTGATCCATTGTATTCGTGGGGGTTCGCCATATGTTTCGGAACCCCCACGAATACAACGAATATGGCATATACGTTGCGGATTCACAATACGTCGAAAACGAATGCACACCCCTATAGGCTACATCTCCACTCTATCTGATTACAGTTTTGAGCTCTTGTACAGAATGACAGGATAGAAAATTGAATAAATTAAATTAAATAAATGGCTATTTATCAGGCAAATTGGAACTGCTCGACCTTTTCACTTAATTTTATTTGTGGAAAAAGGAGTTGGAGTTATGTTGGGGGGGGGGGAATAACACATATAATTTTGCATTTTCAAAATTCTGCATGTTCTTTGAAGGGAAAAAGCAGGTGAAAATCTTTTTTTCCCTAGGCAGTTTTCCAAGGGAAAATAAGCTCGTACTTTCTCTTTCAGAACTGGGGTATAGGCTGCACATAAAAGGACACATGGACTTTGAAATTATGAAAGCTGTTTTTAAAATTGTTCCCTTAATGTTTTGAAAAAAATTATTAAAACTGTTACCTGGGATACTATAACCACCTTTCCAGATTCTGCATCCACTGCTTGGACGACTCCTGTTACTGTTCCATTTCCAACTGCTAGGCCTTTAACATGCCCATTACTATTTACTGACGCAATATTCTCATCACTGATAGAGAAAATTATATTGGATTGAGGCTGTGGACCTCCCTCCGATGTGATCTAGAGTCACATAAAGAGAAACACTCAGTCGATATTCGTCATCATTTAACTTTAGTTAATACCAACACAGTTAAACTATGTGTGTGTGTATGTGACTGGTTCATTGTACTGGGCTACTCTTTAAAAAAAAAAAAAAAAAAGACGACATCTGATTGGCTGAAATACATATTGACCACATTCAGTTTTTGGCCTTGCACAGATAACAGTCTAAAAAAGAATTGTTAACTACTATATTATGTGGACCAAATATCAATTTTGGTTGACGATTCTATCTACAATTTTGATCTGAATGCAGGTTTACAGAATACAAAATATGCACACGACAGTTTAATTAAAAAAAAAGTACTTGTAGTATTAAATAAATATAAAACATGTCTTACTTGTAACATGGCACCAATGATTAGTGTAATTTTTCGTGGTATCAATCTAAACGGTGGAAATACCTAAACAAGCAAAATAAAGTAAACTTACACACATTTCTCATCCTAAATTTAATGACTTAAAAAATATGTGCCAAAGTAAGCATTGTACAAAACACATGGATTAAATAAATTAATGCATTCATCTTTCCTTTACAGACAGGTTGTCCATGAAATAAATTGTGCTCTCGACTGAATCACGCTGAGTATAATAGGGCACTTCTCCCCACAGCCAGGCAGACAATGCATGGAGAGACTTGAATACAACTGAGACAGTTTCTCTGGTAAGAATGATTTTTGCAAGGAATACGTTTTAAAGGTGCAGGCTGAGAAGTTTTTAGAGGGCTAGTCTATAATAAAGAGCTGCAACAGTTGCAGATTATCTGCAGATATTTTGATATAGAAGGGTCATATTCAAAGTCATTTATGTGGAGAAACAGCGATTTAGCCACAACAATTGACTGCCTGAAAATTGCCCTCTCCTAATCTGCCTGAAAGTACAAGTGATGTTCCACAGCATGCACACCTTTAGCTGCATTTGGGGAGAGGCATTCCTGGGGGAGTGTTTTGGGCAGGATTGAAAAATACCATGCACTGATTGTATTTTCAGATCTATGTACATTAGTTTCCATGAAAAATGAATCTGTACAAAAGTACCCCATGGTAAGTTTCAAAAGGAAGTGAAAGTCTATGGGTAAAAGGTACCTGTGGACTTTGCAACAAGGCTGCCAGTTTGGAAATTGCTCCCAAATAGAGAATGCAATAGCAAGAGGAGGTAAAAGCAACATATAAATTCACCTTCCTGAAGCAAAAGTTAGCCTTTGAAACACAGACCTTTGTCAGGGATTGGATGAGGAGGATAGGACTATAAGAGGATGAGTATTTGCATTTTTCAGCATCAATTTAAATTGTTAAAAAAAAAAATTCTTAAAAAGTACATACATTAAGGTGCAATTTAGTCTTAACCAGAGATGTGAATCGTGTGCCCGATCGTCTTATCGATCGGGTTCGGCTGGAGGGAGAAAAAAATCTGATCGCTGGAGATGTGAGTCGGAAATCGGTTCCGATTCACATCGTTAATTTTTTTTTAGTGAGGCCAGACCCTTTAAAATTGACCCCTTACCTTCCCCCACCCCCCGAACCCCCCCAAAAACGTTTTACGAGTACCTGGTGGTCCAGTGGGAGCGCGGGGACCGATCTCCCGCTCTCGGGCCATCGGCGCCATTTTGGCTGCCATTCAAAAATGGCGCCGATGGTCCGATTAAAAAAAAACCCCACCCGACTCTTTAAAGATGACCCCTTAGCTTCTCCCACCCTCCCGATCCCCCCCAAAACATTTTTAAATTACCTGGTGCTCTAGTGGTGGTCCCGGGAGCGATCTCCCGTTCTCGGGCCGTCAGCTGCCACTCATAAAGATGGCGCCGGTGGCCCTTTGCCCTTACCATGTGACAGGGTATCTGTGCCATTGGCCAGCCCCTGTCACATGGTAGGAGCACTGGATGGCCGGCACCATCTTTAAAGATGGTGGTGGCCATCTTGGCGGCGGGAGAGATAAGTAACACAGAAGAGCAGCTTTAGTTATATCTCGATGGCAAAATCGAAATTTTCTGCCAAAGTCCACTAACAGTAACCATGCAGGCCCTAACTTCCTTGGAATATTCTCGACTGGTGCAGCAGGTCTCAAGGAAAGACAATTAACAGGTAAGAGTAAATTTCACCTTTCTTATTCTGCTATAGCAGTCCAAACTAGTGGGACATATACCCAAGCCCATTCCAACATGGATGGGAAGATGACTGAGCTGCTCAGAGAATGCCTTCCCCAAGGCAGTATCTCCCTTGGATTACACATCTAATCTGTGGCATCTAAGAGAGAATGAAAAGACCAAATGGCTACTTTATAGATATCCTCCAGAGCAGGCGCTGTAGATTCTGCTCAAGAGGAAACCTGAGCCCTCAAAGAGCATGAAGCACCTTCAGAACTTGTTGAACCTCCAAACAAAGGATGAGGGGATTATCTGCTTTATTTACATGGACAATGAGGATTCCTGAAACTGCCTTTCCCCATGAGGTACGCTGAATAAAGGCCTATTGCTTAGCCGAAAGGGATCAGCAATATTTTAAATACATGAGAAGGTTCAAAGAAACATTAAGAAAGGGGAGAGACTGCCCTGCCTGTTTAACTGAAAACAAAAAACACCTTGGATAAGAAGGATGGCACTAGTTAAAAGTGACCAACTTTGTGGAAAGAATAGGAGGTGATCACTGTCAATTAAGGTCCATCATTCTGGGCATAGACCAAGAATGTGTGACTAAGCATCTTGAAAGGAGGAAATAAGAATTGTAAGAACCAGATCCAGATTCTAATGAGACACTGGAGCCCAAAGGAAGGCAAATATGTTTTTGTTTTTTTTTTTTTATTTAATATTTATTCAGTTTTTACATATCTTAAGTACAAGAACAATCTTGTTTAGGAAAAAGCATATGGGAAAATCCACAATGCTATTATTACAGTCCTCAATAGTAAGGAGACAATTAACAAAACATTTAAGGGAAATAATCTATATATCAGAATTGTACTATACAATGTACTAAATACACTTTATAGGGCTCACTGAACAACTGGTCTCTACGGAGTTTCCAACTCAAGGTTTTCCACTTGTGTTTTATCACTTAAAAAGATTAATAATTGAGGAGGGGTGAAAAATACAAAGGATTTACCCTTGTATCCTACACAGCATTTACACGGATACTTAAGTCTAAAGATTGCCCCTATTTGGACAACCTTTGACCTGAGTAAAAGAAATTGCCGCCTCCTCTTTTGCGTTATTTTTGAAAAATCAGGGTAAACTCTTATATTTAAAGTCAAAAATACTTCTAATCTATGTTTAAAAAATAAACAAAGCACATAGGGAAGAGAATTAGCCTAGTGGTTAGAGCAGTGGACTATGAACCAGGAGACCAGGGTTCAAGTCCTGCTGTTGCTCCTTGTGACCTTGGGCAAGTCACTTTACCTCTACACTTTTTTGCTTCGGCAAATATGTTTTAACACTGAACTCCCTGAATCTGATGCCTGTACCATGAAATAGCTGCAACTGGGACCAGCAGAAAATTAAGAGCACTATCCTCCAGGGTTAAACAGCCTGAAAGAAGACTCAAGTGTAATGAGATTCTTTCAGAAAGCATCTGTGCTGAAGAATTGTCCTCTCTAACCTAACATACTCCTCAAAGGGTTAGGATAATAAGAAGACAAAAAAACAAAGCCAGTTTCTGGTGTACCAGGTCATGAGCAATCACTGAACTCTTTTTTGGAAGGCAAATAACCTGCCAGCCTTGAAAACAAACATAGGCAAAAAATTGCACAGAAGTGGAATCTAATTATCATGTATCAAACTTCTCATCAAATGTTACTATTGCAAAAGAGAGGATTTATATCATCCTGCAATGCAAACTACAATCTGCAGTCTTTTACCTATAATGGGCTAAAAACTGTATTCATGAAGTACATTGAATGTTGTAATTATGCATAATCTCATCTTGATAATCTTACTGAATAATTTAGGGATGTGCGGTTTGGGCCTTTAAAATTCGGGGAGACCCGAATTTAGTTTTAGTGCACATTAACAGGGTTAGTGCGCGCTAACTCCCGTTACTGTGCGCTAACATTTTTTCGTTAGCACGCAATAACAGGAGTTAGCACTAAACCTGAAAATAAATTTTTCCTGAAATTTCGTGAAAAATTCCTTTGGGTTTCGGGCTCCCCGAACCAGGATGAATTAGGACATTTTTTTGAAATTTCCTAATTCGTCCTGGATGAATGTACATCCCTACTGAATATATACTTTTTTATTTAAAAGTCTTTAAATAAGAAAATCAATTGAAAACCTTATCTTTAAAAATGACCGCGCTCAATCTGAACAAATGCCATGCAACTGCTTGCACAGAGATCTAGACATCACACAATGAGCCTCAAGCATTCTTCAGAGACCAGCGTGGCGGGAGGCAGTAAATTATAATCTTTGTGCATCTCTTCCGATACTGTTTCCAGTATATTTTAACATTTAAGTCAAGTCTTAGGTACTAGACATGGACATATAAAGAAGTTTCATCTCCTTTGATAGGATTTTAGTGTTTAATATTAAATTTGAAACATTCCCCCACATCCTTAAGCTAACTGTAATACCGTCATAGGAGGTGCCACACCTCTCAATGTGTAAAGCGATCCAAGCTAAAAATGGCATTACCAAATGGGGAAAACTCTCTTCTAATTTAAAGGGACAGATCACATGTTCCCAATAGCCCAATCAGATGTTTTTAGAGAAAAATTCACCCATTCAAAACTTCAATTTGTATTCATTCTCAAAACATATGTCTCTCTAATATGTTGGAAATTTAAAAGGACTAATCACATGGGTTAGGAGGACCTCATGCTTCTTCTTTGGACAAAATCTCTTGAGCTAGGCATGGGGAGACAGAACACACTCCAGTGAACTAGCCTTACGTCTGACATGCCTACATCTGATCTGGAAGGGTCCAGATCTATTCTTTTTGATAGAATGTGCTACCTACCACCGAAATCAAACCATCCCTGATTGAGTGGAAGAGGGAGACGCACCCTGCAGTGTTTGGACTGATGGGACTAGCAGGATATCTGAAGCCACATGTGAGCCTGGCTCCAGGGAATTACATCCAGAAAGACCATCACAAAACCTAGGGACTGGTGATACTCCTACCCTCTGGGGGATCTCTGTGGGATAAGTCTCACACATGAGCTAACCATTTACTCTCTCTCACCTGTCAGAAAGCCTCTGCCTACCTTTGTTTAACACAAGCCCTGCAGAAAATCCAGAGTCTGGGAAGGCACCAGACTTCCTGCACAGCTCATCTCTCAGCTCAATACTCTGAGGACCTCAGCCCTCTGACTGAGGGAGTGCCAAAGGAGACCAGCTGTTTTCTTTCAAATGCCCAAATAAGAGTACTGAGTTAAACCATGAGCCTTGAATGCTACTGAAACAAAGCATGAATCTCTGAAGCTTCCCCAGAACAGCATTTACCACCAATTCTTGGAGGCTGAAATGCAGGGAAACATTAAGTTATTTGAACAAAGGAGTGGCAACCTTTAGGGACCAACCGTCCCATACTATAACCAGAACCACTGGCTTGATGGAGCAAGGAATCACTTACAGTAGGGTCCATTGCAACCAGCTGCCTATTAGAATTGCTTTGGGGGGTGGGGGGGGGGGGAGGGGAGCTGACCCTTCATGATCCAGGTGAGTATCTGGAGAATCCTTATGTCAACAGTTGTTGTATTCATCACCCTACAAATGGGCTGAGCAATATTTGGACACAGTATCACCTCCCTGGACTGACTCTGCTGACATCCCCAAGGCCACCAAGGCTTCAAGTAGTCCTGAGGCCAGCAGAAACTAACCTCTGGGAATCTGTGAATCACTGGACTCAGCCCTCCCAGACCTTGTCCAAACAATTAACATAAAATGGAATACTTACCAAGATGGGCCTCAAACTTTGAACCTGCTGCTCTGTTGTTGCATCCGGTCGCAGATGACTGCGACCGCTCTGCCTCACCTCTCTTTTACCCTTTTCCTCCTCCATTGGAAGAATGGCTGCCTCCACTGCTATTTGCTGAAACCCTCGGCGTCGCCAAGCAAGCATGGGCGTCCCCGTCCGCCATGCTTCTTCCTGAGGCCTCCTAGGGCATGCTGTCTACATTTTTTAATACGTCATGGCGGGAAACTTGGGGGCGGTCCCACCGCATGACGTTAGTACCTCTATGTATTTAATCCTCCACTCTGCTCCAATTGAACGAGTTAGCAAGGACTTCGGTTTTGCTACTCTGATCGCTTCTAAGCTGCTCACTTGGATTCCTCAATACCCTCCGGGGTATCTTGCTACTACGGAAGCTCTGGGTACCCGCTCTTCGGAGGCCTCTCACGTCTACTTGCCCTCCAGGGTTAATCTGCCTAACCTTAAGGACACCCGCCCCTCGGGGGTCCTGTCTGCTTTCTTTCAGGAGCCCTCGGCGCTCCTAGGTACTCGCTTGAGGGCCTATTCTGCTCAGGGTATCCTGCACCTCGGGACCCTCTCTTCATTCAACTACCGAAGGAAGTTATCAGCACTGCTACTCTGTGAGTATCACTACGCTCCAGCTCTCTCATTCCATCCTTCAGGTTCATGGCCTATCCTGCACTGCGGAACACTACCGGACTGTTGCTACATCTGGGTGAGACCATCATCTACAGAGACTGTCTGAGCTTACTGTGATTTCGCTGGACTACAGCACTGTCCGTTCCTTGGGCAAGATTCAAACTCATCAACTGTAGTATAATAAAGTTTTCTCTCCACAGTGTCTGTTTACTAAGAGTCTAGTCAATCGTTGTGGTTCCCCATGGGAGGAGTCATCAGTCATCACCACTTCGACGAAGAGTCCACAATATGCCACAAACCCAACACCTGTCTTATGGTCCGGCCAATACTATTTCATCAACCCAAAAGAGAAGCAAGAACAAATCTCTCTTTATAGAATAACCTGAAGACCGAGAAGCATCCTTCAGAGTCAAACAGACCTTATTCTTGGTTTTCCAAGGGAATATCCTCCACCACGATCAGCTCCCCTGCTGGCCACAAGGGAGTCCAGTGGAGGAAGCCTCCTAGAGCCAAAGGTTGACTAGCCAGCCTAGGGCAGGAGGGCTCAACAACCCTGATGGGAAGAAGGTCCCCTAGGAAGAGGGTAGAAAAGTCCCATTAAGGTTCCTGGACTCCCACTCAGGGATCAGATCCTTTCTTTTTTTTTTTGCCCACCCAAAATATTTTATGTGCTGTGACAGACTCAGAGTCTGAGGGAGGAGCAAGTGGTATTATTTCCTTGGGGCCCATGAACTTTCTAACAAGCATATCAGGAATGAAAGAGTAAAACAGACTCCTCTGTACATGGCGTAAATTGCAAGTCTTCATTATACCTTTAACATGATGCTCTCTGAAAATGAGCCTGTGCTGAACAATCTTGCTGGGTTCACACCACCAATGCATATGTATAAATGCTTCTCTGCTCATGGTTGGCCACTAGGCCCCGAGGGTCTCTAACCAATATCAGTACAAGTGGTAAATATGTAGCCGCATGGGATACCCCAAACTGATGGCTGGAGCTGCCAGGGTGGATTCCCTGGGTATCAAGGCTGTCTGCTTTACTCTACCTTGTCCTGTGCATGGGAAAAGGCGCAAACAATTGAAAGTTCCGTCACTCTCTGAATAGCTGTAGATTCTAGAATCTGTCACCAAAAACACTCTTGTTAGGCTGGTTTCTCCACAACAGTAGTGGCCTCCATCTAAACATACCTTTGGTAGGGAAAAGTGCCAGAGGTGTTAACTTTATAAGGGCAGGCCGAGTCCCCCCAACAGTTCTACCCACCAAAACAGTGAATATTTACACCTGATTGGAGGGTTTCTAGAAAGGAGAAGGCCCTCTGATTCCTGCTCTGTAAACTCTCCCCTGCGGCAGCTGCTGAAGGACTGCAGCTGGCTATACTTTTAAAAAAAAGCTTTACCGCTGTTGCCTAGCCTTCTCAGTCCAGAGATAAGGGAATTAAACCCAAGCGCACGTGGGGGCAGATGGGAGGGGGTGTTGCAGGGCTTGAAGGAAGGAGTACCCACACCCACAAGCCTCAGATAGAGGTGGACTTGTCAATGGCTTCCCTTACCAGATCTCTCAAATCTCAACCAGGCTTGGCTTGGCTGGAGGTCTGGGAGCTACTCACATGGTCCTGAGCCACCTGTCATGTCCTGTTCAACCAGGGAGTCACTTTCAGATGGTGTTCAACCAGACCCAAAAGGGAGCCCAATGGTCATGATCCAGGCCTTTGCTCAATCAGGCCCTGAAGGGAAGCCAGGAGTCACAATCCAGACCTTTGCTCAACCAGGCCCTGGAGGGATTCCTGGGAGGCAAATTCTAAGCCCTGGTCATCCAGGCTATGAAGAGAACCTGGGAACCATGATTTAGGCCTGCTCCACTAGGGGAACAATCACAAAAATTGCTACCCTAGGATCAGAGATCCTGCGCTACCAGGGAAAACAGCATGTAAACTGTTGCCCTGGGAGCCAAGAAATCCTTTTGCACCAGTCCAGCATATGTCTGCCATCTGCTGGAGACAGAAAAATACAGGCTATTTAGAGATGTGTATCATTTTTATATATCGTATCATTTCGTACTTCGTTTTTCCTATGGTTAACTTCGTTTTTCCCACGTTTCAGGTTTTTTTTCGTATTTTGCTAATGTCGTGTTAATGCACACAAACGAAATTCTAATTTTTCCTGAAATTCGGCAAATTATTGTTCATTTCAGGGCACTCCCGAAACAGGACGAATTAGACAATTTTGTTGAAATTATCTAATTCATCTAAAACAAATGCACATGTCTAATGGCTATTGTAGGTGTAGCACCAACCTATAAACTAAGTGATGATGTAACTGAAAAAGGATATGTCCTCTTTCTCCATCTGCTAATAGGCAGAGATAACCCACTAATCTGGACTGGTGTAGCAAAATGAGAAAAAAGATGGATTCCTAAAATAGAACTATATGATTATATATGGGGCTTGTTGAAGGGTAGTTGCTCGCCTTTACATGCCCATAATGATGGTCCACTATATATCAGTATCATTTAAAAGTTTGGCATGTTGTGGTATATAATAATGAAATGAAGATTATCTGGGGACCAATTCTATTTTTTTCTTTATTTACTATCTGGCATTCCTTTTGGACTCTCTCGGTGTAAAAATTTGTACATATATAGTAGGGATATGGAAAGGCAAAATTTTCATTTTGGTTCATTCATTCCTTTTATAGGTCACCTCCATGTGTTTCATTAGTTTAAAATAAAATATTTTTCATTTATTCATCACCAATTAAAGTTAATGAGGGAAGTAATGCAGCCTATTTTGGGCTTCAAAATTGGGGGTTTTCTAGTCAATTCTAATGACTTGTGGGTAGATAACATCAAAAGGTGTAAGAGGATTCCAAGGCACCATGATTGTGGCAAGGTGACACAAAGTGGCATGAATAGGCCAAATCACTGTAAAGGGGCAAAAGAGTACCGAGAGTTAACAGTTCTCCAAGGCACATTCAGAGTAGCAAAGCAGTAGCAAGAGTGCCAAGAACATCCTAATGCTTCAAAAGAGGGTACCAATAGTGGCATGAACCCCCAAAAACAGCATGAAAGAGGCAAATGGGCACCAAGAGTGGCATGACTATCTTAAGGCACCATGAAGGGGGAACAAAGCAGCAAGGATGCAGAAAAACCCAAGCACTGAAAGGGAGAAAAACAGCATAAAGAATGGAATGAAGACCCCAAAACATTCTTAACAGGTACAAAAAGAGCCAGTCACAGTGGCAA
Organism: Rhinatrema bivittatum; assembly: GCF_901001135.1. Classification (NCBI taxonomy): domain Eukaryota; kingdom Metazoa; phylum Chordata; class Amphibia; order Gymnophiona; family Rhinatrematidae; genus Rhinatrema; species Rhinatrema bivittatum. The sequence goes on from NC_042618.1 coordinate 368,829,424, forward strand.
GAACACCCTAAGGCGTAGAGTCTGGGATAAAGCAGCAAAGCAGTGTGTGAGCCAAGACCCCCAAGTGTAACATCACGGGAACTGGCAAATAGGGAGAGTGGCAGCATGACCCCAAAATGTAGCATAAGGGATATAGCAGCAAGGCAGAGTGGCATTAAAACCCTTAATGTGTAGAGCCAGGGGTATAGCAGCAAGGCTGAGTGATAGTAAAACCTCCAAGGTGTATCGTCAGGAGCAGGTCAGCTTCATCTTGACATTCCTCTGTCATGTCAACTTTCTCTCTCTGCCCATCTCGGCTCTGTCCTGGCTACTATCTCACTCAGGAATTTCTTGGTTGCTATATTTACTAGTCTCATTGCAGCACTTCTCAATGAGTCATAGACTTGAATGGGAAAAACAAAAGAAACTACAATTTTCATTTAATTCCTGGGAACCCTCCATTCATCTCACTTGTTGCATTTAACCATTCATTGCAAATAAGTGTATATAGGGAATGAAACTAAGTGACAGTTGAACCCCCAATAAGTCATACTTTCATATATGAAAAGATATATACAAGTACATAAAATATGCAGCAAATGTTGGCTTATAATTTGGAATACCTGCCAGATGATTTTAACACTTAGTAGCTCTACAGCCCTTATTGATATTGTACAGCAATATCAATATATTATTTTAATTTATGTTGTTCACTTTTTAAATACAGCATCTATTTTCAAAAGATTTACCTGGCTAAAATCAGTTTTTAGCCAGGTAAAAAAAAACCCAAAAAAAAACTTAGCTCAAAATTCTCCCTCTTTAATTCTAATTTTATTAGAATTAACTGGGTAAGAAATGGAAAGGGACATTCACCGGGCAGGCTTTTCAATTTAGCTAGACAGTACAATATTCAGTGCTATCTATATAAAGTAAACTTTGTGTGGTTGCATAAAAGGCAGGCCCAAATCTGACCACATAAATTTTGTGCGATCAGACTGAGCCAGATAGTCGGTCACATTTTTAGCCGGATAAGTGCAGCTGAATATCCAGCCGAACTAAAGGTTTTCCCATACAAACAGAAATGGGAAGAGCCTTTCAGTACAGCTTGCCCACAGAGTCCTCACTTCTAAAAGGTTTCTCACAATTCTTGCCATGCACAGTTCTAGTAGGAATAGGCGTCCTGTAGAAAATGCCAATCTTTGTAGGCTGTGACACCTTTTTTTGGACTAGCAGTGTGTTCTTATGCTGCAGTGCAAAAGCTTTTGAGACCATAGAGATCAGTTCTTGAGATGCACCATGCTTACCAAATTTATTTTACACACAGGGCCTTCAGTGTTAATTTAGAAAAGATTCTGCTTACTGGACTCGTACTTGCATTTAAACAAATATTATTTGAAAATAAGTGTTTTACTTCAATTTGTTGTGGTGCAGAGTTGAGTCTCTTGTTCTCATGGATGTAAACGGAAGCTGTCAGGCTGGTCTGGCCTATGGACTCGCCATGGACTGAAAACACAGCAGTACAGCCATCGAGGTCTTCATTAATTGGACTGGATAGATTATAAATTAAAGAGAAAAAATGTAAATGATTTAGTAAATGAAGTACTGCATTGTTAAAACCTGTACATAAGGCACTAAAAGCCACAGCACATAGCAGTAACATGCAACCTTAGTTATTTTGGTGGTACTTTGAGAAATGAACACCAGAGAGAAACCCACCAAATGTCATTTTCATAACCTTAAAACCTGGAAATCAGTTCCATCTTGTACTAAAACTTGAGCACTGTATAAGATGACTCATAAGCCTCTGGTTCAGAAGCATAACTTTTCAGTGACATAAACAAAGCACAGTATGGCAAAAATAAGTGCATATAGTACCCAAGTGCAATGCATATTAAATATACAAATTAGTACACTACATGACAGGTATTCATGGCATAACAGATGGAAGTACACAACTAAGAGAAATCTATATACTAAAAGCCAAGTGTACTAAAGAGTTTTTTCTGTTTTGTATCTATTGGGAAATGATTACATATGGCCTTCTATAGTAAAATTATTATTCAACAGACTATGACCTTACTGCCACCATCCGATGAATTGTACATTCCACTCTAACACTCCATAGTCCAACATCCCAAACACAATAATAAATCTATTTCAGTCTACTGGAGAACACATTTCAACTCTAAAAGCTTGAAATAACATTTACATGAACTCAGAATGTCCAGAGATTGTCCACATAAGGGGCAAATTTCAAATTCCATGAATTCTGTCTCAAAATGGATCGTTTGGAAATTGCCCCAATTTTGAAATCAAAAGTATACTTTGGCTTTAGAACTTGCAGCGGATACAAAGTATGCACACAAAAAGTATGCACAAACATAACTGTACCTGCTTTTTGTGCATAGAGCTGGAAATGCCATCTACAAGTGTGTTTTTAGTTTCCTGTCCTAAACACCCAGGAATGCCCTCAGGAATGACTCCTCTAAACACAGCTAAAAGTAAGGGGGAGGGACAATTTTCAGACAGCCAATTTCTGCATGTAAACTGCTTTGAAAATCTGCCCTCCCTCTAACATGCTAGGCTAGGCTGAAAAACGACCAAAGTTCACTATGGGGGACAAAAGGAAACTGAATTTTATCTGCTATTGGAAAAGGTGTTCTCATGCCCTTGAAAACGGCATCCCTATAGAAGCATCTACAATCTAAGCAGACTGTCATACCCACAGATCTGTGTGTCCTCTTGAACTTCACCCACCCATGATAATCACATCCACAGTCAAAACCAGGACAGCTTTCTCTAGAAATGTATCCCAGAGCTATTCTACTCTTGGACTATTTAGATACGATGGAACCTACATCTCTCTGATCTCAAAGGTTACCTCTTTGTTCAGTCAGTAATCTGGAGTGGAGCATTTCCCTTCTAGACAAACTGACCCTTTAGAGTGCAAGTCTGAAAGCCATTTCTGCAGGTAAAAACAAGGTTTCACCTGTGGAAATGGCCTTTTTGAAAATTGCCTTCCCTGTGTGGATACTCTTATGCATGTAGCACCACTACATGAGAAACTTTACCCGCAGTGAGAAGCAGCATTCCTGGGACAGGGGTGGGGGTAGGGCTTGCACTTTTGCACATACTTTTGAATTTTCAAACCCATGAGTGCACTGCCAACACGACATAGTAGGTGTCAATGGGTGCACGTAGTTTCCCTGAGATCACTTTGGAAAAATTGGGCAAAGTCTGCGGGTAAAAAGTCCCTACACACTTTGCACCAATGTGGGCAGTAAGGGAATTACCTTAATGTATTCCAACAGCATCACTTTGAAATTCTTTTCACACAGACAAGGTTAGTCTCAGAACATGTGGTAAACTGGTAGCTAAGCATGTAGAATCTGATGATTTTCTCTCAAAACACACGTACTGGTAGCAATTTTCACAGTGTCTGCACTGGGACAAAGGCTTTACTGCAGGCTTTACACAAATTCTCCAAGCCAACGTTGATGAAACATTTCAACTTTGAAACTTGCCATGGGTACAAAGTACATGTGGTTCCTTGCACCTGTTTTTTCTGTGGTAGAACTTTGTCTGAAAGTATGAATGTAGATTTGATAACTACATTCATACTTTTCCTCCCCAACCTAAACATGCCCCTCTCAGTTCGGAACAAAACACAGACTTTGGGCAATTTTCAGGCAGCTGATTTACTCAACATAGTAAATGACAGCAGAAAGAGACACAAATCCCCCATCCAGGTTGCAGTTCAAGATTTCTCAGCGTTGTAACTGCTGTTCTGTGCAGGTTTATATTTGTAACAGTCTCTCTGTACATGTTACCTTAGTGCTTCATTTACAATCCTAGGGATCTTTTGTGTTTATCCCATGCCTTCTTGAATTCAGATACTCTTAAATTTTATTTTTCTCCACCACTTTCATATATCCACCACCCCTTCAATGAAAAAATATTTTCCAATGCTGGTCTTGAGTTCATATCATGTCCTCTAATTCCAGAACTTATTTTCCATTGAAAAAAGTTTGTCTCTTGTTCATACTTATAACTTTCAAGTATTTAAAAGTCTGCATCATATGGCCCTGTCTCTCTTCTCCTCTAAGCTATACATTTTTAAATCCTCAAGTCTGTCATATGGCTTCCAATACAGACCCTGCACCATTTCATTTGCTTTTCTTTTGACTTGCCTCTAGCCCCCTCTCTCTATCCAAAATGCTTTTAGCCCACTGAAAGTGTTTAAAAAATTGGCCTTTGAGAGCAATTTTCAAAACGATCTGGACGGCTAACTGAAGTGTTAGCTGACCAGATCAGAGGTTTTCCACACATATTAAGTTTTCAAAAGTAGCTTCCTGTGCCCAACTCGAACAACACACATAACAGGGTGAAGAGATCCACATATCAAGGACCACATATCAAGGACAGACTATCTGGGTAGTTTCTGGCTAAAAATCCACCTAAAATGACATGGGTGTAAAGTACCTGCATATGTTACCACAAAGCAGCATAGTGAAAATTGCGCTCAAACTCTGTTAAAAGGTCTAAAAAGATTCAAGAGAGTTGTACCCCAGTTCCCTTCTGGTTAATCACTTTTGTGCTGTATTCTGAACAGTTGCTTTCTTAATCCTTAACCATGACCAATTTACAACTTCTTTGACCCTAACAGTTCTGAATTATGGAAATTAGTACCAACTCAAAACCTTTGCATTGCTGTATGCCTTTTAGCTAATTTTAATGTATGTGTGCTAATACAGTATTCTTTTTCTACTTTCCCAGCTGAAAAGGAACTGGGATGAACACTTGCTGCTGATTCAATAGCTAAACGTGATATATAATCAATCATTTGTTTACAGCTCAGCTGCATAAACATAGCTTAAACCGATGCAAAGCTATTTGGGGAGCCCTGAATATGGACCTCCCAGAAGGGGGCAGCCTCAGGGATATCTAGTCTATTTCTTTTCTTCTTTAGTAGGTTGAGCTGCATGGTGGCAGGTTGACATTGAAAATGGACCATCTTCATTGCAAACTGCCAATGTAGCCTAGCAATTAGATAAAAAAAACTAAGACCTTTCAGGTTCTCAACCCAGTCCTCAGTCTGAATATGCATGAGATATATTTGTATACACTGTAACTTGCATACATTGCAAATATATCTCATGCATATTTATTACGGGTGTACTGACAACCAGACTGGTCAGGTAGTCCCTGAGGACAGGATGAAAGCCACTGTCTTATAAGATCTTGAGCACATCAGCAAACTTCTCTGCATTTTCTGTAATCTTTCCCGTCTTAAACTGTATTATTCTTAGAGCAGAAATCATTTACCTACCATATCTCCATGTACCGCTTTGTGTACTGATTATAGCTTATGAATAATAAATAATTACTACACATATAATTTTAATATATATAAGCAACCAGGAGCTGGTAGAAAACTATGTAGCATACATTTCCTCTTATGTCTCATACTATCAGATTGAAGTATGAACACAACCCAGGTTTTAAAGAAAATACATTAAAAAGCACAAGGATGCATAGGAATACTTTACATTTTACCCAGTCTGTCAACCAGTCCAATAAAAATACTGCTTCCATTTTTTTTTATCTGAAAATATTGTAAACTAATTTACCTCAGTGAAACTAGCTGAGAGACTGCTTTCAATGTCAAGTCCATGAAAGTAAAATATTTCGCCAGGAAAGGCTTCTTGGAGTTATCCAGCACTCTAACATAAGCTTTTACTGTTTGTCCAATCTCCACCTGCAGAATGAATTCAACAAAGTTCAATTTACCTGAATCACTGATATCTGTAATAGACATGACTTATTTTGTTTCAGTTATAATAGCTTTAGTAAACATTTAGGGGCGGATTTTAAAAGGAGCGCGAATAGGCCTACTTTTGTTTGCACTCAGGCGCAAACAAAAGTACGCTGGATTTTAGTAGATACGCGCGGAGCCGCGCGTATCTACTAAAAAACCTGGATCGGAGCGCGCAAGGCTATGGATTTTGTATAGCCGGCGCGCGCCAAGCCGCGCAGCCTATCCCCGTTCCCTCCGAGGCCGCTCCGAAATCGGAGCGGCCTCGGAGGGAATCCTCTAACACCCTCCCCTCACCTTCCCCTCCCTTCCTCTACCTAACCCACCCGCCCGGACCTGTCTATACCCCCCCCTTACCTTTGTTGGGGGATTTACGCCTCCCGGAGCCTGCGCGCCGGGCCGCGACCTGGGGGCGGGTACGGAGGGCGCGGCCATGCCCCGGACCGCCCCGGGCCGTAGCCACGCCCCCGTACCCGCCCCCAAAACGCTGCCGACACGCCCCGAAAACGCTGCGACGACCGGGACCGCCCCCGACACGCCCCCTCCGAAAACTCCGGGACTTACGCGAGTCCCGGGGCTCTGCGCGCGCCGGTAGGCCTATGTAAAATAGGCTTACCGGCGAGCAGGGCCCTGCTCGCGTAAATCCGCCCGGTTTTGGGCGGATTTACGCGAGCAGGGCTCTGAAAATCCGCCCCTTAGGTTCTGAAGCCTAAACACATATTGACAGTAGTTTGAAATAGAGTACATCAGCAAATGGCATTAATTGCAAGATGGAGTGCATATAATCCAGAGTGTACATTTTAAGCTATGTCAAGGATGACAAAACTAATCATCAAATGATGATCAATCAAGCACTCTTCTCTGCCTGTATTCATCAGCACATGCCTTCCCCTTCATGGTTATGAAAGGATCATTTATTTGTTTTTTTAAATAGACCTCCAACACCACACAAACACAGGTCCCTAAAGAAAAACTACCTGTTGCATTCTGAAAACTATTCACTGGTTATACAAATGATAACACACAACATTCCATGATGCTATCAATAATCAAATATCTTGTTCTGGCATGATCATAAATCAAGCTTTAAGTTACTGTGTTGCCTTCATGTGCAAGAAATATATCAAGGAATCATCTGGGGTCTTATATACTAAAAAGTGTTTGTTGATTTTAGCAGGCTTTTTTTTTGCCATGTGTGATATCCTCATGGTTAGCAAAGTTATGTACTATGCTAATAATATGCAAAACATGGCCACATTCAAAAGGCTATGTGAAAGTGAGCATGTCCCTTTGAATATGGATGCTCCAGCATTTTAATTAGTTTATTTTCTCCCAACTGTGCTCAGCATGCTAGCAGTTAACAGCCATAAGACTGTATTTAAATTTCACGTTAAAAAAGTACATAAAGTGGGCTATGAAAATAACATAGTAAAAACTAATTAGCTCATTACTATGCTAAATTTATGGTTTTCCATATGTGGGGCATTACTTTTTAATGCACTTTTATATTCAATTTAATAAAAACACAACCCCAGCTGCCCCCCATGATAAGAGCCTTAACAGTGAATTTTCAAAACACTGAATGCATAAAAATGAGCATATATGACGTGTTCCTGCAGAGCTCCGCTCTCCCTCCCTCCAGATTGTTTCTCTAACATGTCCTTTTTCGCCTTCTTGCCCACTTTTGCTCCTATAGCAACCTTCTGCGCCTCGTCAGAGCTGCTTAGATTTGAAATCGCCTTCAAACTGAGCGGATGGCAGCGAAACTGCAGCGGAGAGGCCCAGACAAATATAGGCAGATGGCGCTCAAAATGACGCCGGCAGCTGGTTCCCCTTGTCTCCTGAACAATGAGACGGGAAGGTTACTGAGATGGTGGAGGCTGTAGTCTTGGTGCTCAACGAAAAATTTGATAAGTTATATAAAAAATTTGAGGCCATGAGCCTGGAGGAACAAATTGTAGATCTGCAAGCTGAAAATGAGCGGCAAGCTAAAAAGATTGATGATCTTGAGAACAGATCAGGGTGGGGGAACTTACGCTTTATTGGTCTCCCTGAAACCCTGAAAGATGGTGAGCTGGTGGCCATTTTGGAATCCTGGCTTCCCCAAGCCCTCGACCTTACGGAGAAGCATGGCGTGCTCAGAATTTATTTATTTATTTCAACAGCTTTTTCATACTGACATTAAAATACACATCATATCGGTTTACATTGTAACAGAAAGGTGGAAATTACAATGAACAGGGAAAAGGGGGGGACGGGGACAACCTAGAAAACAAATAGTAGACGACTCAAACGGGGAGCCTGAGAAAATAAGAACAGAAAACAATGTGAATTAAAATAAACAGGGGAAAACATATTTACAAATTTACAGGGTGCGAGTTGCTAAGAGTTATGAAGGGAAAGGGAAGGGGGAGAGAAAAGGAGCAGCAATTATCTACATTAATCAGGGAAAGCCTGGTAAAAGAGCCAAGTCTTTAAGCATTTTCCTGAATTTAAATGGGCATGGCTCGAGGCGAAGGTTGTAGGGTAGAGAATTCCACTGAGTCGGGCCAGCAATAGACAGGGCACGATCCCTTGTTGCTGTGAGACGTGCCTTCTTGAGGGGTGGGACTTGTAGTGTGCATTTGCGGTTTGCTCTGGTGGGGCGGGCAGATTGTGTAAGTTGGAGTGCTTCGCTGAGCCAGGAGGAATTATTTTTGTGGATGGATTTGTGTATGATAGTGAGTGTTTTGAAAAGGATGCGGGATGGGATAGGGAGCCAGTGTAGGTCTTTGAGGTTGGGTGTTATATGGTCGGTTTTGCAATGCCTCCAGGCCCTGCTTTGTCTCCTCCCATGCTGGACCCCAGCATTGCACTGAACAACGTAATTCAAAGTTTGATGCAATGACTTGACAAGGGAGGAGGAGGAGGCAGTGGCATTGGAGGCACTACGAGGCCATACATCTACTCTCCATCACCTTAATGAGCAGGTGAGTGAGGGAATCCAGTGGAGGATGGGGGTGCGAAGAGGGCAAAGTTGCCCTTCTCACATTACCACCAATCATTTTCTTCTGGGGCAGTTGGGTGGGAGAGTGGCAATGTCCAACCAATGCAGTTTTTGAGAAAGTCTCTGGTTGCCCATGCAATTTGGTGAGGCATGGCCAAATCCGTGGCAAGGGCAGAATTTTGCAGTCCTTACCCGCAACATCGCAGGAGACAGGTACCCTGGGTATCAAAGTGTCCTTTGCTGTTTTTATTAAAAATCAGGCAATCACAAAATAAAACAAATGATTAAAATACTATATTCATCAGTCTTCACAGATGCTAAATGTGTGATGTGTAATGTTTCCTGACACTCCTCAGTGAGAGATGTCTTGTAAAGGAGTGTGTTTAATACTACTCATGAGCTCATTTTGGGCTCATTTCCTTTCACATCCAAGTTTCCATCCTGGGAATGTGGTTACATAGTAACATAGTAAATGATGGCAGAAAAAGACCCAGGTGGTCCATCCAATCTGCCCAGCAAGTTGTCAAAGATAGTAACTGTCGTTTCATGCAGGTTACCCCCATGCTCAAGGTTGGAGCCCTCGGCATGAGGAGGAGGGAGATTTATTGGGGTCCAAGAAAGATCCTGAGAGAACCAAGAGAGGTCTTGAGATTTGAAGAATGGATATATGGTTGGAGACAGAGTAAGGACTACCAGACTGGGATATCTATTTTCAGATGTCTAGGAGAGAGTGTTCCAGTTCAGCCACTGCACCACAAAGATTTGCATATTAGAAAGAAGGTACTGATAATGGCAAGTCAAGGGAGGATCCCTCTCCAGAGTGTGCCTACTTGCTATGGAGTGGTTGGTAACGAATACCCTTAGTGCATGAAGATTGCATTTATTGTGATTTTTGGACTGTGTATTTGTTTCAGCTGGATTTTCCAGATGCATCAAGTTAACCAGTAAAAGGATATGTTATTTTTGAACAACTATAGCTGGGTGCGTGCTATGAATTTTTCTTGAACGGATGACCAGGACATTAAAAGATGTATTTCTTCCCCATCAGGAACAAATCCAAGGAGGCATGAGATGTCTACTTACCCCACCAATCCCGAATGTGTGCCCTAAGTTCTAGTAGTTGGTGGAACGGGGAGGGGGGGGGGGGGTGTGGCAGGTGAGGTTACATATATAATATAAAATACTAACCTTGTCAACAACCCGGACATAGAGTTCCAATATATCAGACACATAAATATCTGCTTTGGCAGAATCTGGAAATGCCAGACACAAGTCATGAATCATCACTGACAATGCTCCTGGATGCAAAGGGTTAACCTAAAAAAGGCCAAGAAAAAGATTTTTATTTTAATGCTGCAATTTTGAGCTATTTAATATAGAGTTTCAGCTTTTACATTTTTTTTCCTCAGCTGTAAATAACCACGCTTCTTTTCCCTCACACTACAGATCAGATCAAGGTCCTTAATTAAAAAGGGAAAGAATCAAGATTCTATATTTCTAAACATTCAGATAATCAGATTTTTTAATTGAAAAAGAAGCATCTAATAGGAAATTTTAAGAATGTTATTTGAGAAAGCTGGTACTTATTAATGAGTTAGGTTTAATGGTCTTTGGATAGTGGTAGCAATGATGGACCTTGCTGTAGGATAGCCTGTGGTAATGTATTCTGGTGCCATCAGGAGGACAAATACAAATTGCAGATCACCCAGAAGAATTTGTTAGAGGAAAGAGATAAGAGTGGGGGAAAGCAGATTAAGTCTCAAAGTATTAACACTGCAGTTCAGCATTTTAGGACATTGCATCCTGCTAAACCTGCTGTGAATGTAATTGACTAACTTTAATACACAAAATAAAAAGATGTCCTCCAAACTGTAGAAGTAACCATCAAACTGAGCCTACAACACAGAACACAGCACATAGATTCTTTACAGCTCTGCTTAACTGTGAAAGGCAGTGCATTTTGATAAATTCCATAAGTTTGTTGGGATTCCACATTGCACTAAATGCTGTATTAACTTACACACATTTTCTTTTCCGTAGAGGTGTGAAGGAAAAAATAGACATTTGCTGAGACTACCTCCCCCAAAATTTCTGAATGTGGGATGGAACTGCACTGAACTGCACTATACTTTGAAATTTAGCATGCTTTTAAAATTGACCTCAAAGTGAACTGATACAGTTTGTACAACTTGGATGGCAACATGCTTAGCAGTACTTGCTGGAAACAGATGAAACAACAAATCCAACTGGTTGAATTGGTTGGTCCCAGTGACTGGCTACACACACAGCTCAGAAGCAGCTATGCATACCACATGAGTCGGCTCTTCAAGTTCTCATTTACTATGAGCACCAGGAGATTCCTATAAAGTAACTCTTGCCTAATGATGCTTTAATCTTTTAGGCAGTATAGTTTAAACAATTTCTGACCTGCAGTATGTCTAGCATTAAAGATCATGAACAACAATAATCCTAATCCTCCAATGTTTCCCAAAGATTAATCAAGTGTGACCATCTTTGATAAAATGCTTGCACATATGTTCACTCCTTGCCTTGTAATCCTGGATCACTGTGATTTCCAATGTGATATATATATATTTTTTTTTTTTGCAATTAAAGCAATCCATATCTTGAATTATAAATTCAAAGGTTTTTTATGCTTTATACCTTCTAAAAATCCAAGAATCAGTGCTCATCTTTGTTTTATCCACTTTTGGACCGAACTAAGTATCCATGTACAAACAGCTCCTAAACTTGCCTACATAGCCCGACATGGGTCCATGTTTTGGACAGTAATGTCCTTCATCAGGGTATGGTCACTTAACATTTCTAAGAGATGTATACAATGTATACAATCTTAGAAAATCTATGTACTGCATCAATCCATTATAACAACATGGCATTCCCCAGAAAATGATGACAAACTATTGCCTCACTTCCTTTTATTATACATGTGTCAATCAAATCAATGAATACCAATCAATCTCATTAGTGAGCCCACTGGGGTTCATTATATTGACGACATATTTTGTCTTTGGAAATCTGGGGTTTTAAAATTAGGACATTAGTCTACGTGGACATGCAAAAATCAATCTCGCTGCCATGTTCTGTAAGACCTGTATAGGTTGTAAACTCTTCCCAGGTAAGCTCACCAGCACAGCATTATGGTAATCAAATATAGGGAGGACTAAAGCCTGAACAACAGTATGAAACACAAGAAGTCTTACCTTCCATAGCTGATGCAGTTTAAAAAACACTCTTTGTACCACCATAGAAAAATGGGATTCGAAAGTCACCTCTTTATCAAACAGCATAGCCAAATTCCTAATTCTCTGTACACGTTCATTATCTTTCTCTTTTATCCTAAGCAGCAATGGTACAGCCAAATGTCCCACCTCCCCCGGGACAAACCACCATTCAGTTGTACTCTCATTCAAAATCAATTTATTCCTAACAAACCTTCAGTGTCTCATTAGCACGACCCAAAGACAAACTCAGATCAGAAGCCACTGGCCATACCAGCTGGACATCATCTGCATACATAAAATCTTTAAAACCCAGACTTCAAATAAGCTGTCCCAAAGGCTGCATAAACACTTCAAACAGCAAAGGGAATAATGAGGAACCTAGAGGGACCCCACATTCCACAGAAAATGGAGAGGAAAAAAACATTTACCTGCACCACTACAGTCCTTTCTGTGAGAAATAATTTAAGAACTGTCCTCCTATACCCAAAGCCTCACAACGATTCAGTAAGATTTGGTGATCTACTACATCAAAAGCACTTGAAAAAGTCCAATAAAATTAGAATCATTGAATTTCCCTGATCTCTGGCCCATAAAAATCACATTATTTACTGCCACTAGTGCTGTTTCTACACTATAACGCTTCCTAAGCCAAGTCTGAGCCTCATCCAGACCACCTATCTCCTCTAGATAGCAAATCAGTCTAGAACAAAGTGTTTTTGGTGTGCAGCTGTTTCCATGGAGCAAGAGAGAATTACTTTAACAGGGATACTTTCATGCTGTGAGGACACAAGTTTAGAGGTATTTAGTAACACATACAGCAACACATACAGCAAAGTACAATGCATGAAAGCTGTCCTCCCCAAAAAAAAAGTCCAATGAAAGTATTGCTCGTTTTCAAAGCCAAACAGATCTAAAAATGCAAAAGCAGTTCCAAAGGCTATTCAAAGCATTATAGTCATTATGGAAGCTGTAGAAAAATATATTTATTTTTTCAAATTTGGACTGATATATGCAACTGTCCATTCTAAACACATCTGCAACTTTATTTAAAAAAATTTCTAGCCTGCCCAGGTCAGTTCTGAGAGAGGAACAAGCAAACATTCATAAATGCTACAACAATGAAATTAAACAAATATGATGTGCCTTTACAAATATGATCTGCATAATATGAGAGGAACAGAGCTAAATAATTAGATTAACAAACTAATGGCTAACAAGGTCCATTATTTTCTGCAGTTGAGACCCCCAAAGATGAGAAAATGAGCAAGCCAAGGATAAATGAATCCATCCCAGACTCAAATCCTTGCTTAAAAAACAGCTTTAACTTGCTTCTGGAATGAACTTAAGATTTCAGACCTTACAGCATCAGGCAAAGCATTCCAAAGTTGTTAGCCTACCAACCCAAGGGCCTGATTCATCAAAGTGTTTTCCCATAGACATAGAATGGGAGAAAATCCTTGGTGAATCAGGCAGCAAATGTTCTAGAACATGTTTCTGCTAGACATCTCTGTCATGAGGAAGGAATGTCTAAGACAGGGTTACCAATCTGTGGTTCATGATACCAAATGGGGTCACAAAGTGCTTCAGACAGTAGTGCTCTTTAGGTGTTAGCAGCTGAAGCATTAGTAGTGGAAGTCAGTGTGGGGCCCACAGTGGCTGTGCCCTAGCATGGGTTTCTCTGGTAACAGAAAGCCCTGCACGAGGAGGGATCAGAGTCTCTAGGCCACGTGCAGACTTTCATTACTAATGCCACTGCCACATCTCCTTCAGGCTCAGGACTAGCCACGAGGGGAGAGGAGAGCTTAATGTGCATAGGCAGTGGAGATTGCTACTGCTCCTCTCTTCTCCTCCTCTCTCGTCATCCAACACCGAACCTACTCAAGATAAAAATGTTGCCATCAGCCTGCCCTCTCTTTCCACTAGTGGTCATCCACCATTGGCCTGGGGGCCCATAGAATAATGTTGCTGCTGACACTGGACAGGGGGAGTGAGAGAAAGGGGACAGACTGGGAAGGTAAGGGATGTAAGAGGGGATCAGCTGAAAGGCCAGAGGTTGAGAGGGGGGACCAGCCAGAAAGTGAAGTGATTTTTGGAGGGGGACTGCCTACCTGCAAATCTACTTTGGCTGCAGTCTAGCCTCGTGCGAATTTTCAAGTGCTAAGATGGAGTCATCTTGCCTAAAAGTTTGGGAAGCCCTGGTCTAAGAGATCACGGCTGGCCAATCTCAATGTCCTCGTTGGTTTACAATTTTCAAAAGCACTCTCAAACAGATTGGGCTACTATCACTCAGTGGCTTATGAATCAAGGATAGAATCTTGAATTCAATTCACCATGGGATTGGTAGCCAACGATGACATGACAAAATGTTGCTTTTACACCATGTATAGCATCACTAAATGTTCCAGGTTAAAGGACAGTGAACAGATATCATATAGGTTCTAGCTCTCTACTGCCTATAGCATGCATTCATCAGCTTAAGACCCAGAACATATTAATACTATATACAGTAATTATAATTTGGGTATTCTGAACAATAACATCAGCAAAAACCAAAGATTTAAAAGAAGGAAAAAATGGTGAAAAGGAGAAAGGATAGGTGTTTTGGACAGCACTAATCATACTCTATAAACCCCACCTAAAGTACTAAAAGTCAGGTAAGTTTAAAATGAATTACAGAATTTCTTATCAAAGACAAAAATTAAAAGGCAGCAATATGCTCTAGTATGGTCAATTACTCCCATCAAAATACTTTTGCAGCAAGATAATTAGCACATGCAGGTAGCAACATGTTCATTTAATTTTCTAAAGCAAAGCAATAAAAATCCAATAAAACATTGTCATCTTACCAAAGCAAGGCCCTGAGCTTCTTGATAAACCACACTGACAACACCTGAAACACTGGTGTTAATGAAAAAGTATCCAGATCCATCCTTGATAAATAATTCAGCCTGAAAAGACACAGTAAGCAGTACCAGCTGTAAACATTCTGAGTAATGTTATCTTAGAGATATAACCTGTTTACTCTGAAATCGTATAGCTGGTGGAAGAAAAACATGTACTACAGCATGCATCTGGCTTTCTCCACAATTCATGTGAAATACATTCCAAATTTAGCTAAATACTAGCCGTGGGAAATTTTGTTTTCCCGCGGTTTGGGCAGATTTTATTTCATCTGACCCCGAACCGAAGCACGAAACCCGCCCCTCGGCCCTTCAAATGTAAAAAACAAACAAAAAAATAAACCTTCAAACGTAATTAATTGCAACCCCCCCCACCCTCCCGACCCCCGAAGACTTGCCCGACCCCCCCCCCCCAAGACTTACCGAAAGTCCCTGGTGCTCCAGCGGGATCCTGGGAGCGATCTCCCCCTCTTGGGCCATCGGCTGCCACTAATCAAAATGGCGCCGATGGCCCTTTGCCCTTACCGTGTGACAGGGGCTATTGGTGCCATCGTCGGCCTCTGTCACATGGTAGGAACAATGGACGGCCCAAGATGGCACCGGCCATCCATTGCTTATCTGCCTGATAAGTTTGGCCCTTCAAACTGATGTCAAGAATACTGTGCTGCTGAGAATCTAAGTAAGCCCCCAAATATTCCTGTATCTGAGCGCATATTAATTTGCTTTTGGCAAAATCTACCACCCATTCCAAATTTTATAACAACTTATCACTGTGGATCTTGAACTTCTAAACTCCTCTTCTGATTTCACCCAAATTAACCAATCATCCAAGCAGGGATGAACCAAAACTATTTGCTCAAAGCCACTGCAACAACCACCATTAGTTTGGAAAAAGTCCTTGGGAACCATTACTGATCCAAAGGGAATTGCTTGAAACTGAAAATGCTCCCCTGAGCACCACAAACCAGAGCAGACAGACCTCACATTAATTTTTTTACCTTTATAAAATAAAAAATATATTCTTCTTCCCTGATGAAGAAGGTGGTCCTTGGCAAAACCTTTGAGAAAGGAAACTTTATCCCTTCCAGGAAAAAAGACTCAAACACCACGTAAAGGAGGAGGCTAATCAATCAGGCAGTAAGGAAGGAAACTTTGAAGCCAGACCACCGGCTATCAAATTCTCCATAGTGAAATGGTCCAAGACAGAAGAAGCCACTGACTCCCCGGTCATCTCTACTGAACCAGAAACACACCATAGGACAAAAATCTCCTGGGAGCAATTACTCTCCAAATTTCCAGACTGCTGGATTCAGTACGTCTGCCATCTGCTGGTGACAGAAATACTGAAGTGCTGTAAACGTCACAGTGCCCTATATAGGGTGAAGTCAGCAAATCAGATTCTTCTCTCTCTTCATCTGCTGGCAGGGGTACTAGATTCATGAGTTCTTGACTGGTTTGGGGGGACGATAAAGAATAATATATGATAATTCATTGTCCCTAAAGTCTAAAAAAATTCATATTGTGTTAAAGTATTATAGGAAAATTGGTTCTTACCTGCTAATTTTCATTCCTGCAGTACCACAGATCAGTCCAGACTTCTGGGCTTTGCCTCCCATCCAGCAGATGGAGACAGAGAAAGTTTTGCTGGCATATAACCTGGTGTGCCACCTGTAGTCCGCCAGTATTGACCTATACCCAAGCCAAGATGCTACTATACCTAAAGGATCAGTACTTAACACATCACTCCTGAACGAGCAGTAAGATGTGGAAAACCTTTAAAGGAAACAATCCTTTTCAACCTTAAAACCAGAAGAACACAAAAAAACACATCTGTAACAGTCTTCAAACTATTTACAGTAGCAGATCAAGCAGACTCTCCAAATCATCTCACCCTAATGGGAGCAACTCTGGACTGATCTGTGGTACTACAGGAATGAAAATTAGCAGGTAAGAACTAATTTTCCTTTCTCTGGGACTGCAAGAGACCTGCTCAAAGCACACTTTCACCAAAGCCCATGGCATCTGAATCCTGGACATGCAAACGATAATGTCTGGCGAAAGTGTACAACGACCTTGACATATGTACATCAAACATATTGCCTCCTTCGGCCACCAAGCCATGGTGGATTTCGAAGCCTTATGACACTTTTTTTTTTTTTGCACCACTCCTCAACACAAAAAGAGATCAGATAGCCTTAAGATAACCTAACAAGGCATTCTTCACATCCAAATACCTCAACTCTTTCACGTGAGGCACAGTTGCGACCAAGTTCAGAAAAACCAGCAGCTCCACAGACAGATTCAAATGTAAAGCAGATACTACCTTCGGCAGAAAAAAAACTGTATGCAAAGAGACTCCCACCTCAGAAATCCTTAGAAAAGGATCCCTGCATAATAGACCTTGTGTCTCTGAGATTCTTCTAGCAGAACAAATTACCACCAGAAATACAACCTTTAAGGTAAGATCCATCATAGTCGCCCTTCAAATTGGTTTGAACGGAGCTGTACACAACCTCGAGAACCAAATTAAGATTCCAAGGAGGACATAACTTCCACACCGGAGGGCACAAATGCTTTGCCCCCTGGAGAAAAACGCACCACATCTAGATGTGTAGCTAGGGCTGCTCCCCACACCTTGCCTCAAAGACAGCCCAAGCTGCTACCTGGACACCAAGAGAGCTAAAGGCCAATCCCTGCACCAGCCCTCACTTCAAGAAAGACAAAATGTGAGCCACTGATGCTCGTGTAGGCTCAACCCCCTGCTCTTCACACCAAGTCTCAAAATCTTTCCAAACCCCACATAGGCCAAAGATGTAGAAGTCTTCCTGGCTTGCAACAGGATGGCAATGACATCCCTCACACCTCAGATGCTTCCTCTCAAAATCCAAGCCATGAGACAGAAGAGAGCCATCTGATCTGAAAATATGAGACCTTGGGGCAAAAGGATGGGAAGATGAGTGAGTCGCAGCGGACCATCCACCGCAAGATTGATCAAATCCGCAAACCAGGGTCGCAGAGGCCACTCCAGCGCCACCAGCATCAACTTCCCTGGATGAATCCCTATCCGCCATAAGACTTTGCCCACCAGCGGCTACGGTGGAAAATGCACAGAAGAATCTCCTGTGGCCAGGGGAGTACCAAGGCGTCAATGCCCTCCACAACATACTCCCTTCTGCGACTAAAAAATTGTGGAGCCCTGGCATTCTTCTGGCCGTCAGGTCCATGCAGGGGATACCCCACCTGCGACAAACTCCACGACTTCCTCTGACAACTCCCTCTCTGGGATCTAGTTGTTGGTGACCGAGGAAGTCTGCCTGAATATTGTCTGTCCTGGCTATATGAGACACAGTCAACATTTCCAGATTCTTCTCTGCACAGGAAATTAACTCCTGGGCCTCCTGAGCTACTGCTCAACTCTTGGTCCCACCCTGTTGAATGATGTAAGCCTCTGCTGTCACACTGTCCAACAGGACTGTCACCAGCTGCCCTTATGAGAGAGGCATAAAAGCATGCAGCGCCAGACTGCCCTTGCCTCTAACCAAATGATGGACCACGCCTCCACTGAAGACCACTGGCCTTGTGCCACCTGAGTCTGACACACAACCCCCCCAACCAGAGAGGCTGGCATCGGTGGTGACTACTATCCAGTTCAGAACTTCCAAGACCATATCCCGATATAAGTGGTTTCGACGAAGCCACCATGAGACTCGATCTGGCCACTTCCGTAAGAGGCAACGGTAGATGAAACTGTTCCAACACCGAGTCCCATCACAAAAGCAACACTTGCTGAAGTGGCCTCATATGAGCAAATGCCCAAAGAACCATTACCAATGTGGATGCCATGGACCCGAGATCGTGCAGGTAATCCCACATACTGGGAACTTCACTGTCCAACAAGCTGTGAACCTGATCTTGCAACTTGTCGATCCAATCACTGGTGAGAAAGACTCTCCCACTGCTGGTGTCTAAGTGCACCCCCAGGAATTACAACATCTGAGAAGGGTTTAGCTGACTCTTTAACAGATTCACAACCCAACCCAGGGACCTCAGACGTTGCAGAAACATTGCCACCGCCTGGCTGCAAAGAACCTCTGACTTTGCCCAAATGAGCCAATTATCCAGATATGGGTGAACTAACACTCTGTCCTTCCTGAGGGAGTGTTAGTTCACCACCACTACCATCACTTTTGTGAAGGTCCTCGGAACTGTTGCCAATCCAAAAAGCAGAGCACAAAATTGGAAAAATGCCCCCAGAATCATGAACCTCAGAAACCTCTGATGATCCGGGTGGATCAGGATTTGCAAGTAACCTTCGATCAGATCCAGGGAAACTAAGAACTCCCCTTTTTCACACTGCCGCAATTACTGAATGCAGCGTCTCCATCTGAAAATGGGAAACCTTGAGAGCCATATTCACCTTCTTCAGATCCACGATTGGTCTGAAGGTTGCTTCCTTTTTTTTTTTTTTTTTTTAAACCACAAAATAAATGGAATACCTCCCCATTCCCTGCTCCTCTTATAGTCATGGGCATGGGCAAAATGGCTCTCAGCATTCGCAAACGGTTGATGGTCTCCCGAACCACTCGTCTTGTTTGCATAGGTGCGAGGAGACACCATGAACAAAAGTAGTAGGTGAGCAAATTGTAAACCGTAACCTTGACATCACTGTTAGGACCCACTGACCTGTGGTAATCACAGTTCATTCCTCAAAGAAAAGAGCTAACCTGCCCCCTATGGAGGGTACCTAGGAGTGGACCGGCCTCTCCTCATTGAGAGGACCTAGGGCCCCAGCACTTCTTGGCCAGAAACATCTCTAGTCTTCAGCCTCAAAAAGGCTGATTCCAGAACTGTTGACTTCCAGAGCCTGGTCTCTGAGCTCCTCCTGAAGCTCAGTTCTGCTTAAAACACCGATTAGACCAAAACAAGACTGCATGGAGGAGGAACCTCTGGGGATCATCGGCTTATCATCCATCAAGACCAGCACCATATCTCCATCAGTGGTCAATCCAAATCACAAGTACTTGGCAGGATCCCAAATAGTAGATAAAGATTTTATAACTTTAGTTGTTGTTTTTTTTTACTTTCTATAATTAGAAAAAACATTAAAAACAACTATGGAAAGGGAGTCTGGTAGTTCATTGGCAGTGCTCTACACTGACATGCAGAAGGTCCCCAGTCTGATCCCTGAGTTGGATCTTCTGCTCCACAGATGAACTGAGGCTGGGGATGTTGCTAAGACATTGTTCATAGGCCCCCAAGGCTGGGGGGGGGGGGGGAGGGGATGGCAAGTCCTGTTCATTGCTTAAGGATGACTCCTAGCAGCCAGATTCATGTCCCATGATTGCAGGATTCTAGAAGGAGCACTGGTGCATGGCCCCTAGCCCAGGATCACGCAAGAACCAGACTAGGTGGGAGGTGGGGAAGATATAAAATAAAGGAAAAATCTAGAGATGTGCATTGTTTACTTGTATCAGTTCTGGCTTTGTTTTCGGGCCCCCGAGGAAAATTTCGTTTTTCCTGTGGTTCGTCTTTTTTTTTTTTTTTCGTGGGTCCCGATTTTCGTGTTAGTGCACACTAACGGTTAGCACGCACTAACACGAACTACAAATTTTTATGAAATTTCGGAAAAATTCCGTTTGTTTTTTGGTGCCCCCGAACCATGACGAATTAGACAATTTTGTTGAAATCGTCTAATTTGTGAAAAACAAATGCACATCTCTAGAAAAATCCACAGGTGCTTGAGAATAAAGGTTCATGTTCCCTCATCCCACCCCTGAATTTGATTGAGATGAAAATAAAAGGGAGCAGGTAGAAACTTCTAGGTTATCCCCCCACCTCTACAGAAAATAATTAAAAAAAAAATTGACCAGTGTGCATGTTTGCCATTCCTATTGCCCAGCTAGCAAGGACCCTGTTTTGCAGCTGAAACCTGCCTCTGCAGGCTCTAAGCAGTGAGTTTAAGACTCCATTTTTTAAAAAAACAGCCTTCCGAGTTAGGCTGAAGACTTGTTTTTGTAACTCACTTGGTCTGCGATATGCTGTTAAATTAGCCCAGTACTGAAGATCATCATTGCAATTTTATCATTCAGCATGCATAGGGTAAGGTTTGGCAGTCAACATTACATAAATTTTTTAAAGCAAATAAAAATGCATATTTAATGCAGTGTAAAAGTTCTCTCTCGTTCAATGCCTATGCCAAAATTGTTTCACAAAATCAGACTTGTGTGTACATTGTGGAAGCAAGATTTCTTACCTGGACATTAGGACTGTTGTAAATATGTATGGTGCTAGGGCTCAATTTCACATCTTCTACAAGTATCAGCTCAATTGTTGTAGCCACTGAAATAAGAGGCTCATACTGAAGAGGAAAAAAATATAGATGATGATATTACTGAAGCAATTGTCAAATTAGTGTGGGCAGGTACAAAGTCCCTGGATATTTTTATCCTTGGATTTTCCACCAGTTTTCAAAGAAAAAGTATGTATGTGCTTCCCCTTTGAAAATTGCTCAAGGGAAAAGTACCCACAGAGATTTGCATTTGCTTTTTCTTCTGGTACGTTTTCCAGCAAAAACACAGGCATAGGAGGGAGCCTGGCTTAGCTCCCTCCCCCCACCCCCACTGAGAACACCTCCATGAAAATGTGGAAAAAGGTAGGTGCAATATTTGACAATTTACGCACTTTCACCTACATACAAGATGGACAATTTTCAAAAAAGACATTTATCTAAGTAAAAATGTTGCCATCAGACAATAAGCCATTTACCTTTTGAAAATTGCACTTTATGTGAACTCAAATGTAAATAATGGGTTCTTCTTGGTGTGGACAATAATAGTATACCTGATTTGGCCCAGATCCTAAAGCAGGAATTGGCATAATTCTGTCCATCCTCCAGTTTTGCTGAGGAGTGTGATTGCCCAATAGGGGATGTGCTGGGTGGAAGGGAAATGACTAGTCTTCCCCTGGAGCAGCAGAAGGATAGATGAGAGAGCTTCTCTAGGAGGGAATGAGTTAGAATCTTCCTAACAGGCCGATACAGTAAAGTGCGATCCTGCGGAGCGCACTGTTAGCCCCAGGTTGGACGCGCGTTTTTGATGCGCTATTTTTGCCCCTTATACAGTAAGGGATAATAGCACGTGGAAAACACGCATCCAACCTCCCCGAAACTAATAGCGCCCGCAACATGCAAATGCTTGGTGATGGGCCTATTAGCTATTCCCGCGCGATACAGAAAGTAAAATGTGCAGCCAAGCTGCATATTTTACTTTCAGAAATTAACGCCTGCCAATGTTGTGAATCTGCCTACTTCACTTACCCCAAGCCGCTGTTTCCCCGATGCGGCAGGGACGCCGCCGTCGGGCCTGCCACGCGGCTGGAGCCGCACCCTCGTCTTCCCCAAGCGGCCGGACATGCCGCCGAAGTTGGGCCTTCTGCGTGGCTGGAGCCGCGGTCTTGCTCTTTCTCCCGTGGTCCGGGAGCCGTCCCGGGTCAGTCTTCCCGGCAGGAAGCCACGACGCCATCAAGGGGGGTCCTTGTGGGACAGCTGGAGGCTGCCCCGAAGCTTGCCTGCCTGTTTCCTGGTCTCCGCGCTGAGATGCAGGAGAGTGCCGCTGTCCGCGGTCCTGTACTCTCCTGCTGCTTCCTCTAGGCGCCAGCGCGCGTCTCTCTGCCTGATTTAAGGGGCCAGGCACAGGAAGTGTGCTGGCCCCACCTAGGGAGTGGACTTCCTGCTTCTGCCCTATAAAGGACTTCAACTTCAGTCTGTTCTTCACCTTGCATCGGTGTGTCACCCTTCTGAGGCTCCTGCCTGCCAGAGCTCCATCAGGCCTTCCTGTCTTCTCCATGGAGTTCCTGTTCAGTACCTGTTCTTTCGTCTTGTCTTCGTGCCTGAGGTTCCTGTCTACATGTCCGTCCAGATGTCCCGTCCAGGTATCCTGATGTACCTGCCCTGATCTTCTGCCATGTTCCTCTACGACCTGATGTTTCTGCCTTCCCGGATGTTCTTCCCTGCGTCTTCGTTTGTGCTCCTGGCCTTCTGACCTGTTGGGCCTAGGAGTGGCCAACAGGTGGGATTCGTCCCTGTGCTTGGAGCTTCTGTTCCCACCAGCCGTCGGAGCTTCGGATGCCATTGGTCCCGACATCGGAGTTCCTCTTCGCCTGGATCTTCCCTGCGCATGTCCCGCTCTCCTCGTGGTCCGCGACCAGCTTTCGGGCTGTGTAGGGTGCGCAGTGGGACAGGGTGGTCCGCAACTCAGTCCCGCGGGTGGACTGAGTAGGGCGCCCTGAGAGACTGTGCAACTGTCCTTCCGCCCAAGTGTCTTCTGTGATGTCTTCGTACCAGAGTCTTGTTACAGTTCCTGATGTCTTCGTACTCTTGCTACAGTTTCTGGTGTCTTCATTCCCAAGTCCTGCTGCAGTTCCTGTACCTGAGTCTTGCTGCAGCTTCTGTCTGGTTCCAGTACCTGAGCCCTGTTACTGTATATATCTACCATTGTCCTGTCTTCGTGTCAAGGTCCTCGACAGCCCTCTACCTCAGGCCAGGCCTGCTGCTCCATGCTGTTCGCAGCAGGTCCAAAAGGGCTCGGAATGGTTGGAGGACCATTCAACTTCCAACATCCTCGGATGTTGGCCTTGGGAGCCTGCAGGCCTGGCAGAGGGTCAGCCCGCCAGCCATGCTGGAATACGCCATCAACCCTCAGGCCGGTCCTGGGTTCGCCTGGGTCGGGCTGAGGCCCAAGGGCACACTAAAACAGCTCTCACAACAGAATGCAAGGCCTGTCAAGGCCGCATTCACAACATGCCAATAGCGATATATTAAGCCGGAGGCCCCAAAAGTAAAAAAAAAATTTTGCCAGCGACTGTTTTCCGAATCCGTGGCTGTCAGCGGGTTCGAGAACTGATGCCGGTAAAATTGAGCGTCGGCTGTCAAACCCGCTGAAGCCGCCGCTTCTGTCAAAAAAGAGGCACTGGGGACGCGCTAGTGTCCCTAGCGCCTCCTTTTACCACGGGCCCTCATTTGAATATATTTTTTTTCTGAATCGCGCACCCAGGAGAGTGGCCAGGGCGCGCGTCGGGAAAGCGGTCGCTCACCGGCTCTCCCGCAGGGTTTTCTATATCGGCCTATATGTGAATGGAAAATCACAGAAGAGATTCAGTTCAGAAATCCTGTATAGATTCTGCTAAAGAAACTGTGAATGTAAGTGTAAGATCTTGCAAACTTTTGCTAATAGCAATGAGAGAGAAAAAAAAACAAAAAACAGACAAGAGGTTCCCAATGCTGAAAAGAATGGGAGAGCTGATGTCAGCCAGACAATGATATTGATCCCATTTGGGAACAAAATTGCCTTATCAGGCCAGAGTTGTGCTAATATGGGAAAAAGCAGAGGAACAGAGTGTGTTCTATTGATGGGCAAGAGATAGTAATCTGTTGGAAATAACCAGGTGGAAAGGATCTCAATGATACCCCTTTTGCATGGCAGGGTGAAACCTATTCTCTTGTTCAACCTTCAGTGTGTGGGAGCGTTTGATTCCTACACTAGAAAAGCTTCAAAGCAGTAGCACTGTGTTCACACTGACACCCTTTCCATGATGAACAGCAGGCAACAGAGTTATAAAAATGTGCCTAGTCAACGGCTTGTCCTCACAGTGGGAAAAACTAGACCATTAAAAGATACTTTTATTTGATTTGCTTGAATTACCCAAGATGGAAATGTTTTAGCATTAAATTGCACTAGAATGTGACAGATCTATTTGCTTCACATTTCTATTACTGCTAGGAGGTAAAAGTCCTTGGGAACAGCCATCATTTAGTGAGGGTGCAATTTCTGAATACTATAATAAGGTTAGCATTTTCCCTACCAGCAAGTTAAAACTAACAGAACTGAATTCTTGAAATTTGCTTGGAAGCTAAGGGGTCTGTTTTAAAATATCCCGCCCAGGTACAGAGTCCACAGGTACAAACCTTGTGTGTACTTTGCCTGGGAAAACTGCCTTAGGTACAAATACAGTGGGTACAGTTTCAGACAGGCCTTTTACCATATAAATGACTTTGAAAACTGCACTCTAAAAACGTATGCAAACCTGGAAGCAATTCAAGCCCAGCCACATAAAACAGGGCTATACATGGGAGGGAGACATTTTGAAAATGTATTATAGAAGAGTGTTAGAGCAATGGGCTATGGGACAGGGAAATCAGGGTTCAAATCCCACTTTTCCCATTAACTCTCCATGTGACTTAGGGTAAGCCACTATCTCCCATTGCCACTTAGATTGCAAGCATGTCAGGGCAGGGACTTATTGTACCTGAATACTTATCACCACTGCAGAGCGCTGCATATGTCCAGTAGCACTATAAAAATGATAATAATCACAACACTTAAGTATTTTATTGGAAAAATAAGAGGGGTCAAATCCCTTAAGGGATCCACCTATCAAGCAGCTATTTAACTGCATTGTATGCTGAAGCAAACACAAGTACCACAGTACCTGAACATAATCCGCTCTGAAGTGCCTGAAAAGCAGAATATAAATCAAACAACAATAAATAAATACAACAATAAGTCCTTGTCCCAAAACCTACACCTAAGTCACAGGTCTGACTGCTAGGACATGAAAAGGACTACAGAATGATCAATAACCAGGCACACTGGTTATGAAACTCAGAAAAGCAGACCACTAGGAGCACAAGCCATAATTGTTAATGAGAGTGCATACAGCTCTCTTCTGTCTCCATTACCCTCTTGCTTTGCTCAAGGAGCATTAGGACCTTGTTAACTAAAAAGCAAACAAAATCTAGTTTAAAATTTTTGAAGCCAGTCAAAGAGGTTAAGTGCCAAATACAAGTACACATCCATATGTATAGTACCTATATTGTTTGCTAACTTTTGCATTATTTTATGGGAAAACATAATGATCCTAAGGACAGGTGGTACTAGTACTATAGGTATACATGGATTGTTACTACTCAACATGATGCAGCAAATACTGCAAATGTGCAACAGTATGCCTTTATAGCATGGTTTTTTTTACAGGCTGAATCAGGAGCATACCGGTGTTCTCACATTAGCCGCACTGAGATGCGACTGCAGGTATTTAGTGGCAGTGGCAGTAATAGCAGCAGTTCCTGACTCACGGTGAACTGAAACAATCTGCAAACCTGAAATAAAGCAGAAATTGAGCCAATGAGGAGAATCTCTGAAGACCACTTTTAACATTTAAACTAAGTATATACAGTAAAATACATACACGTGTGTGTGTATATATGTATCTTTAGGAAAAATAATCAATTGTGACTGAAAATTTACTTTAAGAGTATATTGGTTTGCAGTAAACATAGAACCCGATATTCAGTGCTGGCCAGCTAAGTAACTTAGCCGGTTATGACTTATCTGGCCAAGTTACAAAGGATATTCAGCGGCATGCACTAATTAGCCTGATAAGTTAAATCCATCTAAGTTAGATCAGCTCTATGGCTGATCTAACTTATCCGATTAACTTAACCCGAAAAGAATGAATATCGCTACTTATTTGGTTAAGTTAACTGGATACTTAGTGCTGCCCAGATCCACCCACTGTCCACCCACAAATTAGCTGGCTAAAAGATAGCCAGATAAGTCACTTATACAACTATCTAGAGATTGGTGATTTTCAGCGAACTGCTAGATAGTCAGATACATCCTACTTATCTGGCTATCCAGTGCTAAACGTGCTTTCAATATTGGGCCCTGAGAGTCTAGTTAGACAAAAGATGCTACAGTGTATGAAAGCCACTTATCACCAGTACTGCTGATCCTTACCATGCATTTTCTTCTGTTCGTTCCCATCAGCTTTCAGAGTTAGCTCCATTGGGTTGATGGCCTCAATACTGGCCAAGGTTGTTTTTGTGGATTCCCACTTAATAGCAAGGGAACTGAAATTATCAAATTTACGTCCTTGACGATCATAAGCAACTAGATCCAATACTGGGTCACGGTAATTTGAAACTGGCACCTGCAAAGAGACATTGGGATAATTTATAATAACTATAGCTCAATCCTAGGATATGCTGCTGTACAATATTGAATACCTAAAGTTTCTTATTGAAATTATTCATGTCTTAATTCATATTCTACATATTTCCCTTTATATTATTCCATAAAAATGTAATGTTGATTAAACCCATCCTCTATGAGAAGAAATATTTCAAGTATCAATTATACTCTGGCATTTCATTTTATCAATGTATATAAAAAGAGAAATTAGCTTCTAGAAAAGGGTGTCAAGTTATTAAGTTGGTGATACATAGGACGAACTAGCAGCTTATGAGTTTAAGAATCTCAGTTGCTATAATAAACAATAGCAAGGGTCTGATTTAGTAAAGTTTTTTTCTCATCCTGTGTCTATGGGATGAATCAGGCCCTATGTGGTTAGAAAATTATTTCTAATCTGCTCCACTTACATTTTTTTTACAATACAAAAGACGATGTAAATCTGCTGAAACAAGTTATTTTTTTGTGTGTAATTATTTTTATTAAAAGTAATACCAATAACAAACAATTGAAATAAGATTTTCAATCCTTACATTTCCAACTCCCAGAAAAAAAACACTACATACAGTATGAGTACTATGCCTAAAGTACAAGGAAGAATGACAGCAAACATCATCGGGTCAGCATGTCTAACAAACAAAGCATCTAGCACTAGCTTGATACTAGCTCATTAAACATAGGGAATGGAATGTAGTCTAAGCATAAAAGGTCAATAGATCGCATTTTCCATTGTTCACTCATGAAAGGCTCCCAAATACCCTAGAAAGTCGTCTTCTTTTTCAATGAATACAATAGAACAGTATGAAATTCCATAAAAATCATGGCCAATAGTTTGCTTCTCCACATAGGAACCTCAGGAGGTGAATCGTCTAACCATTTAATTAGATACACCATTTGGCTATAAGTCAAGCTTTCAACAAAAATAATCCATGACAACAGCTCATGAAGATATTGTCAGACAAATATCTCAAGAGACAGAAAGCTACGGTAAAAAGTATCTTCCTTTCAGTCATACGCATCAGTTCCCCAGTAATGTTATGCCAAAATGTCTCTATAAGTAGATAATCCCAGAGACAATGTAGCAATGTGGCATGGGGGATGGGCACATGTCAAACAATTACTAGAAGTAATTTTCTCCATCCAGAAAGCACAATAAGGAGAGAAAATAATTCCGTGCAATATGCGATACTGTAATTCCCACAAAACCACATTTTCTGTACAAAGATTGTTCAACAAAATACTAAAACTTATGTGGTCTTCAAGAGAGAGAGTGCTAGATCCTTGCTCCATACAACAGCCAATACTGTCAATAAAGAATAAGTAGACTGGGCATGTAAAAATTTGTAAATATTAGACAATGATCCCCTATTCTTCTTATAAAGTTGTACCAACATTTTAAAGGATGTGGATATAATTTCAAGCTTTTCCAACAATATGGTGGAATGGTCTGTATGTAATGCCTAATCTGCAAATAAAGAAATAAATCTTTATTATTGAACCCGAAAGTCTCCTTGCATTGCAAAAGAACATACCTGAGGGACATTAGCAGATAGTAATATGTCACATGCATGTTCCCTGGCATAACCTAGGATTCCCAACCAGAAGCAAATATGGAGAAACTGAAACAGAAAGCTTAAGCATGGTACGCAGGGACAGCCAGGCCTTACACATAGATGTGAGATGATTGAAGATCTCCCAGTAGTTCCTCATGCTTTGCACGTAAAACATATCTAAGGCTAAGAGAATAAGACAAATATTGCTCAAAAGCCAAGCCTATGTATAGACTGGAATCCAATAACCAACCTCCCAAAGGTCTAAGCAGACAACACAGCATTTCATAAAACATGAAGTTGGGGAAACTGCAATCTCTTTCCACTTTAGGCACCATCAAAGTTTTAAAAGATATCCTAGCATTCTTCCCTTGCCAGATAAAATGATTACATAATCAATTTAATTGTTTAACATATTTTTGGTATAAGATACTGGAAGCATCTGCAAGATATAAAGCAATTTGGGAGTTCAAAACATCTGGATTAATGCTATCCAGCCTTGCAAGGAGACTGGGAAAGCTTGCCAACTATCCAGTTTATTTCAAAAATGGTAATAATCAGTGTCACATTCTTAGTATATCATAATTTAAGGTTTTTATGAAAATATAAGCCCAAATATTGAATAGTGTCTCCTGCCCAATGTAATAGAAAATCTGGCCATCTTTGCTTCAAAGTGCCTAAAACATCTAAGGCTTCAGATTTCTCTAAATTCAGAGAAGTTTCCATAGGCCAGAAAAAAATTTAACACAAAAAGAAATGATCTTTTTTCATTAGGTAACAAAGTGACATTTGCAAATAAAAAGATCATTAACAGTTTGGGTCCCACTGCCATACCCAAGACCTTTTCTTTAATTGCTAGTATGTGTACTAAGAGTTCCAATGTCAATATGAATAATAAGGATGGCAACTTGCCTACCCCTGGACAACATATGGGGACCTGACAAGAAGCCACTGGTGAAAATTTGAGCACTAGGGTTGGAGTATAAGACACTAATGTCATTATATATATTCCCCTGAAAACCAAACTGTACTAAAGTAAATCTGACAAACTTCCACAATACTCTGTCAAATGCTTTTTCAGCATCAAAGCCTACCACCACAGGTTCAAGGATTTTACCAAGATGACCTTTTTCCAGAGCAGCCAAGATCTTACACACATTCACACTTGAACACTTTCCCTACACAAAGCTTGCCTGATCAGGTAAAATCAATTTGGGCATCACATATCTCAGTCTATGAGCAAGTACACTGGCATAGATTTTTATATCTTAATTCAACAGGGATATGGGCCTATATGAACTTGTCAATAAAAGGTCTCTACTCAGTTTGGGAAGTACAATGATAAAAGCATTGCACACAGTATCAGGCACCTGACCCACAGCAGACATAGCCTCAAAAAATCATTGCAAGGCCTTAGTTGTGCAATCTCCTATTCAAACTGCACTTAGCCTGATAAATCAGACTTAGCTGGATATTCAGCAGCTGCCACTTAGCCAGATAAGTCACTTATCCAAATAGCCAGATAAGTTATATGGCTAAGTAGCAATATTGAGACTTAAGGGATTATTTTCTAATCGTATCGCACGTGAAAAGTCCCTTTTCACGTGCGATAGCTTAATAGGGGTGGAGTCAGGACCGGAAGAGAAGTTGGGGCGGACGCAGCAGTAACTTCTCTGACGGCGATAAGGTAAGACCCATTGTCGCCGCAGTAGCGCACCCAATAGCATCACCTTTCACGGTGGCGCTACTGGGTTCGAAAGCCGGCAGCGATAACATCGCGGTGGTGCGAACGCTGCCGGCTTTCGCAGGCCCACCCCCCGCTTCGCCCCCATTACCGCGGGATTCATTACGCTGTGCGCAATAAGAAAATCCAGGCCTTAGCCAGATAAGTCATATCCATCTAGCTTAGATGAGCTCAAGAACACATCTAAACTTGGATATGACATATCCAGCTAAGTAGCACCAAGTCCGAGGATATATGGCTGCATGGCTATGCAGCTGAATATCCAATCTAAATAAGTCTATCTGGCTAACTTAGATATCTGGCTATATTTAGAATATTGACCCCCATAGAAATGAACATCCAGGTGATAAGGGCCTGGAGTTTTGAAATTGGGAAGGGTATTAATGACTGCTTGGATTTTCCCACATGATAGGATCACCACATTTTTCAAGATCAGTTAGGGAGAGGGAAGAATTTAATTTTTTAAAAAAAGGGGATTATACTAGCAATACTCTCCAAATCAACAGCATAAAGAATACCATAATATTATTTGAAAACTCTGAAAGTATCTGGTGAGGTATTATGCTGCTTAATCAATGGAGTCGAAATCACAGATATAAATTTGAAGCCAGTATGCACTTTAGCCAAAATGTTATTGGACTTGTTACCATATAAATAACATTTATGTTGCAAGGACTGTAAAGACTGTCCAGCTCTGGCATGAATCTGGTCATTCAAAGCTTGCTGCAACTGCAGATACGTTTGTTTGATATCCAGACAAGGATAGTCAAGAAGCTGCAGCTTACAGCTCTGCAATTGTCTATCTATGGCTAAAATGTATGCATCAAGCTGTTTCTTTTTTGCAATAGTAAAACTAATAATTTTGCCTCCGAGAACCACCTTGGCAGCTTCCAAATACAAGACAGGGTTATCTTTATGTATTCTATTAGACATCTCATATTCTTCCCAGCTTTCAACCAAATATTCTGGAAATTTCTTATCAAGATTCAGTTCGGAAGCATATGCCAAACCATGTGTCTAGGAGACACAGCTGACTTATGTACATGACATGTAACTGAGTAGTGATCAGAGGTTACTAGATTTTCTTCAACATAAGCCTTCTCTGTGACTCCAAACAATTTATCAGACATTAAAAGGTAATTGAGAAGTGTTTGGGTATCATGAGCACTGGCACTATGTGTATAACCACAAAAGGATGGATTTAACATCCTCCAGACATCTAACAAGGTTAGTCTTTCACAGAGAAAATTACCACCACTGTGAGGCTGCATCTCCGCCACTGATCCCTTAGGAGATGTATACATAACAGAACCTACTATATCGCTTAAATCACCACCTAACACTCAGGTCAATACAGTAAAGTGCGGCCATGGTTACCCTGCTCCTAACCCATTTTCTACACACTTTTCGGCCGCGTTAGTCCAACCCGCGATACACTATCCCCTTTAACCTACTCTTATCGCGTCCTTAAATCACCGGGTAACCCCTTCTGCCCGCGGCATGTATATTACATGTAAAAGATCGAATTAGCTATTCCCTCCCATACAGTAACGCGTGCCCCGACTATCGCTTTTTTACCCTGCCGTTTTGCCGCGCGTTTAACCTGCTAACTTACCACCTACCCTTACCCCTGCTTTAGAGGCAGGGGTAAGGGTAGGCGGCAAACTTTCCCCCAGTCCCCGCTCACCTGCCCTGGCCGCATCCATGGGTGCTGGTCTCCGGAGCAGCCCCAGTCCTCTTCCCTCCTCCCGAAGCAACGAAAGCGGAAAAAAGCGAAAAAAAAAAAAGTTGCAAGAGAGAGAGGGGAGAGAGGACGGGCAATCCTACGCTCGGGATTGCCAGTCCTCTCTCCCCTCCTCCCGAAGCAAGGCGCGAAAAGCAGCCTTACTTCGGGAGGAGGGGAGAGAGGACTGGCAGTGTAAATCAACGAAGCAACTTACTTTTTTTGCAGCCCCCCTCCGGAGACTGACATCGGCGACGACGGACGCGGCTCCCCTGCCTCCAGCTGCCCGCGAAGATGGACGCATCGCACGGGCGAAAGCGGCCCCTGTGCATGCAATTGGGCCGCTCGCCCGTGCGATGCGTCCATCTTCGCGGGCAGCTGGAGGCAGGGGAGCCGCGTCCGTCGTCGCCGATGTCCGTCTCCGGAGGGGGGCTGCAAAAAAAGTAAGTCGCTTCGTTGATTTACACTGCCAGTCCTCTCTCCCCTCCTCCCGAAGTAAGGCTGCTTTTCGCGCCTTGCTTCGGGAGGAGGGGAGAGAGGACTGGCAATCCCGAGCGTAGGATTGCCCATCCTCTCTCCCCTCTCTCTCTTGCAACTTTTTTTTTTCCGCTTTTTCGATTTTTTTTTTTGGTTTTTTCGATTTTTTCCCCTTTCGTTGCTTGCTTCGGGAGGAGGGGAGAGAGGACTGGCAATCCCGAGCATAGGAGAACCATCCACTTCCTGGTACCTGTCATTTCAAATGTCATTTGAAATGACATTTGAAATGACAGATACCAGCGTGTCCGTGAAGCATTAGGCCAGTGCACCCAAGATACTGTATAGCACTCTATTCAGTAAAATGGGTTGCGCGGGCCTAACGCTTCATGGACGCTTCTTAGACGCAGCTTGCATTTGCAAGCTATTTACATACAGTATCGAGCGGTAGGTGAGCTGGACTGTGCGTGCGGCAACTGCGGGTGTGCCCGGCACTAACGCAGCTCTTCCTACCGCTCCTTACTGTATCGGCCTGACTATAAGAAAATTTACCAGTGATGTAATCTGTGATATCAATCTAGTAAAAACACTGCAATCATATGGATATGGAGCATAAGCAGAAACCAAAACAGATTTACCAAATAAATATTCCAATAAAATAAATCTACCATCTGTATCTATGAGGGATTTATGTATTAAAAATCACTACACCCCTGCTCATAGTATAACCCACAGCAAAATGTACTTGTGAAACCAATTTCCTTTTCAGTTTTAGATGTTCCTCTGTAGACAGATGGGTTTCCTATAAAAATGTCACATTACATTTTAATCTAGCTAAATGACTTAAGACCTTCTCTTTTTACAGGGGTGCCGAGCCCAGCAGCATTCCAAGATATATAATTAAGCTTAATCATAAACAATGAAAATCAGTTTCAAAGCACAGACCTGAATCCGCTATAATAGAGGAATTGCTTTGTCCCAGCTTGAGCCACATTTCCCCCAAAAAAGCAGCACTAACTTTAAACAATGAAGCACAGTCCATAGATATTCCTCAGCACTAAACTGCAATTCTACCCACATTCCCTCCCCATCCCACCCTTAATCCCCTTCCATGCCCCTTTCCTTCCCAACTCCAACTCAAAAAAACAATGCTCTCAGAGTGTCAGAGTCACTAACAGAACATATGGGTACCACTCCCAGATCAAAAGTAATGTTCATAAGAGAATTCTAGTCCCAAAATTAAAATAAAAAGTAAAAAACACACTCCTGAAGGTGTTCAGAAGATAACTGGATCCTACTGTAAGTTACATCAGGATCAACCCAAAGAAAGCCTATTGGGCTAACAATGGCCTAGATTCATCATTTAACTATAAATTTTGCAAGAATAACGCCCACAATAAAAAGAAACGGGGCATGGTGAGGGTAAGTCTCCTGATTTTGGGCTACTGCTAGAGAGGGAGAGGGAAAGGGACTCTGTATATAAGTAAACTATTTAAACCACTGTAAAAGGGGCCACTAGCAACTTGGGGTGAGGTTTTGGTGGGCAGTTTTACATGCAGAGGTACGAACAGCACAGTAGATATCCGTGAAGATTTAATGTGGTTTGGAGTGATGAAAGGTACACAAAGATGAGAATTGTACAATGTACTCTCAACCTAACTTGATGCACTCTCTATCTAGCAGCTATCAAGCTAGGTTGACTAAAATGTGTGCCTCCCCCAAAGGCGCTCTCTCTCCTCCCCTCTCCCCTCCCCCACCTGAAATGGGATAATCCCATCTTGGCCATAACGCACAGGATAAAACCAGGAAAATATTTGTAGTTATTTCCAGCATTAAATCATGTGATAGCATGTGACATGCTTTTGCACGGAGCGTTAAGCACCCCTCATTTTCATTTACTCCACCCAAACTCCTTCCAGTTGTAATTTTTAAAATTTGCATAAGCATCCCGCGATATATCATCACATATGTTATAGCGCTATCGCAGGCATTAGGGCTCTAATGCCTGTGATAAAACCTAACGTGATTTGATGAATGAACCCCAATGTTTGCCAACCACTGATTAGCATCCACGGGCTTTGTCAGAGTTGTGATCCTGGCTTCTTCCAGAGCTCCTATTACCAGTGCATCTTTATGGTCAGTCATTTTGGAATCTGCTGGCTTGGGTTTTTCCTGGTCTTTTTTGTGATTTTGGTCAATATCTCTTGATCCGGTTTAACTACAAATCTGTCCATATATTAAGAGAGTTAAAAATATATCATTATCTGCAAAAAAAACAAAAAAACTTCAGGCCAATTTAATAAAGCCTAACGGAAAACAAGCACTCCGTGTTGAGAGCCTGCTTTCATAATGTGCGCCCAGCCACCTCTCCTGGGCACGCGATAGAATATTTAAATGAGGAGTCACGCTGCCAAGAGGCATTAGGGACAAACGTGCGCCCCTAGTGCCTCCTTGGCAGCGGGTGCCCAGTTGAGGTGGCTGTCAGCGGGTTAGGAAAACGGACGCTCAATTTTACAAGCGGCCATTTTCCTAACCTGTGCACAGCCAAGGGTTAGGAAAATGGATGCTTGTTGAGCGTCCCTTTTCCTAACCTGACCGCCGGCACACTTTTTCATTCATTCATTTATTTATTTATTTATTTATTTATTTAAATCTTTTAGATCCTCCAACTTAATATTGCCACTATATTAAGAAAAAGTACAGAAAAGCAGTATTTTCTGCTTTTCTGTACAGTTTTCTGAGCATAAACATGTGCAGGTCGGGCGCACAATTTTTTTTTTTGATCTGGGGGGAATAGTTAATAGCCTCATC
Organism: Rhinatrema bivittatum; assembly: GCF_901001135.1. Classification (NCBI taxonomy): domain Eukaryota; kingdom Metazoa; phylum Chordata; class Amphibia; order Gymnophiona; family Rhinatrematidae; genus Rhinatrema; species Rhinatrema bivittatum. Next base: position 368,864,677 of record NC_042618.1, read on the forward strand.
AACATGCATTTGCATGTGATGAGCACTATTAGTTTCACGGGGGGGGGGGGGGGGGGGCGGTTGGTTACATGTTTTGGACACGCTAATTCCCTTATGGAATAAGGGGTTGTGGAGGCGCATCCAAAACCTGCGTGCAACCGCGGTTTAAACAGTACGCTAAGCTAGGCACGTTGTATTGGATCAGCCTGCTTGTCTGAAGCAACATAAATATCACCGCAACATGGGACCCTCCAAGTTGTGTTTTTTTGTTTTGTTTTTTTTAAACTCAGCAGTGTTTTCCTGCTCCTTTGGATTTCTAGCTCAGTCAGGAAAGGGATAGGATCAGGTACCATGAGCCTTAACATTAACTAACTGTGGATTTTTCCCTTTTCAACTTACTTTAATCAAGTCATTCCAGCGACAGTCCTTGGCTGGGGCCCATGCACCAGGACTCCTCCTGGGACCCTGCAATCTCTGACTCGAAATACAGCCAGTAGGTGTTGTTTGGGGTAATGTCTCCAATAGGTTGGTTTTGCACATACCTTGATAGGAATGAACCTCATACATAAATCGGAGTATGTCTAGTATGTCTATCACCTCCTCAAAACTACCAGCCTTCAACCATGCATTGTATATAGCACTTAATTTGTATATTGTTTAACCGCTACTATTCTATCCTTTCTCTTCCTCCTTCTCCCAGTTCTGCTACCCCTGTTATATGTAACTGCACCTTCTGACACACAGTTCCAGTTTGATGTATATACTGCACCCCTGTTTTATGTAAACCAGCAAGATATGTTGTCATGATTGCCGGTATATAAAAACCTTAAATAAATAAAATAAATAAAAATGATCTCAATCTCTCAAATTACTGTTAATGCCCTTTTGAACATTTGCATTGTGCAAAAAAGAGACTTCCTTCTGGAGTTCATAAGGTGTTAGATGCACAGGCAACATGTCTAGATGTGCATGGAAGTTCTTCAGAACAGTGACACCCAATACAATTGGAACCATTTCTGTATCATGCTGCCACATTTTCTTGGTCTCTGACTGCATCATTTGATACTTGAAGATCTTCTCTTTCTCTGTCCATATGATCCAGAGAATAATGGCTTGGTACTGACATTTCTATCAGCAATGCTGTTCTTGTGCTTTTCTCTTTTACCAAAATATCAGGTTTTCTTGCATCATGATTTTTATCTGTTGGAATGGGAATATCCCAGGTGATCATAACTTCTTAAATCTCTACAATCCTCTTAGGGTCGTAATCCCATTGCTTTTCTGATACAGTGATGTTAGTTTATAAAATTTCAATGGATATTATCCCTTTCTGTATACAGGCCTTCTGACATCAACACTCAATATTCCAGCAGTATGGTATGTACCCATTTCTCGTTCTGTCTTAAAGAATCTGCATTTATCTGATTTCTATGCTAGCTGTGATTCATCTTGTCCGTAATCCACTATACTGTGATGCAATTAGAAATCTCTCATCTTCAGATCTAAGCTCACATCTCCTCAACCATGCCTGAGTCAGATTTTAATCATGTGGGGTTTCTGAAGCAACTCTCTTGTATTCCCCACTATATTTATGCTTTTGCCAATTGATTTTCCTTCTCAGCTGGTCAAATTCTAGTTTTTTTTCTTGTAGTGTATGATTAGAATAGTAAATTGCTATAAATAGGGGCTAATCTTGTTTTTAGATTGAAACAGTTTTATTATTTCATATTTCTGTTATTTTCTGTCAATGACTGTTATTATGCGAGATGTATATTTATTTAAAATGAATGTTTTACTATAACCTACTCAGGTCAGTAAAAGTTGAAAGTAGCGGAATTCAAATTAAAAAAACAAGTCCATTGCCTCTTTCCATCTGTGTCCTCGCAAATTCTCACTCATTCCTTCCACCCATCGAAACGATCATCTCAGCTTAAGGATGGAAACTGATTCCAGCTGTTTACTTCCATATTACAGCACTTTTTGAGTATTAGGATCTGTTAATGCTGTTAGGTATGCTTGAAGGCCTTCAATAGCAGTTGTATATGTATAATCTATAAGATTTATACTGCCTTCCTCTTGGAATGTACAATCTTGGCAATACACCGATTCTTACAGATTCCTTGTTGCGTGATGACTGGGGCTTCCCTCCTCGTAGGGGCTGTAAACGCTGCCTCCACAACAACCGCAGCTCCAGCCAAACTGGGAACCAGAAGACCTGCTAAGCAATCAAACTTAAGTCCTTCCACATGGCAGTGCACAGCGCCTCAAGTGAGCCACAACCTGGCCCCAAAAACAACTTTGTACTGCTACAACAGGCTATTCTGAGCATGTGTGCGCTGGGCTGGAAAAATTGTTATGTAAACATAATGCAGTGGAATATTTACTGTACTCTGTGGCAAATCAAATAAAATGTTTGTGTAATTTAAGGGCAAAGAGATTGACAAGAACACTCTCTCTAATAAGAAAACAATGTTAATAATTTTTTATGAAGCAGTCTCCCACACAATCTTTTCAGCTTATATTTAACTTCCGTGAGGCCTATATTCAGCTGCTGAGCAGCTCGGCTAGTTAGCTGGATATGTTTTTCCGCATAACATTACGCAGCTAACTCCACTCCTCCCCAAAACGCTTCCCGTCTGCTAGAATTTAGCTGCATATGGTTTTTAATATCACCGGTTAGCCATTTAGACAGATAACTTTTCAGTCTAAATGGTTTTTGAATATCAACCTCCATATATTTAGCTTCTTTACTAATGTCCTCTCAGGCTTACCACTTGCTTATTTTGCTGCAGCAAAGGGCAGGAAAGATCTAACTGTGGGTTTGCGTAGACTGGCATCAATGTCAGCCGTGAGGGTGGAGCACAGATGAACTTCACAACTGCAGGCTCGACTGCTGGGAAAGGGTTTGTCACAGTAGGCTTATTTCCCAAGGTTAAGGCGATGACCTGCATACAGGAATGACAGAGCAATTTAGACAAGAAAAAAAGATGGCAATTGCAGGCACTAAACCTGAGACAAAAGTTCTGCAAGCACTGTATTTTACTGTGGATTTTTCAAGAATTAAGCCAATAATACTAAAAACCAGGTGGACTTTCCTGCGAGTTTAAAATGCTGTGGTGTTTATACTTCCAAAAATTGACTAAGTTACGCTAAAGGAGAATTTCCATGAGCTAAGGCTCTACTTCGAAGTTTCTCAGAATACTGGAAGCTTACCTCAAACAGATTCCATGTATTCTTTCACTACTTGACCTATGTCCTCAGCTTCCTGCTGCTAGCTTACTCCTCAGCATTATGCTGCTTACCTCAACCTATGCTGTAAGGAAGAGGAAACCGCAAAAGAAAAGGCCCCGTAATGATTCTTCTTTTCTTAAGACTGATTTACTCCGAATTCAGTCAGGAAGTAGAGAGATCATTTGAGCTTCCAAAGAGAGAGAGCTAGTGGGAGTTATACTAAAGGAGAATTTTTGTAAGCTAATCTCTGCTGAGGTTTTTGACTTTATTTGAAAATTGCTGTTGTAACACATTCGTGTTTCAACTTTTTTTTTTTTTTTTAGGACAAATTAGTTTGTAAAAGCAAGAAATTATATTTACTGCTGCCAGCAAGTGTTTAATATGAACATGTTTGACCTATAGTGCTACATTTCTTAATAAAAATGTTTTTTTTTTAATTTTTTAAATGAAAACCATTCAGTTTCATTTTATTATGCTCTAGTGCTATGATAAAGCTCTTTATCGCCTGTAAGTAAAGACCACTATATTGTGGCACTCAGCTATCATATATTCCCTTATAATCATCCTCTTGCCAATTCATGAGTGCCGAAATGCACTTCTCAGTATAAAAAAAATATGACTTTGGTGGATGAACATGAGAAACAGAGCAATGCAGAATGCTGGATTGAGAGGAATGGCATTTCCACTGTATAAATACAAAACATCAACTATATATTATTTCAGCTTTAAGATGTCATTTTACAGACTCTCTGTGATACAATATCACAGAGTCTGTATTTAGATTTTCATTGATGTGGTGATGCACCAAGTTATATCTTAGTCCCTGTGCAGGAATTGGTGACTCAAGCATTGAAAACACATCTGTTTAGGATCTGAGTAGCCTGAAAGACCAAAAAAAAAAAAAAAAAGCTACAAAAGAGCAGCACTAGAAAACTACATTTCCCTGCAGCCCTTGTTCACTAACTCAGTGACAGTCTCAGGTGGGAGGAGTAGGCACTGGGTAGGGTCAATAGCCCACTTGGACCCGATGCCATAAAATACCCCCAGCCTAATGCACAGGTTTACGTGTGTGGTTGGCCATACGTTTTGGATGTGCTCGACTAGCACCGGATGCAATAAGGAGATTAGCATATTCAAAAAGCATGCCCAAACAAACACATAGCCAATAGCGCTCATCACTTTGTAAAAAACAATTAGCTATTACCCCCTGATGAAGAAAATTGCTGTGTGCCCAAAGAACACTTTTTAACACAGCAAAGTTAACTCCAGCCCCAGAGGTGGCATTAAGTCAATCCTTGAGTCAATGGCACAGGAGAAGTTTTAAAAATACTGTCCTCTGTGGTTCCTCCTACTTAATATCATTGCAATACTTTAAGAATAAAGATATAATGTAATGGCTTGATGTAAAAAAAAAAAAAAAAAAAAAAAAATCTGGACAAACAATATATACACTCTAGGCCGATTTTGTCCCTTGCTATTGTTCATGCATATTGGATGAAACTGACCTGAAGCGAGGGTGCCTCATGCATTTGAGCGCTAGGGACGCACAATTCTTCATTAGCATGTCCTTTTTACCGCAGCAGTTCATTTAAATAGTGCATCGGACGCACAGGAGATGTGGCTGTGCACGCGTTAGGAAAATGGGTGCTCAATATGAGCGCCTGTTTCAACGTGCGTCTTATTGCATTGGGCCCATAGATTGGCTATTAGTTGTATAAAGGTGAAGGCTTCTAGCAGACAGGGAACTGAGGGCGGCACAGCAGGAGCCCGGCAGTGGCTAGCTCTCAGGAGGAGCGGAGGAGAATGGAGCAGTCTGAAGGTGATCCAGAGCCAGAACCAGAAGCAGAGGCTACTAGACAACACAGACATTAAGCTAAGTTGATTGTTTGGTGTTTAATGCTTATGAAAGAGTCCTGGAAGTTTTCACCACTAGCTTGAGGAAAGAATGGGCTTTAATTGATTAGCCAAATTGTGAACTGCCTGCTCTGAGAAACAGAAAGGTGGGCATGGCACTGCAGCAGTATAAACAGATATAAAGTTAACAAGCACTGCTACCGAATGTTATGAAAGTAGAAACCACTTGTGGCATTAAGAAGCTGTATTTAGAAATTGCATTAAAGTAAGAAAGGCGATTTAAATGAGCTAAGGAAACTTTAAGGTGCATAAGGGTAAAGCTCTGCCTGTGTCTCTAGCACTACCACTGAACTACAGATAAAGGAAAATTGGTTCTTACCTGCTAATTTTCTTTCCTGTAGTACCAAGGATCAGTCCAGACCGCTGGTTGTCTCTCTCTTCCAGCAGATGGAGTCAGAGAAAAAAGCTGAAGGCACCCTCTGCTAACCCAGTGTGCTGTCCCTCAGCATAATCAATATCAAAGCAGAAGAGGTAAGTTGAATAGCCAATGACTAGATCAAAATAGTGCAACTGCACCAAAAAAAAACCCTGTGTCAAAACTATACACATAAAGAAGAGCATGGATAAAAAAAACCCATATCCAAAATCTTCAGTCTTCATACTCTCCGAAAAGAAAATACAAAGAGAAAACAGAAAAACAAGTAAGCGGACTATCCTGAACACTATACCCCTGGGCGGGTGTCTGGACTGATCCTTGGTACTACAGGAACAAAACTTAGCAGGTAAGAACCAATTTTCCTTTCCCTGTACATACCAGGATCAGTCCAGACCGCTGGGATGTACCCAGGCTGCCCTAAATGGGGTGGGAACTGGAGAGTCTCGGGCGAAGCACACTGCTGCCAAAGGAATCCACATCCGGGGCCCGCACGTCCAAACGGTAATGCTTAGCAAATGTGTGCAAGGATTTCCAAGTGGCTGCTCTGCAAATCTCTTGATGCGACACACACTGACTCTCTGCCCAAGAAGCCGCCTGTGATCTGATGGAATGAGCCTTAAGCCCATCCGGTACTGGACGCCTGTGACATATGTATGCCAAAGCAATGGCGTCCTTTAACCATCGTGCAATGGTAGTCTTGGAAGCCTGACAGCCCTTCTTAGGACCGCTCCATAGCACAAAAAGATGGTCTGATAGATGAAAAGTATTAGTCTAAATATGGTAGAAGTACCCGTCGTACATCCAGTCTCCTCAATTCCTGAGCTTGAGGAGAAGACCGATCCAAATCCGGAAAAGCAGGCAACTCCACAGATTGGTTCACGTGAAATGCCGAGACCACCTTAGGTAAAAAGGAGGGTATCGTCCTCAGCGAAATTCCCAGATCGGAGATCCGCAGGAAAGGCTCCCTGCAGGACAATGCTTGAATTTATGATATACGCCTAGCCGAGCAGATCGCCACGAGGAAAACCGCTTTAAGGGTTAGATCCTTCAACGTTTCACGCTTGAGTGGTTCAAAAGGAGGGCCATAGAGTCCATGGAGAACCAAATTTAAACTCCACGATGGGCAGACGGCCTACACCAGCGGATGCAAATGCTTGGCTCCTTTCAAAAAATGAGCCACATCAGGATGGCCTGCAAGAGACGTACCATCGACCTTACCCCACAAACAGCCCAATGCTGCTACCTGAACACGAAGCGAACTGTACGCCAGGCCCTTTTTCAAGCCATCCTGCAAGAACTGTAGAATATGCACCAGAGTGGCCTGGCGCGGGGACATATTCAACCTGCTGCACCAGGAATCAAAAACCTTCCATACTCTGACATAAGTAAGAGAGGTAGATGTTTTCCGGGCACACAATCGAGTCAAGATAACCGCATCCGGATACCCTCTCTTTCTCAGCTGCCTCCTCTCATAAGCCAAGCCGCTAGACAAAAGTGAGCAGCCTGCTCGAAAAATACTGGTCCCTACCGTAGCAGATTCGGAAGGTGACCGAGACGCAAGGGGCCGTCGACCGCTAAGTTGATCAAGTCTGCGAACCACAGTCTCTGTGGCCACTCTGGAGCCACGAGAATCACCGGGCCCCAGTGGGACTCTATTCTTCTTAATACCTTTCCCACCAGCGGCCAGGGAGGAAACACGTAGAGCAGTATGTCGCGGGGCCATGAAAGGACCAAGGCATCCACTCCTTCCGCCCTGTGTTCCCTCCTGCGGCTGAAGAAACGAGCCGCCTTCGTGTTCTGTCGAGTAGCCATCAGATCTAGTCAGGGTACCCCCCACCGATGAATCAGCATCCGCATCGTCGCCTCGGACAGCTCTCACTCTCCGGGGTCTAGTTGCTGGCGACTGAGAAAATCTGCCTGCACGTTGTCTACTTCTGCAATGTGAGATGCTGCCAACCAAACCAGATGGCGTTCTGCCCAGGTCATCAACCTGTCCACCTCTGCAGCGATGGGACGACTCTTCGCTCCACCTTGTCTGTTGATGTACGCCACCGTCGTCGCATTGTCTGAGAGAACTCTCACCAAACGATCCCGAACAAGTGGGAGAAAGGTGCGTAATCCTCTTGTTTCCAAGCGATTGATGAGCCATTTGGATTGCTGTAGCGTCCATTTCCCCTGAGCCACCCACGACTGACAGACTGCTCCCCAACCGGACAGGCTGGCATCCATCGTTACAATCACCCACTGCGGATTCTCTAGGTCCATTCCCTTCAGGAGGTGATCGGGAACCAACCACCATGAGAGACTGCTCCTGGCAGAATCCAGGAGGGGCAAAGGCAAATGGAACTCCTCTGACTTAGGATCCCATCGGGAAAGCAATGCCCTCTGAAACGGTCTCATGTGAGCAAACACCCAGGGAACTACCTCCAGAGTAGATGCCATAGATTCGAGAACTTGTAAATAGTCCCACGCCATGGGCACAGGAAGAGCCAACAGTCCGTGCACCTGAGACTTCAGCTTGAGCATTCTGTCCTGCGGGAGAAAAACCTTGCCTACCAAGGAATTGTAAGTCCTGGGAAGGCACCAACTGGCTCTTTGCGAAATTGACTACCCATCCAAGAGAGCAAAGATGATGCAATACCGTTTGAACTGCTACCTTGCAAAGATCCTCTGACTTTGCCCGAATGAGCCAGTCATCCAGATAAGGGTGAACCAGTATTCCCTCCCATCGGAGGGCTGCTGCAACTACCACCATTACCTTGGGTAAAAACACGAGGAGCCGTCACTAACCCGAACGGGAGTGCCCAAAACTGGTAATGTTCGCCCAATATCATAAACCTCAGAAACCTCTGATGAGTCCTTTGGATTCCAATGTGTAGTAAGCCTCCGTCAGATCCAAAGAAGTCAAAAATTCGCCTTTGTGGACGACCGCAATGACGGATCTCAACGTCTCCATGCGAAAACAAGGAACCCGAAGTGGTCTGTTGACCGTCTTTAAATCCAATATGGGACAGAAGGAGCCCTCCTTCTAGGGTACCACGAAGTAAATGGAATATCGTCCAGTTCGTTGCTTGCTCAGTGGGACCGGAACAAACGCTCCCAGATCCTTCAAGCGAACCAAGGTCTGGAGTACCCGCGGCTGCTTTAGCTGGGATCCGCAAGGAGACACCAAAAACAGATCTTGTAGTGGGTGGGCAAAATCCAAAGCGTAACCGTGTTCTATAATGTTTAGAACCCACTGGTCCGTCGAGATCTTGACCCATTCCTCGCGAAACAGAGAGAGACATCCGCCTATCTCCGGAACGGAATGGCGCACCTTCATTGGGCAGCTTTGCTTGTAATGAAACTTTGGGAGTTTCCATCACGCGGAGTTTTGTCTGCCACGAAAGGAATGTGCCCAGGCCTGGGACCGTGTGGACATCTGCCGCGGAGTGAAGGACGGAACCCTACCCATCTGGAAATGATGTTGGCCCCGAAAACGCCCTCTAAATGACTCAAAAGGAAGGGAGGAGCAGGGCTTGTCCGCCGGAAGCTTGTAGACCTTATTATCCCCCAAGTCTTTGACAAGTTATTCTAGTTCATCACCAAACAACAACCGTCCTTTAAAAGGAAAGGAACCGAGCTGCGACTTTGACGAACCGTCAGCTGACCAGTTACGAAGCCAAAGAAGCCGCCTAGCAGAAACTGCCGAAGCCATTGTGCGTGAGGAAGTATGAAGAAGATCATATAGGGCATCAGCGGTATAAGCCACGGCCGACTCCAGGCGATTCGCCTGATCAGCCTCCTCAGGGGGGAGCTCCTAGGAGGTAAGCAACTGTTGTACCCACCGAAGAGTACCCCTCTGCATTAAACTACTACATACGGCCGCCCTGATGCCAAGCACCGAGACATCAAAAATTATTTTGAGAAGGACCTCCAGCTTCTGATCCTGGAGGTCCTTGAGAGCTGCTCCTCCTTGCACGGGGATGGTCGTGCGCTTAGCAATCGCCGTGACAGCCGCATCCACCTTAGGACCCTTAAGCAAATCCAATGACTAATGGAAGCAGATAAAGTTTGTCCATAGCGCTACTAACTTTAAGGCTAGCCTCCGGCACTTCCCATTCCCGAGTCAGGAGTTGTAGGAGCTTTGGGTGAAAGGGGAAGAGTGTACGGGGGGGTCCCTCAAACCTGACAGAACAGGGTCCCCCGAGGAAGGTTCTGCCACCAGCTATGGAGCCTGAATATCAAGCTCTTGCAGCACATGAGGAATTAAGGGATGTAGCTCCTCCCTGTGAAATAACCGGAGCACCTGAGGGTCATCCCCTTCAACCGGAGTGGACTTGTCCCCATTATCGCTCGCGACTGCTGTGAAAGGGTTTGGAAGTGCGGGGACTAGGGGAACTGCTGCCGGTACCACTGGTACCGGAGCCGGTGGAGCTTTAGGGACTGTAGGAACCTGCCCATCGAGAGGTCTAGGAACCTTAGCCGGTGAAACTAGCTGAGAATCCAAATCTGCCTCTGCTTCCATATATGTTTTATGCAGCAGCAGAACAAACTGGGAAGAAAAGGGATGTTGCTTCTTTAAGACTCTGGCAGGAGGGACGACAGGGGGAGGGGAAACTGGAGGATCAGGAAAACCTGTATCCACAGACCTTACGGGGCTTAAATCGGAAGGAGACAGGGGGAGTTGAAAATCCCCTCCCCCCAAGTCCAGCGTGGCATCGGAGCCCGGAGCACCTAAAATGGCCGCCATTCCCACGTTTATTGGGGACGGGGCAGTGTTCTGTGAAGGAGTCAGCTGTCTGCCTTTGATTGGTGCCTCACGAACATGGTACAGGCCTTCTTTTGCCTGAAACAGGTAATTGGGAGGGTCCTTCTCCCCCGAGGAGGCAGCAGTGACAGAGTCCCTCTCTGGAGAGCCGTGTTACCGGCTCTGCACAAGCCTTGCAATTTGATCCCCTCAGCATGGCCGTCTGAAACAGCTGAGCAATTAAGCAAGTGCCTCCAGAGCTCCAGGCACTGAAAACAAGCCTCTCCCTTTTTTTTTTTTTTTTACAACGGAGCATAAGATCAAAGGCAGGGGAATGCCTTCCCTGACAGTCACAGGCTATGCAGCTCCCTTCAGAGGAATGTGACATCTCTGGAATTGTAGGGGGGAGAGACCGGCCCACCGGTAAATCCCCCCTTTTTACCTGGGAATTATCAAGGACCTCTGGGTACCTCGGCTGTATGGTACCAAGCTCAGCACTACCTGCTGCCAGAGGGGAGAAGGATCTGTACTATCTTTATGCTGTTCTTAAATTAGTTATTTAATTATTTAAACTTCTTTTTTTTATTTTTTTTTTAAATAATTATGAAAGGTTGATCTAGTCAAAGGTAAACAAGAATAAAAGGAACCTCTTTCCAATAAAAATGAATCATAAAATTTAGAAAAGATCAGAATCACAGATTATGTCTTCCATCTGCTGGAGTCAGAGAAATACTGAGGGACAGCAGGTGGCACAGTGGGTTATCAGAGGGTGCCTTCAGCTTTTTTCTCTGACTCCATCTGCTGGGAGACACAACCAGCGGTCTAGACTGATCCTGGTATGTACAGGGAAATGAAGGTTTCAGCTGGTTACAAAGCAAGGAAGCAGAGTACCCAGAAACAGGCTTGCCCAGGGAAAGAAAGCTATAGCTATGGGACTTCTCTTGGCATAGATGTCTGAAGAGAACAGACCTGCGGGTTAAAGAAATCCCCACGTGGTTCAAGCCTCACTTAAAGGGACTGCTCAGGAGGAACCGCTGGGCAGGTGGTTGTTCTGTTCCCCTTTAGAATTTGGAAGCTGAGGACCAGTGGTCTGGAGGGGTAGAAAAGTTACATCTATGGTGTGAACCAGGATTACAACGTAAAATGGACTGCTTCTTGAAGAATAGGACTGTAATGCTCTTTAGGGTTTTTATTTTTTGTGGAACAGAAACCTGTGTTTGTGAAATCTCAGAGTAAAGAAATAAAAACTCATCATTCAGATACCCTTCAGTATGCACTTGCGGAGACTGAGAGGCACAGGCTGGCACAGCTGAGGGCTTAGGAGCAATTCAAGTTCAGCCATTCAAGGGCTCCAAGTGTTAATCTAGGGGCTTAACTGGGAGTAGCCTGGTTACATCTATCCCTCCAACCCTAAAGGGGGCACTGCAGCCTCTAGAGAGATGACATATGGCAAGTTGGGAGGGGCAAGTTTGTCTTGATGTCCAGCCACTAACTTGAACGGAGGTAAGGTGAGACACACTTAAGCTACCAGTGAGAAGCTTCGCTTTTTATTTTGAACTGGTACAGGGCAGCCTACACCTGAGAAATAGACAGCGCAGTGACATAATCAGTATACCTGACTCCCCAAGGCTCCTGCCTCATCATAATAGACCACATGTAACCAAATCTTGTTTCTATTTGCTGCATGATCTTCAAACTGGAAACTCCTGGTGCCACAAAAGTTCAAAACACGTGCTATATAGATATACAATCCTAAATGGCTGGAACTCTTGTACTTTGCATTGTCTAATTAGAGTCTTCTGGCTGACATAAGATGTGCTTTTGTACTTACTTGTTCTCTTAGTGCTTTACAAGAAACTCTGACCCAGTGCTGTAGATGATTCCTAGATGTAGGAGGACCAAGTAAAGATAGGCTTACACTCTCCATGTCTTCAGCAGAAATATTTCTGAAGAATTTTGAAGGTTCTAGTACCCATGGTTTGGGTCCGCCTTCAAAAGCATGTCTTTATGAGATCCCAAAGTTACCAAGGCGACAGAGGATGGATCGACAGTCTAGAAATAAAAGTGCCATTAAACAGTATACAGTCTTATTTGCTGCATGGGCTACCTGGAAAAATGTGATTGATGTTTCACTAGTTTATAGTGCTAACGTTAATCGTAAACAAACATTTTTGAGGTGGCATAGATGGGAATCATGAAAAACTACTGACCAAGAAATAACCTTCACTAGCAATCTTTCCCAGAGATCATATTCAGTAGGTTTGTTAGTGGTCAAGTTATCTGGCTAAAGTTCGCTAGATAACTTGTCCTGGATATTCAGTGGGATACATCTCCAACTAAATATACCCCAATTAAAGTTATTTGGATAAGAATAACAGGATAACTTTAAACATAACAGGACATTCTTTTAAATATAACATTATGTTTAAAGTTATCCAGCTATTATTATCCAGTCAACCCTAGACTTAACTAGCTATATTCAAAAGACTATAGCTGGTTAAGTGCCAAAGTTATTTAAAAAACAAACAAAAAAACAATCCATGGGCCTATATGCCTAAACCAGGCCCCCCCCCCCTTCTTCCCATTTAAGCTAGCTGCCTACCCCCAAAGCTCTCCTCGACTGACTGGGAAGAAAATGTAGAGACTGGATGTCGATGCTAGTCTCTCCCCGGTCCCATTTGTTTTCCATAAACAATCCAAACCAGATGTTTCTGGCATAACTAAGCAACTATGATGGAAGCACAATCTTCCACCGTAGCACTCATAGGAGCTACTGTGAAGTGTATACTTCCATCGTAGCTGCTTAACTATGCCAGAAGCATTGGGCCCAGGTCACCCTAGGAGGCTACCACGACCTGGGTTGAGGATACATACATTTCAGGTACAGCAACAATGGAAAGGTAAGGATTGGTGTAGGAGCCCAAGATAGAAATTCATGGAAAACAAATGGGACCCATGAGCGAGGGATGGGGGGAGGGGAGAAACCATCACCATCCCCCAGCCTCTATTTTTTCTTCCTAACCAGATGCAGGGAACTTTGGGGGTAGGTGACAGGCTCGGCCTGAAAAGGTCGAGCCTTTGGACCTCAGGTGGGAGGCGGTTTTGATTTTTTTTCTTAGTAGGCTCATCACTTAACCTGATATCTTTTGAAGATGTCCGAGCATGTAGCAGGTTATCTAGCCACAGAAAGCCTGATAACTTCAGGCCTGCTCTGGAGCAGGCCTTAGGTTTATCCGGCTAACCTAGCTGTATATATCCAATATTCAATTAAGTTAGCTTGGTAACTCAACCCCTCTTCAGAACGCCCTTTTATTATTCGGCTAAATTATAGCCGAATAACTACTTGGCCAGCTATAATTCAGCCAGATAAATAAATGAATATGCCAATGATGGATAATTTTTTACTTATCCATCTAAATGACTTTTGAATATGGACCTCATCATTAAAAGGATGCAGTGATCTTTACTTAGGATCTATCTAGATCATTTGATTTAATTGCCTAGCAAACTAAGCTTTCCTTGTTTTTAAAGAACAAGTAGGGAAAACATGCAGAGGTATGACTTTAGGAATGGTTTCTAACATATTTTAGTTGGAAGGGTGGGTGTCGGAGAATTATGACGACGGTGGGCTTCATGGGGAATGAGGGGTGTGAATGTGCGTGTTGAGTATAAGTGGGAAGTGTTAAGAGATGTGTGCATAAGTGTGTGCATGGGTAGGTGGGTGGAGGGTGTGCAAGTGGGATGTGTGAGGGTGGCATGTGACAGTGGGTGTGATAACAGAGTGTGACCATGTGTGTATGTGTATGCAGGGAGGGGAATGTATAAGTATGTGGGTGTGAGGGTATGTGTGGTAGGCTTGTGTGTGGGGGAGTGTGATGTCACAGGGGGTGGGGCTATGTGTGGCTTTGGAAGTATGGTGGGAGGTGGCTTTGAAGACACCATTTGATGCCCTCTTTCACCATCTGCTTCAGTTATTTTCGCTGTCTCTGTCTGCCTGTGTTGTTGGAAGGGTGGTGGGGTGGCGGGGGTGAGGGTCAGGGTCAGGGTCTTTTGGAATGGAGTAGTAGTCAACATTCCACAGCTCTATCAGCTTTCTTTTTTGGAGGCTCAGTTACCTGAAAAAACACTGACCTAAATTTTCTGGTTTTAAACTAATCCACAATATTCACATTTTGTTCCAGGATGCCAAATTTGGAGAATTTCTGTTCCTTTTTTGGAGGGTTATCATGCCTATGGATGGTCAGATGGATGGGTATTGATCCATTTCATATAATTCTTTCCATTCTTTACAACATTCCAAACATAAAGCTTAACTAATAAAACATTTTACAGAAAATTATAACAGGGTTAAGAGGTCCTTATTTTTGTCATATATGTTTATCTACACTAAGGTGAAAATAATCAAACCTAGGTGCAAACTCTGTGGTACTCTTTACCTGAGAGGTTGGCACCAGAATCCAAACAGTACCTGTGCACTTTTGCTTTATGACACAAAGAAAAATTAACTGCAGAGATATGCACCTGTTTTCTCTGTGGGTAATTTTTCAGCACAAAACAATGTGAGTAGCTTTGTAAAATCGAAACTCCATGCATCATTCAAACCTCTGTCCTTTCCCAGTCCTCAGGACCATATCTGCAGTCTACAGGTAAAAGCATGCGTGTAACTTCCACACTCAGGCTGGGCAATTTTTAAAGCCCTGATTTCTGTGGATAAAATACTTCTTTTCCCACAGAAAGGGATCTGAATACTGCCCTATAATGTTAAACAATACATTATTTTCCATAAATGATTGAAAAGATCATTTTAATGCTCAACCATTACTAACTTAAATAAAGCAAGTTTGCTTACCGTAAAATGAGTTTTCCATAGATAGCAGGATGAATTAGCCATTACATGTGGGATAGTGCCATCTGACGGCACCAAATGGACTCCTCTCTCCAGGCTAGTAGAGCTTTGAGCTCTACTAAGCATTTGTGAGAGTTACTGAACAGCCATTGCCTCGTCACTCACCTCAGTCTATACTAGAACTAATCAGGCTACGTACTCTCCAGGGAGCCATGGAATACTTGCCCACCTAATACATCCTACTATCTAAGGAAAACACCATTTATGATAAGGAAGCTTGCTTTTTCTGTCAATAAGCAGGCTGAATTAGCTATTACATGTGGGGAGTTCAAAACTGAGGGTTGCATTTACTTAATAAGCAACCCGGCTCTCACCATGGAGAGTGGACTACAGCGAAACCAGGTTTTGCAAAACTGCTTCTCCAAATTTACTGTCAGTCTTTGAGAGGTTATCAAGACAATACTGGGACATAAAGATGTTAACAGAAGATCAAGCTGCAGCTTTGCAGATATCTTCAATAGGTATTTCTCAAAGATGAGCAATGGAAGCAGCCACGGTTCTCACTTGATGAGCCTTTACAGAGACTGTGACTTGGTCCTGCTAAGGTACAGCAGTGTTAAAGGCATGCAGCCAACCAGTTAGACAAAGTACACTTGGCAATTGCTATTCCTAGTCCATTGGTGTCATAGGAGTCAAACAGTTAGGTTTTACGATGCAGATGAATTCATATCTTGTAATACATTAAGGCCATTTTGCAGTCCAGAGTATGTAAGGTTTTTCCACTTTCATGCATATGGGGCTTTGGAAAGAAGGTAGGCAATACAATGGATCGATTGGTTTGGAAAGCCAAGATAAACTTCAGCAGAAAGTTCAGGCTCATATGGAGAACTACCCTGTTGTGGACGAGAGCTTGGAGTTCACTGACTCTCTTAGCTGAAATCACTATGAGGAATACCACCTTCCATGTCAAGTACTTTTGAGAAGCTGACTCCGGTAGCGCAAAGAGAGACTTCATAGTTGGGGGGAAAACAAACTCCTTCAGGTCCGTCAGAACAGATGTCTTTTATACCAGAGGCTTGACATATAGACCTTTCATGAAACGAGATATCACTGGATTAGCAGAGTTTGGTTTACTATTCTCTTGCATATGATAAGCCACTATATAGTGCTGCGGTGCACCTGCACCGAGACTTGAGTCAGAAAGATGGAGCAAGTATGTCAACAGGTGCTTAAGTTTACAAGAAAATGGGTCCAAAATATTTTGCTGACACCATTTGGAGTACCTTTTCTATTTGAAAGCATTGTTTCTTCTAGTTGAAAGTTTTTAGATGAAACTAGTATGTCCACCATCTCTGTAGGTAAGTGGAGATCAGTGATCATTGAACATTCAATATCCAAGCTGTGAAGTTGAGGGCTGAAAGGTTGGGATGGTACAGTGTCTTGGCTTCCTTAGTTAGCACCACAAGGTCCATTCCCAGATGAAATGTAAGACTGCTGTGGCATCAGAGCATCAAGCATTGAGTGCACCAGTTCATCGCATGAATTGTTGTGTTAGGTGCATTAGTACTTCGATAGGTCAAATGTCAAGCACCTCAGCGCCTTGATGTGCAGTGTGTTGCATGCATCAGTGGAAGATGCATCAGGCAAGGCAGTGCATTTTGTGTTGCCAATACTGTTGGCACCAACAGTGCTGATGACAGCTGTGTCAATGGTGCCAGTGCCAATGCACCCCACTTAGAATGTTCAATGCAGGCTGTGATAGTTCCAGTGATTGATGCTGTTTTGTCTTCGACGCAGGGTGTCTAGTAGAAATGGACCCCATGGCTTCAGCCTGTGTGGACAGAGGAGTTTTTGAGGACCTCCTGCTTAGCTCTTTTCCCAGCAAGGCAGACGAGGGTCATTATGGGACAAAGATCTACTAGCATTCTGGAGAGATTTACGCAGTTCCTCAATGCGAAGCGCTCTTGGATATGTCCACAGACAGCAGTTCTTCTGGTCATCATCTAGTCCAAGGCATAGGTAACACAATTTAATCTTGCCACAGATACAGCTTTTGAAACTGCTCACCACAGTTGATTTCTTCTTCTGTCCAGTCATGGTGGGAGAGGCAGCCATACTTCGATGGTTTCATTTTTTTTTTTGTTAGCACTGAAAAGTGCTGGTGGGGACTGGAGAGGCAGCAAGGCAACTTAAGAAGAAATGTAGGCAGAGCTAATGTTCATGTTGTGCTCAGACAAAAAATGACTGAGGAGACTCATAAGGCAACACTGCGCAGGAACTCCTGCACATGCTCAGAGCTCACAGTTCTACTAGTTTGGAGAGGCAAATCTGTTCAGTGCCACCGGATGATGTCACCACAAGTGTAATGACTAATTCAGCTTTATCGACAGAAAAAAAAAAAGAAATCACATTTTTAGCCCAAAGCAATTTCTGAGCAAGAGAGAACTTTTTCCAACTTACTTTCAATGGCAGATATGCAGCAATGGTAATTCGTGCACTCAAATGGATATGACCATGTGTATAACTAACAAGGAGCGTTGTATAACCTTGAACCTCAGCTTGCACTCTGACTCCACTGCAGAAGTCAGAGTCTGGCTTAAGTCTCTCTGCAAAAAAAAAAACACAAATACAAATACAAATAAGTGCACTTTCCATTATTATTATTATTTATTTTACTCGATTGATCACTATTTCATTTGGTATCATAGCATTTTACAAAATGAAATCATAACAGGTTATAAAAGGTTTTAACAGCTAAAATATCCAGTAAAATGGTTACATTATAATAGTTCCAACTCTGCCTGGAAGAATATCTTTTCAAAATCTCAATGTGGAAATAATTTCTTCTAGAAAAACATTAGCTGATTGGAATGTTCTAACTAGTTCCACCATACTGGATTTTGAGAACGTTAACTTCACAGCACATTTTTCTACTGCACAGCTGTCTGCTTTAGAGTCATCTTTGAAACAAAGCCTGATGCTTCTCTGCCTGAAGGTGCAGAAATGGCCATCCTAAATTATATTTTATATCTCCTTGAAGTCCTAAAAAACCTATTTTATAGGGCATTAATTTTTATTAAAGTTTCATTATCTCAGAACAATTGTAAAAATACAATGAACAGTTTAGGTTATAAAATAATATCTTTGTTACTGCAGTATGCCTATATCATTAAGCCATTCTAAATTTAAACTGGCTTCTAACAAATGATAAACAGATTGAAGGATTGACAATGAAAATCATGTGTTATGATCAAGGAACAGGCTGAAAATAAAATTGACAATACCGATTTTGTGACATAATTGTATTCTTATTGTTTCTTACAGCGCACTAATACAAATTCAGCACCACTTAGTCAGCTTAGGGGGTCATGTGTCAAAATACATTAGGGTGTTATCGCAGGCGTTACGGCCCTAATGCCTGCAATAAATACCGCATCACGAAATTCATTTGCAAATTTGAAAATTTTATTCAAGTGGGAAGATTTTGGGCGGAGTAAATAGAAATGAGGGCTGCTTAACACTGTGTGCGATAAACTATTGTGGGATTTAATGCCAGAAATAACTACACCTTTTTCTTGAGCGTTATGCCTGCAATAGCTGTGCATTACGGTTGAAACGGGATTTATCGCAAATCCCGTTTCTAGAGGGAAGGAAAGAGAGAGACAGCCTCTGTGGAGGCCAACTGATTTCTGAACCAGGAAAATTAGCCTAACCATACCCCCTTTTTTTTTTTTTTAATTGTGGGTGCTATTTTTGCTAAATTTATCAAAAAATGATGCATCTAGGCCTTATTTTGGACAGGGGCAAAGTCAGGTAGACGCCATTTTGAAAAATGGTGTTGACTGGGCCTGGAGCTGGGGGTATTCCAGGCACCACTATATACCAACAATCCTTCTTATTGGGGGTCATGGTGCCCCCCCTTCCAAGATTACCAGGGTCTTTTTTTTTTCTGATTGAGGTGGGGGAGGCCACTAGACCACAGAGATTTTCTCAGATTTCAACCCCAAGGAAGGTAAGGAGATGGAGGCTGCTGCTGGGGGGGGGGGGGGGGGGATTTTAGAAAGGAGAGGTTTTTCCTTATTTCAAGGGCAATTTTTATAACAAAGGAGAGGGGGTGGGCCATCACTGCACAGTTTGAAAGCTCATGCATTTGTAGGGAGGGGTCCATGCTGCTTCAGAAGATGGCAGGGGGGCAAGTGGGGGTCTCAATAGATCCCTGACAGGGAATATTGGGGTTGGGGTGATTTTACGGTTTGGACCCTTTAACGCAATGGCAGCCTTGGCCATGGTGGGCCAGCATTGCACGTGTAAACTCTGTACCGCAGCGTGATTTTTTGTCACACAGTTGTCCCGCAAATCAAAAATGCACTGCAATACAGCCGCACTATTTTGTTGGAGAGGCGCTCAATATACAGGGGACGCCCCCACAATTTTTGGCCCCTCCCACAATAAAATATCGCAGCTTAGTAAATCTCTCCCTTATCTGGATAAGTGATAATTTTCAGCCTTGTCTGGCTTACAGGATCGCTTATCATTTCACGTTAGGGCCTGAATGCTAGCATTAAGGCCCTAAAGCATGCAGTAATGCCGTAACATGCGCTTTAAATAACATTTGCTATGAGGAAAACATTTTTTATTGCACATGCCATTTGGGGAGAGAGAGAGAATTAAAAAAAAAGCCATCTGCATCCATTACGTCACAATGGGCGCTTATTAAGTACTAGCAATGGAGGGAACATCATCCTGCCCTGAGACAATACCACAGGTATTATTCAGAAAGCACAGCAGAATCAGGCTGGTCAGACCACGGTATGTCTCAATTCAGCTTATATTTGCACCATATTTATTTTGAGATGCTTCACAAATAAGATGGCTTTTGGAAATAGCTCTCTCTAAAACATTCAGATATTACTATTACTTTATTGCTACCATTATGGTATTACTATTATTAAAAAAAAAAAGAATACTTCTGAATATGGCTTCTGAATATTAATTTACCTAAATGAAAAAGTGCTTCCATATTTTATACGAGAGAAGAAAGAAAACTCCTTGTTTATTTTTAAACAGCACCTCTATCTCATTTCTTAAGTTTTTTTCCAAAAATTTTCTCTTCTTTCCACAAGCAGCAGCTTATCTAATTATATAGAACTAAGACTTCTAAGACTCCCTAAATCTCTAAAAATATAAATACAATACAATCCCTACAACTATATGTAATCTTAAAGGATCACTGCCTAAGATAACATTGCTGTACTCGAGCATGCCGGCCCCAGTTTGATTCTCAGATCAGGCCTTTCACATCTTGGGTCAGCTGAGTATGGGGATGCTGCATTCACAACCGTTGGTGGGGTAGGAAAGTGAGTCCTGGACATCATTAGGAGCAACACCTGGTGGCTGAATTTAGAGCCCATGAAACAAGGTTCTAGGACGAACCTTGGTAGATGGCTCCCAGCATCAGCACCCTTTGCTGCAATGATCAGACTAAAAAAAGTGGGAGGGGAGCGTCTATTAACTAGGGAAAAAAATCCCTGGGTAGTTGCGAATAAAGGCTCATGGTGCCAGAATCCCAGCACTGTTTCTAAGGGAGCTGGAAGAAAAAGGAGAAACTGCCACGCCAAAAATTAAATAAAAAATTGAGAGTCATCCCAGTCTTCAGAAGGTAGCCCTGGTTTCCAAGAATACGGGATAGTTAGAGGTTGTCATACCTTTTAGTAATCTATTAATACAACAAAACAGACAAGCCTATCAAGTTGACAAAACGTCTAAAGAATAAAATGACAGGAAAATGTAGCTAGTCTAGTATTTCACATATAACAAAATAAGAAAGGGATATCAGGAAACAAGGCTCCAATTTTCTTCCAAAACCTCTTACAAAAAATATTTACAAAAAACAATCTTTTGCCAGAACAAGGAAAAATGTTCACAGGGATTCCTAAAAAAGGTTTTAGAGCAAATCAATACAATTATTTACTTAAAAAACAAAACCTTTTTATGCAATAGGTAGTCCTTATTTTCACACAGTAACATATAAAGACTGGTATGGAGATGTATATTTCCCTAATCTTGTAAAAGCATTCTTTGACTACAGTCGAAAATCCCGCATCAAGGATATATTTTACTAGACCATTAAACCATCTTGAGGTTTTCCAGATCCCTTATATGGAACATCTACTCTCCATATAAAAGCTTTTTAATGGCTCAGTAGAAGATATGAGCAACAAAAAGATAAAAGGCAAAAGTCCAACCATCAAATATGAGTGGCCAATGAGAAGAGGAAGGACATCAATGTTCAAGCAATATCCATAAAGTTCAAGATTTTATTGTATTCAAGGCAAGCAAAAAGTTCAAATTGTCAGCATCAAGCCAAATCATTCATAGCAATGATTTCATGGTCCCCCAACACGGGCCGTGTTTCAAAAAGACCGTGTCGGGAGGGAGTCCACAGGTGATAGTATCTGAACACTGAATCAGAAAAGTTTATTTCTTAGTGGTGGGGAAGTTGTGACAGGGGACCATGAAATCATTGATATGAATGATTTGGCTTGATGCTGACAATTTGAATTTTTTTGCTTGCCACGAATACAATAAAATCTTGAACTTTGTGGACATTGTTTAAACTTTGATGTCCTTCTTCTTCTCATTGGCCATTCAGTAAAAGATATCACAACCTCCAAAGAGATTTTTTTTTTTCTGGATCAAAAGAACTACAATAATTTTGGTGCACATTTTCGCAGATAGTGGGGATGGAAAGAGAAATGTAACCTGCATCAGTGCATATAAACTGCAAAAATGTTACCTGCTTATTTACAGAAGAATTCATAGCAATGTTGAAAAAAGCTGCACATCTTTCACAATCCAAATTTATGGTGATTAGCAAATAATGTCATGAGTGGAACAAGTGCTGCTAAGCAATGGAGGAAGAAAATTTGGTGAAGCACTTGAGCAAAAACATTTACCACAAAATGATGATTGGCCATGTTTATATTCAGTGTTTCTGCACTAGAGGGTCAAACTCAAACCTGTCCAAAGTGAAATGAGATTAGACGGCATATCATGACTTGCATTTTTAAATTATTATTATTTTTATTATTTTTCTTTTACAAAAAGCCACTAGAAAACCAAATGTACTAGAAAGTAAAGATGCTGCAGATCAGAGATCCTCAGAACTGATCCTCAAGGACCCCAAACCAGTCTTGTGTTTTTTTTAGGATTTCCAGAATGAATATGCATGAGATATATTTGAATACAATAGAACCAATTTATCTCATGCATATTCATTCAGGAAATCCTGAAAACCAGACTGACTTGTGTCTCTTAAGGACCAGGTTTGGGGATCCCTGCTGCAGAATAATATATTATATGGAACTTAGTCAATACTATAACAAAAATCACAGAAAATGAACCACGGCATAAAATAATTCAAACAATATACAGTAATTACTATTGTTTATCCTTTCTATAGAGCTTCTAGACAAATTTAATTAAAATATTCCACTTGTAGTAAACTTAAAACATTTGTAATAAGATTTCTCCTTCAAAATGTAAGAGAAGAAATAATTAATTCATATTCATCTTTATCTTATGAAACATACTGAACACATACTGAAACAATACATTTACAAAGAGAAAGATCATATCATCACCTTGCAGTGGTTTAAATATACCAGGGTTGTCTACGTCAACAACCAAGTCAAAATGTGAACAGTCACTCAATGTGACCACTTCATTTTTGTCCCCATTCAACAACCCATAAATTCTCAGAGGCAGTTCCAGTTTCTGACCCACACGTGCCTCAACTTGACATGGGATGAACTCCATACCACTGGGCTCAATAACATATACCTAAAGGACACAATAATAGAAAGGTTAACACAGAGGAAGTGGCACAAGTTCAAATGAAGGGCCTCAAGTTACAAATTCAAAAAGGGCCCCCAAAGCAGGGGGATCCTCTTCAGAAAATTCAGCAGCAGTTTCAGGTGGACCCCCTTCTTTCCTGGGCCCCCAAGGGCTGCTTGGACAGGATTTAGAGCAGTGCATTAAGGTCAAATTTCAAAAGGGGTTGTCTACTAACTTTTGGAGTTACTTGGGCAAACCTCGAGATTTGAAAGCTTTTGCCTGTTCCCCAGCTACATTTTGTCCAGGTAAATTACTGCCTGGGTAAAAATAGTGGTGCAGCAGGCATTCCCAGGGTGCAGTTTTACTTTCTCCAGACAGTGCTTATATTCAGCGCTGCCTCAGCAATGTCACCCAGGTAACTAGGTGGACAAATAACTATTTTAAAGGTAGTTGGAAAAGACTACCCAGCTAACTTTGGTTGGGCATATTCTGCTGCGTTTTTACCCAGGTAAGTGCTGTTGAATTTCCAGGCACAGTTAACCAGATAACTTACCCACTCAGCAGATCTTTATTTATTTATTTACAGCAACATCCCGCCCAATTACCAGCACATCTGTTCTAGGCAGATAACAGCATATTAAAAATGACAACATTCAAACAAAAAGATAAAACAGCAATCCTCAAGCAATAAACAAATGAAAATAATGAAAATAAAAATGATCTTTGAATACGGGCCACACATTGCTCTCTGGGGGAACAGTTCAGGGAATGGGGGGAACAGATCAGGGGAATGGTTTAAAGCTTAGCACTTATTTATGAATTTCTACCTGTATTCTCCTTATAACTGGCAAAAAATCCTTTCCCCCTTGGTCGCATCACAGAAGGATGTCTTCATAACACAAATGGAGATGAAGACATAGGCACAAATAATTCTGTAATGGAGCATTCCTGGATATTCTACTTCATTATTTTCATGAGGCCACAGTACTCATTGGGTACCAGATTTAAAAAGAACTGGTTAAGAATTAACTAAGCATGTAAGACTGCATTCTTTCAAGATGGCCGAGTCCTAATTTTTCCTAATAAATAAATATGAGGTAAGAAAATTCAAGGTAAGAGAAGCTGTCTTCTAGAAATGTTATTACAGTGCTGAATTTAACATAAGTGGAAATGCCAATTAAAAGAACCCTGCCACAATTTAATTTGAACAAAACAGTTTTTTTTTTAAACTGCCTAAAGATTTGGAGAGAAGAATCATATAGTGCTTATTTAGGCCTAGTTGTTTTTTGTTCTTTATTTCTTCATCAGCCTACATTTTCCCCGTTCCAGCATCTGAGATGTTTTTAGAGCTGCAGATCAAAATCAATATGAAGAATAGCAAAATTTGTGCAGCCTCGTTATGCTATTCAACCTTCTCGATCAACTTATAGCAGGAACCTATCACAATTAAACTAATGGCAAATACCCTCTCCCCCCCCAACCCGGCTACAAATTTTCACCACATCTATCCTATATATTAAGTTGTATTCCTTTCTGAAGGAGACTAGTCGTATCACTGGCTCATCCAGATCAGATTTTGCATGTGTTAAATCAACATTCAGGTGACATGTCAACCTGATGAACATATTTTAACTATAAATATATTCATGCTACAATATGGCATTCAGGAGCTCCTAAGCATTTGTAGGCTATATTACAGAACATAGGAAAAATTTCTGTACATTATGGGGGTAATTTTCAAAGGGCCCGATATTAAGACGCTGGATAGCTGAATAAGTAGGACTTATCCGGCTATCTAGTGGCCGCTGAATATATGGTTATGTTTAGCGGCTGCTAGATAGCTGGATAAGTCACTTATCCGGCTATCTGGCTAGCTTGGGGGCGGGCAGTGGGTGGATCGGGGCAGCACTACTTATCTGGATAAGTAGTGATCTTAAGACTAAGTTTAGACCTGCTATTGAGCGTAGCAACTTCTATGCGGATATTCACCAGCATAGTCATACCTCTGAGTATCCTTGTAACTTAGCCGTGTAGGCTATGAATATCTACCTCAAAAGGATTTGTACACTTAAACTGGGTTTTACATATGTAAATACAATTTACATGTGTAAGTGGATTTTTGAAAATTGGTATGATATATCCAATTGAATTGTCAGTAGGTTTTATATGCAACAATGCACTTTGGTCCGGATTTTCAAAAGGTTTACGCATGCCGGGCCTATTTTCAAAAGGCCCAGCAACACGCGTAAAGCCCCAGGACGCGTGTAAGTAATGGGGCTTGCAAAAAGGGGCGGGGAGGTGACTGATATTTACCGAGAAATATCAGAGTTTATTTTTATGGACAGAATCCAGGATAGTAAAACAATATTAAGAAGTATCTCCTCCTCCCCTCCCTAGCATATCCCTCTCTCCCCTTGCCCATCCCAACAGCATTCATCCTTGCTGCTAGTGGCTCCAGACTCCTCCTCCCTATAGCACTAGAGGGTGAGAGCTTTCACTGGAGGGGGAGGGGGCAGTATTTGAAATGCAGCACATGCTTAGGCCCACATTGGCTACCATCAGTGGTGGAAGGCCTTAAAACGCTGCATCCACTGCTCTGGAGCTGCTCTTTAAACAGTCTAAAATTAGGGTGAAAATTGTTTTAAACCAATTGTCACCCCTGGAAAAATTCAGGAGTTTATGAGTGAAAATTGATTTTAACTGAAAATAAAGGACCTTATAAATATGACAGTTAAATAAACCTCCAATAAATATGTAATAATGCAGCTACTTTAACAATAAGCTAAAATGAGTTTTCAGAATTGTAAAATTTCAACACCAAGCCATCAGAAGTCCTCAGACAGTGTGGGAAACAACATGTTTCAGTAGAAACGCCTGACACAACCCGCAATGGATTAAATGAAAAGCCAGGCAACGTACCTTCATTTGCCCGTAATGCAGTGGGTTCTGAACATCACGTGCCTGTATAACACTGACACCAATGTCACTGCCTGTGGTCATTACTCCCTTAACTGTGATGGTGGCGACCGCAGGGTTAGAGGATGACCAGGTAAAGTTCCCACTTCCACCATGAGCCTGTGACGAGAAGCAGAAAAAATAATTATTTTATCATTCTAGGATACTCTATATTCTTTCTCCTTGCCCAGTTATCCATGTATTACTTTCTCACATACTGGAATTAAGAGGCGCTAAATAATGTGATAAAACAGTCTTTTTGCAAGCAGGAAAAGAAGAGGAAATGCAACCTGTTACTTTCAATCTACAAGAATGGGCTTGGCAAGTTATATACCCTTTATACACTGGTTCAAATTCTAAATTGCTTCTCTAGCACAGCTGCAGATTCCTAGGACATAAAGCTCACGGATTCTAATGATCCATTGCATTAACAGTTTGCAGATCATTTTACAAGCCAGCACACCAGGGACCTGCCATGAATGATCTCTTCTATATTTTAAAAAGAAGATTCATTTTCTGTTGCTCAACGGCAGAGACAGTGACTGGAAGCTATAAAATGTCAGAGCAAAAAATCTGAGGCTACACTCAATGAGAAAATTCCAAGAGCTGGAATAAAAAAAAAAATAAAAAGTATGAAATGGAAAAATAACATGAAAAAAAAAATAAGATCCAATTCTTTGTTGCTATTGCATTTTCATATCTGGGTTGATGGTCAAGTTAGCAGTTCCACTTTTGCTAGAAGTTATGTTCTGCCAGGGGTTTGCTAGCGAAAGCTTTTGTGTGACAAGATGAGGCCTAATGAAAGGTATTTACATAACCTGCATGCTGTGGAAGTGACATCTTTAGTCCTACCTCCTTAACTCTAGCCACCCCAGCATTACAGCCTACAACACATGAAAGCAAATCTTCCTATTTGACAAGATGATGAAAAGCTAACCTTCAATTGTGCACAAGTAGCAGTATAGGTGGGGTACCGCAGCTACGTAATTTTATGGAAATCAAAACAGAATGGCACCTGCCCAAGTTTTACAATCTCATAAAATCAAGTACCATAAGGTTTTTTCCCCCTCCCTTGCACAATTAAAATGATGTCTTCCTGACTCCGTAACAATACAATCTTCCTAACAAATAGCAATTAATGTGACATTATAAAATTTAGGAAGCAGTAAGGCAAGGTTACAATATCCACACCAGCTGCTTAAAATCCTTGTCAGGTACCCTTCCTTACAAGGCAGGAAGGAGAGATTTATCAAAACATTGCTACAGTGCAAAACCAGATTTAGTAGTGAATATGCACCTGTATTTTCAATAGGAAAAAATATACTGGGTCAACAATGGAATAACTCTTGAACTGGAGCAATACACTGATAAATTTTGCTTCCCACTGTCCCATCACAATGCATTTTGAACAGTTTCTCACAGACACAAGAGGTCACAGCAAACAAAAATATTTACAACTGTGACTACTAGCTAGTGCAAATAGACAGAGAATTTCTCATATGACTTTGAATACTACACATTTGTGTTTCCTAAAAAGGCACAGACTGGCATTCTAATCTGTTTCTACAACAAATGCATGCTATAAATACATAAAATCATCATTTACAAGTTTCACTACTAGGTATCCAGTTTTGCCAAATAAATCAAGTTTTGAAATGCTGTATATAATGTAACCAAGTGTACCTTTATTGTGTATTGATATGATCCTGCTTTCTGTTGCCATGGAAATGTCAAAATACTGGGTGAAAGGGTTATTGGGATATATATTTCAACTTCCTGCTGATTTCGCACTGGGACAGGCAGTATATGAACACCACCATCCTACAATGGACAATTTAATTTAAAATTACTACATTAGATTATGTTTTATAGCTTAATATGTCCTGCACCTAACTCAAGAAGCATACATTCCAACAACAGACAAGATTTTACTATCACAGCCTAAATATTTATATTAAAGATAACAGAGCCAAATGCAATAAATCTAGTCTGTGCAAAAAAATATACACTGATGCAGACAAAAATAAAGATACAAAGAATTAAAACATGACAAATCAGATAAAACAAATTATACTGTGGCAAGGCATCAAATATAGAGTAACTGATCTTTATATCAAACTTTGGTTAAAAACAACCTAGTCATGCTTCCCCAAAGAAAATCTTGTGCAGTGCTTGCTACATCAATCAAATTCTGCTAAAACAAACTCACTTCATAAATTCATTCATTCACAGACTCTCTGTAATAAAGTGGAAACATGACATATTATTTTATGCATCATACATAGATGACATCACTAGTGTGATCACCAAGTGCAAGATATTTTTTTTTATTTTAAAGATGTTACAGTTACCATGCACAAGTTATGCCTTATAAGCAGTGCTTGACACAATAACAGATAAAAATAAAGCAGAGTTCTCCGAGGACAGCAGGATGTTAGCCTTCACACATAGGTGACATCATCAGATAGAGCCCAATATGGAAAACTTATGTCGAGGTGACTAGGTACACTGAGCTTGCCCAGCATGCCCTCTACCACACGGGGTCCCTCTTCAGTCTCGTAACATAGAATTACGATAAAAATCAAAACAAAAAATAGGAGAAACCCAACTCCATGGGCTGGTGGGTGGGTTTTGTGGGGACTAACATCCTGCTGTCCTTTGAGAACACCTGTTACAGGTAAGGAACTCTGCTATCTCTGAGGATAAGCAGGATGGTAGTCCTCACACATGGGTGAATCTCTAGCTAAAGGCGGCTCCCCAACAGAAAGGGGGCTAAAAGGCACACAACCAGATGCCAACGGCATAACCACCGGTACTGTTGGTAACAGAGGGAGAGACAGCCTGAACCCAAACAACGGGCCCTAGTTTGGGAAGAGTTGGGTTCTATGCCTCGAGCAGTTTCTTGAGGACAGACTGGCCGAACCTACTGTTGCATCAACCATTCCTATCCAGACAGTAATGGGATGTGAATGCGTGGAGAGAACTCCACGTTGCAGATTGCAGATCTCCTCCATGGAAACTGCTTGCAATTGGGCCACCATCACTGCAATGGCTCTGACACAATGACTTCCAAGATGCAGTCCCACCTGGGCATAACAGAAGGAGATGCAATCTGATAGCCAATTGGATAGTGTCTGTTTGGCAAAGGCAATACCCAACCTATTCCTATCAAAAGAAATAAAAAGTTGGGTAGACTGTCTATGGGCTTCAGTCTGCTCCAGATAGAAGGCTAAGGCTTGCTTGCTGTCCAAACTGTGCAGAGCTCATTTGCCTTGGTGCAAATGGGGCCTGTGTAAGAAAACTGGCAAGATGATTGGCTGGTTAAGATGGAAATCCGCCACCACTTTAGGCAGGGTCTTAGGCTGCATACGCAAGACCACCCTGTCATAAAAGAACTTAGTATAAGGTGAATGTCACTAAGGCCTGGAGCTCAATCTAATCACGATGCTGACAGCTCCGCAGAAAAAAAGAGACTGAAGAGGCACCCCAAGTGGATGCATGGTATAGGGCTTGCTGACCATGCTCAGTGTGCCTAGTCAAAGTTTCTAGAAACTTTGACATAAATTTTCCGCTTTGGGCTCCATCTGATGATGTCACCCATGAGTGAGGACTGCCATCCTGCTTGTCCTAGGAGAACAATGCATATTAACTTTATAAATTCTGAAGAGTTTTACTCTTATTAGCCTAGAAAGATGGCAAAATGTATGACTTTGTTTATAAGAACAGTATCATTCATATGTGTACGTGCACTCTGGGGTTCTCACTGTAACAGGAACCACAAGCCCACACATGCATCTTTCCCATGTATAAAGTAAAATCACCAGAAAAGCAATATGGGTGGTGGAAGGGAGATTTTTTTGATCCAAGGGATCTTTATAGCTATTTTATCCTGTATCAAAGAGATGAATGCCCTCATAAGAAACGCCATACTGGATCAGGCCAAGGGTCCATTGAGCCCAGTATCCTGTTTCCAATAGTGGTCAACCCAGGTCACAAGCACCTGGCAGGAGCCCAAAAAATAAGATTCCTTGCTGCTTACGTCCAGTCATTAAATAAAAAGTATAACAGTGACTAAAAGCAAGTTTGCTTACCGTAAACTATGTTTCCGTAGATAGCAGGATGAATTAGCCATGCTGTCATGGGGATCTGTCAATCAGGCCCGGGAGGCGGAGCTTGTCAAAGCAGAGAACAGAGCTTTGCTCTCTGCGGCTGCGCATATGTTCCCGCGCAGGAAAGTAACGGACTCTCCTCAGTCTGTAATTAAGCTGTAGTGTAGTCGAAGACTAGGTGACTGCCAGGG
The DNA here is from genome assembly GCF_901001135.1 of Rhinatrema bivittatum. Taxonomy (NCBI): domain Eukaryota; kingdom Metazoa; phylum Chordata; class Amphibia; order Gymnophiona; family Rhinatrematidae; genus Rhinatrema; species Rhinatrema bivittatum. Next base: position 368,894,843 of record NC_042618.1, read on the forward strand.
AGGAGGGTGGGTCAGCATGGCTAATTCATCCTGCTATCTACGGAAACATCGTTTACGGTAAGCAAACTTGCTTTTTCCCGTCGATAGCAGGGCTGAATTAGCCATGCTGTCATGGGAGTCCAAAGCTCCCGATCACGTCATATATGACATATGTGGTTGGACGTGATCATTGACAGTGTGGCAGTCACTGTGGACAGGAGGATAGAGAGTGCAGTATTGCTTGCCCTATCTTCACATCCGTGGTTGCTTGCTGGTCAAGGCAGTAATGAGATGTGAAGGTATGCAGTAATGACCATGTAGCTGCCTTACAAATGTCTATGGGTTGCACATTCTTTAGGTGTGCTAAGGATGTTGCTACTGCTCTGACTTGGTGAGCTTTAGGAGTAGATTGTAAATGTAAATTCTGTTTGTCGTAGCAGAATTTGATGCATTGCGCTATCCAACTGGAGATGGTGCGTTTGGCTACTGGCAGTCCAGGAGCCTTCGGGTCGTAGGAAACAAAGAGTTGAGAAACACGGGAGTCCGAGTTCGTCCTTTCTTTGTAGTGTGTTAAAGCTCTTTTACAATCCAGTGTGTGCAGTAGCTTTTCCCTATCGTTTGCATGCGGTTTAGGGAAAAATATTGGTAATTCCATTGACTGATTGAGATGGAATGGGGTAACTACCTTTGGTAGGAAGGATGGGTGAGTTCGTAGAACTACCTTTTGTTGATGAAATTGCAAGTATGGAGGACAGTGGACCAAAGCTTGTAACTCACTAACTCTTCGTGCTGATGTTACTGCAACCAGGAATACTACCTTCCAAGTGAGGTATTTCATGTGTACTGAGTCCATAGGTTCAAATGGAGAAAGCATGAGCTGTTCCAGAACTATGTTGAGGTTCCATGGAACTGGAGGTTTGGATACCGGAGGACGAATGTGTGTTAAACCCTTTATGAAACGAGTCAGTAATGGGTGATTGGATATAGGAATGTCATTGATTGGTCTATGATAGGCGCCTATGGCGCTGAGATGAACTCTGATGGATGATGTTGCTAGTCCAGCTACATATAGAGAATGAAGATAATCAATGAGCAATTCCGGGGAGCAGTCCAATGGCAGTACACCTTTGGAAGTGCACCAGGTAGAGTAGCGTTTCCATTTATAGCTATAATTTTTCCTGGTTGAGAGTTTCCTTGATTGTAACAAGATGAATTGTGCTGAAGTGGAAACTCCTTGTTCTGTCAGAAGGAGCCTTTCAATCTCCAAGCTGTTAAGTGTAGAGATGAGTGTAGCGGGTGTAGTAGTGTTCCTTGATCTTGGCTTAGAAGATCTTGACGATTTGGTAATAGAATTGGAATCTTGATGGATAGTCGAAGTAGGAAACTGTACCATGGTTGCCTCGGCCATGCCAGGGCTATGAGTATCAGTTGAGCTTTGTCCGCTATGCACTTCTGAATTGTTCTTGTTATGAGAGGTATGGGAGGAAAGGCATACAGAAGGGCCTGTCGTCCACGGAATGAGGAAGGCATCTTGAGCAATCCTGAATTGGCTTGGCCTTATCGAGCAGAATTGGGAAACTTGAGAATTGATCTCTGTTGCAACGAGATCTATGGAAGGTGTCCCCCACTGTAGAAATATGTCCTGGACTACTTCTGAGTTGAGTGTCCATTCGTAGGGATGAAAGATGTGGCTTAGTCTGTCCACTCTTGTGTTTGCAACTCCTGGTAGGTAAGTTGCTTGTAGGTGTATGCAATTTTTGTGAGCATGTTCGAAGATTGTCAGGGTCTCTTTGCAGAGGGACCATGAACCGGACCCTCCTTGTTTGTTGATGTAAAACATCGCTACTTGGTTGTCTGTGTAGATCATGACCCTGCGTCCCTTCAGGTAGTCTTGGAAGACTCGCAATGCATTGCGAATCGCTCTGAGTTCCAGTAGATTTATTTGTAGATTCTGTTCTGAGAGTGTCCATAATCCTTGGGTTTCGTAAGTCTCGAGGTGTGCACCCCATCCTTTGTGAGATGCATCTGTGGTTAGGACTGCATTGTGAGGAGGGGGACTGAACAGTGCTCCCTTGGACAATGTGGAGTCTAGGAGCCACCATGCTATATCTTTTTTCATTTCTGCAGTCAGCAATACTTTTTGCGTCAATGGTTGTGAATGCTGTTTCCACTATCGTTTCAGACCCCATTGTAGGCGTCTCATGTGTAGCCTGGTGTTGGGCACCATGAAATTCGCCGCTGCCATGTGGCCCAAAATTACCAGGACTTGTCTTGCTGACAGCCTCTGAGTATGTTTCAAGTTGTGCAGAAGTTGACGGAAATGTGATATTCTGTCGTCTGGGAGGTATGCCCTGTTGCACGTAGTGTCCAGGCATGCGCCTATGAACTGTAACTGCTGTGTTGGTTGTAGATGTGATTTCTGAAAATTTATCACCAACCCTAGTTGTTGTAAGCAAAGTATCACACGATTGAGGTGATCCTGTAAGATATTCGGAGTTGAGGCTATTATTAGCCAATCGTCCAGGTATGGAAAGATGGTTATACCTTGTTTCCTGAGATGAGCCACCACCACTATCATGCATTTGGTGAAAACTCTGGGTGCAGCCGATAGTCCAAAGGGAAGAACTTTGTACTGGTAGTGTTGATGTCTGTAGTGAAAGCACAGGTAATGCCACGAGGATGGATGGATTGGAATGTGCGTGTAAGCATCCTTCAGATCGATGGAGCACATCCAATCGTTGGTTTGAATGAGAGGAAGAATTGACTTCAATGATACCATTTTGAATTTCTCCTTGGTGAGAAATTTGTTCATCTCCCTTAGGTCTAGTATGGGGCGAAGGCCTCCAGACTTCTTGGGTATGAGGAAGTACGGGGAATAAAATGCTGCTAATTTGGGGTGTGGGTGGATTTGTCGAATTGCTTGTTGCTTGCGAAGTAAAGCAATTTCCTCCCCCAGTTGTGGATGGGAATTGTAGATCTTGAATGTGGAAAGATGAGGCAAGATGGGTTTTGTTACAAATTGGAGTTGGTAGCCTTGACGTACTATATCCAGAACCCATTGATCTGATGTTATTGTTTCCCAGGCTTTCAGGCAAGCACAAATTCTGCCTGGAGGAGCTTGATGTTGTGGTGGCGGCTGAATAACTAAAAAGATGAGGTTGGCTTTACAGCAGTAGTCGGCTGTTGTGCATGTTGCCTTTGGTTACGTGGTTTACCTCTTCGTTGATTTGAGGTATTATTTTGTGGAGCAGGACGTTGGTAGGCAGGGTATGGCTGCGTACGAAAAGATTGATAAGATCTATAGGGTCTTCTGCCATATGATTGTCTACGGGTAGACCCCACATAACGACGTGTAGTCGAGTAAATAGGATTTGATGTTAGAGATTGTACTGCTAGAGCTTCCTCTTTTAATTTACTTACTGCTTCCTGGAACTTTTCTCCAAACAAGTTATCTCCCGTGCATGGGAGGTTCGTTAGTTTCACATGCAAGTCATCTCTTATGGAACTTGAACGTAACCATGCTAGTCTGCGGGCTGCAATAGCTGCTGCAGACGCTCTGGATGATGTTTCATGTGCTTCATAGATTGATCTCAATAGATGTCGAGAACATTCTTCCATATCATGAAGAGGCTGAGGTATTTGTTCCGCTACTGAGGAATGTATACCTTTCATAGCTTGCATACACTCATATAGATATTGCACCATGTAGAACTGATGTTGCATAATTCTTGCCGTTAACATTGAATTATGGTATATTTTCCTACCAAATTCATCTAAATATTTGTTGTCTTTCCCTGGGGGGAAAGTAGTGTGCAATTTTGTTTTCTTGAACCTTTGCAACGCCGACTCTACTACGACTGATGCGTGAGGCAATTGTGGTAGAGTGTATAGTGATGCTTTCTTCATACGAAATTTCATGTCTGTTTTCTTAGAAACAGCTGCAGTTGTATAAGGCGTTTCCCAGGATTTTTGTAATACGGAGTGTAGGATTTCTTGTGGTGGAAGAGATGTTGGTTCCACCTGAGTATCAAATATCTTTAGAAGTCCAAGAGTTTCCGCTCTAGGGTCTGCTTCTTTTTGGACCTCTAGGTGTAGAATTGTACCCATTTTTTCTATGAATTTTGGGTATGTAAGGTCTTCAGGAGGAGAATGTGGCTCCTGTAGTTGGTCCTGTGTGTCTGACAGACATCCCACCGATGATGATGGGGATGTTTGTATTGAAGGAGAATCAAAATATGTATCCTGTAGATGAGTAGGTGAGGTTGGTTGGTTTGTCCTGGGAGATGTTGGTGGTTCCGCCGACTGCTCTTCATTAGACTGTGCTTTATGTTTTATAGCATTGTCCTCAGAAGTATTAGATATTTTAAATGATGATTGAAGCGTCTCGTAAAATCCTGCTAGAGACTGCGACAATTGAAAAAATGCTTCTCTTGTATGAGAGGGCATTATCATACGATTGTCTTGTTGTTTTGGAATAATTGTTGGAGGTGACGTTGTAGGAACCTCTCTATCTCTCCGTGTCTTTTTGTCTGGAGTATTTTTGAGAACTTCTGAATCTGAAGAAGTGTTAGAGGAAAGAATTTGTACCGGTTTTTTTAATGAGCCGGTAGTAGATGGAACTTTATGAGATGATTTAGAAGTCGAAGGACTCATCTCCCATGTCGCACTCCTCTTTTTTAATCTTTTAGAATGGGAGTAATGTGAGTACTTATGATAGTCCTCAGATGAAGACTCCGTATCTGTGACTTCCGTCTCGGAAGAAGAGGTGTGTGAAGGGTATCGTTTTCGCTTCAACTTCCTCTTTAATTTTTGAGGCGAGTAATTTTTGTCTCTACGCCCAGATCTTGATGTATGCACTGAATTAGATTTATGCGCGGATATGTGTTTACGCGCAGATGTAGAGGTATGCGCAGGTATGCGCGTCTGTAGACTCATGCGCACTTGAATGTCTGTGCGCGGAAGTAGAATTGTGCGTGGTTGTAGTTTTATGCGCATGTTTCTTTGATTCCAAGCGCACAGGGTTTTTCGGCGCCGTGCGCATAAGTTTCTTTATAGTCGGCGCCATGCGCTCAAATGTTTTCGGCGCCGTGCGTGCAGGTATTTCCGGCGTCATGCGCGTAAGTGTTTCCGGCGCCATGCGCTCAAATGTCTTCGGCGCCGTGCGTACAGGTGTTTCTGGCGCCGTGCGCATAATTAGTCGGCACGGTAGTTTCCTCTGCGCCGTGCGCGCCGGAATCGCTAAGTTGTGCGCAGACTCTGACTTTGGCGCCGGTATATGCGCATTTGGCGCCGTAGGCGCAGAAGTCTTCAGCGCGAAGGAATCCTCCTCCGATGAGGTACGTTGCGGCTCTACAGGCACTGGGGATTTATTAGAACCCACTGGCCTTTGATTTTTTGCTTTCCTCTTACCTCCTATAGTGGAGGACTTAGGTTTAAACGGCAAAGATTTCTTTTTTGACGGAGCCGATGAAGTGAACGGGCCAGGCGAAGAATGAGCCTCTGACGGATCGCGGGAGGCAAAAAGTTCCTGAAGCCTATAGGCCCTCTGTTTCAATGCTCGTGGTGACATTTTGAGCAAAACTCACAATTCTCTGTATGGTGATGCGGCCCGAGACATTGATAACAGCGATCATGTCCATCCGTTACCAACATCCGTTTTCCACAGACACAGGGTTTAAACCCGGGTTTGGACATTTTATTTCTGTTTTTAAGCTGAGGAGAATAACAGCTCCGCGTGCGTTCCCGCTCGCGGAAAAAACAGACTGAGGAGAGTCCGTTACTTTCCTGCGCAGGAACATATGCGCAGCCGCAGAGAGCAAAGCTCTGTTCTCTGCTTTGACAAGCTCCGCCTCCCGGGCCTGATTGACAGATCCCCATGACAGCATGGCTAATTCAGCCCTGCTATCGACGGGAAAAAATTGTACCACAGAATATAATTTTAAAAAGCCCTAGAGTTCATTATAATAAAGCTATGGAACAACTTTCTATTTTTTTTGACAAGCATACAAATGGCAAGTAGAATGTTTCATATTATAAATGACTTACTTGATCTACCATAGATGTTAAAGCTGCATCGATGACAGTTTGGCCCTTCTTCACAGCTTTTACATGATGATAGGAGCCATTAAGAGACGATTCTAGAACCTGAAAGAACTCTCTGGGCAGCTCTGTCTGAATCCTGATATTCTAAAAATAGAATATTCATGTTAACAAGCAACTATCATCATTAAATCACCAATGCAATAGAAAATTGGTTTTAGTTTTTCTATCTTAAACTTACAAAGTGTAAATATCAAAGAATAGCATTTTAATGCTATTTTTGAGACTGATGTAATAAATTAATGCAATTACAACAAAATTCTATTTACATGATTAAATCTACTGACATACCCACATGAATAATGGGTATGTAATATTGAATAAGATATTGCCTCTCTACCACTAAATTTTCTGCATAACATATTAACTCAAATTGCAGCATACTTTAGAAACAATTGCACTTACGAAAAGGATTTACTGATTTTACAGCAACTATATTAGCAAAATTTAAAATTACCTAACAAAACAAAGTCATTTTCCATGGGTAAAATAGTGCCTTACCTGAGAAAATGGATTTCTTGAGAACCGTCCACCTTATATGAAGGTAAAAGTAGAAGCAAGTCCACTATGCTCCTATTTTTATCTTCAGTAGCGGGAGATGTTGCCAGGGGCCAGGTTCAAAACTACTTTTGAATAAATTACCCACGCAAAATACCAAGTATAGATGTGTACAAAGTAGCCACACACTTTGCAGTTATGCAGCCAGTCTGAAAATTACCCCTTTAATTGTAAGATAAAGTGAACACAAAGACAATTCCCAGTTTACCAACATCACCAACATTCCTTTAAAAAAAAGAAAAAAAAAAAGACTTGGCCAGGCAGCTCGATGGCAATGATGTGCACTGCCATGTAGAAGGTTTAATTCTTGGGTCCAGCTCCTGCTCCCCTAACTGGCTGGGGATGCTATAGAGCACCTAAAGAGGAAGGAGTCTCAGCCATCACTCAGTGGCGATACCTACTCTCTGGTTTTGGGGTTCATATGTACCAAGTTCTGGAGGAAGGGAACCGTGGGCTATGGTCCCTGGCCAAGGACTGTTGCTACTATAACTGGGCTAAGACGAAAGGATTACAGAACTGGAAGAAAACAGAGTTTTCAGACAAAGACTCATGGTGCCATAGTCCCAACGGAGGCAAGTTCCGTACGAGCAGAAAGCCCATAGAAGCAGGAGGAAATTTCTGCCCCTCTTCCCTAAATAAAAGGAATTAAAGAAAGACACATTCACGTCTCAAACCTAAACTTAACTATTATATCATGTATCAAAATCCACCTACATCAGATAAGTAAACCTTGTTACTTGATTTATCAAATACTTCTATTGTGATGTCATAAAGTCTGCCAGTTTCTAGAACCCATCTGTCACCAGGATATATTGTAAAACCTGAAAAACATAAGAAAAGAGAATAAGGTGGTTTAATCACCTTTTATTTAATAAATTCATTTTAGACACAGATCTGGATGAGAATTTTCTCCCACTAGACTATAATATAAAATGCTGTACATTAAATAACATTTTATTTAAACTTTGAATTAATTAAATTTTAAGATTCCGTGTAAATGTCACTATAAAGCAAAGTTAGTATAATTAGTAGCATATAACATATAGTCTATAATTTCAACTATTTGTCCAATTTTAATTGTGATGTAATGCACATAAAATTCCTGTTTCAATGGAGAACATGACTAGACTAACCTAAGTATCCAGGTTCTACAACATAGATTGTGCTGTTTGGTAATCTTGAGGCACCTTGCATACGAATACCTGAAATCTCAGTCAAGGGAAAAATGCCCAAAAATCGAGAGTTAGTAAAATGGAACAACTTTCCTATTGATAATATATCTATTTTCTAACACCCCTGAGTAACAAAGCTACCAGTGAATTATATGAACCCTCCCCTCACCAGTAAGCAACAATTAAGTATTCCATTGTGCTACATTTGAACAATCCTTAATATATAAAGATGTAAACTGAACTCCTAATGTACCTCTTTCAGGGTGCATTAGTTTTGACTATGCCAATAATGCTTGTAGAATGTCAACCACCAAATCATTGTAGTTTGTTGATTTTTGGAATACCTATTAGTTTCATTGATGTTGTGACTAAAATAATTTATTACTATAATATTATATGGCCTATCCAATAAACTTTAATGTGTACAGTAAGGCCCCCTTGTGCATACTAAAAATAATGTGCATGTTAAAGAGGACTGAAAAGAATGTTAGCTTCAGCATGTTCTATACACATGAATGGTTACCAAGCTCATGCTAAATAGCATGGTATGTTCACCCTCCACTCTTTTTAATGAATACTCAGTAAATGCTCACTGAGGTTGGATTCAGTGGTATAAAAGTGAGCGGGAGTTGAGAACTAATTTGAAATCAGTTTCAGTTGTCTTCAGTGAAAGCATTTAAATAAGTTTGCCTTCAGAATAGGGCTCTCTACAGCAACTCGAAAATAATGGACTTAACTGCCAAGTGCCTTGAGAGAAGAGAAAGATATGCTGAAATATTGGAAAGGGCTGAAAACCTCCAGTACTCATGAGTCAGATTAAGGCAGGATTGGAGCAGGGCTGATAAGGAAGGTAGTAGCAGGTATATCTGAGATTGGGAGTGTATTATTTAGTTTTTCTATTTTATTAATTTTTTAAGTTAATGTTTTTAAATTGTTTTAAATGTATGTTTTTCTATGTTCGATGACTTAACATTGCTTTAAGTGTTTTTAAATCTGAAAGAGCAATCAAGAAATGCTATCAAATAAATAAATAAATAGTTGTTATCTTGATATGAGCCTATTATTTATTAAGGACAAGCAAAATAGCAAGAGTAATAGAGATGTGCTTCGGGAAAAAGTTTTGTGTCGAGCTTCATTTCGGGGCCCCCTCATGGGAATTTCATTTTTCCCGCGGCTCGAGGTTTTTTGTTTCAGGGGCCCCGATTTTCGGGTTAGTGCACACTAACCTGGCAGAGTTAGCGCGCGCTAACTTGAAAATGAATTTTTTTCTGAAATTTCAGAAAAAATTCATTTTTCGGTTCTCCTAAACCATTCCGAATTAGGCAATTTCATTGAAATTTCCTAATTTGGGAAAAACTATTGCACATCCCTAATGAGTATGCTCAGTTCTCCTTCCTTTTTGGTTTCTCCTGCTGGCTTCCAAGAGGTGGTAATTAATTAAGCCTGGTACATAGGGCTTGTTTTAGTACATTCTTAAGATGTCAAAGAACTACTACACTCCAGGTGAGCTGGTCAAAGGAGAATTCCAGGACAGCAGAAAACTGACATGTCTGCATGTTCAGAGCCCTCTGTTTTGTGCGTCAGTAAGGATCTTCAAAGAGCAGTGTCAAAGGACATGGTTGGGGGCAGAAAAGAACATGCAAGCGAGGGAGGAGGCTGGTCACTCTGACTCAGAAGAACACAGGCATTTGGATCACAATCCCCACCCTCCCTAGAACTACTCTGTAGTGTAGGCACTGCAATGACAATACCACAGTCTGCTATTGCCTTTAAAGTTATGGGCAGCTCCAAAAACCTTTTGAAGCTCAGACTGCTCTTTAGCCTCAAGCTTCTAAATGCCTACAGGTGTCTTTGGCTATATTAGCAATCTCAGTCACAGCAAAGACCTTTGTCCTCTGGGAACCTACTGCTTAGAAACACATTTGCTTTGTCTATAGCAGTGTTTCCCAATCTTTTCACATTCAAGGTACACCTGCTTTAACAAAAGTGTTGTTTGGCACACCAGCCTCCATGGAGCAGGCAGGGAGGACATGGAGAGGACTAATGGCCCAAAGAAGAGCTCAGGAAATAATCGGGCCGATTCAGTAAAATCCACGGGAGAGCGGGCGAATGCCTGTGCGCGTAATTCAGTATTTAAATGAGGCCCGGTGGTAGAAACAGGCAAAAGGAGGTGCTAGGGACACTAGCGCGTCCCTAGCGCTTCCTTTTGGCCCGGAGCGGCGGCTGTCAACAGGTTTGACAGCCGACGCTCAATTTTGCCGGCGTCGGTTCTCGAGCCCGCAGACAGCCACGGGCTTGGAAAACCGGACGCCGGCAAAATTGAGCATCAGGTTTTCGACCCGACCACCACCTTCAAATTTTTTTTTTTTTTTTTTTTTTCACTTTTTTTACCCTTCGGGACCTCCGACTTAATATCGCCATGATATTAAGTTGGAGGGTGCACAGAAAAGCAGTTTTTACTGCTTTTCTGTGCACTTTCCCAGTGCCCGAAAGTAAAATATGCGGCTTGGCTGCACATTTTACTTACTGAATCGCACACCAATACCTAATAGGGCCATCAACATGCATTTGCTTGTTGAGGGCGCTATTAGGTTTGGCGGGTTGGACGCGCGTTTTCCGCCCCTTACTGAATAAGGGGTAAGGGAAAACGCGCGTCCAATGACAGGTTAACAGTGCGCTCGGAGCGCACTGTACTGTATCAGCCTGAATGAAAGCCCCACCAGTCTCTGTGCCAAATTTTAAAACAAAAGGGAGAGAGCTGCTGGAGACACACATAAGCCCATCATGATGGACCAGCTCCCTCTATAAACAAGAGCAGGAGAAGGGAGAAGTTGACCTGGTGCAGGCAGTTGCTCAGTTATTTACCCTGGCTGTTGTATGTGGCTGTTGGAGCTCCTCCACTACTACTGCTCTCAAAAGAGTAAGTCACATCTCTCCCCATTTCATTCAGCTTGGGGATAGCTTAGAGGCTAGGATGATACAAAGGAGGAGGCTCAGGAAGGGAAATAAGAAGAGGTGCTGTGTGCAATGTGCGTGCATCACAAAGCTTTCTTTTCCTTGCATGTTGCTCATTAATTTCTATGCTTCGGGGGCTCATGATAGCACATGTTCTAAAAGAGGAGTTCTTACATATTTAAGAGCCACTACTGGTGACATGTTGCTATGTTATGCTGAGAGCAGAATCCAGGCAATGGTGATTTTTCCATGGCACACCTGATCAGGTCTGAAAGCACATTGGCTGGGAAACACTGGTCTACAAAACCATGGATTTGTTTTGAAGAGCTCAAGTGGTGTCAATGAGTCTCTTCTCACCTACCTCTCTTCTTTTGTCCTCTTCTCCCTCTCCTCCAAATCACTCCTGTCTAGATGGTGCCTTGTAAACCTTTTTATTTATTTATTTATTTTGAATATTTGGCAGTTGGGGGGAGGAAGGAAGGACTGGGTGACCCAGTGGTTGTCATGAACAGATACTTAAATGCTAACATAGGATGAGTGGGAGGAAAGAACAGCCTGCCAGACAAACCCAGCTGCTAATTTTTCTGCTCTCTCTTCACTTTTTTGCAACTAAGGATTCATTATGCTTATCTCAAGTATTGATCACAGAAAATCATCTGCTTGCTTCCAATGTTAAGGTTCAGCTAAGTTGCTCTCTTTCAAGCTCGAGTATCCACCATTTGCAACCTCAAATTATTCCTCCTATAATAATTATTGTATTTTATTAATATTTGATTGTATTTGTTATACTAGAATGTATTATTTATTCTATCATAATTATTTATTGAATTACCTTATTTGTAAACAGCTTTGGTTATTACTTTAATCAAGATGGGCAATATATAAATGTAAATTAACATTAATAATGGATGCAACCATGTAACTAGCAAATATTTTTTGATTTTTTTGGCCAGTGGAAAATATTTACCATCTTCATCTCTGACATGCCTTCTTACAGTATATCTGTTGTGTGTTGCAAGAAACCTTTCAGAGATTGGAAGTGCAACACTCAAGCTAATTCCTTCACACCTTTCAAAGGAATGTGTTTACAGACATGCATCCTCCTTTCAACAAAGAGCAATACACACAACATTTGAAATGAAAAGTTAACCTGGCATACAGAGGTTTTTCTTCTGTTCAGTTAAATCACATAGAAGAGCTCTAGTAAGGTGAAAAGCTGACAAAGTAGTTTATGGTATGTATGGGTAGGAAATAGATCTGGGCAATAAAACAGATAAAACTCTGATACTATGCTACAGGACAAGAGACACTGAAAAACAGGTTTGTTTAGCTCTGACAATTCTGTTATCCATGCAGTTTTTCAGAGACACGGGGACACAGAGCCAGAGGATTAAACATGAGTTACAGATTGAAATGTGTGAAGGCTCCCCTCAGATGAGGCTCGTGCAGTGTCTGCCACAACAGTACAATTCCGCTTATGAAGGTTCCAGTAAGTGGTGTACCCAGCAGCTCAAAATTTATTGCATTTTGGGGATTTATACTGGCTGTCAGCTAAGTACTATGTCACCTTCAAAATAATGTGATGAATCTAGGAAACTGCCATCAACTGTCATCCTATCTCAGGAGCCTCCCCGGGTTTGTGGCTCTTCTGTTCTCTCCCCCCTCACATCCCCTTCATTTATATTTGCTGCCAAAGGGGGTGCTCACTGTCCTTTTGACACATCTGCATCAAGGGTAGATTTGTGGAGTTAGCCTCATTCAAAGGTTGGGCAGCTTAATGCACACTGTTCATGTAGTCTCTCATATCCTAGCTAGTATATCTGCTTTACTCAGCCGGACTATCTTGGAGGCTTCTCCAATTCAAAAATTCACATTTTACCACTTTTTGGCTCAGGACCAGATTTAAGATTTTAGCCCCACAGACAAAACTGGAAAGCAGGGGAAAGTGCCCCATAGATCAGAGAGCATGGGGAAGGAAGGGGGGAAAAGAAAGCTACATTAGCACCCCCTTCAAGAGGTGCTAAGGCACAGCTCTAACGCAAACAGCAGCAGGTTATTCTTTTGACTTGGGTATTTTGTGACTTGGACAGTATATCTAAATCTAGATCTGCCTTGACTATAAACTCACAACCAGGCCGATGCAATAAGAAGCGTATTAAAACAGGTGCTTGTATTGAGCGCCCATTTTCCTAACATGTGCACAGCCATCTCTCCTGGGTGCCCGATGCTATATTTTAATGAGATGCTGCATTAAAAAGGATGAGTTAGGGAAGATATATGCGTCCCTAGCACTCAAATGTATCGGGTGCCCAGGAGACATGGCTGTGCACCCACAATTGCAATAGGCGCTCAATACGAGCGTCTTTTTTTTTTACCCTGCTTCAGGTCACTTTCTGGACGCCAAATATACATGTACAATAGCAAGGGGCGAAATCGGCCTAAAGTGTGTCTGCTGTGCGTGCATATTATGCATCCAGGATTTTGTTTTCATCAAGCCGTTACATTATACCTTTATTCTTAAACATGGCAAGCAGTAGGTGTTTAAGAATAAAGGTAGGAACTACTCAGGACTGAGAAATTACTACTTACCTGATAATTTCCTTTTCTCTAGTAAAGACAGGTTAATCCATGTCCAGTGGGCTATGCACCTCTACCAGCAGATGGAGATGTAGCAAAGCTAATGTCATGGGTATATATACCCCAGCACAGACATCAGCCCATCAGGATTCTCTGCAAAAGAGGCAATGGGAAACAATGACTTCAGACAAAGAGGGTAACATTACTAATCTAGAACATAAACTGACACTTACCAGTTATCGTAATCACAAATTGAGAGAGTACGGACTCCCTACTCTTCACATCACAACATACATAGGGAACCCTATGAGTTCTTTTTTTTAATATAGCATTAACAGTCACAATTTACTGTAATCTTATAACAATCTTGTTGTTATCAATATTACTAGTTAATAACAGCTATTAACAATACATACAGATCATTTTTTATCATTTTATTAATTACATCCATTAATGTTTATAATAGCCATACAGTAATACAAAGACATGTGCAACCTGATGTGCATAAATATCCAAACTTATTTAGCAGCAGTATATTCACATCTAAAATCCTATACCCCACTACCTTCACTCATCCACATACACTCCCCACCCATTAAAACCCATCTATTTCATTTTATTAGTTCACCATACATTATTAACATAAAGTGCTTAACATAAATTGTTATTGAACCCTAAAGGAACTCTTTCCACGGGAGCAGTTCACAACGTCCCAACAGGGATCCCCGTTTCGCCGCAGCTTCCTCAGGGGACAAATCACTCCCACTTCATCCGGAGACAACAAGGCCCTCCAGCCTTCCACCCTCCAGAATATTGCACCTTCACACAAATTAATAACAGATGTTACCTTTCATTACAATACAATCCCATATACCACCCCCCTTCTCACCCCCTGCCGCTACTATATTTCACCTAAAACGCACTTCCTCCACAAATTCAATCACCGGCACCGTTGCACACCCTTTCGGCAAGATCAACACCTACAATATACGAAAAACAGCATAAAACCAACCCTTAACACAAATATCCGCTCACACGTTACTAAAGAATTTTTTACACCCACCTCAAATACGTCTTCAGCATTTACTAGCTTATTCTGGTTACTCCACTTATCAAACAATCCGCTTTATGGGGTGGATTTTAAGAGCCCTGCTCGCGTAAATCCGCCCGGATTTACGCGAGCAGGGCCTTGCGCGCCGGTGCGCCTATGTTCCATAGGCCTACCGGCGCGCGCAGAGCCCCGGGACTCGCGTAAGTCCCGGGGTTTTTTGAGGGGGGCGTGTCGGGGGCGTGGCCGATCGGCGCGGCGTTTTCGGGGCGGGATGCGGCATTTCGGGGGCGGGCCCGGGGGCATGGTTTCGGCACGGGGCGGTCCGGGGGCGTGGCCGCGCCCTCAGGAACTGCCCCCAGGTCCCGTCTCGGCGCGCTAGAGGCCCGCGGGGATTTACTTCTCCCTCCGGGAGGCGTAAATCCCCCGACAAAGGTAAGGGGGGGGGTCTAGATAGGGCCGGGGGGGTGGGCTTAGATAGAGGAAGGGAGGGGAAGGTGAGGGGAGGGCGAAAGCAAGTTCCCTCCGAGGCCGCTCCGATTTCGGAGCGGCCTTGGAGGGAACGGCGGCAGGCTGCGCAGCTCGGCGCGCGCCAGCTACACGAAATAGGCAGCCTTGCACGCGCCGATCCAGGATTTTAGCGGATACGCGCGGATCTACTGAAATCCAGCGTACTTTTGTTTGCGCCTGATGCGCCAACAAAAGTACGCTAAGGCGCGCTTTGTGAAAATCTACCCCTGTGTGTGCCTATAACAAAGCACACAATAAAACTAATCTTTTCAAAATAACAACACTCAAGCTGACCAATCTACTTCCCTCCATCCTTACCTCACATTCAATTTAGCAGGCGCTGAGAGAATTTCTCAATAATAAACGCACAGCAGACCAGTAACGCCGTCAACCGTCTTAACAACCACCAGCTCTTTCTCAAAGTGCAGTGAACCACATGCAGTGAACCGCATTGGGCATGAGTATATATTGTGGGAGAATTAGAATATAGACATCGTGTGGAGAGATTGCGTTTTGATGTGAATATTTTTTGCATGAATGTTGATGTATGGTAGATCGTTTAGCCTGTGATCACAGTGTATACATATGGCTTTGAACATAAAGGTTTATTTTTTTGACGAGAATGCCATTGTTTACAATTTGTGTTGCAGGACGTCATCTACAAGGCTTACAGTGATTGGTTGTGGTGTATGTGTGACTTCATTGGTTGTTATGAAATCGTATGTTTTTGTGAATATCGTTTGATATGATTGGTGACATTGTGTGCAGGGTTGGTTGAATCTGTTTCGAATGTTTATGTATGGTAGATCGTTTAGCTTGTGATCACAATGTATACATATGGCTCTGAACATAAAGGCTTATTTTGTAATGAGAATGTTATTGTTTACAATTTGTTGCAGGATGTCATCTGCAGGGCTTGCGGTCATTGGTTGTGTTGTATGTGTGATTTCATTGGTTGTTGTGAAACCACATGGTTTTTTGAGTATCGTCTGATATGATTGGGTATATTGTGTGCAGAGTCGGTTGAATTTGTTTCGGGTGTGGTTGAGTGAGAGGGGTTTATAGATGGCGTTTCAGCCCATGTGGTTCACTGCACTTTGAGAAAGAGCTGGTGGTTGTTAAGACGGTTGACGGCGTTACGGGTCTGCTGTGCGTTTATTATTGAGAAATTCTCTCGGCGCCTGCTAAATTGAATGTGAGGTAAGGATGGAGGGAAGTAGATTGGTCAGCTTGAGTGTTATTTTGAAAAGATTCGTTTTATTGTGTGCTTTGTTATAGGCACACATAAAGCGGATTGTTTGATAAGTGGAGTAACCAGAATAAGCTAGTAAATGCTGAAGACGTATTTGAGGTGTGTGTAAAAAATTCTTTAGTAACGTGTGAGCTGATATTTGAGTTAAGGGTTGGTTTTATGCTGTTTTTCTTATATTGTAGGTGGTGATCTTGCCGAAAGGGTGTGCAACGGTGCCGGTGATTGAATTTGTGGAGGAAGTGCGTTTTAGGTGAAATATAGTAGCGGCAGGGGTTGAGAAGGGGGGTGGTATATGGGATTGTATTGTAATGAAAGGTAACATCTGTTATTAATTTGTGTGAAGGTGCAATATTCTGGAGGGTGGAAGGCCAGAGGGCCTCGTTGTCTCCGGATGAAGTGGGAGTGATTTGTCCCCTGAGGAACCTGCAGCGAAACGGGGATCCCTGTTTGGACGTTGTGAACTGCTCCCGTGGAAAGAGTTCCTTTAGGGTTCAATAACAATTTATGTTAAGCACTTTATGTTAATAATGTATGGTGAACTAATAAAATGAAATAGATGGGTTTTAATGGGTGGGGAGTGTATGTGGATGAGTGAATGTAGTGGGGTATATGATTTTAGATGTGAATAAACTGCTGCTAATTAAGTTTGGATATTTATGTACATCAGGTTGCACATGTCTTTGTATTTCTGTATGGCTATTATAAACATTAATGGATGTAATTAATAAAATGATAAAAAATGATCTGTATGTATTGTGTTAATAGCTGTTATTAACTAGTAATATTGATAACAACAAGATTGTTATAAGATTACAGTAAATTGTGAGTGTTAATGCTATATTAAAAAAAAGAACTCATAGGGTTCCCTATGTATGTTGTGACTTACCAGTTATCCCCAGACATGCAGCCACTCAGGAGGACCATAGAACCATAAACTGGCAGCCAAGGGTGGGAAGGTGGATTAACCTGTCTTCACTAAAGAAAGAGAAGTCATCAGGTAAGTTGTAATTTATCATTTCTCAGCATTCAGAAAGGTTAATCTACGACCAGTGGGATGTACCAAAGCTACTCCTGACCAGGGCGGGAGGCTGCCCATGGTCCAAGCAACACTGCACGCACAGAGAATGTCAACCCAAGCCTGCACATCTAGGCAGTAACACCTGGAAAAAGTGTGTAAAGGAAGAGCATGTTGCAGCTCAGCATATCTCGATGGAAGACAACAATCGAAGCTCCGCCCATGACACTGCCTGAACCCTATTAGAATGAGCCCTAACCTGTTTAGATTATGGTTACCCAGGATCCGCATACACGGCTGTGAAAACCTCCTTAACTCAATCGTCTAATGTAGCCCATGAGGCCAACTAACCCTGGCACATCAGATGCCTCTTGCCATCCAAGGTCTGCAACAGACAACATTCATCCACATCTCTCTCCTTGTCCAGCACTGGCAGGGAAATAAATTGGTTCAAATGAAAATCCAAAATCACTTTTGGCAAAAAAGGACAGAACAGTCTGAAGCTGGACCGCCCTCGGAGTTATCCGCAGGAATGGCTCCTGGCAAGAAAGAGCCCACAGCTCAGACGTGAAGCAGCATAACAAAACAACGCAGGAAACACCGTCTTCAAGAAATTAACCTTAAGGAGAGGCTACGCAGAGGTCGAAAAATGAAATTTGCCCAAATCCTAGAACCATAAGGGCGCCGGCAACTGCAAGGGAGAACGAAGAAACTTCACTCCCTACAAAACTGGGCCACATCTGGATGAGCCTACAAGGGGCCGCCATTACCTGACCCTTGAAACAGGCAAGAGCTTCCACCTGCACCTTCAAGAATTTAAGGACCAAGCCCTTAAGTGACCCACCTTGTAAGAATTCTGAAATGAGCGGGATCTTAACTGAATGAGGAAGCACACTTTGTTCCTCACACCAAGCCTCACTCTCCAACCCAAGCAAAAGCTAAAAACAGAGCCTTTCAAGGGCCATATCATAAGACAAAACTGAGACGGATCTACACGAAGACTAGGTCCCTGTCATAGCAAGTCACTGTGGACCGGTAACCGGGATGGAGAGTCCACCAGGAGCCTCCACAGATCTGCATACCACAGCCTCCTGGGCCAACCTGGAGTCACCAGAAGCATCAGCCCCGTGTGTCTTTCAGTTTTCCGAATCACTCTGCCTAACATGGGTCATGGGGAAAAGCATACTGAAGCTTGGTTTATGGCCACTCTTGCTCAATAGCATCGATGTCCAAGAACTTCAGATCTCCCCCACGCCTGAAAAAAGGGGGAGAAACCTTCATATTGTGCAATGTTGCCAGCAAATCTAGAAACAGTAGGCCCCAGTGGCCCACTATGAGCTGGAACACTTCATCCTACAATTCCCATTTTTATGGATCCAGACTGCTGAGAAAATAGATTCTTACATTGTCATTTCCATCAATGTGGGAGGCAGAGATCTCCTGAAGTTGTACTTCCAACCATTCCAAGAGCTGGACTATTTTCTGTGACACTTGCTAGCTCTTGGTGCCTTCCTGGCAATTAATGTAAGCCACCATTGTCGCATTGTCTGACATTACTCGGAGCACTTAACCCTGCAAGCAGTCAACGAACTGCAAGTATGCCAACCGAATGGCACATACTTCCAGTTGATTAATGCTTCAAAGAGACTCCTCTGCACTCCAGTGCCCCTGCACCATCAACTCCTAACAGTGAGCCCCCAACCCTGGAGGCTCGCATCCATTGTGAGTACCAGTTAGTCTGGTATTTGTAGGGAATCATCCTTCCTTAGATCTGCTTTCAACCACCACTGCATTTGGTTGCTAATCTCCACCAGAAACTGAAGCCATATCGAGAAGTCTTGAGACTGTGGACTCCATCGTGCAAGCAGTGTGCGCTGAGGAGTATGCATATGCAGAGCACTTCTACGGTGGCTGTCATCAACCGAGCACCTGCAGGTACAACCATATCACCAGGCGAATTGCTTCTGTCAGTAGCTGCACCTGTGCTATCAGTTTCTGAATGTGACCCCCAGCAGGAACATCCTGCCGTGCTTTGTGTTGAGAAAATGAACACCGAGACATTCCAGCATCTGAGATGGCTGTACATTGCTCTTGGTAACGTTCACTACCTTGCGCAAGGCCTGAAGACTCTCTTCCATGTTCTTGGCCCAAATTAGCCAAGTGTCTAGGTTTGGGTGGACCAGGATGCTATCTTGTCTCGACATTGCCGTTACCACCACCAGCACCTTGGAGAAGGCTCTGGGCATGGTGACCAAACAAAAAAGTAGCGCTCAAAACTGATAATGTCACCCTAAAACAGCAAACTGCAGAAACCATCGGATTTTGGTAATTGGGAAATTAAAGATATGCCTCTGACAATCCAGAGACCTAAGAAACTCCCCTGACTGTACTGCCACCATCACTGAGTGTAAGGTTTCCATGTGTAAATGAACCATTCACAATGACAATTGATTCCAATTAGGACCAGGAGGTGGTGAAAGGAACCCCTCCTTCTTGGGTACAATGAAATAAATAGAATAACAGCCTGTATTTTCTTGTTACTTAAGCACTGGAAACACTATCCACCAGCTCGGGGGCCTCGACAATGTAAATTCCACTGACAGCCTCTTTTATGGAGAGTCGCAGGGAGACACCATGAAAACATCCCAAGGAACGCAGAAACTCCAGAGCATGGCCATCCATTATCACCTCCAGATCCCACTGGTTTGACATGATCTTGACCCACCTCCGATAAAAGGAAACAGGCGAACCCCTTTCTCCTGTTCTAGGAGGTAGGTCAACACACCTTCATTAAGGGAGTCAGGAGGCAATGTCACCTGAGCCTGCGCTCCATCTAGGCAGCCTAGGCTGAAAGAACTGAGACCTACTCAGAAGTCGAGCCCCCTGAGAAGTCGCTCTTCTGAAGGGTTGAAAACATCTGAAACCCCTAGCATGGCCCCTCAAGCCGAAAGAGCACCACATTTTACCCTCCAGCAATCGAGGCACCACTAACACCGAAGCCTCCCTTCTGGCAGAGGGATGGACCAAGGCAAAGCCCACATCTATCAAAAAGGCAGCTGCTGGTCCCATTGACTTCCTGAAATAGAAGCAAGCAAGCACAAGCCACCAGGGAGCAGCAAGAGGTTAACTGCAATTCAATTACCACCGCCTGAAAGGTCTGCAAAAGAATAGCTTCAATTCTCCTACCCTGTGTATCCCTCAATGTTGCTCCCCCTTCTACAGGAAAGGTCATCTGCTAGGAGACTGCACAAACCAGGACATCCACTTTCAGAAAACACAACCGTTCTCTCGCTGCCGGATCCAGGGGGGTACAGCCCCTTCCAAGGTTTGTCCCACTATAAAATTAGCTTCCAGAATGCCCCATTCAAGGCCAATCAAGGTAACTAAAATGGGATTCTTCTTTGGCTCAGACATGTAACCAACACCCAGACTCCCAGCATTATCAGTGTCTGGAAGATCAGAGCTGGCAATCTATCTACATGGCTCTAAACCCGGAGAGACACCCCATCCTCCAGGGAGTAAGGATTGCCCTCATCATTTGAGCCATTGGAGTCCCCCGTCAGTGGAACCTGCAGTAAGCCGAGACATACTCAGACACTTATCCGCAGCACCAGACTTGCAGGATTCCGCAGCTTGTGTTCCTGAACTTCCAGATTTGGTCGGCTCCGCCAAACATGCTTGTGGAAGGGACTGCAGCCCTTGAAAAAATTCCACCAAAGAAGGGCGGAAGGATCCATACCAAAACCAGGGGCCGGAGTGGCGCCACCTGAGCAATCCTCCCCTACTGAAAATCCAATTAGGGGAGCCTAAAAACCAAGCTTCTAACAAATCCCCCTCCAGTCCCATTCCTGTATCCTGCTGGGAAGAGCTGGGCTCAGCAAAATCAGCAGGAGACAACTCCCCCTGAGCCTCCAGGCAGTGGTGCTGTGATGCCCGAATATGACAAGAAGGGCAAATCGCAAGACGTTTAGGCTTCATTGCTACCAGTGCCATAGATAAACCATCCATTAGCAGCATGCTTACAAACAAGCATCTGATTATTGTGCATCCAACTGTGCATCTATACAAGGAAGCCCAGACAGGATGCCCAAAACACAGGACGTCTAAGTATGGGATGCCTATATTTGCGATAGGGCGTCCCAAAAGCATGAACTCTCAAAATGATGAAGAGCTTAGGCACTAGGACCCGATGAACGGAAGGCATGCGAACGGTGGTTTAGCCTATCACATGGTGTCTCAGAGAAGTCTAAGAGCGGGGCCTAGCCAAAAGGCCACGCAACCCACCAAAACTGCTGCGACTCCTCAATCCCCTCACAGAGGCAGGAATGAACATCTGATTGGTGCACCGAGGGTCAGAGACCAGATCAGAAGAGGGGGAAAGGAATCCCTAAAATTCTCTCTCTCTCTTACGGATTTATTTTTATTTATTTTTTTACATACCTGAGCTCAGCCTATCCTGACCAAGTACAGAGTCAGTCTCTAGCTGTGGGGGGAGAGAGCTAATGCCTTAATCGCCATGCTCAGCTTCCTGCACCTGCTAGCCTCTCAGCTGATTCTTACCTGGCAGCTATGTCCATGCTGGAAAACCGGCTACCGGACCGAGGCACTCAACTGAGGGAGGGATCATCAGATATCACCACAGGAGAACTTGACTGAGGAAGGGGCCACCAGGTATCACCTCAGGAGAAGTGGTAAGTGATTAATCTCCTTCTTTCTCCTTTTTTTTTTTTCTTTTAAAACGATCAATCTCCATTAGGGAGATGCACATCCACCATCTGCTGGAGACGGAGAATACTGGCGGACTGATGCCAGTGCTGGGGTATATATACCGTGACATCAGCTTTGCTCTATCTCCATCTGCTGGTAGAGATGCATAACCCACTGGATGTGGATTAACCTGTCTGAATGCTGAGAAAACTGTTTTTAATTTCTCCTGAGTCCTTGACTCACAGATTGATTTAACACCAGCTTTAACACCAACAAATTTAACACCAGCTTTAACACCAACAAATTTAGCTCCAGAACTGGAGCTAAATTTGCAAGTTAAAAAATGCACTTTGGGCACACAGCGATTTTCTGCATTGGGTGTAATATCTAATAGCATCATCTACATGAAATTTACATGTGATCAGCGATATCGGCTACACGGCTGTTTGGACGCACGTTTTGGATGGGCTAATCTCCTTATTGCATCCGGTACTAGTCTAGCGCATCCAAAATGCACGTAAACCTGTGCGCTAGGCTGAGCACACTTTATTGAATCAGTTCCCTTTGAGTGTAGAATACCTGTGACAGATTCAGGAAAAGAACCTGGCTCTAAAATGAGGGGTCATGGGACGAAAGTGAAAGAGTAATCTTAGGAAATATTTCTTTACAGAGAGGGTGGTGGATGCATGGAACAGACTCCCAGTGGAAGTGATGGATACAAAAAACGTATTCGAGATCATGAGTGGAGGAGTAGCCAAATGGTTAGAGCAGCAGGCTGTGAACCAAGGAAACAAGGCTCAAACCTCACTACCACTCCTTTGTGACCGCGGGGAAGTCACTTGACCTTTCATTGCCTCGGGTACAAATGTAGGCCTGGATTCAGTAAGCAGCGACATGGTGATATTGCGAGTTAAATGCTGTTTACTGCATGATATAACCAAATATTTCCTCCAATTATGGAAATAAATTGCTTTGCATGCATAAAATTGCCTAATGTATGCAAAGCAGCTTATGCATAGGCAATCCTAATAGAATAACGTGGCTGTCTTAGAAATAAGTCAGTCCTGTTATTTTATCACATTTGAGAGAAGCATAGATAACTTTCCCTAGGGAGCATCGGAGCTGCTAACACGGGCGCCTGATGCTCCTGCTGCATATTTCAAGGGCCAAGATACCCGATGCACCACACCTCCAAAGGCAAAATAAAATCACCTGGTGTGGGGGCTCAATATGGACCCCGCCCTCCCACCACCTACCATGGCGGTACTGGCCCCCCTCCCCAAGATTAAATTAATCAATACATGGCACACATGCACCAATGGCCCTTTCCCTCCTCCCCTTTAATGCCAAAAAGCCCATTAGATAAAGGATAGTCTCCCTACCATACCATTCCTACCCCCTTCAAAAGATTAAAAAAAAACATTATCCTGGTTTCTAGTGTCCTGAACCCCCACCTCTCACCCCTAACCCCCTATACATCAAAAAGGTTTCTTCGATAACCAGCAGGCAGCCTGGGGTGCTCCTAGCCCAGTCAGTGTCATTTTTCAAAACCGACCTTGCCCTTATGTGGAACAACACCCAAACCTCTCTCCTCTTCTGACACCAAGACCACTGCTGCCAAAAAGAGGAGATGATCCAGAGTGGATTTTTCCCCTTTCTCTTTGAGAAGCACAGGGGGACACAATGAATATATCAACTACTGGCGCAGGCAAAAGCTAAAGCGTAACTGTCTCTTGCCATGGAAAAAACCCATTAATATTTATTTTAGTCCACTCTTACTAAAACTGTGATAATCATCACCCGATTTAATGACCGAAGAGTGGACTGACTGAACTTCATTGAAAACTGTAAGACCTCCTGAACTGGTGCACGGTCTCCTCAAAAGGACTGGAATCTTCCACTATACCGGCACTGGGGAGAACTATTCTTCCCTGGATAATAGTGGTTAGCTTCACAAAACTTCTTTCTATTGAGAAACCATTTGTGCACTCCTTTGGTTTATCCTCAATTTATAGACCTCAGATTCACAGAGATGCTTAACCAGATCTTCTTCAAAGAGGGCTCCAGGGTTGATCCAGGAAATCATAGACCAGTAAGCCTGACTTCAGTACCGGGAAAAATAGGGGAAACTATTCTAAAGATTAAAATCACACAGCATATAGAAAGAGACATGGTTTAATGGAACACAGCCAGAATGGATTTACCCAAGTGAAGTCTTGCCTCACAATTCTGCTTCATTTTTTTGAAGGGATTAATAAACATGTGGATAAAGGTGAACCAGTAGATGTAGTGTATTTGGATTTTCAGAAGGCGTTTGACAAAGTTCCTCATGAAAGGCTTCTAAGAAAACTAAAAAGTCATAGGATAGGAAGTAATGTCCTTTCATGGATTAAAAACTGATTAAAAGACAGGGAATAGAAAGTAGGATTAAATGGTCAATTTTCTCAATGGAAAATGGTAAATAGTGCAGTGCTTCAGGGATCTGTACTTGGACCAGTGCTTTTTAATATATTTATAAATTATCTGGAAAGGAATACGACGATGAGTGAGGTAATCAAATCTGCAGATAACACAAAATTATTCAGAGTAGTTAAATCACAAGCAGATTGTATAAATTGAGGAGGACCTTGCAAGACTGGAAGACTGGGCATCCAAATAGCAGATAGGGAAAAATAACCCATGCTGTACTAACACAATATTAGGTTCCATATTAGGAACTACTACCAACCCCCTGCTCATTTCTAATCTACCAAGATGATAGCCTACATGACCTGACACACCTGGGAGAAATTTGTCCACCAGATCATCTGACTGCAGGATAGGCAAGGCACCCTTACCATCTGCTTGCTGGAGACAGACATTACTGAGAGACTGCAGGTGGCACAGTAATTTAAGTACCTGAAGGTACAGTAAAGCTTTTGTTCTCTATCTCCATCTGCTGATAGGGGAGAAAAACCCATCCATCTGGACTTACCTGTTAGATAAGGAAGAGCCCTTTCAATGTTATGGTGTCTAAGTATCATTTCCAATTAGTATACTGTAGGTATCATTTTTTAGTTTGCAATGCTCTTCAAGACATCTTTCCCTAAAGACTACACAATATAATAATAAATACCAAGGAGCTATACATGTTTTGCTTTGTTAAGGACATTTATATCCAATACAGAAGAAAAAAAGGATATTTTTGTGGCCCAGCACTAAATTGGTTTGTCCCTGCTGCAATGCAGTCACTGTTGATGTTGCATGATCCAACTTGGCAACTGGCCAATCTGGACTTCCCTCAAGGCTGGCGATGTTGTTCTGAAGCTGTAATTCATACTGCTCAGAAGGCATCGTTAATTCTGCATGAAAAAATAAAACAAAAAAAAAAGGGCACATAAGGCAATAAAAACAAATGTACATTATCCTAGTGTTTAATATTTTTATACAAAATGCATTTTGGGGCATGAAACATCACTTTGCTTATCTGGTTTCAACTATTCTTCTTTGGTATATATAACTGCAGGCTCCAACTAAAGTTTTTCAGCTGCTCTGGATAGCCCAGCATAGAGCAATTTCTGTTCTCTGCAGGAGTGAATTTTACACCATCATTGAAATCCACATTGCAGCAAAATCAGATACAATGTAGTAAGTAGTAGGATAGAATTTTTAAAAGTTATTTTATAACATGTTTCTAAAAAAAAAAACCAAACAAAACACTTATCTTTTATGTTCAAAATCTTATAAAACTTTAACAAATCAATTAGGCCAAGTCCTTTTGCTGCCAATAGCATAGAAGATTAAGTAAATCCATGCCAGTGATAATCAATTACAATAATAAAATAAGTAAGGCCTTCAGTTTGATATTTTTTTTTTATGAATTGTATTGAAAATTTCCCAGGTTTTCAATTTTGTAATGAGGACCTCATTGATTTTCATCAGCCCCATGTATCATCATTTGAAGTATTCCCAATGACTGTTCAACTACAACCTCAGCAATAAAACAAATAATTGCAGCACTGTTATGAATGCAATAATAAAAAGTACAAGTTTTACCTGTCAGCCCTTCTGCAGTCACTCATTATTATATTGATACCTTGCGCATGTGCATGAGATTGTTCTAGCCATTATTTAACACATCAATAAATCACAAATGAAAATTTTCAAACTGCATCCAGATTTAAAATTTTTAAATAAGCTGAGAAATATTTTTAAAAAGTATATCTTAAAAAATTAAATCAAATGAAAACAATCAGTCTAATGAATACTTTTTAATATGCTACTTATACATTTTGGCAATGATAACCTTAAGAGTCCATTACTAAAGGACCATAAGGAACTGGCTGGAATCTCAGAATTCTGCCCACAGATTTCAATCATCAGTCCCTGCTATCAATTTAAAGAAAATACAAATAAATTTGTTCATAATACATCAAATGTATCTTTTCCTCCTAATTTCAACACTATAGAAGACTGATGCATAGACATTGCCAGATGTAGACTCATGTTTCAAAAAGACTGCATCGGGGAAAATAACTAGATTTCTCAGAAGTCCGCCATCACTGTAAACAGAATGCCGAATTTGTAAGTAACATTCTCCTTCATCATGACATCATGCATTAGAATCTAATAACTAATTCAATATAAGCTGCGAAAATAAAGGAGCCTAATTGAGAATGTATCAGAGGAAATGTTTTCAATACAATTATAATGTATACCCCTTAGCTTCCTTTTTCAGACCCGTGGATTGAACTACTTGTAAAAGAAAGTCCAAAGTTGTTCTCTTCCATTTTTATTCTACTTCTAAATCAAAACTGCAGCAATACAGAAGTACTTGATCTAAAATACACCACTTCGTATCTTGAAAGCTGTGATGTTGAGTTAAACGCTTGACCATTGGTGTAATAATTTTCTTCATTTGTAACAGCTCCAATGTTCAACAAGTCTGGCTTTAATCATATGCTTCATGCACCATACATATATTTTTGAAAAGGGACAGGTTACTACTTATATTTCAGATTGAGATAGACAATTGGTATTAGTCCTCTATATGGATGAGTCCATATAGAGCCATGCTCCACTTGGCGACCAAAATGTTAAGTGGCATGGAACAGTTGTCCTATGAGGTAAGGCTAAGGAAGATAGAGCTGTTCAGTTTGGAGAAGAGACAACTGAGCGGGGGATATGATAGAGGTCTACAAAATCATGAAAGGACTTGAAAAAGTTAATGTAAATCGGTTATTTATTCTCTCAGATAATAGAAGGACTAGAGGGCACTCCATGAAGTTAACAATAGCTCATTTAAAACAAATCAAAGAAAATTCTTTTCACTCAGCACATGGTTAAGCTCTGGAATTCATTGCCAGAGGATGTGGTTACAGCAGTTAGTGTAACTGGGTTTAAAAAAGGTTTGGATAAGTTCCTAGAGGAAAAATCTATAAACTGCTATTAATTTATAAGCAATAGTAGAGATGTATTTAATGTTTGGGTACTTTCCTGATTCTTGTGACTTGGATTGGTCACTGTTGGAAACTGGATGCTGGGCTTGATGGACCCTTGGTCTGACCCGGTATGGCAATTCTTATGTTCACAAAAGCTATATGACCCACAAGAATAATGACTACTATAGGAAATAAATGGAGATTGACTCAAAGGCAAATTGGATCATACTCTATGTTCACACATGCTTTTTTCCCCTTAAGAAAGCTATAATAGATTGTTATTGAAAAGCTTGATGCAAGGCCAAATCGTTTCAATGTTTCCTTATGTAGCACAAAAAAAAAAAAAAAAGAGGATCAAGTATCACTCAATCAAATCTTTATACAATATTCAAAAAAAATTTATTCTATAATATTTAGACATGAAAGAGGTTTCATCAACAAAGTTTTTAACAATCATAAACCTTTAATGTAATATATTATACGAATATCAATTCAACAATTCTTTGCAAAATCTCTTCAGAAATGCAATTTTTACAATGATGTCAAAACTCATACACCACAAACAAGGTTCATGTTTAAAAAAATTAAAAGCACACATCTAACTCACACTTGAATCGCATTGCACCCACACCAAAAAGCTATTCATAGCAAAAGTACTTATGTTCTTCCTCCATGCTTGAAGTAAATCTTAAATGGTTTAATCCAAGCAATCCCTGCACCAAAACAGTATCCTTACAGACTTTCCCTCCAAACTATCAACATGGCTACCTGAGCTCATTAAATTTTTCTTTTTTTTTTTAATAAACATTCAAACTTTTATCCACCTTCGATGTTCTTCCTTCCATTATAAAGTTCCCAATTCTCATTCACCTTCGAACACTGTCCCAAGAAGGGCCCAAGTTTTGCCTCCCAACCGAGGCTGCTGATTCAGAGGTACATCTGACCCATCCAAAGTATCAGTGATATCACACAAGAGATACCAGCCACTTTGTCAACTTCCAATATTCAAAGTGATGCCTTCACCATCGCACCAACCATTAAACTGCATCATGTGGCAATAACTGTGCCATTGTTGGTATACTTTAACATGAATTCCAAACCAGATTTTTCAGTCGGTTGCCAATAATCAAGGAGCATATTTCTATTAGAATAGAAAGCACATTGGTATGTATTCTTGATGGTATTCAATAAATAACCACATACCAAAAACGTTTAACGTGGGTTTGAGCCTGTTTTTGAAATGTAACAATTCTTATATTCTGCAATTCTATTTTATCCATTAAGTCAGAGCATAATCTGCTAATGCAGAGTAACTGGCTAATGGGAAAGTCCTTGCCTCAATCTCCATGGATGGAAACTATCATAGCCACAAACAGTTATTCTGTTCAGTGGGTTTAAGATTTTAAGATGTGAAAAGTGTCTAATCTTTCTTCATGATCTTAATATTCAAAAAAGATAACAGTATGATAAATTTAAGTGGCGATAACAAATATTAAGCAAGAAAAACATTAAGGAGGTAATTTTCAAAAGGATGGAATTTATGCATGTAAATGGCTTTTGAAAATTCTACTTGTAAGTGCATAACTTTTGGAAATTCACTCCCTACGGTTAAATTTTCACACATACTTTTTGCGCATAAATTGATTTTGAAAATTGTGTGTTACTTTTAAGGATGTAACTCCTTCGAAAATTCACTCATATGTGTTTCCACCGTATCAGTCCAGAAAAATAAAATGTTATCAATATAGCACCACCATCTTAAGATATGAGAAAACCAAACTGAAGTGTTAAGATACATCCCCACAAATTCAAAAGCAAAGATTAGCATTTTATGAAGCATATAATCAAAACCAAACTTTCTGAACACAGGAGTGGTTTGCAAATGAATAAAATTACTGCACTAATGGTCGATCATTGTTTACTTCAACATCATAGCTTTCAAGATATGAAATGGTGTGTTTTAGATCAAGTACTTCCATATTGGTGCAACTTTAATTTAGAAACATAATTAAACAGACAACAAAACTGGATTTTTCTTTTACAAGTGGTTGAACAGTTTATGTCATAATTGTTTAAAAACATTTCCTCAGCTGCAAGTTTCAATGCATGGATACATTCTCAACTAGGCTTCTTTAATGTCATAGCTTCATAGTTTATATGGATTTAGTTATTTAATTCTAATACATGATGTCATGATAAAGGAGAACATTACATTCAGATTTGGCATTCCCTGTTCTATTTGCAGTGATGGCGGACTTTTGAGATATCAAGTTTTGAATTTTCCCCTGGTCTTCTAAAAACGTGGTTCTATGTTTGGCATTGAATATGTTACACTTGAAGTTAACAAATCATCCAGCATCAGTCTGCCTCCTTTATAAAATTCCAATTTATCCCTATCAATTAAAAAGCAGAATGAAAATACAAATAAAAAAATAAACTTTGAAATGTTTATATGCTAATGCCAGAAATCTAAGAAGTAAGATGGGAGAATTAGAATGTATAGCAGTGAATGATAACATAGACTTAATTGGCATCTCAGAGACATGGTGGAAGGAGGACAACCAATGGGACAGTGCTATACCAGGGTACAAATGATATCACAATGACAGAGAGGAGCATCCGGGAAGCGGTGTGGCACTTTATGTCCGGGATGGCATAGAGTCCAACAGGATAAACATCCTGCATAAGGTTAAATGCACAATCAAATCTTTATGGGTAGAAATTTTAGATCTAATTCTCCGTGGAGCACAGGATTTGTGAGAGAAGTAACTGTGGTGGGGCCGCTTGGCAATAGTTATCATTTGATCAAATTTGAATTAATGACTGGAAGGGGGACAGTAAGCAAATCCATGGCTCTCGTGCTAAACTTTCAAAAGAGAAACTTTGATAAAATGAGAAAAATAGTTAGAAAAATAACTGAAAGGAGC
Organism: Rhinatrema bivittatum; assembly: GCF_901001135.1. Classification (NCBI taxonomy): domain Eukaryota; kingdom Metazoa; phylum Chordata; class Amphibia; order Gymnophiona; family Rhinatrematidae; genus Rhinatrema; species Rhinatrema bivittatum. Next base: position 368,925,062 of record NC_042618.1, read on the forward strand.
AGCTATAAAGGTAAAAAGTGTGCAAGAGGTGTGGACATGGTTAAAAAATACCATCCTAGAAGCACAGTCCAGATGTATTCCACACATTAAGAAAGGTGGAAAGAAGGCAAAACGATTACCGGCATGGTTAAAAGGGGAGGTGAAAGAAGCTATTTTAGCCAAAAGATCTTCATTCAAAAATTGGAAGAAGGATCGAACAGAAGAAAATAGGATGCAGCATAAGGATTGGCAAGTTAAATGTAAGACAGAGAGAATTTGAAAAGAAGTTGATTGTAGAGGCAAAAACTCACAGTAAAAACTTTTCAAAATATATCCGAAGCAGAAAGCCTGCAAGGGAGTCACTGGACTGTTAGATGATCGAGGGGTTAAAGGGGCACTTAGAGAAGATAAGGCCATCACGGAAAGATTAAATGATTTCTTTGCTTCAGTGTTTACTGAAGAGGATGTTGGGGAAATACCGGTTCTGGAGAAGGTTTTCATGGGTAATGATTCAGATGGACTGAACCAAATCACGGTGAACCTAGAAGATGTGGTAGGCCAGATTGACAAACTGAAGAGTAAATCACCTGGACCGAATGGTATTCACCCCAGGTTCTGAAGGAACTCAAAAATGAAATTTCAGATCTATTAGTAAAAATTTGTAACTTTTGTCAAAGTTTCTAGAACTTTGACTGGCACCTATTGGGCATGCCCAGCATAGCACCAACTCTGCATCCAGCAGGGGTCCCCCTTCAGTCTCGTCTTATAGTAAAAGTACATGCAAAAAATACAAAAATGTAACGAACCCAACACCATGGGGTGGCGGGCGGGTTTCGTGACGACTAACATTCTGCTGTCCTGTGAGAACACCTGTTACAGGTAAGCAACTCTGCTTTCTCACAGGACAAGCAGGATGGTAGTGTTGCATTCGTGCCTGTTCTCGCCCTCACTCCACCCTCTCTATCTTTGGGGCGACTCCCTTCGGGTCTGACGGACAGATGCTGCCGCGGCTTCTCCTCGCCGCTTTTCCCTGGAATCCCCGGCTGGCCTGAAGCTGTGGATCCGCCATGTTCCTGAAGATGTTAAGGACCCAAGAAGGGGCCAGAGGGCGCAATGGAGGTTTTAGGTGCAGCAAGCCCCTCAAAAAGCATATTACCAGGGGTTGTACCGATATGGAGACATCCCCGACACCTTTATGGAAGGCGGTCACCGCACTGACATGCACCCTGATAGAGGAGGTTTTCAGGCCTGACTCTGACAGGTGCCAAAGATAGTCAAGAAACTTCGCTGTGGAACAAGTGAAGGGGGTCGATGGACATGGAAGTACACCATACCGTAAACATGTTCCATTTATAGTGATAAGATTTTCTTGTGGAAGGCTTTCAAGAAGCTACCAGGACACGGGAAACCGGCTCTGAAAGGTTAAGAGGTTGAAAAATTAACCTTTCAACATCCAGGAAGTCAGAGATAGGTTCTGGAGACTGGGGTGACGTAGGTATCCATCGTTCTGAGTGATCAGAAGCGGATCCTTCCCCAGAGGAATGTGCCAGTGAATTGATAGGTCCTGAAGTACTGAAGTATTGGAAACCACACCTGGCGTGGCCAGTGAGGGGCTATCAGAATCATCAATCCCCTGTCCTTTCGCAACTTCACGAGAGTCTTCGAAATAAGTGGAAGTGGAGGGTATGCATAAAGGAGACTGCTGGTCCACGAGAGGGAGAAAGTGTCTCTTGGCTGTGAGTGAGAGAGCAGAAGTTTTCTACTTTGTGGTTGTGGATTGACGCAAAGGTCTCTATGAGGGTAACCCCAGCATTGGAATATTGAGTCCGCTACTGTGGGGTTGAGGCACCACTCATGCAGTTGAAAAGTGCAACTCAGCTTGTCCACTCCCGGCAAGTAGGTGGCTCTGAGGCACATCGAGTGGGAAAGGGCCTCCGCCCATATCTGTGCAGCTTCCTGACACAGGAGGTAGGAGCCCATTCTCCCTTGCTTGTTGATGTACCACATGGCCACCTGATTGTCGGTTTGAATCAGGATGACCTTGTTGGTGAGGTAATCCTGAAAGACCCTGAGAGCATATCTGATTGACCAAAGCTCTAGGAAATTTATCTGGTGTTTGGCTTCCTCTGGAGACCAGATGCCCTGAGTTTGCAGGTTTGCAACATGTGCACCCCAGCTGAGGTTGGAGGCATCTGTTGTCAAGGTTATTTGAGATTCTGCAACCTGAAATGGAAGGCCTTGAAGAAGATTGGATTGGTTTATCTACCAAGCCAGCGAGAAGCGGAGCTGGTTGGTGATGTGGACAATGGTGGACATAGGCTGAGAAGACTGAATCCACTGCGATTTTAGAGTCCACTGCATTACTCTCATGGCAAGGCGGGCCATCGGAGTGACATGCATCGAGGAGGCCATATGACCCAGTAAGATCAGAAAGTGACGTGCAGTTGAGTGTTGTCGAGACTGCAGTTGTTGGGCCAAAGAAGTGAGAGTGAGAGCCCGATCCCGAGCTGGAAGGCTTTCGCTTTTAAAGTGTTCAAGTCGACCCCTATGAATGATTTCGGATAGTTTAAAAGGAACCCTAGGGAGATCAAGGTATGCAAAGTGAGACGTAGGGACGTCAGCGCAGTTTGATGAATGGCAGCCCTGATTAACCAATCATCGAGATAGGGGTAGACGTGGACACCTTGAGTCCTGAGATAGGCTGCTACTATGACAAGACACTTGGTGAAGACTCATGGGGCATATGCTAGGCCGAATGGCAAGACTCGATACTGGAAGTGCTTTGGGCCAACTAGGAACCGCAGGAATCTGCGAAATGGAGTGATTGAGATGTGTGTGTAAGCATCCTGGAGGTCTAGAGAGCAGAGCCAGTCTTCCCTTTGCAGTAGGGGAAGTAGAGATCCCAAGGTCACCATCTTGAACTTCTCTCTTTGTAGGTATTTGTTTAAGGCACGAAGGTCCAGTATTGGGCGAATGCCATCTGACTTTTTTGGGATTAGAAAATACTGGCCCTGCTGGGAGAAGGGTACTGGTTCTATTGCCCGGTACTCGAGGAGGATGGAAACTTCCTGATCGAGAAGGTGAGAATGGTCGGATGTTTCTCACATCAATCGAGGTGGGGAATCCAGTCGAATGGTAAGGAAGTTGAGGTGGTAACCTTGAGTCACTACAGCTAGTACCCACTGATCTGTCGTGATCGTGTGCCACATGCTGGTGAAGTGGCACAAACGACCTCCTACTGGTACGGAAGGAAGAGGCGATTGGGCACTGCTCTCCAGGAAGGAGTCGAAATTCGGACGCTGGGCACGGCTGAGGGACGACCTCTGGAAGCTGAAGGGTAATATCTCCTTGGTTTGTACACAGGCCTCTTGAGAGTCTCTTCTGAAAGATCTCTTGGAAGAGGAAAAGTAATCAGAAGGTACTAAGGAGAGTTGACGGAGAGTCTCATGGTGGTCCTTGAGCTGCGCCACTGTTTCTTGAATCTTTTTTCCGAAAAGATTATCCCCAGCACAGGGTAAGTCCGCTAACCTATCCTGTACTTCTGGTCTGAGGTCTGAAGACTTGAGCCAGGCCCATCTTCCACTTATACCTGCTGCAGAGACTCTGGAGGCAGTGTCAAAGATGTTGTATGCAGCACGGACCTCATGCTTGCCAGCATCTAGACCTTTTTGAGCAAGGGTATGAAGCTGGTCTTGAAATTGTTCTGGTAGAGATTCAGAAAAATCTTGGATCTTTTTGAACAGGTCCCTATTGTAATGTGCCATGTATAATTGGTAGGAAGCAATGCGAGAAATTAGCATTGAACCATGAAAAACACGTCTGCCCAATGCATCCAGGGACTTTTGTTCTTTTCCTGGAGGTATAGAAGAATGAGGTTTGGACCGTCTTGCTCTTTTCTGGGCTGACTCCACAACCACTGAGTTATGATCTAGCGGAGATTCTTGAAAACCAGGAGCAGACTGTACTTAGTAACTAGCATCTGTTACATCTGTAACTAGCATCATTACATTCTATCAATTGCTGTGACCCATAGTTCTCCTCTTCCACTCCCTCTCACACTGGAATTGTTCCATCAAATATTTCCAGTCCCCTCTCTTTCCCCCTTCCACACATTCACCATTTCCTCGCTTCTGCTTCAGTACATTCTATAACCTTAAATATAAGTACCTCCTCCTATCTCTCTTATCATCAGTACCTAATTCCATTCATACACTACATCCTAACATCCATTCAGCATGCATCAATACCAAATCACCATTCTCAAATACAACAAATACAGGCCCAACTCTCCCCTATACCCACGGCATCACTCACATCTAAGAACCATCCTCCCCTCCATGATCTCCCCCCCTCTCACCCAAATCATTGGTCTCACCGCTCTCTCTCTTGTTCTCCTCAACGCCCAGTCACTAAACAAAAAAACCCCTCTACTCAACGACCTACTCATAGACCAAAATCCGGATATCTGTGCCATAACAGAGTCCTGGCTAAAGGAATCTGATACGGTTCTCATTAATCAGCTTCCAACTGATACATATGACATTTTTTCTATCCCCAGGGCAAAAAAGAAAGGAGGTGGTTTACTTTTAGCCATTAAGAAAAAATTCAATATGATACTCCTCCCCATCCTCCCCCCACCTAAAATTGAAATAGGACTTTTCAAGTCCCCATCCCTACAAATCTGTCTCGTCTATGCCCCCCCAGGAATTCTACATAGCAACCCTTCAACTCTTATAGAATACATCGCTAAGAACATCTCTATCGACACCCCAGCAATCATATTAGGCGACTTCAACTTACATGTTGACAGCTCCCCCCGGTCCCCATCATGTGACGCTATACTCGACTCACTAAACGCTCTAGGATTCAAACAATCCATTGAATTCCCTACTCACAAGGCAGGCCACACTCTCGATCTCCTCTTCACTAATGCCCTCATTCAAACTGACCCTCCTTCCCACACACCCATCCCCTGGTCAGATCATCACCTCATCAATGCATCTCTCTCCCTCAAGATACCCACATGCCATGATAACATAAAGAAAACTATCCATTACAGGAAAAATTGTACCAGAGATGACCTTATCTCAGCAGTTTCAAACAATCTTGATCACTTAGACCTCTCCGACGCAGACACAGCACTGGCCTCATGGCATAATATTACAAATATTATAGCCAATTCCACGTGCCCCCTACAAGCCAAACTTATCTCCTCACAAAACAACAACAAAAAGAAACCCTGGTACTCCCACGAACTAAAACACCTTAAACAACAACTTCGAAAATCCGAAAAGATTTGGCGCCATGACCCATCTCATAAACATTTGGCACAATTCAAATCCTCCCTACACCTGTACAAAGAAAACTCAATAATACTAAACGAGATTTCTTTGCTAACAAAATACACCAATTCCAATACAATCCTAAAGTGCTATACGAGTACGTTAATTCTCTTACCAAGTCAGCAGCTTCTGACGTCCCAGATGACGTAGCCAAATCTAAATGTGAAGAACTTGCCACATTTTTCCAAACTAAAATAGACAAGTTGATATCCAAGTTCACCAATGCATCATCCACTCCCATCCAACAATCCGAACCTGACTGCAACCAAGTCAAGACTAGAAATAACACTAATATTCTATCTTCTCTAGAATGCACCTCTACACTAGAAATAGAAATTCTCATTAAAAAAGCCAAACCTTCCACCCATCCTACCGACACAATACCCACCAAACATCTTCTCGCAATACCTAACCTGATTGCTAAACCCTTAACAAATATCATCAACCTGTCCATTAACTCAGGAAAGGTACCTGTCCCTCTTAAACAGGCAATCGTCAAACCTATTCTAAAAAAAACCTAAACTAGACCCCTCTGATCTAGCCAATTACTGTCCCATCTCCAATCTGCCTTTCATATCCAAACTCCTTGAAAAAACCGTTAACAAACAACTCACTGAATATCTCGATGAAAACCACATCCTTGCACCTTCTCAGTATGGTTTTCGGAAATCCCACAGCACCGAGACTCTTTTACTCTCTCTGTCAGATCATATTCTCAAAGGCTTCGAGAAAGGGCAATCTTATATCCTTGCCTTTCTTGATATCTCCTCTGCATTTGATACCATCAGCCACTCCATTCTCCTACAGCGATTATCTGAAATTGGCATCACAGGTGTTGCCCTTAATTGGTTCAACTCCTACCTCAGTAATAGAGAGTTCAAAATTCAGCTAGGAAACCATGTCTCCAAGGCCATACCCCTCAAGCAAGGTGTCCCACAAGGTTCATCCCTCTCCTCAACCCTTTTTAACATCTACCTCTTACCCCTCTGTTACCTCCTTTCTAGCCTCAACCTCCCTCATTATATATACGCTGACGATGTTCAGTTGCTCATCCCCATTACCGACTCTCTTTCAAAAACCATGGATATTTGGAATGATACCCTCCAATCCATAAACAACCTCCTTTCTTCCATCCACCTAGCCCTTAACACCACTAAAACCGAAATTATGCTTATCTCACCTCAAAACCAACTGAACCCCTCCCCGCTTTCACACATCCCATTTGCTCAACAAGTCCGAGATCTGGGTATTATTCTCGATGGTCACTTCTCACTGAAGAAATTCATCAGTAATATAATAAAGGATGGATTCTTTAAACTTCACACCCTTAAGAAACTTAAACCTCTACTTCATCCCCCTGACTTCCGTACGGTTCTACAAACTATTATCTTTGCCAAAACAGACTATTGTAATTCCCTTCTCCTCGGACTCCCCAACAATGCCATCCACCCCCTTCAAATACTACAAAATACTACAGCACGGATTTTGACCAACACACACAGACACGATCACATCACACCGGTACTAAAAGATCTACATTGGCTTCCCATAGCCTCCCGTATACAATATAAGGCTCTCTCACTCGTTCATAAGGCCTTGTACAACCCCGAAATGAATTGGTTCAATGACTCCCTCCGATTTCACCAAGCCAATAAACCCACTAGACACATTCATCTCGCCACCATGCCCACCACTTCACCTAAACTCTACAAATTAACCTCCACGAGAGCACGTGCATTATCAATCGCAGGGCCCATTCTCTGGAATACAATGCCAGTTGAACTTCGCCAAGAAGAATGCCCAAAAACTTTCAAGCGCAAGCTTAAGACCTGGCTCTTCACCAAAGCATACACTTAAATTCTCATTTCTCTCATCTATGCCCTCCCATCTCTGTCCCCCTTGACCCAGATTTTCACTAAATGCGGATGAGTCCCCCTCGAACTGGTTTCTCCCTAAGCATACATCATTCCTCCTCTCACTCCCTTCTGTATTACCCTACCCCCCTCCCTACCCCTTCTTCTCCCCCCCTCTCCTCACCCCTTCCCTTCACATTTGATATTTCATGTTATTCCCTATAATTGTACATTTTGTATATACCTGCAATCTTTGCCTACACTAATTTATTAATCTAATTTCATTCTTCTGTCCCTTTTCCTCCTTTTTTCTCTTTTTACCCTCTTGTATTCATGTTATTTTAATTTTAGATTAATGCTTTATTTCCCCTACCTTTCCTTACTCTCTTATTATGTTTCAATATGTTCTAATTGTATTATGTTAAACTTGTTCGATGTAAAGCGCCGCCACAGGCACTAGTTTCTTGTTTCGCTGTGAACCGATGTGATATCATTGATGAATGTCGGTATATAAAACTGTTAAATAAATAAATAAAATAAAATAAATAAATCTGTCTTGCGATGGAAAGGTGGTACAGAACCTGGATGCTCCCAATTTCTTTTCAATAGATCAATAAGGATCTCATGTACTGGAATAGACAGGATTTCCTTAGGAGCATCAATGAACTGGAGTACTTCCAGCATCTTGTGCCTGGAGTCCTCTTCTGTCTGAAGCTGAAATGGGATTGTTTCAGGCATCTCCTTTATAAAATTAACGAAAGACAAGTCCTCTGGAGGAGAACATTGTCTTTCATCAGGAGGAGAGAGCTGTGAAGGTAGATCAACAGTGTCCTGGGACGTGTCATCGGTTCAGGGATCATAAGGCTCGTCACCAGCTCCCATGGGATCATCCAATGGGAGAAATGGTGGTAATCCTGAAGGTCTAGGCCTAGGCACCGAAGGCATCGATGGTATCGGAGGTGGCACCGAAGGCATCGATGGATGCATCGTAGTCACCGATGGACACGTCGGTGACAGGACTCTGGAAGACGGAATGGAGATCGGTGTTTCTTCTTCATCTGACGATAAGGGTATCGGTGTGGAAGGAATCGGGGCCACCAGTTGCCTCGGATCCACCAGTGGAAAGGCACCAATTAAAGCGTTCATTCTGGCCAGTAGCGGTGCAAGAGCCATGGATATCAGGTCGGTGACTGTCTCAGGAACCGGCATCGATGGAGGTTTGAACCCCTGGAGTGCTTTTCCAATGGCCTCTTGGATCATCCGACCCAATTCCTCACGGAAACCTGGAGCGTGGAGCCCCGGTTCCGGAGTAGGAGGCAGCACGGGGCGTAGTCGGAGGGTCCACCGGAGACAGTGGAATCATGGCTCCCGGCACCTGTCCAGGTGGGGAACGCCTCAGTGACCTAGAGATAGAAGAGGACGGGGTCCTTTCTGGACGGGATTTCTTTGTCGGTGGCTGAAACGACGTCGATGCCAAGGGCTTGGCTGAATCAGTGGCCTGAGCTTTTCGATGGCGGTGTCGACGATTTTCATGGTGCTCTCCCTGGTCCTTTTCCTGCGGAGAGACAGAAGGAGTCGACAACCACGGAGTCATCGAAGCCGGTCAGGCAGCAGTGATTTCACGTTGCTGGCATGAAGTAGACGGCACTGGTTCAGACGACATCGAAGCTATCAATGGAGTCGGGGTTTTTGACCGAAAGAGAAGTTCCATCTTCTCCAGCTGAGCCTTGTGACCTTTTGGTGTCATTTGGGCACATTTGGTGCAAGTTAGGACATCATGGTCGGACCCCAAACACATCACGCAGACTGTATGAGTGTCAGTGATGGACATTGTTCGAGTGCAGTTGGGGCACAGACAGAAACCAGACGCCATGGTCTCGACAAAATTTAGCCGCAGTGCAGTCGATGGCCTGTAGGCCGAGAGGGAAAAACTCACCGGGAATCGACCGCAAGCAGGTAAAAAACTTACCGCTCGACCGCGGAGTAAAGTTATTGATAGGGGGACCCCTGTGGGGTAAAAATTTTGAAATTTTCTTGAAGAAGTTCCATGAGGAAAATTTCTGTCAGGAATATCTGAAGAGCTCCTTAAGCCGTGTGGCTACTGATGCGTGGAAAAAAGAAGACTGAAGAGGGACCCCTGCTGGATGCAGGGTTGGTGCTATGCTGGGCATGCCCAGTAGGTGCCAGTCACAGTTCTAGAAACTTTGACAAAAGATTTCTGTGATTGGTCTCCATCCTGATGATGTCACCCATATTAGAGGACTACCATCCTGCTTGTCCTGTGAGAATAAATTATTTTCATTTGATTTTCAATATAAGCATCATCCAATTTTGGGGTTACATTTCGTGCAGTATTTAAAAAATTAAATGAAATTAGAATGTGGATTCTGTAAAAAGATATATAGTATGGAAAACAACAGTATGAGAACACGATGAAAGGATTCTTATTATTTCTCTTTTAAAAAAAACTGCACTTCTTTCAACTTTTTGCCATTTTTATTTTGCTTGTATCATTAATGTCTTTTCTTTTCTATGATTTGTTAAGAATATGTTCAGCCTGACTGCTAACTGAAACACATCACAAATATGTGGCACTAATTTCCTTTTGGTGAAAAAGCAATCAAAGTTCAGTCAAGATTCTCAATTAGCATGACAGATAGATGGAAATGTTCAGAAAATACAAAATTACTGACATTAATCTTAATTATGATTTAGAAATCTAAACTACAGGATACAAATCTATTGAGATGGTTTCATTCAAATAGAATTTCAGATCCTTTATGTTTCACTATCAATGTATTATACATAAAAGTGCACAGAGAAACTGCTCCCTGGCTTTCATATTCCTTTACAGCATTCTGGCCCTATATGGAAAGTCAAAGCAACATTCAAATTGTCAAGAAGTGGAGAAATTACTTACCTGATAATTTCGTTTTCCTTAGTGTAGACAGATGGACTCAGGACCAATGGGTATTGTGCTCTCCTGACAGCAGATGGGAGACTGAGTCAGATTTCAAAACTGATGTCAGCCTACATATACCCGTGCAGCGTGCTTAGCTCTTCAGTATTCTCCTCGAAAAGCCAGTGTGGATATATGTTGCTTGATACTTGATTACACTTGAGTATACTTGATAAACTTTGAACATGTTCAACTGATATATATATATATATATATATATATATATAAACGTTTTGGCATTGGAGATCGCCGGTGCGCTGAAACAATAAACGCAGACAACTAGGTAACTGCGGCTGTCTTAACATAAAGGTAGGCCCAGGCTTACCCATACAGTATCGAGATTGATATCAGAGGTTCTCTATTTCTGGAGCAGCCATGGGCGGGATGCTGAGTCCATCTGCTACACTAAGGAAAACAAAATTATCAGGTAAGTAATTAATTTCCTAGCGTGTAGCCAGATGGACTCAGGACCAATGGGATGTACAAAAGCTACTCCCCTACCGGATGGGAGGTTGCCCATGGCCCACTTAGTGCTGCCCTTGTGAAGGCTGTATCCTTCCTGGCCTAGACATCCAGGCGGTAGAATCTGGAGAAGGTGTGTAGGGAGGACCATGTCGCCGCCCGACAGTTCTTGGCTGGCGAAAGCAGCCTGGTTTCAGCCCAGGAGACTGCCTGGGCCCTTGTAGAATGCACCTTGACCTGTAGAGGTAGTGGTTTTCCTGCCTCTATGTAGGCAGCATTAATGACTTCTTTGATCCAGTGGGCTATGGTCGCCCGCGATGCCATTTCCCCTTGTTTCTTCCCGCTGTGAAGAATGAACAGGTGATCAGTTTTGCACAAGGATTCCGATCTCTTGAGGTATCAGACTAGGATTCTGCCGACATTCAGGTGGCGAAGGAGGCGTGAGTCTTCTGAATCTCTGTGTTCATCTGGTGATGGTAAGGATATGGTCTGATTCATATGGAACTGGGAAACCACTTTCAGAAGGAAGGATGGTACCATACACAGCTGTATGGTGCCTGGGGTGAACCCGAGGAACGGTTCTCGACAGGATAATGCTTGAAGTTCGGAGATGCGCCAAGCTGAGCATATTGCATTCAAGAATGCAGTCTTTAAGGTCAGGAGGTGTAGGGACAGGCCACTTGTTGGTCTGAAGGACTCCCCTGCTAGGAAGTCTAGTACTAGGTTGAGGTTCCTTAGAGGCATTGGCCACTTTAGAGGTGGCCGGAGTTGTTTAACTCCTTTCAGGAAACAAGACACATCAGGATGAGTTGATAGTCTGATGCCGGCCAGTGCAGCAACTTGAACTTTGAGGGAGTTGAGAGACAACCCCTTCTGCATGCCGTCCTGTAGGAATTCTAGGATTGTGGGAATCTTGGCTGTCCTCGGAAGGAGGGCGCGGTCTTCACACCGGGCTTCAAAGACTCTCCAGATCCGTATGTAAGACAGAGATGTGGAGAACTTGCGTGCTCAGAGAAGGGTGTCAATCACAGCTTTTGAGTAGCTGCGCTTCTTTAGGTTAGTCCTTTCAAGGGCCATACCGTAAGAGAGAATCGAGTAGGGTCTTCGTGGGAAATCGGTCCCTGCTGAAGAATGTCCATGTATCACGGTAGATGCAGATGATTCCCCACCAATAGTCTTTGCATGTCCACGTACCATGGCCTTCTTGGCCAATCCGAGGCGACTATTAGGACTAGTCCCCTGTGGTGCTCTATCTTGTGAATGACCCTGCCCAGTAGTGGCCAGGGTGGGAAGGCATACAGGAGGTCTTCCTCTGGCCAGTTCTGGACGAGAGCGTCAATTCCTTGAGACTGTGGTTCTCGTCTGCAGCTGAAGTATCTGGGGACTTGGGCATTGTGATGAGTTGCTAGGAGGTCCATGGCTAGGGGACCCCATCGATTCACAATCATCTGGAAGGCTGTGTCTGCCAGCGACCATTCCCCCGGGTCTAGGCTCTCTCTGCTGAGATAATCCGCTGAGATGTTGTCTTTTCCCGCAATGTGGGAGGCCGAAATCCCTTGCAGGTTTGTTTCTGCCCACTCAACGAGAGGGTCTATTTCCAGAGACACCTGTTGGCTCCTGGTTCCTCCTTGGCGGTTGATGTAAGCCACGGTTGAGGCATAGTCCAACATGACTCTTGACAGACTCGCCTCGGAGTCTGTGGCTGAATCGCAGACAGGCTAGTCTGACCGCTCGAGCTTCCAGGCGAGCCAAACACCTCAGAGGAGGAAACAGACTTCCTGGAAGAAGGGGAAATCCCCCCAGGGATGGAACCATACTGGACCATGCTCCGAATCTTCCACAAAGACGAATTACCAGCCCTCGTGTCCCAAACTAAGATGACACTGGGTCCATTCCGCCTCTTCTTTGTTCCATTGTCCCTGGGCTGTTAGTTCCTGTCAGTGGGCTCCCCACCCTCGCAGACTCACGTCCGTGGTGAGCAAGATCCACTTCGGTGTGGATAGGTTTACGCCTCTGCTTAGGTGTTCTTGTAGCCACCATTGAAGCTGATGCCGAACCTCTGTCAGTAGCTGGAGGCGAATTGAGTAGTTCTGGGACACTGGATTCCATCGTGACAATAGGGAGCGTTGTAGTGGTCGCATATGGGCCCTTGTCCACCGAACAACTTCCAGAGTTGAGGTCATGAGGCCGAGGACTTGAAGGTAGTCCCATACCTTGGGGCGAACAGAGTTCAACATGTTTCGCAATTGACCCATCAGTTTCCTTCTCCTTGGAGGGGGGAAGGTAGACCTTGTCCAGCTTGGTATTGAACCAGACTCCCAGGTATTCTAGTGACTGGGAGGGCTGTAGGCAGCTCTTGGCTATGTTCACAACCCACCCGAGTTCTTGTAGTAAGTTCTTGACTCTGGTGGTCACGTGGCGACTCTCTTCCGGAGACTTTGCTCTGATCAGCCAATCGTCCAAGTAAGGATGTAGCAGAACTCCTTCTTTCCTCAGTGCAGCCACTATTACTACCATAATTTTGGTGAAGGTTCTGGGAGAGGTGGCTAGTCCGAAGGGTAGTGCTCGAAATTGGTAATGACTGCCCAGTATCGCAAAACGCAGGAAGCACTGGTGGTCCTGATGGACCGAGATGTGAAGGTAGGCTTCGGATAGGTCCAGCGAGGTTAAGAATTCTCCCAGTTGCACTGCCATTATAACGGAGCGTAGGGTTTCCATGCGGAAGTGTGGTACCTTCAGGTAAAGGTTGACGGCCTTGAGGTCCAGGATTGGTCGGAATGTTCCTTCTTTCTTGGGAACGATAAAATAGATGGAATAGTGACCAGTATTTTGTTGAGACGTAGGCACCGGAGTTATTGCCTTCAGGCTGAGTAGTCTTGCTAGTGTGGTTTCCACTGCCAGTCTCTTAGAGTGGGAGTGGCACGGTGATCTCATAAATTTGTCTGGGGGGATGCTTTGGAATTCCAGGGCATACCCCTCTCAAATGATAGTTAGGACCCACTTGTCCGATGTTACTTTGACCCATCTTTGGTAGAAGAGGGTAAGTCTGCCCCCTATGTCTTCTTTCTGTGGATGGGTCTGTGTCTTCTCATCATGGGGCATGGCTGGAGCCTGTCCGAGCTTGTTCCTCTCTTAATGTGCTTGTTCCGAAAGGACTAAAACCTTCCTGAAGTATGAGGTGCTTGGGACTGTGTGTTCCTGTAAGGTTTAAAATGCTGCAATCCTCTACCCTTGGTTCTTTTGGGGGGGGAGCGCTGATATGTTCTTTTGTTCCTGTCTTCAGGTAATCGGGGTACTCTGGATTCACACCATTTGTTGGCTAACTTCTCCAGTTCGCTTACGAACAGGAGAGATCCTTTAAAAGGCATTTTTGTGAGGTTCGCCTTGGAAGTCGCATCAGCCAACCAGTTTTGGAGCCATAATTGTCTTCCGGCCGCCGCTGCGACACCCCTGGATGATGTGCACATGAGATCAGCGGTAGCATCGGTGAAGAAGGAGACCGCAGGTTCCATCGCTTCTCCGGGCGTGGTAGCGTCTCTGGAGAGAATCAAACAGGAACGTGCCACCAAGGCGCAGCAGGAGGCAATTTGTAGCGTCATTGCTGAGACATCAAAGGACTGCTTAAGGATGGCTTCCAGCCTTCTGTCTTGGGCGTCCTTCAGTGCCGCTCCTCCCTCCACAGGATTGTGGTGCGTTTTGAGACACCGCAGATCATAGCGTCCACTTTAAGGAAGCGTAGAGGTTCCTTGGCCATGGGTTCCAGCGGGTATAGGGCTTCTAGTGCACGTCCCCCTTTAAAACTGGCCTCTGAAGCATTCCATTCCAGGTCAATCAGTTCCTTGATGGGCTCCAACATAGGAAAATAGCATGAGGCTTTACGAAGGTATACCAACATGGGATTCTTTTTAGGTTCCAATGTTGTGCTTGTGCCTGGGAGACCCAGTGTCTTCATAGTTTGGGACACGAGGGCTGGTAATTCGTATTTGTGGAAAAATCTGAGCATGGTCCAGTATGGTTCAATCCCTGGGGGGATTTCCCCTTCTTCCAGGGAGTCGGTTTCCTCCTCTGAGGTGTCTGGCTCCCCATCCGGGATGATCTTGGATAGGAGAGGCATGTCTCGAGAGCCTCGGGAGGTGCTGGGAAGTGCTTGTGCTTCCGGCAGAGTTTGAGGCAAGTGGACAGCCGGGGCTGGTTGTGCCTGGACAAAGGTTTGCAGCCCTTTGAAAAATTCCACCCAGGAGAAGGTTCTTGGGTCCATGTTGATGCCAGGAGGGATTGTAGTGATAGCACCAGAGGAAATTTCCTGTGGGGGAACAGAGTTGGACATAGTTAGGTCCGGGGTGCCATCATCAGTGGTGCCAGATCCCGCTCCTGACTGTGGGAGGTCTTAATTGGTCTCTCCCTGGTTCTGTTTGTACTGCTGGCACAGAAGGGATTCTAATTCAGGCTGCGCAGCTCTCAAGTGGCAGGTTGGGCAAAGGAAGGGTCCCTTGGCCTTCTTGGATGGTGGTGCCATTGTTTGTGTACGTGTAGGGCTTAGAAATTCATCCGAGCAAGAGTTATGCGCCCGTATGCTCTTAGTTGTGCACGTCGGGAGCGAAGAAGTTATGTGCAATACATAGGCACAAGTTATGCGTGCAGGCGGCGGATTTTGTGCACGTGGCACAGTTATGCGCGCAGTTGTGTGTGCGGCCTAGTTGTGCGCGCCGCTGTGCACACAATCCAGATGTGCGCACCGTTAAGCGTGAATCCCTATGGACGCACTCAAGTTAGGCGCCTCAGGCCTGTAGCCTGCTCCGCGTGTACCGACGACGAGAGGGGGGAAGATGGCGCCGACAACCCCAGCAACAAGATGGCGACCCCCCCCCCGGAGGGTCTCCGCATGTGTGGACCCTCAACCAGATCGGGGCCTAGCCAGATGAGGGCTGCTCAATCTGATTTAAACCTCGGAGGAAGGTCGGTACAGCTGTTCGAGCCTTGGAGACCGGAGATTTAGAAGAAAGGGTTTCTACTTTACCTGGTCTCGGTGCTGACCAGTCGCGTGCCGGGCGGTCTCCAGCAGCAGGGGGGAGAGGGAAATACCTTCACTGCCTCGCTCGAATCTGCACCCGCCGCCTTTCAGCCACCCTGGGGGCAACGTCCACACTGGGAATAGGCCGGCAGACTAAGGCTCACCTCTGAGGGATATCGAATTTACCTCAGGAAAGTCTCGACTGGGGGAGGGACCATTAGGTTTCACCACAGGAGAAGCGGGGCTCTCTTCTTAAAGGTAAATTTTCTTCTTTCTTTTTTGTAAATGTTACACTATTCTTTTGGATAGTGTCTGCATCTGCTATGGGAGACAGAGAATTACTGAAGAGCTAAGCACGCTGCACGGGTATATGTAGGCTGACGTCAGCTTTGAAATCTGACTCCGTCGCCCATCTGCTATCAGGAGAGCACAATACCCATTGGTCCTGAGTCCATCTGGCTACACGCTAGGAAATATATAGTTATATCCATATTCTATGGGAGAAATAATCAGGGTGAAAGTGCATTTACCCACACAAAAATATGGTTTGAATATTATCCCCTTTTAGATGTGGTAAAAATACAGTGCATCCACTGACCTATGCTGCGCAATGTCACCTGTTGCTGGATGATATCATTCAGTGCAGGTCAGTGGTGCTGGCAGGTTGTGTTCCTCCTATCTGAGAAGGAGAAGACCTTCCAGAATTGTGAAATGCTGAAGGGGGGGTGTGGGGGGAGCCTTGGCCCTAAATTTTGGCCATCTAGATTAGGCACTTGATGCTGAAAACAGTGCAAGGTGCCTAAATATTTTTCCCCAAACTAACTCCAATTACCTATCCACCCATTTTTAAGCACCTAAATTTAAGAACTCAGTAGGAAACATTTTGCTTTAGGCAAATCCTGGCACCCAACTCCTTAAGTTAAGCACCTAGATCTTTTGAAAATCAACCCCAAGCAACTAAAATGTGACCTATATAAAAAAAGCTGTTTCTTCATATAGTTTCATAGCTTCATGCTGATCAGAAAGGCAAAAGACAAACCTGTAATCTTTCCTTGTCTTATTTTCTGTACTTTATACTGAATTGATGTTCCTACCAGCAAGTAGATATCATAAGCTGGGTTAAGAAGGATATTCTCCAAAATAAGCAGTCTGACCTCAGCAGGAGAGACCTTCTGTAGAGAAAAGAAAATTGAACTGATATTGAAAGTAATCAGAGTGACAGCATTCCATATCATTAATGAACTACTATACCTCTATTATCTAATGTGTTGTAGATGAATTTAGAAAAGCACATTCTGTTTGGATGTGTACACACACAGATTGAACTCCAACAAACATCTTCCTAGGCAATGGCAAATCTCATGCTAAGACCTTTAAAGGAAATTTCCACCATGACTCAAAAACCCTTCAATGCCCTCTTACTATCTTAGTTGTCCTTCTTTCTCACAAGGGTCCAAGATCACCCAACCAAGATCTGTTTGACAGACAACAAACTATGGCCTGGATTTTCTAAGGTCACAGACCTTAGAAAATCCGGCGGTAACAGGGGGCGGGGGCAACATTTGCCGGCTTTCGCACCGAAAACTACACCATAAAAGGTGTAGTTATTCGGCGCGAAACTGGCTGCAATAAGGGTCCTTACCTTTCGCCACCAGCGATGTCTCTGCAGAGTCGGTCCCGGTGCCACCCTGACTCCGCCCCCATTTAGTGATCGTACGTGAAAAGGGACTTTTGAAAATGACCTCCTATAAGAGCAACTTACAAATCACATTCCTATCAAACAAAAATCCACCTTAATCTTTTTTTTTTGTAGGTACTGTGAAAAATTAAAAACGATTTGGGCCAAAAAATATTCTGTAAAACCAGTACTGGTACTTACAAAAAAAAAAAAAAAAATTAGACATGTTTTTTTCAAAGCTTCCAAACCAAAGAGCAAATAATGTTGCTTCTTTTCACAGATCATTTTGTATCTTCCTTTATTTCTACTACATTATCAATTTCATTGACTCTCATTCTAGAAAATCTCACTTATTTTCTAGTGATCTCGTATGGTCAAATATCTGCAGCGGGACATGCTTACTGTTGAATGGGATGTTTTCTTAACCAGGTATTAAAGCCATCAATTAGCAGTAGAACACAAACAGGCCCTTGGACGCGCGTTTTCCCTTACCCCTTATTCAGTAAGGGGCGGAAAACGCGCGTCCAACCCGCGGCACCTAATAGCGCCCTCAACATGCAAATGCATGTTGATGGCCCTATTAGGTATGCGCGCAGGATACAGTAAGTAAAATGTGCAGCCAAGCCTCACATTTTACTCTAAGAAATTAGCGCCTACCCAAAGGTAGGTGCTAGTTTCTGCTGGCACCGGAGAAGTGCAAGGAAAAACAGTAAAAACTGCTTTTCTGTGCACCCTCTGACTTAATATCATAGTGATATTAAGTCGGAGGTCCCGAAGGGTGTAAAAAGTAAAAAAAAAAAAAAAAAAAATTAAATTGGGCCGGCGTCCGGTTTCCGAGCCCGTGGCTGTCAGCGGCCTCGAGAACCGACGCCGGCAAAATTGAGTGTCGGCTGTCAAACCCGCTGACAGCCGCCGCTCTGGGTCAAAAGGAGGCGCTAGGGACGCACTAGCATCCCTAGCGCCTCCTTTTGCCCATTTCTATCTCACCACCTAATTTACATACTGAATCGCGCACACCAGCGAGTGGCTGGTGCGCGCGCCAGGAGAGCGAGCGTTCGTCCGCTCTCCCGCGTTTTTACTGAATCGGCCCGAAAATTAGAAGTCTTCTAGCAGACTGATGTCCTTTGAAAGGTTTGCAGAGTAGATTTCTGGTGGAGTCAGAGTAAGGAATGACAGCTTTCCAAGCTGCTGCTTGGAAAGACTCAAGCAAAGTTACTGTTCAGGAGTGTGTTCCAGATCAGTTACTGGACTATAGAGATCTGCACACCAGAAATCAGCTTTTGTGCTATTGAATGCAGCCGGATAGCTCCACCCACTCCCAGAATGTCATCGCTTGAGGGCGGTCTTGGGAGACTTGCCTCTCTACTCACTGCTGTTTCTACACAAACCATTTTCCCCTGCAATCCCATTTATCTGCTGCTGTCTTTCGCAGTGTTGAGCATGGAGCCTACTCCCATAATATCATCATGAGGGCCATTGGGCTGCCAAAACGAATGGGCTGCAGCAAAGGACACTGTCCCTTTGCTTGGACTTATACTTATTTATTTATTTATTTATTTAAATAATTTATATACCGGAGGTTCCTGTATAATATACATATCACCCCGGTTCACAAAGAACAGTAACTATCGCTACAAATAGCGGTTTACATAGAACAGAATAAAAAAGAAGTTTTACATTGAACAAAAACTAAGTAAACAAGTTTTTACATTGAAGTCAGCATGTGTAAATTTCTGATTGAAAAAAGGAAGAAAATAATAGATCTGAATAACTCGTTGTGGGCTTGAAAAGACTTTTCTTCGAGTTCTTGGCTCGAAGCATGAATCTACTTGGATTCATGCTTGGACTCCTTTGGTTATTTATGATGTTATCTCCAGAATGAGGTATTCTGGTCATATGGGAGAGGTATTCTGGTCATATGGGGTTGGAACAATGCATGTCAATCACGCTTTCAGCCAGAGACTTAGTGACTCCTCTTTGGTTGTCTCTTATTGCATCTGATATGTTTTCTCACAATGTAATGCTACTTTTCATAACTTCTGTACATATTTGTTCTATCAAAATGGATGTTTATCAGCTACTGTTAGATGACTTGGATCTGTTCTTTCTTACAGAAACCTGGACTAACAATTTGAATATTGCATTGCTACAACTATCATCTCTGAATGATTATCAATTCCTGCATAAAAGCAGGTGAGATGGAAAAGGAGGTGGGGTGGTATTTTTTAAAGGCCTGCCTTCTATTGAAACCTATTTTGTTAGAACTAGGAGGTGGTAGCGAAAGTCTGGTATTCAAATTGAATGAGTGGATATTGGCCTTAATTATCTGTCCTCTTGGCTTTTTAAGCAAATATCAGTTCTTGCTGATTTATTAATGGCTATGTTATCTCACTCTAATACAATTTTAGTGATTGGGGATCTAAATAATCATGCTGAAAGCCAACAGAGAAGCTCTTTTTGTGAGTTTCAATCTTTATTATCTTCCCTCCATTTATATATGATGATTCAAGTTCCTACACATAAAGCAGGGCATATACTTGATTAGTTAATTCTCCCAGATTTTTGGGGAAATCATTCTGTAGTAAGTGACTGGATAGTTAAAGCAGTCCATTGGACAGATTTTTTTTTTTTTAAACAATCTTTCAATATTGGCTCGATCAGTTAAAAAATGATGAAACTGGGGGATTATGTACAGATCTTGCAACTGAGCCTCCGGCATTCCATCAGACACAGAGGTGGTCATCCAGGGTCCTGTGTAACAGGACTTGAGCAGCGTGCCTGCGGCCTGTCTCTGGGGATTACCTACCGATCTAACAGCTGAGCTTCTGACCGTTCCATCAGGCATGGAGGTGGTCATCTGGGGTCCTGTGTAACAGAACTTAAGCAGCGTGCCCGTGGTGAGTCGCTGCCAGCACACCGAAGCCGCATGCCAAAGGGGCGCACCCCTTCTGACTAATTTCTCCCTTCATCAATATGGGGAAAAAAGGAAAGGGGAAGGTGTTTTCAATTCCCCTAACAAATCCACCCATAATTGGACCTTTGGATCAACACTACAAGTTCAACAGCTCTGACGGAGAAAAGTGAATTGAAAGAAATTGGAATTTCAGGTGAGTCTTCATTAAGTATGGGTGGTAGGACTCCACCCCCTGCACCTCATTTGGAGTCACCAGTTGGTTTCATGGTTTCTGGGACCCCTTCCAATGTAAATTTATTGGATTTGATGTCCCAACAGCCTTCTCAAGATGATCGTTTTCTACCAGGTGACCTGGAGGAACCAAAGAATGTAACTTTAAGAGACATTTGGAGAGTAGTCTCGCAGACTGAGACTGCTTTATCCTTAACTGTCTCCCAATTATCTGATTATTCTATAAAAGCCTCCAATAAGTTTCTGGACTTGGAACACAGAAAAGCTGCAATAGAGGGGCAAATGGTCACTACTAACCAGACTACTAATAATATTCAGTCTATTTTTGAATCTAACATTAAAGATAGCTTATTCTTACATAATAGAATAGAGCAGTTAGATAATGTAATGATATACAAGAATTTAAGGTTTGTGAACTTTCCGTAAACTAGATTGTCATCATCTGTGGAACTGTTTAGGAAGTATATAAATGAAGTTTTACAGATCGCTCATGATAGAGAAATTAAGCTTTCTAAATGTTATTATCTTCAGGAATTTAAATCTGTGCAGGGACATGAGGGGAGCTATGATAATCTTGTCTTAAACAATCATGAAATGTCTAGAATGGGTAAATGTGAATCAGTTATTTACTCTTTTGGATAATAGAAAGACTAGGGGGCACTCCATGAATGATGTACTAGACCTACAACGGGATTCATTTGATTAAATGTCCAGAGTAGAAGGTGAACATTCTATGATGGATTTAAAGAGATCATCCTGTGCCCTAGATCCCTGACCCACATGGGTTTTTATTAACCTAAAGGAAGACTTTACCAGCCCATTTCAGAATTGATAAACTTTTTTTTTTTTGTTGGAGGGCATAGTTCCTGACGTAGTTAAGAGGTCTTTGGT
This sequence comes from Rhinatrema bivittatum, assembly GCF_901001135.1. Classification (NCBI taxonomy): domain Eukaryota; kingdom Metazoa; phylum Chordata; class Amphibia; order Gymnophiona; family Rhinatrematidae; genus Rhinatrema; species Rhinatrema bivittatum. Next base: position 368,946,382 of record NC_042618.1, read on the forward strand.
TCATCCTGGATTTAAAAAGGGTGCTCTGCCAAAATATCATCTGAATAGTTACAGGCCTATCTCTTAATTTGCTATCCTTGGGAAAGTATTGGAAAAAGTAGTTTTCAATCAGTTAAAGTAATTTCTAGGTTCTTCAGGAATCTTGCATGTGAATCAATACAGATTTAGACAAAAGCATAGCACAAAGACTTTACTGGCCTCAGTAAATGATTATTTACTAAGGGCTTTGGACATGGGGAGCTGTAATTGCTATTTACTTAAAACATAACCTCCACTTCTGACTCAGTTAACCACATAATTTAACTCACTAGGCTAAGATTTAGGAATTGCGAGTAAGGTTTTTTAAATCTTTTGAATTTTTTTTGCACTCATCAGCAAAAGGTCAGAACAGATTTATCCTATTCAAATAGGTATAGTGCCGATGTAGGTGTTACACAGGGCTCAATCTTATTATCTACTCTTTTTAATATTTATTTAGAGTCACTGTGTGTTTCACTGGATTCTTTCAATGTGTTCAAGTGTTATACACAGATGAAATACAGTTGTAATGTACAATCTGCTCACCTGTGTCAAGTAAGAGAGCGTGCACTATCTTTGGCAGGCCCTAAAATTTGGAACTCATTACCCACAGAGTTATGTCTCCAACCTGACTTAAAAGTTTTTAGAAAGGTGGTAAAAGCATGGTTATTTTCGAAGACTTATCAGGATGTAACAATTTCTATTCCTTTGATTTAATCTTCCTTTTAATGATAATTCAGGATCGATGACTTTCTAGCTGTGTCTGTTTTATTCATTTTTTAGATTTTTTTTTTGTATATAATCTGTTTTTATTTGCAAACCAGGAAAACAGTACATTATGCACAAAACATTCAAATACCAGGCCGCAGCCCTTATATAGCAGCAAATAATTAAAAGCAAACAAAGTTACCTGTGCCTTGATAACAGTTCTCAAAAGATTACAATAATGCCCTTGTCAGAATTGTAAAGCATAAGGAGAGCACGTGGTCACTTAACAGAACTTAGCTAATATGTTAACTATTCAAACCCATCAACCCCCCCTCCCCTTACTGGAGTCCTGACCCTTCGACACACATACTCAAAGCACTGTATAAGTGGAACAAAACACTAACGTCTGATAGGGTGGGAACCATAGAGCGGTCAAGACTTTGACCGTCATATAGGGTTATTTTCTTCTAACCATTTTTGGAAAGGGTCCCATATGGCCTGAAACGATGGTATACCATTTCTATGTACAGCAGTAAGTCTGCCTAATTGATAGTAAGAAAAAAGCCGGTGCTGCACTGGGCAATTGTTGGAACCTTTACTTGTTTCCAATTTAGTGCTTACTCTGCCCGTGCCATGTGTGGGTGTTATATTCTGTCATGGGTAGGCCCAGTAATACATGCCAGGGCCGAGCATCGCAGGGTAGACGAAACAGCTGTGAAATCCACTGAATCACCCCATGCCAGTAAACCTGAACTCGGGGGCAAGTCCACCATATATGATAATATGTGCCTTGCTCGCCACAGCCCCGCCAACAAAGGTCGGACACTGCTGGGTAAAAGCTATGAAGCGCAGCTGGTGTATAGTGCCATCGGTAAAGCATTTTATAGCAGTTTTCTTGTAACCTAGCTGATATAGAACACTTACTAGCCATAGTATAGATAAGATCCCAGTCACTGTCCGCCAGTTGCACCGGGAAGTCTAATTCCCATAGTGCTCGGTATTCATGAACACCCAATGACTTACCATTAAGCATTGCATAAATTTTCGATATTTTGCCCTTAATAGTCGAAGCATGTTGGCACAGGGTCTCAAATAAAGTGTTAGTGGATCTCACAGATTGTCTCCTCAGACCCATATGTATGAAAGAGTAAACCCGAGCATATAGAAAGAAATCTATAGTTCCTCCCGGGTATAGGTCACACAATTGCTCTCTCATTAGCAACTTGCCCTGTTGGATAACATGGCCCAGGTACCAAGCCCCAGTTGCCAACCAGCAACTGATAGCCAAGGTTCTCTCCGAAAGAGTCAGTACTGTATTAGTGAATAGGTGAGTCATCAGGGAGTAGCTTTCAGGGCCCACTAGCACCGTTTTCCAACGATGCCAAATGCTCATTGTGGTACGCAGGGCATACGGATAGTAATCAAAATTGCTCCAAGATGTGCTGGGCTGCCACAGCAAGGCAGAAATAGGGAATTCCCCCAATAATCCCTGTTCAAACCTAACCCACTGGGGGGTGTCTCGAGTGCCGGGCAAAGCCACCAAGGCACGTAGCTGAGCTGCATAATAATACCAGGATAAATTGGGCAATTGCAGGCCTCCCCGATTCTTGGGTAAATAAAGAGTAGTCCTAGCAACTCTAGGTGGCCTCTTCCGCCATATAAAACTACAAACGATTTGCTGCCATTTTTTAAGAAATGCAGTGGGAATGCTAATAGGGATAGTAGTAAAAAAAATATAAAAAACGAGGAAGGATGGTCATCTTAATGATGGCCAATCTTCCCAGCCAAGAGTAGGTATGACGCCCCCACCTTCTTAAACACTCCTGTATATTGGCCACTAGTGTGCTGTAATTTAGATCAAACAGCTGATTAGTAAGAGCCCGATCTTAACACCTAGATATTTAAGGAATAAAGAGGCCTATAAAAATGGGAACCGATGTTTAATAGCCTGTACCTCAGCTGGAGATAAAGTCAAGTTGAGAATTTCTGACTTGTTGTAATTGACTCTCATGCCTGAAACTGCCGAGAAGCCACACAGCTCCTCCATGACTCCTTGTAAAGATAGCTTAGGTTCCGTAAGAGTCAGCATGATATCGTCAACAAAGAGTGAAATTTTTGAGTGTGTAGTGCCCCCCATCACCCCTTTAATATTCACAGCCTCTCGTACCCTGGCGGCGAAGGGTTCTAAGAATAGTGCAAATAGCAGGGGCGATAGTGGACAACCTTGTCTCGTACCCCTCTGAATAGGAAAAGGGATCCCATAACCTCCATTGGCCTTTACTCTGGCCAGCGGGTGTTCATATAATTTCCGGAGCCAAATCAGAAAAGTAGCCCCAAAACCCATAGCCTCCAAGACCTTAAATAGGTACTCCCAATGGACGAGGTTGAATGCTTTTTCAGCATCCAGTGCGAGGAGCACTGCTGGTATTTGTTTCTGGTGTACTATATCAACAATGTCAACAATCCTCCGGACGTTGTCTGCAGCTAATCGTCCAGGCACAAATCCCACCTGATCATTATGTATCAATCCAGGGAGAACCTTATTAAGTCTGGCCGCTAAGACCCTTGCTAAGATTTTTAGGTCAATATTAAATCAATGAAATTGGACGATAAGAGCTACATTTAGAGGGGTCTCTGCTAGGCTTTGCCAATACGGTAATACCCGCTGTGTTAGATTCGTTAGTAAAGGAGTTGCCCTCAAGTAATGAATTGAAGGCCTTTGTTAATGGTTCAGCCAGAAAGGTGGCAAATTTACGATAGTAAGTTCCAGTGAACCCATCAAGCCCGGGTGCCTTACCAGTTTTGAGTTGTTTAATGGCGGCCATCACTTCGTCAGTTTCTATGGGCTTATCCAGACTGATCTGCTGGGACTCATCAAGGGCCAGTAAAGTCACCGACCTCAAATATTGTTCTATTTCCCCTGAGTGAATAGAGGGCTCCTTAGTATATAGGGCGGAATAAAATTCGGTGAAGGATGTTCGAATACCCTCTGACGAAGTGATTGTCTGGCCCTGTGGATTTTGGATCTTAAGACACCTCTGTTTGGGCCTGTGCGGCTTTTAATTGTCTAGCCAGGTATTTTCCCACCTTATTTCCGCCTTCAAAATACTGCTGCTTTAGTAGCATTAATTGGTGACTAATAGCTGTGTCCTCTAAACAATGTAGCTTATCTTTAATCCTTAATATTTGTTGATAAATTAATCCCGATTGAGTGCGGCTATGGAACTGGGTCAGGTCGGCCAATTCCAGCATCCATGCTCAACGCTGGCCCTCCCTCTCCTTATTGCAGTATGCTGCTCGTGCTAATACAAGCACCCCTGGCCACCATTTTAGAGCACTCCCAAATGAGTAGTGGGGACATGCCATCTGTCTGGTTATCCTTGAAGTAGTCCCGTAGGACCGTCTCCATTTGACTGTTGAAAGTACTATCTTTGAACATGCTATCATTAAGGCGCCATGGGCGAAACCCCCTATCAGTATCTTTAAAGCAGCAAGTCAGCCAAATAGGAGCATGGTCAGACCACGTAATGTTATCAATATCCATTTTGGAGACTAGATTTTGAATTGACTTGGAAAGAAAGAAACAATCTTGGTATATGTGCCATGAGGGTGGGAAAAGAAAGTGTAAGAACGTGATAAAGGGTATCTATCCCTCCATATATCCACTAGGCTCCAATCCTCTAGGAACATGTGCCACCTCCTGCGAGTTTGTGGATCAGAAACCTTCCCGGAGCTAGAATCCAGCGAGGGAAGCTGCACAAAGTTAAAATCCCCCCTATGATAAGATCTCCCTCCAAATGGCGATGTAGTAGATCACTAAGTTCCATTATAAACTGGGACTTATGTAAATTGGGAAAGTATACATTGAGCAGTGTAAATATCTATTTGCCCACCCGAACTTTAACCAGTATATACCATTCTTGTGTATCATATACATGAGATAATTCCTCATGTACAAAGGTGGATGTGAACAGTATGCCCACCCCCCGAGTATCTTGTAGTTTTTGTACTGGCTGCCCAATGTGCAACAGGATACTGAGAGAAGTGCAGGAGCCGTTGATGATGCTTCCGCACATGCGTCTCCTGGACAAATACCATGCCAGCCTGTTGCCGTTGCGTTTCCCTCTGAAAAAGGGAGCGCTTCCGTGGAGTATTAAGCCCTTTCACATTGAGTGATACTATTTTAGTCGCCACTTATCCCTTTAATAAGTGAACCCAGCACTTCCCCATACCTGCTGGTCCCCACTTTTCGGGCCTAGGGTGCCTAATATCCTTGAAAGATCCTACACATTTACCCTCTAGCCCCACATCATAGAAACCACCCACCCTCTCATGAGAATACATGTTCCACTGCGAACAACCAGGAACTCCAGTGCAACCCCAGCAAAGTCCATTGGTATCCCGAAGAAACCTTAAGGGATACTCCTCCTCTGGAGGTCTGCTTCGACTCATTCTATGTGTGCCACCCCCTCTGAGACTTCCCCACCCCATAACAATAAACCATTTGCAGAAAATAACAAGAGACACATCTGAAGAATCAAACTCTGTGAAAGTGTCCCCCAAGACTCATGCATCCAGAAGAAGCTGTGAGCTGGAAAACAGGGCTAGTCCCAAACCAGATATAACTAATAAAAATGCAAACTCAGGAACCCGCCATAATGTTATAGAAGAGTTCCTAAAAGATCAAGTAAGACCTGAGAAAAGCAAAATGTCACCCTTTGTCCTGTACCGCCGAACTGCGTGAGTCAATGTGGCGTCTAAGTCGTTTTCCTCCTTTGTCCACCCTCTGCCACCGGGGTGCATTATCCATCTTGTATTGGGTCTGCGGCACGCTGGTTTGCTGAAACGTGATAGGTAGTTGGGCCTTAGAAAAGGCCGCAGACGCATCCTCTAGCGAAGTGATTTTGTATCCTACCCCAAAGTCCAAAAGGGTATGTCCAACGATATTTGATGTTCCTCTCCCTCAGTTGTGCAGTAACTTCATGCAATTCAAACCTCTTCTTCAGGGTAACAGGAGAAAGATCTTGGTAGATGGAAAGGTGATGATTATTCCAGTTAATATCCTTCAGGTTCCTGGCAATGGCATAGATCCTCTCTTTAATAGGGAAGCTGGAAAAGCACAGCACAAGATCCCTGGGCCTCTGATCCAGTCTGGGTCCCAGTGCGCGATGCGCTCTCAAATTTTATTTCATCCGTTGTCGCTGATGGTGCCGAATCTCCCTCAGAACTTTGGAGCAGTATAAATTTGCAAATTTGAGACGCCGTCTCTGCCACCTCTGCATATTCAGGAGTCTCCGGCACTCCCCTTATACGCAAATTATTGCGTCTACTCCTATTTTCGAGGTCCTCCACTTTAGTTTGCAAGTCCTGTATATTTGAGGACATGGATGTTTGCTGTATGATAATAGAATTAATGGATTCCCCATGCCCATCTATTCTGTTTTCAGCATCATCCACTGTTTCCAAGAGCAGCTAGGTCCTCCTTTAAGTCAGCCACGGCCATAATGTCCTCCCGAAGTTGTTTCAGGTTGGCCCGAATTTCAAGGAACCACGTTCTGGCCTCTTCCCGAGTAAGGAGCGCCGCTGTATCAGTGCTGCTAGCTGCTGGGATTGGATTGTCCATCTGCTCCGGCGTTCCACCATGCGCGCGCGCCCCAGTGCTTGCGGTCTCGGCACCATTTTGCCCTGTCTCTGCCGGCAGCTTCTCGTAAGAGAACTGCCACAAATCTGCTGTTTTGCGCTTCGTGCTCATAATACAGGTAATCGGGGGTTTTCTACTCATGAAGACAAAGTAATTCGCCGAGTTTGCTGCGTATTCTAGCCGTTCAAGGGTCTTTTAGCGGGTGGGTGCTCAGAGCCGAGCTCTCATGCATCTGCACACATTCGCCACGAACAGCGCCCCCCCCCCCCCCCCCCACACTTTTTAGATTTTATTTAACTATATTTATATTATTTTGTCAGTTTCAATTTTAGGCCATTGCTTTGTTTTATTTTCATCTTTTAATATATTTACTGTATTGAATTTTCCTTTGGTTCTATGCTTAAATTATGTAAACCGTTATGATGTTTCACAAACAACAGTATATAAAATCATTAATTAAATAAAAAATAAAAATAAATAAATGAATCTAAAAAAATATATCTACCCTCTCTCAGATCTCTTGTTTAACTGCATTTGGAGAGTGGATGATGTCATGTGCACTAGTATGACATCTAAGACCAATGCCTTATGATTTCTAGGAAACCTAGACCGTCATTTCTGACTGAGGTATCAGAGAATGGTGAAAATATACTTTGTGTGGAGCATGTAAGAAATTTAAGGTTCCATTTTGATACTAATTTGAATTATACTTTGCAATTGAAATCAGTATTATCCACAGATTATGTTAAATAAAATTGCATTGCAAATTAAGACCATAATTAGATCGCCCTGATTTTAGAACCAAAGTCCAAGCTTTTATTTTAACCACAATTGACTACTGTAATTTATTATATAAAGGGCTTCTGAAAACTTATTTACAAGTTTTACAGTTATTACAAAATTTGGCAGCCCATTTAATAATGAAGACCTAGGTATATGAACATGTTTCCCCACAACTTCAGTGTTTACATTGGTTAAATGTTCCATCCGTCAGTCTTCGACGGCTACGCCCCGCCTACCTCTCTCTACTTTCGACTCCTCCCGCTCACCTTGGACTGATGGCCGCCGCGGTGTCTGCTTGGTGTTCTCTCCGGCATCTCCGGACCGGCTTTGGTTCTGCCTCCCGCCATTCTCCTCCAAGGTACCTCTAGGGCACGCGCACGGCCCTCATCTTTAACTCTACATTGGTGCAAACCTCAGGGGCGTCCCCCGGTTCTGACGTCACGACTTCAGGGTCTATCTGCCTACAGTATTTGCTAGCTCGTTGAGTTAGCAACAAGAAACGTACGGATGGGATTCATTCTCCGTTCCTAAGCTACTCTGCCACTCCAGCATTATCTGGTACTCTTACTACCCTTCAGGGTCTCTAATGGAGTACCCGCTCCTTGGGGGCCTCTTTGCTTCTTTTCAAGTGATATCAGGAAACCGGTACTTGCTCCTCGAGGGCCCATGTTCCCTGAGTCGCTGCCTGCAACCTTTACACTTCTACTTGGAAGAACTAACTTACAGTTACCATCAGTGAGTACAGATACCATCTCTTTCCATAGTACTGCTTCACTTGAACCAGGTACTCGCTCCTCGAGGGCCTGCTCTCTGCTCTGGTGCCAGACCTCTCATCTAGTGGAATCTCTGTACTGCTAAGTGAGTACAACGCTATCGAGTCTCTCTGCTCTAAGGGATCAGGTACTCGCTCCTCGAGGGCCTGCTCTCCCTGCCTCAGAGCTTCTCCTATTTCTACCTTGGGACTCTGAATGCTATTCTCATTGGGCCAGATTTACGCGCGCAGGGCCCTCGAGCGCCTATTTTGCATAGGCCGCCGGCGCGCACACAGCCCCGGGACGCGTGTAAGTCCCGGGGCTTCGTAAAAGGGGTGGGGAGGGGGCGTGTCCGGGGCGGGACCGGTGGCGTGGTGCCGGCCGGGGGGCGTGGGTGAGGCCTCCGGACCAGCCCCCGGGTCGGGTGATGGCGCGCTGTGGCACAGCTGACCTTAAGCGAGTAAGGAACAGGGAACAAGCCTTCAAGTCAGGCTCTGTCACAAGTGGGAGGTGACTAAATCCCCTCAAACCTTTCTAAGGGTGAGGTTGGGGGAGGGGGAACCCTGGACTGTTACTGTTTGTTGTGCTGAGAAGGACTGCAGTTTGTTTGGGAAAAAACCTGTTTCATTTCATTGGGAAATATTGGGGCTGTGCGGTGCAAGACTTTGTGCAGAGAGGTCACACAGCTTGAAGAAAAATGGGGGAATAAATATAAATATGGGGATTTTTGTTTTGGGTTTTTGTTTTGGGTTTTTTTTTAAACCCTCCACTGGCATGTTAAGTTTAGGCTGGGAAGGCCTGTAATGTATTTTTCTGGCTAAATTTCGTAGCTTCTTCACCTGGCTTGGCAACTGTAAGAGCCCTACCTGGAGAGGGACTTAGATTCACAGTGTTATAGATATAGACTGCACAAGCCTATATTTCTCCTGCTGTCACAAGTTCTATTTGTTTTCTTGAGCTTATTTGGGGCCCCACTACACCCTGAAGGAGAGGAAGATTTTGATACCTCTGGGACCTCCACCAATGGATTACAAATGCCAGAGTTACTTGTTTTTAAGTTCCAACTGAAGTGGATAGAGATTATCCCACCAAGTGAAGGGAAATACCTAACGTTGAGAGGACCGACACGTTCAACCTGGACCTTTCAAGAGGAATTACAGTGAGAGAGCAGACCTGTGGATTTCACAAATGGATAACCTTTCCCTAAATTAGACTGTTCTATGAGAAAAGAGGATTCCATTAAGAAAGGTTAAAGGAACATGTCACACTGAAGTGTCCCTTTAGAATAATACTGAGATTCTGCTAGGCAATAACTTGTAATTTAAATCTAAAAATGCATTAAGAAAGCTAATGTGCAACAGCTTAAGGCTGTACAGGGTCTAGCTTGCTGTCAAGCAAAGCCAGCTTAAACCAACATCTGGTGTCATGTGTAATACATCATCTGTCTACTTTCTCCACCACTGGTGTGGACAGGACACTACTGCAAGAAACAGCAACTGACTCATGACACTGAATGCTGGAATTGATCACAGCTGTCATTGGCATCTACCTGGACCTCAGAAAACATTTAAATACCCCATTAGCTAACTTAAAATTGCTTTTTTTTTTTTTTTAACTAAATTTATTACTTACCAGTATTTCTGGACACCATCCAAGCTAAGCAGTAATAACTTGAAAAGCCTCTCAGACTACTGTACTAAATTTTTAAAAGGGGAACTTCAACACAAAATGATTGTTTAACATGAAAGCAAAGCCAAATTACCCATAAAGCAACCAGCACAACACAGAATCACAGCACAAGAAAGCTAGGAAGAATGCCAGTGCAGTGGGATTAAACACTTATGTTATTGGTATTTTGATCCCATCGCTCTGACATACTAGAATCTAATGTGCCAGAATCAGTTATGAAGCTAACTATTTGGTGTTAGGTGTCATTTTGGAATGAAAAGGTCAACTGCTACCAATCAACACTAAGATCCGCCAATACAAATAGGAAACTAGAAGAGATAAACACAGAACGACCGCTGATAAACCCAGTCTGTTCACTGCCTATTAAAACATCAGAACATAAAGAACTGCAATGCTGGGTCAGACCAAGGTCCATTGAGCCCAGCATCCTGCCTCTGACAGTGACCAATCCAGGTTGCAAGTACCTGGCAAATTCCATAAAATAGATTTCCTAGCGTGTAGCCAGATGGACTCAGGACCAATGGGTAATGTGCTCTTCTGCTAGCAGATGGGAGACTGAGTCAGATTTCAAAGCTGACGTCACTCTAGATATACCCCTACAGTAACCTCAGCTCTTCAGTATCTCTCCATCTCCTAGCAGATGCGGACACTATCCCACACACTAGAATAGTGTTAAGAATTACAGCAAAGAAGAAACAAAATTTACCTTAAGGAAGATTGAGCCCCGCTCTCCTGCGGTGATACCTAAGAGTCCCTCCCCCAGTCGAGAATTCCTGAGGTTGATCTCCGATATCCCTCAGAGGTGAGCCTTGGTCCGGCAGCTGGCTCCCGGCATGGACTTAGCCCCCAGTGTGGCTGAAAGGCAGAGGGTGCAGAAATGAGCGCAATGGTGAAGGTAATTCCCTCTCCCCCCACAGCTGGAGACCGTCCGGTACACGATCGGTAAGCGCCGAGATCAGGTGAGAAAACATCTTTAAATTCAGGTCTCCTGTCTCCAGAGCTCGGATTGCTGTACTGAATCCGTCCCCAGCAAGGTTAGAAGGGAGCACTCATCAGGCTGAGCAGCCTTGCTTGGGCTAGGCTCCGATCTGGTGCAAGGGTCCACACACGTGGAGACCCTTGGGGGAGGGGGAGGGCTGCCATCTTACGCGCAGGGGTCATTGGCGCCATTTTCCCTTCTCGAATGGCAGTATGCGCAGGGCCGGCCGGGTGGCCGAGGCACCTAACTTGCGGGTATCCAATACAGACTCGCGCATAGCAGCGCGCACAACTGAGCGCACAGCCGCAAACACAGAGACAATGGCATCGGTGCCCAAGAAGGCCAGAAGGCACTCTCTTTGCACAGCCTGCCACATAAGAGCCACATAGCCTGAATTGGAGTCCTGCCTGTGTCAACATTGCAAAGAAGCCCAGGGGGAACCAAAGCCTGGTCCATTACTGTCGGGAGATGGTTCAGGAACTACTGATGATAGCTCCCCGGACCTTTGCATCTCCGAGATGGCTTCCCCACAGGAGGGCACCCCTGGAGCCCCTACTCCAACTTCCCCTGGGATTAACATGGACCCAGGGACCTTCTCCTGGTTGGAATTTTTCCAAGGGCTGCAAGCCTTCATTCAGGCGCAATCAGCCCCATCTGTGCCCCAGGCTCAACCCCTACCGGAAGCACAAGATCCTCCCGGCCCGGCTTGGATGCCTCGAGACATGCTTCGCCTAACCAAGAACTTCCCTAACAGGGACCCAGGCACCTCTGATGATGAGAGTGACTCCCTGGAAGAAGGACAAATCCCTCCAGGAATGGAACCATACCAAACCATGCTTCAATTCTTCCACAAGGATGAATTACCAGCACTTGTTTCCCAAACTCTGAAGACGCTGGGTATTCCTGGCTGGACCCTAGGGCGGAACAAAAGAAAAACCCCATCTTGGTGACCCTTCGTAAGGCCTCATGCTACTTCCCAATGATGGAAGCCATCCAGGAACTGATTGACCTGGAATGGGATGCCCCGGAGGCCAGCTTCAAAGGGGGTCGGGCCTTGGAAGCCCTATACCCTCTAGAACCAGCAACCAAGGAACGCCTGCATTTCCCGAAAGTGGACGCTATGGTCTGTGCCGTCTCAAAGCGAACGATTCCCGTTGAGGCAGGGAATGCACTGAAGGACACTCAGGACAGACGACTGGAATACATCCTTAAGCAGGCCTTTGATGCAACAGCTTTGCAGATTACTTCCTGCTGCGTACTAGTGACACATTTCTGCTTGCTCCTCTCGAGAGAGGCAAATAACTCCAGAACCTATACCGGTGAGATGATGGAACCTGCAGCAGCCTTCCTCACGGACACAAGGTCAGTCCTGGTGCATACCTCAGCCAGGGGCGTTGCCTCGGTAGTGGCAGCCAGAAGACAACTATGGCTAAGGAATTGGTCTGCAGATGTGACATCTAAAGCGAATCTCACAAGAATGCCTTTTAAAGGATATCTCTTGTTCGGAAGTGAATTGGAGAAGTTAGCCAGCAAATGTGGCTAATCCCCAGTGCCTCGGCTACAGGAAGATAGGAGTAAAAGATCTCAGCGTTCCTCCCCCAGAAGAACCAAGGGCAGAGGATTGCAGCGCTTTAGACCCTACAGGAACTCGCAGTTCCAGGCACTTCTTCCCTCCAGAAAGTCCCAGCCCTTTCGGAACAGACAGAACAAGAGGGAAGCAGGGCCGGGGGCAGGCTCCAGCCGTGCTCCACAATGAGAATGGGCAGACCCATCCACAGGAAGAGGATATAGGGGGTCGACTTGCCCTCTTCTACCAAAGATGGGTCGAGATAACGTCAGACAAATGGGTTCTAAACATTATTCAAGAAGGTTACACTCTGGAGTTCTGCAGCATCCCTCGAAATAAGTTTATGATGTCACCCTGCCACTCCTACTCCAAGAGACTGGCAGTAGAAACCACTCTAACAAGACTACTCAGTCTGAAGGCAATAACTCTGGTTCCCACGCCCCAACAAAATACGGGGCGCTATTCCATCGTTCCCAAAAAGGAAGGATCATTCCGGCCCATCTTGGATCTCAAGAACGTCAACAGTCATCTGCAGGTTCTACACTTCCTCATGGAAACCCTTTGCTCTGTAATAATGGCAGTACAACCGGGAGAGTTTCTAACCTCCCTGGACCTTTCCAAAGCCTACCTTCACATCCCAGTCCATCAGGATCACCAGCGCTTCCTGCGCTTTGCGATACTGCATCACCATTACCAATTCCGAGCACTACCCTTCGGCCTAGCAACCGCCCCCAGAACTTTCACCAAAATCATGGTGGTCGTGGCGACAACACTGAGGAAGGAAGGGATCTTGGTACACCCTTACCTGGACGATTGGCTACTCAGGGCAAAGTCTTCGGAAGAGAGCCAGCAGGTGACCAGCAGAGTCAAGAGCCTACTGCAGGAACTCAGTTAGGTTGTGAACACAGGCAAGAGCACTCTGCAGCCCTCTCAATCGCTAGAGTACCTGGAGGCCCATTTCAACACCAAACAGAACAAAATCTTCCTCCCTCCGCTGAGGAGAAGGAAACTGATGGAACAATTACGACGATTGATGACCAATGCATGCCTCAAGGTATGGGACTATCTTCAAGTCCTCGGCCTCATGGCATCAACCCTGGAGGTCGTCCCATGGGCAAGGGCCCATATGCGACTGCTCCAGCGCTCATTACTGTCATGATGGAACCCACTGTCCCAGGACTACTCAATTTGCCTCCAACTACCAGTAGAGGTACGATCTCAGCTCCAGTGGTGGCTACAGGAAGCAGAGGAGTAATCCTATTCCTACCGAACTGGATCTTGCTCACCACGAATGCGAGCCTGCGAGGGTGGGGAGCCCACTGTCAGGAACTGATTGTTATGGATCTGAAGTTACGCGTTGCTAGTTAGCAGTCTGTTGTAGATCTGATGCCTGATGGGTGGAGCAATCAGATAGGAGTAGCAATCTGTTATGGATCTGATGTTAGTTAGACTGCGGGCTCCTAAAGAGGGAGGAGTTAGCAATCTTGTTAGGAAAGCTCTGTGTAGAGCTGAGAGTAGCAATCTGTAATTCTGATATAGTAGTGGGTGGATCCCTGGGCCGGTGGCAGATAACAACGCCCCCGGGATGATATCCCGAGAGGGACCACCAGCTAGGCTTGAGTATGGAGACAGACACACATTAGTTCTTTTATTAAACAGGTTTTTGAAATCACCAGAGGTGGCAGTAATGAGCTGATATGCCCGGCAGGGCTGTAGTCCCTCAGGTACTGGAACAGCGATCCAGGATGGCTGAGCTATTGAGAAACTGTAGAAAGTGAGTAGGCAGAGTTCATGAACAGCACTGGATGACAAAACTCACGTAAGGTTTCAAGGAAGCTCAGGAACTGGAAAGGTTTAGGCCCTCGAGGAGCAAGTACCTGGTTCCAGGGAAAGCTCTGAGAGAGTGATGGTAACTCACAATTGTTTGTAGCAGCGATAGCTTCCAGGCAGTAGAGAATCTTCAGAGTGTCCAGCAACATGGGCCCTCGAGGAGCGAGTACCGGTTCCTATCTGTAATCTGAAAGTAAAGAAAAGAGCGAGGCTCCCGAGGAGTGGGTACTTCTGGTAAGTCCGAGGGTCTCTGCCCCTTTGGATAGCCAAAGCGACTCCTTAGCGAATCCTTGCTAACTCAGTTAGTTAGCCATAACAGATACCTTTAAATATTGGAAGGGGTTGACGTCATCTCAGGGGGACGCCCCTGAGGTTCGCGCCCTTGCTGGTACTTCAATCAGAGCACATGCCTTAAGTCTTCAGGCAACATGGCGGATCTGCAACGTCGAGCCGGTCCGGGGATGCCGGAGGGAGATGGCATGGAAACGCCATGGCAGCCGGCCGTCCATCAGACCCGGAGGGAGTCGCCACAGAGGTAACACTGATGGCCCAGGGACAATGGAACAAGGAAGAGGCAGAATGGAACAAAAACCGCCTGGAAGTTCGAGCAGTCAGACTAGCGTGCCTGCAATTCAGCCACAGACTCAGAGGCAAAGCAATTTGAGTAATATTTGACAACGCGACAATGGTTGCTTACATCAACCGCCAAGGAAGAACCAAGAGCCAGCAGGTGTCTCTGGAGGTAGACCCTCTCATGGCATGGGCAGAGATAAACCTACAAGGGATCTTGGCCTCCCACATGGCAGGAAAAGACAAAAAGTCTCAGCAGACGTCCTCAGCAGAGAGAGCCTGGACCCAGGGGAATGGATGCTGTCGACCACAGCCTTCCAACTGATAATAAATCGCTGGGGCCTCCCAGCCATGGATCTACTGCCCACCTGTCTCAGTGCCCAAGTCCCCAGGTTCTTCAGCAGCAGACAAGATCCACAATCCCAAGAAATCAACGCTCTCGTCCAGACTTGGCCAGAGGAAGGCTTACTGTACGCCTTCCCCCCATGGCCATTACTAGGCAGGGTCATCCGCAAGATAGAACATCATAGGGGACTAGTTCTACTAGTGGCCCCGGATTGGCCAAGATGACCATGGTACGCAGACATGCAAAGACTCCTTGCGGGGAACCCTCTGTGCCTGCCTCCACACAGGGACAGTCTCCGGCAGGGCCAGAATCTCCACGAAGATCCGTCTCGATTCTCTCTTACAGTCTGGCCCTTGAGAGGACTCGCCTGAAGAAGTACGGTTACACCAAGGCCGTGACTGACACCCTGCTCTGAGCGCGCAATTTCTCCACATCCCTGTCATACATACGGATCTGGTGAGTATTCGAAGCCTGGTGTGAGGACCGCGGGATTCTCCCGCGGACAGCCAAGATTCCCATGATTCTGGAGTTTCTTCAGGATGGTATGAAGAAGGGGTTGTCACACAACTCCCTCAAAGTCCACACTGGCCTGCTTCAGATCAGAAGTGGATGGTATCCGGCTATCAACCCATCCGGACTTGTCCCGCTTCCTGAAAGGGGTTAAACAACTCCGACCATTCCTAAAGTGGCCAGTGCCTCTATGGAATCTCAATCTAATATTAGACTTCCTAGCTGGGGCTTCCTTCAGACCAACACGCGGTCTGTCACTATGCCTCTTAATATTGAAAACGGCATTCCTGGTGGCAATATATTCAGCTTGTCGCGTCGGGAACCATTCAACTGTGCACGGTCCCCTTCTTCTTACCGAAAGTGGTTTCCGAGTTTCACTTGAACCAAGCCATCGCACTACCATCTCCAGATGAACATAAGGACTCTGAAGACTCACACCTTCTTCGCCATCTAAATGTTGGCAGACTCCAGGTGCGATACCTGGAAAGATTAGAACCGGTGCACAAAACGGATCGCTTGTTCGTTCTTCACAGCGGGAAGAAACAAGGAGAAGCGGCCTCGCAGGTGACCATAGCCCGCTGGATCAAAGAAGTAATCAAGGCAGCCTACATAGAGGCAGGAAAGCCCTTACCTCTACAGGTTAAGGCTCATTCTACGAGGGCCCAGGCAGTCTCTTGGGCAGAAAGCTGCTGTCGCCCACCGAGATCTATCGGGCGGCGACATGGTCCTCCATACTCACCTTCTCCAGGTTCTACTGTCTGGATGTCAGGCCTGAGAAGACGCAGCCTTCACAAGGGCAGTATTAAGTGGGCCATGGGCAGCCTCCCGCCCTGTCCGGGAGTAGCTTTTGTACATCCCATTGGTCCTGAGTCCATCTGGCTACACGCTAGGAAATGGAGAAATTACTTACCTGATAATTTTGTTTTCCTTAGTGTAGACAGATGGACTCAGCATCCTGCCCACAGCTACCCCGGAAAAGGAGAACCTCGGATAGCAAACCTCAAGACTAAGCAAATACGGGTAAGCCGTGGCCTACCCCTAGTTCAAGACACCCACAGTTTTTCCGGTGTCGGCGTTAATTGGTTGAGTGCATTGGCGGTCTCCAGTTTGGAAATTAGTTGAACCAGTTCAAGTTTTACTCAAGTTTAATCAAGTTATTTAAGCAAAGATATATCCACAATGGCCTTTTGAAGAGAATACTGAAGAGCTGAGGTTACTGAAGGGGTATATCTAGAGTGACGTCAGCCTTGAAATCTGACTCCGTCTCCCATCTGCTAGCAGAAGAGCACAATACCCATTGGTCCTGAGTCCATCTGTCTACACTAAGGAAAACAAAATTATCAGGTAAGTAATTTCTCCATTAATTCCTCTTATTTACTTCAGGGTTTAGAAATAGCTTTCTTTATTCTACCTCACTAATGTGTTATAGACGTTTCCTCCAGGAACTTGTCCAAACCTTTTAAACCCAAATATGTTACTCGCCTTGATCACATCATCTGGTGATAGATTTCACAGCTTGATAGTACGCTGAGTGTAAAAGTATTTTCTGTGATCTGTTTTGATTTTGCTGCTTGTTAATTTCATAGAGTGTCCCCTTGTTTTAGTATTATTTGAAAGGGTATATAACCATCCCTTATTTTACTTGTTGCAACCCAGTCGTGATTTTATAAATTTCTATCATATTCCCTTTCAGCTGTCTTTTTTTTTTGTAAGCTGAAAAGCCCTGGCCATCCCTTTTATCATTTCTGTTGTCCTCCTCTGCACCTTTTCTAGTTCCACTATGTCCTTCTTGAGATTGTGCAACCAGATCTGCACACAATATTCATGGTCACACCATAGCTCAATATAGAGGCAATATGATATTTTCTGTTTTATTCTCCATTCCTTTTCAGATCATTCCTAACATTATATTTGCTTTTTTGACTGCTGCATTCACTGGGACAAGGATGTCAATGCATTGTCTACAAGGACTCCAAGATCCTTTTCCTGGGTAACAACTCCCAATACTGAACCCAGCATCATGTGCCTGTAGTTGGGAATTATTTTTTCTTATGTACATCATTTTGCACTTTTTCTCATTAAATTTCATCTGTCATTCAGCTGTCCAGTCTCCTGATCTCAAAAGGTCCTTCTGCTGTTCCTCACACTTTTCTGCTTGGCCATTAGTGTCAGATTGATCAAGCATCAAAGTTGTCTTAACACAGGGAAGCTTGATGCACCGCTTGTTGAGCATTTTAAACAGCAGCAGCATGTGTTTGATTACATGAGTTTGGGTATTTTGGAGCATGATGTATTTGGTCACCAGGGAGGCAATCATTTACTTCATTTGGCACAATACAAGCAATTATATATGTGGAAGGTTTTCATTGGATGCTGTTTAAAAACAGCTTTGAGACCCACAGCTTTGACACAATCTTCACTTGATGGAACCTGGCTATATATGAAGACGGAAGAGTGGCACTAGGATCACTTTAATTTTTGCATCGTGTAATTTCCCCTGATGCAGTGGATTCACCATGAAATGCGTGCACATCGGTTTGGACTTTGGGGAACAGATCCTGATATCATACTACGGGAAGTAACTTATTTGCAATTACAATTTTACAAAAAATATAGTTGAATTGACTTGACAATGATTATAACTTGGCTAACTTTTATTTTTGTGCTGAGTGGGTGGTCCTTTGAGGCTATGACCACAGTTGGCAGTTGCTAGTAATAGCTATGTTGGTTCTTTCCTTGCATAGTAACAAGCAATTTTAAAATGTGTGCAGAGTGTTGTATGACATTTGCACTGCATGTTACTGCATTCCGTTTAATTGGCTTCTATATAGTGTCACTAAGCCAGTCACCCTAAAAGAGGTGTACAACTGAACTAAACTTTGCAGGTCTGAGCAACAGAAGATAGAATCCAAGCTACATGATGGCTTCTGCAGTTTTCAAGCCTGTGAGAACTACACTGAGGAGAAGAAATGTGAAACCTTGGGCCTGCAACTCACTGATATTACCAAGCAACTTTAGGAAGCTGATCATAGAATTTTGGGTACAGAAAACCACATGAATAAACTGGAATCAAAGCAGACAGAAGCTTAAAACTACATTGAACAATAAAGTCGAGGATATAGAAAATTGTTCCATGTGGAACAATCTCCACATTGTGGGATTTCCTAAATCCATTACAGAAAATGATCTCTGGGAGATTTTGGAAAGGTGACTAAGCACAGAGCTTGCTTTATCTGATAAACATGAGCCACTGAAGTTCGAGAGAACGCATAAATTAGGCTTGAGGCCTTCTGACTCACTGACAGTGAGTGGTAATAGCCAAACTGCTTAATTTCAACCATAAAACCGAGATACTTCATGCTTACAGACAGTCTGCAGGGCTCTTTTATGAGGGACATAAGATTTTAATTTTTCATGATTATTTGGCTGCAGTGTCAGTGAAGGGTGTTTGCTCCTGTCTGCATGCAATTGTTGAAGAAAAGAATACATCTTACATGGCAATAAACAGCAAAACTTCATGTGCTACATCAGTGGAGACCACTTAGTTTTGAGACAGTTAATGCAGCCACAATTTTTTTCGCAACCTTTGAGTACCTAATAAACTTTAACATTGGTATCTTGGTCGCGTTATCCGTCAAGCAGCTCTGTGAGATGTGTGATCTATAATAGAATTGAGCACTGACGTGGCTCTTAATGTTCATAGTGACTGACTGGATTTAACCCTTGCTTACTGTGAGTTGTCCTACAACTAAGGCAAACAAACAGTCTCTCAATATTTTGATACAAGCTTTGAATGCTAATTAAAGTTTGTTGCTGAAGACTTATTCATGGACCTTGCCATCTAGACTCGTTTATAACTCTTTCCTGTAGTCGAAGCAAAGGAGCAGACCTACCTCAGCTAAGGCAGGGAGGCCACAACTAGGGAGGTGCCCTGCCCTAGAGCAAGGGAGGCTACAGAGGCTTGGGGTGGGGCGGGGGGGGGGCAGCCCGTCCTCCAGTCTCTTCTTTTAGTGGTTTTTCCAGGTTAAGGGTTCGAGTCTTCTGTCCTCCCTTTCCCCTTTGCGGCCTCCCTGAGGCCCTTCCTGGCCCTTTCATAGATGGAAACCTTGTTACGTTTGTTGCTGACCAAGTGTGGGTGGACTGGCAGTTGGGGGAACATTTCCAAAATTTCAGAAAAATTCATTTTTCAGGTTAGTGTACACTAACCCGAAAACCGGGGGGCCCCCAAAAAACCCCCCGAACAGAAGGAAAAATGAAATTCCCATGGGGGGAGGCCCCAAAACGAAGCCTGACACGATAACAAAACCTGAAGCACATCTCTATTAAAAATCCCTCACTGGATCCTATCTTTCTTGCCAACTATCGTCCCATCTCCCTTCTTCCTTTTGGCTCCAAACTTCTTGAACATGCTGTTCTCTACTGCTGTCTTGACTTTCTTACACCTCCAGCTATTCTTGATCCACGCCAGTCTGGTTTTCGCCCTCTACATTCAACTTAAACAGCCCTTGCCAAAGTTCCTAATGACTTGTTTATAGCTAACACCAAAGGTCTTTACTCTGTCCTTATCCTCCTTGACTTATCTGCTACTTTTGACACTGTTGATCACCACCTACTCCTTGTTACTCTGTCCTCACTTAAATTTCGGGACTCTCGCCTGTTTTGATTCTCTTCTTACCTCTACCATCGTATTTTTAGCTTTACCTCTGGTAGTTCCTCCTCTACTGCCATTCCACTATCAATTGGTGTGCTCCATTCTGAGCCATCTTCTCTTCTCTCTATATACTAATTCTCTCTAGTGCTCTGATTTCCTTTCATGGCTTTCAATACCATTTTTATGCTGATGGCTTCCAGATCTACCTTTTGTGCACCAGAAATTTCATCAGAAATCCAGTCCTGGATCTCAGCCTGCTTATCTGACATTGCTGCCTGGGTGTCCCACCGCCACCTTAAACTCAGTATGGCCAAGAAGGAGCTCCTTATCTTTCCCCCAAGCCCACCTCCTCTCTTCCTCCTTTCTCTGTTTCTGTGGATAACACTGTCATCATCTCAGTCCCATCGGCCCGTAATCTTGGAGTCCTCTTTGACTCCTCTCACTCTTTCTCTACACATATACAAAACACTGCTAAAATATTTTATTTCTTTCTTTATAACATTGGATTGGTAAGACAGCCCTGTCTTCTCCTGCCTCAACAAAGGGAAGCTTTTGTAATTCCCATATGTAACGAGTGGTCTAAACAGGAAGATAAGGAACGTTGAATTATATTTACCTGATAATTATAAGAACATAAGAAAATGCCATACTGGGTCAGACCAAGGGTCCATCAAGCCCAGCATCCTGTTTCCAACAGTGGCCAATCCAGGCCACAAGAACCTGGCAAGTACCCAAAAACTAAGTCTATTCCATGTAACCATTGCTAATGGCAGTGGCTATTCTCTAAGTGAACTTAATAGCAGGTAATGGACTTCTCCTCCAAGAACTTATCCAATCCTTTTTTAAACACAGCTATACTAACTGCACTAACCACATCCTCTGGCAACAAATTCCAGAGTTTAATTGTGCGTTGAGTAAAAAAGAACTTTCTCCGATTAGTTTTAAATGTGCCCCTATTAGACCAGCCAAGTCCTGCCCCAAAGACAGGGGTGATGAGGATCAATAGGACTAAGGGCATCATGTGAGGTGTGCCCGACAGCACCATCCTCCTCCTGCCTTTCTAGCCTTCTAGTCTTAGTTCTTGGATCACTCAGAACGGGTTTCAGTACCCCATGGTATGCATTTCAAGAATATGGTATAAGGAGGATTTCTAGTGGTCACAGTGCTTTGGCAATAGGCTATCTGTATTGGCCAGGACCACACCTCCCTTATAGCCCAGAGTTAGGTCATAATAGAGGTGTGTTCTCTATCTCTATTGGCTATAAAGGAGGGATAATCCCATTCATTATTTATTTATTTATTTATTTAGGGTTTTTATATACCGATTTTCTTGATACAGATCAAATCAACTCGGTTTACATAGAACGATAGTACATTAACAATAACTAGTCAAACCTCAAAAGAGGAGACAGATAGGGAGCAGAAGGTAAAAAAGTTACATTATAACAAGGGTGAGTAACTTGGAATTGGAAATGAAGAGAAAGATCATCAAAGTAGAGAGATATAACAGAGGGAAAGAGGCTTGGAGCCAACCTCAAGAGAATAACTCTAGCATTATAACATGATTATATGATATTCTGCTAGTTATTGAAGCACAGCTGATTGGATAATATCTTAGTAGAATATAGTCTAGGAGACAGGAAAGGCTCTACCGAAAAGCCAAGTTTTCAGTTTCTTTTTAAAATTTATGAGGCAGGTTTCCTGTCGGAGGTCTGGGGGTAGTGTATTCCAAATGGTGGGGCCTGCTGTTGAAAAAGCCCGGTCCCTGATTGTTAATCTTTGTACCATTTTGATTGAGGGAACATGAAGGGATCCCTTATAGGCATCTCTCAAAGGTCTAGCTGAAGAGTGTAATTTGAGAGGGTGTAGTAGGTCTAGGGGAGTCTGGTGGTGGATGTTTTTATGGATGATGGTGAGGGATTTGTGAATAATTCTAAAATTAACTGGAAGCCAATGTAGGTCTTTTAGTATAGGCGTGATGTGATCTCTGCGCTTAGTGTTGGTCAAAATCCTAGCAGCTGCATTTTGGAGTAGTTGCAGAGGTTTTAATGTAACAGCTGGTAGACCTTGCAGGATCGAGTTACAATAATCGACCTTAGAGAACAGGATTGCTTGGAGTACAGTCCTGAAGTCATGGTGATATAGGAGAGGCTTAAGTTTTTTGAGCACCTGTAACTTGTAGAAGCATTCCTTTATAGTATAATTTATAAACTTCTTTAAGCTCAGATGATTGTCAATTATAACTCCAAGATCTCTAGCATGAGTGATGAGGGAGGTAGTGTGCAATTGTTGTAAATGTAGACTATTTTCAGGGGTGATAAGCAGGAGTTCAGTCTTAGCAGTATTTAACACCAGGTTGAGGCTGGTAAGGAGATGGTTAATAGTTTGAAGGTGAGATTCCCATGATTTGATTGCTGAGTCTAAGGAGCCTGTTATAGGAATCAAAACTTGGACATCGTCTGCGTATACGTAGAATTTCAAATTTAGCGACGAGAGGAAATGGCAGAGAGGGAGGAGGTATATAGTAAATAGGGTGGGAGATAAAGAAGAGCCCTGGGGGACTCCATGTGGGGACTGGTCTAGCAGGAAAGAGAATAATCAAGTATGTATAATTCAGCCTTATTAGGCCTCTGCAATAAAACAACATATACCATTGGTGGTGACTTATTAGGAGCACTGCAGATTGTAGTAGTCATCATTATAGCTGTGTATGCACATATCAGGTAAGATACACACAGCTGGAGAGATAAAAGTTCTGGGGTCCAGGAGTTAGTCGCATGTCACTAAAAACAGGAAATATAGCTGGAATGTGCCTAATCTGTGTTACACAGCCAATGTATGCTTACTCAATTTTTTTTTTATAAAAGAGCATCACACTTTGGCTGAGGTGGGAGTTTCCCCCAAAGATAGTATGTAGAGAATAACACAAACTCAAGGGATGCAACAAGGATGTCTTTTTATCAACTAGAGTGAAATAATTTGTGTTCATTAACCAATGACCTAAATGGCATAGATTAGCTGCCAAGTTATAAAACTTCAAATTAGGTCATCCCAAACCCCCTGGGTACACGACTTCATCCTAAGTTGTAATGGCATGTGCTTTTTTCCCTGTCCAGAGAAATTGCCTTCAAAGTTTATTAATGGAAACTTCATCTTCACATGATAAATTTATTGGAAGTAAACTAAAAATATATATATATATATATCCATTTGGGTAACAAGATAAACTTAAATAGTTGAATTCTCCCAATCAAATAAAGGAAACAAGAGCTAATTTTATTTTAAGGATTTTTCATATTAAATTAAATATTATAAGACCTGAGATGAGTTTGAATTCTTATTATAATCACTCAAATATTTAAGAGAGAATCTCCTGCTAATTTGAGGGCAAACTGACCCACCAATTTAGCAACTACCCTAATTGCATGGTTTCAGATATGTCCAAATTTAATTTCAATCCAGATAACTCGCTATAAATCTGAAACTCCCCAAGAACTCTATGTGGAAAGACAAGAGGATCACATATATGAATGAGAATATCAGCAGCAAAAGCAGCCAATTTAAAATTTATCTTTCCTAGAGGGATACTCAGAATCCCATCATGGTTACGTGAAACTCAAAGTAAAGAGTTTATAGATAAGAGAAATAGCAATGGAGAAAGGGTCATCCTTACCTAGTACCTCACTGCAATGAGATTGCTTCTAAAACCATCCCATTAACAAAGGCTAGGACCTTGGGTGATGAATACAGAATACATATAACTTAAGAAATTGACCCTCAAAGCCTTAATGCTGTTGTAAAGATAGCATAGTTCTTTCTTCAACTCAAGTATATAGAAACATCTAGATAAAGTAATAACTGTCCTGAGAGATTTGCAAGATTTTATATATATAAATATATATAATCTAAGAAGAAATTAACCTAGATTTTGAAAAGTTTAATATACAAAGATTTTTAGATCTGATGGTATTCTCAAGAAGTTCAATCTTATGCAAAATTAGTAACCAAAGGAGACTAAACATTTGCCACAGAGTTAAGATGGTACAAGTCTGCTTCTCAATATCACCCAATCTGGAGGCAGCACCTGTTGTAAAGTACAAAACCTTTTAATAATCTGAGCAATTGAAGATTCTGTTCAAGTTACCACCCTCCAGATGCCCTTGAGTGGGCGGCAGCTATGGATATTTTAACATCTTTTGACAGCTCCAATCTATCAACTTTTTGACAGGATCCCCAAGATAATGCTGCCACAAGAGCTACCTTAATTGTTACTTGAGCTTTAGGTCTTGATAGAGAATTACAGTGGAATTTTAATTCCCAGGCACACCAATACCGGCAGATGCATGCGTCGAGCACATTTTCATAGTGGCCCGGTCACGTGCATATCTGCTGGTACGCACAGAAGTGCCAGGTTCTTTAAAAAGGGGGCGGGCCAGGGGCTGGCCAGGACAGCGCCATTAGGTCCTGTCCCAGGGAAGTGCACGCTGGCAGCCGGCCGGAACTTACTACTGTTCAGGAAAGCAGGTAAGTTCTATAACAAAAAAAAATATATATATAGGGTAGGTAGGTTAGTTGGGGATAGGAAATTCCCCCCTAGTCTGCTCCTTTATTGGAGCAGACTGGGAGGGCCCAATCGAGACGCCATGCATTTTTTAAAATAAAATGCCCCCCTTAGGTGCACGACTTGGAACCCACATGTACAGATATGAAATCGGGTACCCATGAGCGCATGGGTAGCCAATTTTACAACATGCACACGTTGACACACGCATGTTATAAAATCAGTGCATCTATGTGTGCTTGCCGAAGTATAAAGATGCAAGCTTCTGTGGGTAAAGGTTACAAATCTTTCCAGATTTTTCTCAGGAAACTCAAATGTGGAGATCATTCTTGGAACTCAAGCAGCGGGAACTTTCCTGGGGGCCTTCTTTCTGAAATCCCCCTGCAAATGTCTGGTATCTTATCAGGGTAATAAATATATTTTCTCTGATGCAGTACACCTGGAGACTTTTATTACTGATAAATATCTTTGTCTTTATTATTATTGTTCTGCTAGAAATGGAGTACTCAAATAAGTAAGATAATGTTGGATAGTAATTACAGGAAATGCAAACAAAATAAAAAACAGTTAATTTGCCCAACAAAATATAGCCTAAGGCTATAGAACAAGGCATTTTTTCATAATCCAATACTATAGGCTGAAAGAAAGAACAGGCAGGTTATGAATAGTTAAAATAGGAAGAAGAATTGTGTTTTACTGTGATTAGATCAAGTATCACTGGTACACGTATAGGGAGATACAGCAGAAATACTAAATATTATATATTACTGGCCTGGTTATTGAATCTCCTCCTGAAAAGATTAGGGATATGCATTTGTGTCAACATTTCCTATTTTGTTTGATTTTGTTTTCAAAATGGAACAAAAGAAAAGTCAATAAAATTTCATTGGTTTTCCTTTCCATTCATTTTAAAAACAGTCACAATTTAAGAAAACAAAAACTGCATTTCTAGTCTCAGTATCCCTGAAGTTTCCCCGTAAAAACCCTCCCTGGGCCTCTCTGAATTCCCCCAAAATGTTGTCAGGGCCCAGATCTCCCTGGAGGTCCTCAAACCCCCCTCCCATTAAAAAAAAATAAAAAGTTGCCCAACACTGGTGTCTGGGTCCCTCAGACTTCCCTCTCGTTCTGAAAATGTTGCTGGGGCTAGAGACTGCCCCATCTCCCACTTACCTCTATTGTGGGGGTCCTATTAGTGAAATGGGCCATCACCTACTCTTCAGATGTCCCTTTAAAAATGGTGCCCATCAGCCCTGAGATCGGTGCCATAGCAACCTCAAAATAGTGCCAGTCTCATGCATAGCTTGCACAATTCAGTTATAGTTTTGGGGCCAGCTGGCGCTATCACCATTTTGACATCACTATGGTTTCTGGGTTACTGCCACTTGGAGCCATTTCCAAGTGACATCAGATGGACAAGAGAAAAATAGGCATTTCTTCTGCCCCATGCAACATTTTCAGTATGAGGGGTTGAAGGGGCCAGGGGAGGCCCCATGTTGGCTTTTTATATTTTGGAGTGAGAGGGTTTAACATTTATTTCAATTTGGCAAACAAATCAAATCAAAATATAAACCCTCCCATAAACAGAAACACCCCTACTAAAAATACAATTAGCCAGGGGCGGAGTGACCTATAGGGGGATCGGGCTTCCCCCGGTGGGCCGGTCACTCCTGTCATGTGATTTTTTTTTTTTAATTATAAAGTTTCCAGCCAAAGTATTAGGGGGTGCCACGAGCAGTGGTATCCCGAGGGGAGCCAATGCCCCTGGGCGTAGGGAGGCTCATGCAGCCGCCAGTGACACGCTTGTAGCAGGCAGATCGGCAGGGCCGTGGTGGAGCTCACGTCATCACGGCCCGAAGAAAAAGATCGCGTTTAAACGCGCTGATGCTCCTCCTCCTTCCTGCCCGCGCGGTCCCGGAAGTAAACGTTGACGGAGCCGCGTGGGCAGGAAGGAGGAGAAGCATCAGCGTGTGTAGAAGAGGAGCAGCACTTGCGCTTACGGGCCGCCGCGAATCATCTCAGCGGCCAGAGAAGAGGAAGAGGCCCGGAAGCAGGGCTGCTGCGGCCCGAGAAGAGGAAGAGGCCCGGTAGCAGGGCCGCCGCGGCCCGAGAAGAGGAAGAGGCCCGGTAGCAGGGCCGCCGCGGCCCGAGAAGAGGAAGAGGTCCCGAAGCAGGGCTGCTGCGACCCGAGAAGAGGAAGAGGCCCGGTAGCAGGGCCGCTGCAGAGCCCATCCTGCAGCGACCCGCGGAGGCCCAGAGGTGAGAGAGAGGCTGAGGGTCTGTAGAGTGTGTATGTGTGCGTGCATGAGATGAGTTGAGAGACTGTGTGTGGGAGTGAGGACCTGAATGTTTGCAGAGACAGCATGTAAGAGCCTCTATGTGTGTGAGAGAGACAGCATGTGACAGGGAGAGCGCCTGTGTGTATGAATGATTGTATGAGAGAGCGCATGTGACATTGAGAGCTTGTGCTTGAGCAAACAGCATGTGGGAGTGAGAGAGTGCCTGTGTGTGAGAGTCAGATAGACAGCATGTGCCTGTGAGAGACTGTGTGTATGAATGATTGTATGAGAGAGAGCATGTGACAGTGAGAGCCTGTGTGTGTGTGTGAGAGAGAAATGCATGTGAGAATGAGAACCTGACTGTGTGTTTGAGGGAAGAAGATGGAGAGAAAAAAAGATAATATAAAAGGAATTGGAAAAAAAATAAGAAAGGGAAGGTGGGAAAAAAAGAGCCTGTAACCAACCGATTAGAAAACTAAGATCAGCCAGCAAAGGTAAATAAAAAAATAAATTACTTTTTAGTGATTGGCACATGTAATCTTTGGGAATGTACAAGAATAGCACTTTCTCTATGCGGCTCTCACAATGTATGAGATCAGCATGGAGAAAATGGGCCTGCACATGGGGAGGCAGCAGGATGGGCTTCAGTGTCAGTAGCAGCAATCGGCGCCTCCCCAATAGCCATGTGGCAGCAGTGACAGTGGCAGCAGAGGAATGAGAGAGGTTCTGAGGTTGCTGGCAAAAGAAAGAGAGGGGAATCTGCCTTTAGTGTATGAATGGGACTCTGCCTGGGAGTGTATGTGTGTGAATGCATGGGTGCCTGCCTGGGGGGTCTGTGTGTGTGAGAATGAATGTGTGCATGCCTGGGGGATGGGGAGGGAGTGTGAGAAAATGAATGGGAGCCTGCCTGGGTGTGCGTGTGTGCCAGCCAGTGAATGTGAGAGCATGAGTGTGTATGAGAAAATCCAAGGGAGTAAGAGTTTGTGTGTGGAGGGGGAGAGGGTGTCTTAGAGCCTGTCAGTGAGAGCGAGAGGTTATGGTGGATATAAGAGCATGAATGTGTATGTATGTGACAGTGTATGTGTGAGAGAGAATGTACATGTGAGTATGTGTGAGAGAGAGAGGATAACCTCCTAATCATCGACAATATCAGGGTGACTGGAAATCAAGAGCTCCCACAGAAGGGGACAGCAGGGGCTTTTTAAAATCCTTATTAGTTTTAATTATTGAATGTTATTTGATATATGTGCTGTTTTGAAATATTTTATTCGTGTTTGGGATATTGTAAAAAATGAATATGATATTAAATTAACAGAAATTCTATTTATCAGTAGTTTTAAAATATTCTTTTATTATGGTTTTACTATTATAACTGATGCTTTATTTCTTGATTTTATTTGTTTTATGAGGAATGGTGGTTCTATTTTTCTATTGTTAATACACGGAGTCTGGCTTCTTGGAGTTTCCATTTCAGTTTTTGTCATTTGTGCTCCTTCATTTTGTATTCTGTATTTGGTGAGATTTTGTGTTCTGCATGCAAACACTGAGATGACGCATTCTTTTAGCATGTGGTTTCTCTGTAGGGATCTGTGTAGTAGCTTGGCCTGTTCTGTTTTCCTGATAGGAGGTGTATTGATATTTTAGATTCTGGTGTAATATTTGTGGTATTCTTTTTCATAGATGGGGTTGTTATTCTTTGAGTGTTGGTAAATAGTACTGTGTTGATACAGGAGGACCATGCCAAAATATAGGGGTAGGTACATATATATGTAAATTATATTGTATATGTAATTGGGTACCCATGGGCCAGTATGGAGAAAAATCCCCCGGGCCACTATTTTCCCTCAATCCGCCCCTGCTATCAGCCATCCGAAAGTGTGGGTGTGACTAACCAAAAGCTGCTCCAAAATCAGAATCAAGAATAGTCAATTCAAATGTTTTTTCCCCAAAGAAGAATCAAATGGGTTAAGACAATAAAATCTGCCCTCTGGACTGTCAGAATATTGACTCCACAGTTGTCCAAACAGAAGATGGGTCTGGGAAAAGCTACTGCAACCAGGAATGGACAAACCGTTTTCTCTATATTGTAAGTAAATACTGCAATTTCATATCCCCAAATCTACCAGAGGATTAACTCTGCCCATAACAAGTTTTATATTTATTTAGAATTAAAGAAAAAAAACCCACAATATAAATAAAATGAAAAAAAAAAAACAAAACACCACGAAGATAAAAACTGATTAAGGCAATATATCTAACAAGATCATAGGACACATATAATATATGATCTCTTGCTTTGCAGCAAAAATATGAAATCCAGAGTGAAAGTCTAACATACGAAACTTGTGAATTCTAGATATGTCCAGCCTCTGTGAGTAAAGATAAATGCACTTGCTACAAACATCTTAATAAATACAAAGCAATTAACTGTTACCTTGTAGACAGCTTCTTGTATTTTGGCTTTCAGTCTCGAACTCCCTGTTTTCATTCCAGACACTAATACTGTATCCCCTTGTTTGGCCACCTTTTCCATCTCTGATATGTAGGAAGGTGGTATGTAAGTAGACTCCAAAAACTTGAGTATACTGAAAAATGAATGTAGCATATTCAAAAACTGTACTGTGCATGCATGTAGTCAAATTCAGCCTTGAAATAGAACATTTGGACACAGAATAGAAAAAAAGCTAGAAATGATTAATGCATGTCTGAATACTGCTTTTTGGACCTGCATTTAAAATTAAAAGGTTTTGATGAGTAGCAAAGGTTATACACCACTGCTTTCCATCTATGTTTCAAATTTCATATAGTTCCATTTCTTACATTAAAACATAACATACAAATATAAATACAGACATGCTGTAACACAAAAACCGATATTGCAAATGATTTGAACCATGAATTACAAGTGATATTATTTCTCTCTCCAATTTCACTCTCTGCTTTGATGTGCATAATGAAGTTTTAGTGGATATCACTTCCTAACAGTCTATGGTCTGACAACTCAAAAAGCTATTTAGAACCTAAACCTACGGTTTGCTTTCAGTCCTACATCACTAATCATCTCTGGTGATCTTTGTGGTACATTGTGCTAGCATACATTGACAGAACTTGCAGGAGGAGACAGATTTAGTTTTGTTTCTGGGTCAGGTCAGAAATTCCAGCCATGCGAAGAATAAGCTTCCAAGGTAATATACCAGCAAACCTGGGAATGCTCTTTGAAACCACTACTCTTTCCCTGGAACATGAATGAAATGAACCAACTGTCAGTGATAAACTATAACTGAACTGACACCTATGAAATATTAATGGGTGCTAGCAGTGCTCCATACTACAGAACAATACACACCTACTACAGTTCTTGTGCTATAGCAGTATTAGCAAAATACAGAGAGGAGTGAAAGATATAAACCAAAAGATTCCAGAATTTTATTTTTAAATGCAAGTAGAGCAACTTGCTTAACTCTTCATATTGAAAAATGCAATTTGAATCATGAAATTATCCATGTAACACCATCAAATGGCCCTTGGATTGCCAGAATCCAGAGTAATCTGGACTCTGGCTTTCTTCACAAAAGAAATGTTATTATTTATACAACAAAAGCAGAAAAAAAACTTGCTTACCCCAGCAGCCTTTTTAAAGAAAGTTCACAGTAATCAAACAAACAGTACTGGCATATTCTCTGCTTGCTTTTCCTGTCCAGGGTCTCTCCTTTCCCTCTTGGGCTTGCTCACTAAATCCTCTACTGAGGGAAATGCCCTATGACTGGCAATCCTCTCTTGGTTGTGCCTTAAAGGTAGAATGTGCAAGATACCTAGAGCTAGTCCCTTAAATTGTAATGAGGCTCCTTCCTATATACTCCTTCATATACTCTCCCTCTCAGTTAAACTTTCCTGGGATGAGTGCTTGCTTTACTAGGGACATTTCTCTGGTCAGGAAGTCAACACTGGCATTTTCTTTCCCCACACTATGTCTCAACTTATAATTAAAGGGCTGGAGGGACAAGAACCACCTCATGACTCTACTATTGGACTCCATGTTCTGTGCAATCCAGATGAGGGATTGATGGTCTGTGACAAGTGTAAATGCCTGGGCAGCCTAGCAGATAATATCAAAAAGCCTCTAAGATCCATTTGACCACTACAGCTTCTTTATCAATTCTGGAGTATTGTTTCTCCTGAGGCAGTAGCCTCTGGCTAACGAAGGCCACTAGGAGATTCTAGCCATCTTTCTCTTGTGCCAGTATGGCTCCTAAGCCCACTTCTGAGGCATTTGTCTGGACCACGAAGGAACTAGTGCTGTCCAGGCTCATCAGGACCAGTTCTGAGCACAAAGCCTTCTTTATTTATTTATTTACTGATTTTATACACCATCATTCTTTAGACCCTGGAAAGCTTCCTTCTGCTTCTCTGGACCAGCTGACCTTCTCTGCAGCCTTTTTCTGTAAAAGACCTGCAAAAGGTTCAACCTTTCCCTTGAAATTCAGCATGAACCTCCTATAGAATCAGACAGACTTTCACCTGTCTGTGGGACTGGTACTCGGATGATTGCTTCTATTTTCCATGCTTGGCTGCCTACATGATGATCTTTTGTAAGTGGGGTTATTAGTACAAGTCAACAGATTATGGACATCATCAGATGGTCAGTCTGTTTTAGTAAAAAAACAAACAAACAAAACTCATCACTATGTATGTTTTTATTCCAAATTGCCTTGACCTTTGGAAAGAGCAATCAATAAATAAGGGAAAAAAAATCAGGCGTACATTTCTGCGTGCCGGGGTGCTTACACAAATGTACGCCTGCGCATACCTCTTAAAATCTGGCCCATATTGTACTTCTTGGCCCCCTAGAAGGCATTTCTTGGGGTTGGCCATCAGCCCAGCCTTCTGTAGGCTTATAAGCACTGCCTGTAGTTAGCTCAGATATGTCATCAAGTTAGGCCATGGCATAGCCCTGGCATGGGTATAGTAGGAGGTTAACCAATCTCTGGAAAGTAGCTGAAGCTCCATGAAGTCCAAAAGGCAGAACTTTAAACAGAAAATGTACTCTAGGTATAGAGAAAGCCATTTTCTCTTTCGCTGCCACTGCAAGAGGGCCCTGCCAATATCCCATTGTTAGGTCCAGGGTGAAGATAAACTGTTTTGCTCCCAGCCACTTAATGAATTTGTCTATGCAGGGCATTAGGTAGGCATTGAGCTTTGAAGCCTCATTGACTTTTATAAAGTCTATGCAAAAACAGGTGCTACCATCTAGTTTAGGGACACGTACAATGGGCAAGGATCAGTTGCTATTGGATTCTTTTACACTGAGTCGGATCATCTCTTTCACCTCAGCTTCTACCATCTGACATTTGGCCTCCGGAACCTTGTATGGTCACTTTCGAACCACCACTCCTAGAAGGATAATGATATCACTGCAAGCGAGGTGAGTGTGGCCTGGAACATTGGAAAAGACATCCTTATTTCAACTTACCAGCTGCTCTAAATCCATTTTCTTTTTTAAGTGGAGAGTTGGTCCCCAAAAAGCACTAGTAATGGTCCAGGGTTTGGCAAGATTTCCAGGCCAAAATCCTCTCCCTGGATAAGGCTACAAATTGGTACGACCCACTTTAGGAGGTTCAGATGGAAGATGCGGGCCTTCTTTCTTTTAGCCAGTTGGGCCACCTTGTCAGTCCACGGGTCCTATCTTCTCCATTTCCTCATAAGGTAGTGGAGAATATAGGTCCTGTGGACTACAAGGGACAGTAATTTACTTTCTGAAGAGACTGAGGATGAGAACATGGCCTCAGATGAAAACCCCGTTGAATAGTGAACCAATTATATGCCCGAGCTTAGGTATCCTAGGCCTTCTCCAGGCATAGGCATGAAGTTTCTCCAGCCCCTCTTAGTCATTCTTGCATCCAAATTACATAGTCAACAGTGGTCAATTCCTCCTCCCAAGTCTCTTGGGCAAAATCTAGGATCCTTCCTAGTCTTCTCCCATATAGTAGTTCAAAAAGGAAAATCTTATTGAGCTCTAGGGAACTTCCTGGACAGAAAATAGTACATATGGCAAGAAATGAGACTTTTTGTTGCCCTCCTTCACAATAATCTTCCTCAACATCTGTTTGAGGGTTTTGTTATCACCTTCCACCAGCTCATTGGTTTGCACATAGTAAACTGAGGTCTGCAGGGGTTTTACTCCCAGTAAGGCACAAATTTCCTTCACACATTGGTCAAGAACAGATTCCCTTGGTCAGTTAATATCTCCATCCTGGAGAAGACCTCAATTAAGGCCATCACTACTTTTTTGAATCTTCATATTCCTCATAATTACAGCCTCTGAATATCTGATAGCGTAGTCCAGGATGTCTAAAAATGTATTTATTCCCTCAGCGGGACATTTCCTTACTAGGTCTATAGCAATTCTTTCAAAGATAGTTTCTATAATGAGCATTGGCATCAGGGGAACTGCTCAAACCCTAACAGAGTTAGTTAGCTGACATGTAGGACAGGACTGACAATAGTCCTGGACTTGCCAGTACAAGCCAGGCCAATAGAAATGGACAAGGATTTTTCTCTCAAGTTTTCTCCTCTCCTAGGTGGATACTTGTAGTACTTGCTGGCAATAAGACCAGGGTACCAAGAATTGCTCAAAAAATTCACTCTCTAGATTCCTTTTTGTATACTCTGTATACTAAATCACTCATTACCATGAAGAAGGGAGGGAGTTGGGTTACTACCTTCAGCCCCAGGGACTAACTCTCCACTCACCATTTGTATATGTTCTTGGGCAAACAAATTACTCATCTTCTCTTTAGGCCCATCTTAAGTTCTGGGGTTTCCTTCTCCCTCCCAGTCTGAGGGGACAGCTATGGGATCTTGCCAGCATTGTATTCAGGGATTAAGTTTTTTTTAATTTCTAACATATACGTTTGGGACTTCTAATGGAAAGACCTACAGGAATGACATTGTCATAGCCAGATAAATCAGTTGTAAGCTGGCTCCACAGAATCTCAAAGTCTAGATAATCATGCCCAAGTACAGCAGACTATGGAAGCCAGAGGAGTATGCCTACTTCTCTCTTAACTTGCCCAACTGGGGTCTTCAACAAGACCTGGCTGCTTGGGCACTGTCACTGGTTTCCACAGATAGAGGCAAGGGTCACCATCTTCTGATAGTTTATCGGTATTCTCTTGACCAGTTCCCTCTGAATGAGAGCTTTTACTCATTCATCAAGGCATGGGTCAGGAAGCCATCCAGCTCTACTGGAACCACAAAAGTTGAAAACCCCAAGTGGGGAATGTCCACAAAATAGCAGAAATGTGGGTGTCATCAGATGGACATCCATAGGTTTGTCACCCATGTGGTGATAGTCATAAGAAAGGTGATCCCTCTCTCCACAATTAAAGCAGGGTAGTGGGCCTGGGTCCTGTGACCGGGATAAGGGATAAGCAAATGGGACTGTCCTGCTCTGAGGTGTCTTTCTTTCAGGCTGTGGCACCCAGGGCCCTGTGAGGACTGCCTCTGGCAGACATGGTTGTTTTGACATTGACTAGGCCTGGTAAAAGTCATTAGCTACTTCCAGAGTGTTTCCCAGGGTGAGCTTCAGGTGCCAATACACCAACCTTTACATAGGCTGGGCCAGCTCATCTAGAAACTGCTCTAACTTGGCTATCTCAAGGCCAGTCTTCCCCTTCGGCTGCAGCCATTTCCAGCTGATAGAAAAGGCTTTTGATTTTCAGAGGGATAGCTGTGTTAGTCTGGTGTAGCAAAAATGACACGAGGTAGGTAGCACCCTATAGACTAACCAATTTATTTGGCATGAGCTTTCAAGGACAGAATCCACTTTGTCAGATGTGGATTTTCTCTGGGCTGGAGGGTTCCCATCAAAACTGTTGCCAATATATTTCTGGGGTACAACCAGCCCTTTCGAGGATGGCAGTCTTAACCTACGTATAACTGGCTCTTCCATCTGAGTTGGCAGTTCAGTTGGAAGGCAGTCTAGCTCCTGCCTATAAGTAGATTGCCTAGGTATGTGGTCCACATCACTTTTGGCCAACCTGTCAGCCAGGCAGATCTTTCAAAGTTCCTCAACATGATGTCAGGAGAAGATCCTGACCGCCTTTTTTTTTAAGTATTAATCTGAGACCGTGGGGGCAGCCAGATCATGGCAGCTTGCACAGTCTGGGTCAGTGACAGCAATTGCTGATTTGAATTGTTTCTGTAGGCCACTGCTGGGTATACTGGTGTTGTATCACTGTCTGTAGTTGCTTCGTCCCTCTGCAAGGGTCTGTAGTATTTGCTCCATGTTGGCTTAATGCACTGGGGTAGCACAGACTAATCTCTCTAGAGAGCTACTGCCCAGTCCAGGAACACAAAACAAAGCTCTTTTATTATATGAGAGAGAAAAGGGGGAAAATCCTAGCTGGTCCACTAACTGACTACACATCCCTGTCTGTCTGGGGGAGGGCTAGCCCCCTTAGCCTGCTATGTTTTTTTTTTTATATTTAAACGATTTTTATTAGGAACCATGAAAAAGCAGTACCAGGTATGAAACATAATACATGGTGAGCAAAATGAAAAACATAATGTGGGTCAAACCTCCAGTAACAGTGGAACAGAAAGAAAGCCTGCTATGTTTAATCTCCTGCCTGCCATTGCAGCCAGGCCCTAGGAGGAAAACATTTTCCTTCTTTTTGCTTTTTCTTAGGTGTGGGTCTGTGCTGGGGCTTAGACCAGAGGTTCCACTTTTACCACTATATGCAACACCGCGGAGCAGCCTTTGGCTTGCCAGAGTACAGAGCAATTTGGACTCCGGCTTTCTTCACAAAAGAAATCCTTATTTATACAACGAAAGCAGAAAAAGACCTACTTGCCTCAGCTGCCTTTTTAAAGAAAGTTCACAATAATGAAACATAAGCAGTCCTGGCAT
The DNA here is from genome assembly GCF_901001135.1 of Rhinatrema bivittatum. Classification (NCBI taxonomy): domain Eukaryota; kingdom Metazoa; phylum Chordata; class Amphibia; order Gymnophiona; family Rhinatrematidae; genus Rhinatrema; species Rhinatrema bivittatum. The sequence goes on from NC_042618.1 coordinate 368,982,174, forward strand.
ATTGATTGCTTGCTTCTCCTGTCAGGATCCTTTACCTCCTGGAGCTGCTCACTAAATCCCCTGCTGAGGGAAGAGACCTGGGACCAAGATTCTCCTCTGGTTTGTGCCTTAGACTGGGCCAGATACCCAGAGCTAGTCCCTTAATGTGCTCTGAAGCACCTTTCTGTATATTCCTTCATAAACCAAAAGAGCAGTAGGGACACTTTACAAAGTATATTTTCAAAGGTATAAGAAACTTTCACATGAGAAAAAAATAGAGCTAACTTTCCTAACTCAGTCATACTCAAACTAAGTGGGATTTTAGCTGCCAGAAAGCATACATGTTCTTTCACAACGTGCTTACTTTGGGCTGTGTAGAACAGAAGCAGAATTGGCCCACTGTGAGGGGGGGAGGGGCACTTTGGAGGTGAGTTTGGAATCCAGGTACACACATTTAATTTTAAAAAATGTATATGATTTGCAGGCAAGTCACTAATGTGCAAAGTTTACACCAGGTTTACACCAGGTACACACATTTAATTTTCAAAAATGTATATGATTTGCAGGCAAGTCACTAATGTGCAAAGTTTACACCATCAATAAAATTGTATGTGTGCACATGTACTTTTATCCCCCTAACAAGTCTATATTCAATGAAAATATACATAGGTACCAGGTATATGGGCTGGGTTTGTGCAGAATGAAAAAGAGGGATCTATGTTGCCAGCTAGGTGCCCAATTGAACATTTATCCCTAAATGTCACAGGTTTAATCTGCACAGAAACTCTTAATAGGTCTACCTAAAACAACCTTAAAACCGCTTCAGTTACTACAGAATGCCGCAGCCAGAGTCCTAACTGGGAAAAAGAGATCTGACCACATCACCCCCATACTCAACAATCTACACTGGCTTCTGGTAGACAAAATAATAGAATTCAAAGTTCTAACAATTCTACACAATGCAATTCATAAGGCCGACAACACAGCTCTGGACAACATCATACATGTACACAGGTCTCTACGCACGACCAGGTCAACAAGTCACCTACATCTAGAAGTGCCACCTCTAGTGCTAGCCAAACTGTCCTCCACAAGAAACAGAGCCATTTCCGTTGCTGGCCCGAATCTATGGAACTCCTTACCACAACACCTGAGCTCACAAGAAAACCTTAAAGCTTTTAAAAAAGAACTCAAAACATGGCTCTTCAACCAAACACTCAAGGACAACATAGGATAGCACAACAGACCACATCTACTACATCTCATCTCTGAGTTTGCAATATCATTCCATTGACTTTTCTCTCTGACTCACCGAATCCTCACCCATCACTCACCTATCATCTCCCTCTAACAATTCCCCCCATACATAATTTGAGCACTGCTATATGCCTCATTTTATGATTTATATCGTTTGTTTGGTTTTCTATTTATTGTACTAAAGTTATTGTTCACTACCAGTTCATGTTACTGTTTAAATGCATTAGATGTAACAGGTTGTTATAAATGTAAACCGGAGTGAAGGAATTTTTTTTGCTATACCTCGGTATATAAAAAACTCCTAAATAAATAAATAAATAAATTACACCTGGAAGAAAGCATGGACGACCAGATCAGACAGCATTGCTGAAACATCATATAAATGCCAGTGCTCCAGCCTTTAATTTCACATATGAGGACAAGAACAGTTCAATGAGAAACACTTACCGCAATGTATTATGTGAATCAGAAAAGCCATCTGTTTCCGTATCTTTCACTATTGTCCAATCAAAGGCTAATCCTGCCAATGTACTAAAAGTGTTCCCTATGAAATGAGACATACAAAAGCAAATACCAAGTTAATTAAATGAGACAGCATGAGCAAAAGAAACTAGAAAATAAATTGAAAAATATTCCACCAGCATTAAAGACATGACTCATTTTATGAGTGGACAGAAATATTACTTTTGGGTTTCTTTAATGGGATGGGACAAAATAAAATAAAACTTGTGAATTTCAATACAAGCTTTCATACGCATGAAAGAAGACAGAGAAAGAACTTAAGAATATTTCAGCAAAATATTGTCCTGAAGCAGATGTAAGCAGCAGAATGTGTGCGTTTGGTATTTTAAAGACTTCGGCAATTTCTACAGTCATGACGACATATGAAATATAAAAGGAAATTTGAATCCTTAAAGGAAGCAGTAGACATTTCAATGGGGTACAATTATAAGATTTATTCAATTGATTTGTTGAATTATAGACATTGAACATGGAATTTAGAGACCTACAAGGTTTTTAATAGATAATTCACGATGGAATCTTTGGGAAGAGAGGAAATCATAGAATTTTAAAAATTTGAACACAAGGTATTTTGTTTAAAATTAAATTAAAAAAGAAACAAGAGAAAAATATTAGAAAAACAGAGCTCCTACCATGTGACAAGGGCCGGCCAATGGCATGGATACCCTGTCACATGGTAAGGGCAAAGGGCCATCGGCGGCAGCCGACGACCCGAGAGCGGGAGATCGCTCCCAGGCCCACCACTTGACCACCAGGTAATTTAAAACATTTTTTTGAGGGGGGGGAAGGGGGGAGCTAAGGAAGCTGTTTTGAAGTGTCGGGGTGGGTTTTTTGTTTATCGGCTCGGGCGCAGCCAATAAAAAAAAACCCGATCGGGCCGCATGAAAGAAAATGCACGATGTGAATTCTAACCAGAATCTCTAATATCTATCTCTCTCTATATATGCCATTGGTTGGCCCTGGTAGCCCCTGTCACATGGTAAGGGCAAAGTGCCACCAGCACCATTTTGATTACTGGCAGCTGACGGCCCAAGAGCAAGAGATCGCTCCCGGGACCCCCACTGGACCACCAGGGTCTTTCAGCAAGTCTTGGGGGGGATTTAGGGGGGGGTTTCTCCCCCCCCCCCCCAAAAAAAAACTACATGAAAGGAAAACCCAAGAAAGTTCATTTTGTTCACTCCCTGAAATGCAACGAAATAGGAAATAAAGACAATATTTCCTATTTCGTTGCAAATGAATGCACACCCCTAACTCTTGTAGCCACATTTTGGACCAGTAGCAAAGATTTGATGGTGGCAAATGGAAGGTCTAAATAGACTGAGTTGGCGTAATCTAGATAATGAACAACAGCCTGTAAAACTGTTCTGAAATAGTCAATATGGAAGAAATGGTTTTATTTTCCTAACAGTTGGATTTTAAAGAAAGTGTTTTTGACAGCGTTCTTCACTTGGGGATGAAAAGATAAAGATGAAGCAAAATCTTCTCCTGTTGGGAATCAGGGATATCCTGCCCATCAATATGGAAGACATTATTATTTATTTTATTTTATTTATTTACAACTTTCTATACCGACATTAGTGGGTATATCATATCAGTTTACAATGAACTAAGAGAAATACATCACATTGGTTTACAATGAATTAGGAGAAATATAGCGCACGGGGGGGGGGGGGACAGCAAAGGGGGGATAAACAGGGCAAAAGGCATAATGAAAGGGTGATTCAATGGGTACAAATAAAAAGGAATATTAAGAATATGATATGGAGCATAATAGGAACAGAATATAAGCTAACACAGAGATAATTATGTCAATTATTTTATGTTATGATACCATTGTGGGGAGATCGAAAAGGAGGAATAGAAAACCTATGCTGGGAATGCCTGTTTAAAGAGCCAAGTCTTGAGTTTTTTCCTAAATTTGTACTGGCAGGGTTCAGTGCGGAGTTCAGTGGGGAGAGCATTCCAATGGGTGGGTCCTGCAACAGAAGGGGCTTGCTCTCTCGTGCTGGTAAGATGAGCATTTTTGAGGGAGGGGGTGTGGAGGGTAGCTTTGTGGGTTGTTCTAGTGGGACGGTTGTGGAGGATGAAACGCAGTGGTTCCTCAAGCCAATTGGAATTGTGAGTGTAAAGATGGCGCCGGCCAGCCAGTGCTCCTACCATGTGACAGGGGCCAGCCAATGGCATGGATACCCTGTCACATGGTAAGGGCAAAGGGCCATCGGCGCCATGTTTATGAGTGGCAGCCGACGGCCCGAGAACAGGAGATCGCTCCTGGGACCACCACTGGACCACCAGGCAATTTTAAAATGTTTTGGGGGGAATCGAGAGGGTGGGGGAAGCTAAGGGGTCATTTTTAAAGGGTCGGGTGGGTTGGTTTTTTTTTTTATCGGGCCATCGGCGCCGTTTTTGAGTGGCAGCCAAAACGGCGCCAATGGCCTGAGAGCGGGAGATGAGTCCCCGCGCCCCCACTGGACCACCAGGTACTCGTAAAAAGTTTTGGGGGGGTTTGGGAGGGTGGGGGAAGGTAAGGGATTAGTTTTATAGGGTCGGGGTGGGTTTAGGGGTTGTTTTGGTGTGCCAGTTTCCCCGCCTTCCCCCCAAATAACTCCCGTTAGTGGACACTAACAGGAGTAACGATTTTTCACGATAAATCGGGAAAATTTCTATTGTATCACGCACTCTAACGATTTTTGACGATTTAAAAAATATCGGACGATGTTTTAAATCGTCAAAAAATGATTCACATCCCTAATATGATATACTGACAGGTGAGGTTCATTCCTGTCATTGTATGTACAACATGAACCAATTTGGAAACACTAGCCCCGAATGGATACAATAGCTATGCTATCAGAAAATGTGTTTCTTTCCTAGCATTACAATATATCCCCTGACTGATTCTACTCAATTCCTTTGCATCATATTATGCAATATCCCTTGAAGCCAAAGGAGTCTCCTAGCCGAGACTGCCGTGGCCATGTTGTGCAAAGAAGCCCGTAGCAGATCATATAATGCATCTGCCATGTAAGCCACCACAGACTCCATCCTATTCGCCAGGCTTAAAAGTATATTTCAAGCCCTCCTCTAGTCTGTATTTCCCTCCCCTCTTCTCACTCTTCAACTTGAACATGAGTATTTTTGTTCTTCATTTCAGAAGTGTAAAATCATTAATGACAGAGTGTAAAGGAAATCAAAATTAGGAGGGGATTTAAATACTACACACGGATAACAAATGTGCTAAAAATCCTCAGATCTCTTACCTTCAGAATCCAAAGCCTGGATTTTCAATTTCAATGGTGAGTCTTCAAGATAAAGTTCTCTTGTTGTAGATACAATCTGAATTTCATTGATGATATCAACAATTGCATCACAGCGAAGCACTTGACCAGTTACTTGAAGAGACATGACAAAATAAGCAGTTTAGACTAGCTTGCAATGTCATTGTCCATTGAACCATTTGAGTAGAAATGTTAAGATACATTTACAGTGGGAACATGTTACCAGTTCTCATGCTTCAAAGCGCAACAATGATGAGAATTTTCTATTTTACCATTCCCCTTCCCCCTACTAAAAGCAGAGAACATTTTTCAAAAGTTTATACACAGGTGAAATCATGTTACCATCATCAAAACACCTTTTGAAAATTGCTCCCCCACCCTCACACCCCAGATATATATCTAAAAGCATGTGTGCTGTCTTTTAGCCATGTCAAAGAGGGACATGGCCTGGGGGCAAGGTTGAGGAAAAGATAGTAACATATTCATGAGGATTTCATTTTGAAATCCCTGAGAGTACCTTACCCCACATATTTTGTGCCTAAAAAGTATCCAGATTCACCCAAATTTTCAAAGAGAAATGCCATTAGGACTTTCCCTTTGAGAATTTGTTTGTAAGTCCATGGGTGTAAGCATCCTGTGTTGTTTAGAAATTACCCCCACACTTGTTGCAACTCATCTTGTGCTTCTGGAAAAGTGTCTCACAATTATAAAAATATAAAGAGGACCTTGCAAGCTTGGGAGACTAGGCATCCAAATGGCAGATGACATTTAATGTGTAAAAGTGCAAAGTGATGCATGTAGGGAACAGTAATTCAAATTATAGATACACAATGCAAGATTCTACTTTGAGAGTCGCCACCCAGGAAAAGTATCTAGGCGTCATCATGGATAATATGTTGAACTCATCTGCTCAGGGTATGGCGGCAGCCAAGAAAGCAAATAGAATGGCAGGAATTATTAAGAAAGGAATGCCTCTGGATCACTCCATGGTGCGACCACACTTGAGTATTGTATGCAGTTGTGGCCATCACATCTTAAATAAAAAAAGACATACCAGAATTAGAAAAGGGACAAAGAAAGGCGACCACAATAATAAAGGGAATGGAATGAATGCCCTATGAGGACAGGGTAAAGAGGTTAGGTCTCTTCATCAAGATGAAAATGACAATGATAGAGATTTATAAAACGAGTGGAATGGAACACTTAAATGTGAATCTATTGTTTACTTTTGTAAAAAGTAAAAAATCTAAGGGACATTCAATGAAGTTACTAGGTTATACATTTAAGACAAATAGGAGAAAATATGTTTTTTTACTCAATGTATAATTAAGCTCTGGAATTCATTGCCAGAAAATGTGGTGAAAGTTGTTAGTATAGCTGGATTTAAAAAAGGTTTAGGCAATAGAGATGTGCATCGGGTGCCCGATCGTTTCCACTTTCGTGTAGCCGCGGGAAAAGTTCGTATTCCCACGGATCGGCATTTTTTTCGTTATAGAATCATTTTTGGTTTAGCGCGCACTTAAAAAATGGTGTGGGCCATCCATTGCTCCTACCATGTGACGGGGCCGGTCAATGGCACTGATAGCCCCTGTCACATAGTAAGGGCAAAGGGCCATCGGCACCATTTTGATCTGTGGCAGCCGATGGCCCGAGAGGGGGACATTGCTCCCGGGACCCCTGCTGGACCACCAGGGACTTTAGGCAAGTTTTGGGGTAGGGTCAGGAGGGTGGGGGATTGTAAATAATTAGATCTGAAGGGTTGGGGTAGGTTTGGGGGGGGTTCTGTGTGCCCTTTCCTCCCCCTCCCCCAAAACGATAAGAAATCCACACAAAATGTTTTGGGGTTTTCCTCTCATTTTCGGGGACCCCTGATACATGACAAATTATGAAATATTGTACGATATTTTAATCATAAAAATGATGCACATCCCTATTAGGTAAGCTCCTAGAAGGAAAATCCTTAAATCATTAAGGTGGACTTGGAGAAAACCACTCCTTGGGATAAGCAGCATGGAATCTATCAACCTTTTTGGGATCCTGCCAGGTACCTGCGACCTGAATTGGCCACTGTTGGAAACAGGATACTGTGTTTGTTGGACCTTTGGTCTGATCCAGTATGGTAAACCTTATGTTCATATGCCCAAATTCTTTTGGCTTCCTGGTAGAGAACCCAGGAAACCATCTGCCTTGCTTGTTCATGTAGAACATTGTTACTTGATTGTGAGTTTGAAATAGAATTCCTTTTCTTTGCAATAGGTGAGTGAACACCCACAGAGGGTAGCAAATCACTCTGAGCTATAAATGTTTTATCCCATATTGGTGTTCTGGTATCAATCATGTCCCTTCTGTTTTGTAGAAGTCTGTGTGTGCGCTCCTCAGTCCTGATGGAGATATCCATTACCAGTACCACCAGAGGAAGAATTTGTAGAGCGGAATGGACTTTGATATCCCATGGTTTCAACCACCACTAGAAGGTCATTTTCATCTTGATGACAGAGGCCGACAGCTGATCCCACTGCAGCCAAACAGCCCACTGAAAAGGACTCATGGGAAGACGAGTGAACTGTGCCACGTGGTCTGCAGCTGCCATGTAACTGAACATGACTAGTGTTGAATGAGCTGTAGACTAGCCTGGAATACCAGGTCTTACACTAGGGCCTGAATTCAGACTGCCCTGTCCTCTGGGATGAACTCCCTTTCCTTGAACAAATGAACTAGAATGAGACCAGTTTGGATTTGTTAAAGATGACAAATCCCAGAGACTGCAGCAGCTATATCATTTGACTTTGTGAATTCAAGACTCCTATTTGGGAGAAATCTGTCACTAACCAGTCATCCAGGTAGGAAAAAAAAATGGATAAATCCCAGTGATGAAGGTGTGCTACCTCTACTGGCAAGCACTTCATGAAAACCTTTGTAGCTGCTGACAGGCTGAAGGGTAGAACTTTGTATTTATAATGCTGTTCCTCTACCATGAATCTGAGATATTGCCAGTGAGATAAGTGTATGCATTCTTCAGGTCCCCGCTTGGATGAAGGGAAGAATGGTGTGGAGGGAATTCCTTTTGAGTTTCTCTCTCTTCAGATGTTTGTTCAGTCTTCATAAATAGAGGATAGGTCTCAAACTACCCCATTTTCTTGGGGATAAGGAAATATCAGTCAGAAAATATCTTGCCACACTCCATGGGGAATGGACTTGCTCTATCACCTGTTAATGAAGTAGTATGTCTACCTTAAAATAAACCTGGGCCAAATGAGACAGATTCTAATTGAAGACTTGTGGTGTTGTTCTAGCAGATGAGAGAAAAGCAAGTAGTATCCACAATCCTGAACACCCAGCAGTCTGTGGTGACTTTCTTCAATTCTGGGAGGAACGGATGAGACCACCCCCCCCCCCACCATACTGGAGGAGGCAGGGTGTGAGGCTCTCTTTCCATCAAAAACCAAGTCCTGTCATTGCCAGAGGCTGCTAGGATGTCTTTAGCTGATGCCATTCAGATGGCATCAATACAGGAGAAGTTCAGTAACACTGATATGCACAGAAATGGAATCACTGAGCGTATACCCTCTTATACAAGAATAATGAACATCTTTGAGCAGATGGTTCATCAACAGCTATCGATCGATAAGGATTGACAGACTGCATGCTGTTTTTTCATATTTGCTATGGTCTTCCTGATCTTGTCTCTGAAGAGATTACCTCACAAACACAGGGCATCCGCCAGCTTGTCTGACACCCTCTTGCAAGCTGCTAACCCACAACCATGCTATTCTTCTGAATCCAACAGCGATAGCTGATACCCTAACCGTTGAATCAAAAACGTCAGACAGAATGAATGAGATTCACTTGTATTCTTCTACATCTAAGAACATCTAACAAACTCCATGCTCCTCAATCAAATAATCCATGACACACCACATCTTGATGATTTAATCAGGCAAATATTGCACCATGCAAAGTTGGTGGTTAGCTATTCAGCAATTAAGCACTAAGCTTTGGAGGAACTTCTTTCTAAATGAATCAAGAAATTATGGGTCGTTTCTGGGAGAAGTCTTAGAGAAAGTTCTCATTTTTTTGGTGCAGACTCCACTACCATCGATTGGTAGGGAAGTTGAACCACCCCAAAACCAGGTGCCTGCTGTACTCTATGCTTAAGATATAACTTTCTTGCAACCAATGGCCAAGTAGCCACATTCTGGTTTGCAAGACTTGGAGAAGTTTGTGGACCAAAAGGGCCACTGCCTCAGATGAAATATCCAGAACATGGATAATATCTAGCACCTCTTTGCAAGAATTCTTTTTCCTTCTGCACATAGATATTGATGTACTTTCTCAGCTTATCTACAAACTTGCAGAGCAGAATAGACTATGATATCCAAAGGGTTCAACCACCAATAGAGGGTCATTTTCATCTTTGATGACAGAAGTTGACAGCTGATCCCACTGAGATGAGATCTGCCTGTCATGGGAGAGAGGGGCGCAGAAAGTAAATAAGTGTAGCAGCAGTAAAGCTACAGTGGGCCTGTGAGGGCCAGGGGTGTGCCAGTTGTGAGGGAGAGGATGGGCATTCTGAAACTGAGGCAGCCGAAGGACTATGTTGAGAGGGAGGCATGCAGGGCAACAGCAAGGCGACTTTACCTGTAGGATGGAATTGGAGAAAAAAAAGCTGCTGCAGCAGACAGCGTGTAAGCCGAGGTGGGAGGCTCAGGCTCATGATGTCACAGCATGTGCGTGGAGTGCAGCTCTGGGATGGACACCTGGCCATGGGTGCCAATGTGCACTACACAGGCAGGCAAATCATGAGGCAATAGCAGCAGCCAGACCTTGTAGAGCACCTGAGCCATCAAGGGAAGAGGGGAAGACTCTCGGTCAGTAACTCAACTACTGAGTTAAGAGAGGAGAAGATGCCGGTGAAACAGACCAGCGAAGTTCAAACATGAACAAACGCTCAAGGCTTCTCTCTTCTCTTCTGCAGTTGTACAAGCTGAAAAAGCCAAAGAGATTCTGGCCAGAGTTAGACCAACCTTTCTTTTATTGAGTTTTTAAGTGTCCGGTTACCATTGCAACCAGGCACTGTACAACTGGCTGCAAAACCAGGCTGTCTGGTCCAAAACCAGGTAGTTGGTCACCCTATGTGCACCAGTCATCCTGTGACTCTTACCTTCTGACAGTTGGAGGAATTCTTTTGACACTAGAGATGGAACCAATACCTGAGGGATAACCAACAGATAGCCACTGCACTGGGCTGAAAGTAGCTGGGACTCCTCTTTGATGGAAAGCACTACCCATTTGAGACAGGATAGATTGTAGGACGTCCTTATCATTGGCAGCTAAGAAGGCAAGGAAGTTCCTGAGCAACTCCACAATCTGGTCTGTGGACTAATAGGGATGTGCATTCGTTTTCAACGAAATAGACAAAGGCAATAAAATTGTCTATTTCGTCTTGTTTTGGGAGTGCTAAAACGATAAAAAAATTACAAAATTTTGGAAAAATTAATATTTCGTGTTATGCGCACTAAAGTGACTTAGGGCATGCTAAATGGATGTAGGGAGAACTAACTATAGGTAGCGCTCGCTAACTATAGTTTTCCCAATTTACGGATTTAGTGTGCTCTAATTGGAAATGTTACCAACAAGTTAAAAAAAAGTGTCAATTGGGGAGCAATTCGTTAGCTAGAGATATGGTTCTGCATTCTCATTAGCGGTCTCCTTAGTTACTTGTTTGTGTTGCCAAAGTTGCAAGGTGGTATTTACGGGGGAATGGCTAGTGGCTGGTAACAAATGTAAACAAAGAAGTGATATAATAATACCATCAAGTTCTAGTCAGAACAAACAAAAGCATATAATGAAATGCATATTTTAAAATTTGTCAATCCTTTTGTATTTTAGGAAAGGGGCTCTGAAATTTTAAGATATGCATACTTTTAATTCCCCTGGTGTTTGTCTGTGTGTTTGGGTGAGGGGGCAGTAACTGGGGTGCCGTATGGGGTGACAGGTGGGAGAGAGACTGGAATGGTGTGGTGAGAGGGGAAGTGACTGGGTTGACTGTATGGGATGATAAGGGGAGAGAAACTGCTTGGGGTGGTGATTAGTGAGAGTGAGGCAGCCTGTGTGTGGGGTGGGACTGGTGAGAGAGGAAGTGACTGGGGTGACATGGGAGAGAGAGGGGCAGCCTGGTATGCGTGGGGTATGTGTGACTGGGTTAACTGTATTGGGTGACAAGTTACCCCCACACACTTACCAGGTTGAATCTCTCTCTCTAATCACCACCCCAACTGTCACCCCATACATTCACCCAATTCACTTCCCCTCCTACCAGTCACCCCCCCCCCCCCCATCCAAACACACAGATTCTCACCAGAGAAATTCAAAGTATGCATATCCCAAAATGCCATATCCCCTTTCCTAAAATACAAATTGTAAATATGCATTTGCATTACATGCTTTTGCTGACTAGAACTTGATGCTTTTACTACATCACTTGTTGTTTTCAGTTGTTATCAGGCACTGGCCATCCCCCCCACAAACACCACCTTGCAACCTTGGCAACACAAATAAGTAACTAAATAGAGAGCCAATGGGAATACAAACCGTACCTCTAGCTAATGAACTGCTCCCCAATTGACACTTTTTAACTTATTGGTAACATTTTTAGTTAGTGTGCACACTAACTCCCATGTCACCCCAGTCACTTAGTTAGTGTGCACACTAACTCCGAAATTAGGAAAACTAGTTAGTGCGCACTAAGTCTGAAATTAGGGGAACCCGAAATAAACATCTCCTGAACCATTTTAAAAACAAAATCAAACAGGTAACGACCTGAAATGAAAACGACACAAAAAAAAAAAAATCAGTGCACATCCCTATCGACTAATGCCTCCGGACCAATGTTAGTGAAGACACATCTTTCCCAGAAACCAGTATATGATTGTCACTGTGGGATGCTTCCCCAGAGCGCATGGAGGGGCTCCACACTGGACCTCTCAGTCCATCCTGCTGTGGGAACCAAGAGTAAGATGGAGCAGATAGCAGCTCTTTCTCCAGTACCACTAGAGTTCCTTTAAGTTTTGATCTAGTCACAAAAACTGAAGGGATAGAACAAATTGTCCTCCAGTCCTGCACACATCAAAAGGCCCAGGGAATCCGTATGGACTCAACTTTGTGCCAGTTCTAGTATTTCTTGCACTGAGAGCACTAAGGGTACCTTTCGCTCTGGCACTAGGTGCTTAAGCATTGTCAGTGCTGCTGGAGCCTGGCACTTTGATAGCACCAAGTGTGTCAATGGCTTCTGTGTTGATGGCATTAATTGTAATGAGTCCTCATATTTTGATAGCAAAGACTGCTCGGAGTCCTTATATTTCACCAGCACTGACTGCAACAGATCCTTGTGTATCACTGGTGCTGACTCCCTGGGAACCGAAGAGACAGATAGTTTCTTCTTAGACGGAGCATCAGGGTCCTGCACCTAAGGCAGAGGAACCTCGCACCCACTTTTTAAGCTCCGATGGATCCAAAGGGTCTGAAATCCAATGCTTCTTCAACCCATTCAATCCCAATGCTGTGTCTGCAATGGAGGAAGCCCTAGACAAGGAGCCTTTGCTCAAATCACCACATGCGGTGCTCATGGATGAGGAGGAGCTTCAATGGCACCAGAGCTTGGCTATCTTGTAGGCCCAATTATTTTGTCCTAGGAGGCATCTGGTCACAACCATAAGAGCTTGTGGAGTTTTGGTAGGTCCCAGGACTTGTAGCATATATCATGTCCATTTGTCATGGACATCTTAAACCCACAGATACCATAGAGGCACTGATGGTATGTTTCTTGGGTTGGGTATCTTCCTTTTTGTGTTTGTAGTACTGAAAAGTGATGTTGAGGGCTGCCAAGGCAGCAAGGCAAGATAATTTAAGAAAAAAAAAGTTAGCAGTCAAAGCCAAAAGGTTAAGGGAAAGAAACTTCAAATGATAGATATACTTCTTGGCAGTAGTACAGACAAAAAAAATGACTGAGGGACTCATGAGGCAGCAGTCACACAGGAACTCCCACACATGCTCAATAAAGCAAAAGCACTACTGAGCTCACAGTCCGTTCAGCATCATCACATACATGTTATGGCTAATTCAGCCTTGCTCGTCTCTGAGCTATTCATAACATTGTAAAACTTACAATAAATATTTGATCTTGATCTAAATCAAAGAAATGATTACTGGATTATAGAGACTTATACCCCCATTTTCAAAAAGAAACTTAAATCCTGGCTCTTTCGGCAAGCCTACTCCATTTCACCCCCTATTACATAAACCCCCATGTGAATTGTTAGATTGATATCCTGGTATGAACGCCTTTATGTCTGCTGATTCTGTACTGTGCACTTTCATGTATATAGTTCTAGTTATAATTATTATAATCAGCATCTCCCCATTGATGCTTGTTATATCTAAGGGCTCCTCCCGAAGATTATCTATATGTTACTGAGTTCACCATCTTTATTTGTTATATGTAAGGGCAATGCCCAAAGTTTTATGTTCACTGTGAACCGATACGATGTGCGAACGGATATCGGTATATAAGAAATGTTAAATAAATAAATAAATAAATAAATAAATAAGCAAGCAGAGAAACATGAATATAAAGAAGATTTATACCACTTGTCCTGCTGCCTATTCCTTAGTTTGGTGATATTCACCAGAAACCACTGAATTGGGTGATTTGATTGTCTCAGCAGATAGCAAAAAAAAGTACAACCAACCTGCACAAATAGTATGAATTGTCTACAAATATTTTTCTTTCAAGACTGATAATTCGATATTACATTATAGATACACAGAATCTTTTTATAATGCTATATTTCACATATTTTTTTTTAAAGATTTTGCATAGCACTGCCCAGATTCCTTCCCCTATTACAATGAGCTGCTTTGCATGAATGACTTTTGCAAACCCATGCAAATCACCTCATTAATAGGCAATCTTATGTTAATAAGATAACACAGCTGACTTAGAAAGTTGTCAATCACATTAACACCACCATTTGAGGAAATGGTAATCTAACAGAGGATTCCAATGCAGGTCCCAAGGCTCCCATGTTAGATTTAAAGGGTCATTCAAATGTATAAAAAAAAGAAAATGTACAGCTGTGTGTGGAGGGGGTCAATAGTGATCCCTCTGCTCAAAGCGGCCCCAATAATCAATAAAAGAAAATTACAGGTAGTCACACAATGACGGCTCCCTCCACCCCTGCAATCTCCAAGTAGGCCACAATAGCCAAAGTTCCCCCCATGCCCCCACTCAAAAACAACTGGCACACATTCCCTCCCGACCAATCCCCCAAAATCCATAAAAGACCTTGTTGATCTATAGTGGGTCCCCTTCCCCTCAGATCCCCCACGTATTCCAAATGCACTGGTTTCTATTGGGGCCCTATGCCACATCCTCACCCCCCCACCACCACCACACACACCCACAGTCCAATGCCTGGATCTTGCCCCAGTGATGCAACTGAGGCAAAGTCAGGTCGGTGCCATTTTGAAAAATGGCGCTGACCGGGCCTGAGGCTAGGGGGCCATTTTGCACTTTAGATGTATAGGGAGGGTCAGGAGACCCCACTAGAAACCAATATTTTTGGACTATTTGGAAGGTCCAGGGGGGAGGGTGACCTACTACAGACCAATGTGGTCTTTTATGGATTCTGAGAAATGGGGAGGGGGGGTGAGTTTAGGAAGAGGAATTTATGCCATATTTTTTTTGAGTGGGGGCATGTGGGCAGCTTTAGTCATCATGTCCTACTTGGAGATTGGGGGGAGGGATGGGGGCCATCAAATTAGTTGGTCAGAGACATCTCAAGTAGCGGCCCCAGGGTGAACAGGGGATTCACTGTTGACACCACCCCAGCACACAAGTGTACATTTTATTAGTTGTTTTTTTTTAGGTTAGGATGGCCCTTTAAGGCATTGGCAGCTCCATGATTTGGAGGCCACCATCACGCGTAAAGAGCCAATGCCACATTGTTTTCCCCTGCAGTGTTTCACCACGAGACAAAACATAACAATACAGCCACGATATTTTTTTGAAGGGGAAGCCTATTATTGCGGTGACATTCACCTGCAGAAGTGGTATCCCTCCCATAAAAAAGCATCACGGCTTAGTACATCTAGCTCTGTTTGTATCTGAGGCACTAGAGGATGAATGGCTTGCTCAAAGGTCACAAGGAGCATCAGCAAGATTTGAACTCATCTTCCCTGGTTCTCAGCCCACTGCTGCAATTTTTAATTTTAAGGCTTCCATTGACTAGGATTAATTCATTTACTACTACTACTATACTGGCTGGATTCCAGGCTGCTGTGTATTTGGGGGCATGAGATAGATATTTCTGTAGCTCCTAATTTTGTACACAAAGAGACTAATCACTCAAAAATATAGGGCCGGATTTTAAAAAGCCTTACGTGCATAGGGGGGGTTACGCGCATCGGGCCTACTTTAGAAAGGCCCGGCAACGTGCATAAGTCTCAGGGCTTTACTAACGGGGCGGGAGCAGAGGCCTCCGATCACAGCGGCCATTGCTGCTGTGTCTGAGGACTGCATGCTGGCAGGCTGCCAGGACGTGAAACTTGCACCTGCGCGGAGGCAGGCATAAAAGGTAAGATAAAGGTTATAAATCTGGCATACGTGTGTGCGCACCGGGTAGCACGCGCACATGTATGCCGCGTGTGCTCCTTTTAAAATCTACCCCATTATGTTCTTACATATAATGAATTTGTATGTAAAACTAACTGGAACTATCACTATTTGTTTACATTATTTATATGTGGAATGATTTGGACCTGCATGAAGAATAGATAATTCTTCTATTATGTAATTTTTACAAAGTACACTTACACATGTCTTCAGCAAAGATGATGCTTGTCAGGCGCATTGGCTGTGTTGAACGTGCCTGCACGATTGCCCTTTGAGAACAGCGACGTTCATCTAGATCTGCAGGATCAATACTGGCAACCTCTGGTCTGGTAGAAGACCTAAAACATAATATGTTGATTACAAGAGTATTACAGGGCAAATCATCTAGCCTACAAATGGCAGGAGGCACCAAATGAAATGCCATCTGGTCCTAGTGTTCAAAATCTTGGTTGTGATATAAAGATTAAATAAAACTATTTAGTCTGTTGTGTAGCACTTTTCAAGCAAATTATATTTCAAAGTGTTTAATAGTAACTATTTTGCATAATTTGCAAAAGATGATTAAAGATTAGTGCAACATTAGAGCTCCTTTTGATTTGTTAGACTATCCTAATAACTTTTCTTATTTGGTCTGCTACCTATAGCAAATTTTTAGGACATGTTGAAAAAAAAAAAAAAGGGGGGGGGAGATTTCTCAGAGGATCCTGATTATATTATTTGTGGAGCATCCACTTGTACAGTTGTGTACAAAAGGTTTAATCACCCCCTGGTTAAACTGTATGTTTCAGTGTATCATGTGAACAGAAGCTGATAACAACCTCTATATGGTACAAAGTTAAACATGACATCTTTCTGCAATGTTTAATGCAAAATTACTTTACTTGCTGATTTAACAGATTGAAAAATGTTAAAAAGTGAAAATGGCATATGCAAAAGTGTAGACCCCCTCTCCAAATGATTCATTACTATTTAAGTTGTTAATAAGGACCCAGAAATTGATGGACTCATTAGGCCTTCAGTTAATCAAATGAAGACAATGCCATGGTTCAATAAAAATACTCTGAATGAAAATAAATTCACTCTTACAAAACAGGGGAAAGCTATATAGAAAGCTCTCTAAATGCTTCCAACTAGCAAATTCAACTATCAGAAACATTGTTAAGAAATGAAAGTTAATGGAACTACTGAAATCAAGACAAGATCTGGAAGAGCAAGAAAAATCTCTGATAGAATTATCCAAAAACTGGTCAGATCTGCAAAGCGAAAATGACCTACTGAAAAGTTTAGCTGACACTGGAGTAGTTGTCCACAGTACAGCATTGCTTACACAATGATGTACATTAGAGAGCTGTCAAAAAGAAACAATTGTTTAAAGTATGCAAAACAAAATCTTGATAACTCTGAAGCTTTTTGAAATAAAATGTTTTAGACTGATGAAATGAAAACTGTTCAGCCATACACATACAAGATACTTCAATTTCCATTTCTTAATAATGTTTCTGACAGTAGAAATTGTTAGCTGGATGCATTAAAAAGTTTTATAGCTTTCGCCTGCTTTCAAAAAATGAATTACAGCTGCTTAGAGAAGCCCATAGTTATTGAAAGTAGACAAAACAATCACAACCTGAGAAAAGGGTCAAGAATATTTATTAAATCATGTTATTGTCTTCATCTGACTAACTGAAGGCCTGAGTCAAACTGTTTTCCCTTAATAATATTTTAAAATACGTAATGCAACTGGAAAGATTTTCAAACTTTTCCACATGCCATATTCACTGAGTTTTTTCAATTTGTGAAAGTCAGCAAATAAACAGCAATTTTGCATTAAAAATTGGAGGATGTCATGTTTAACTCTGTTCTATGATTGAACCCTAAATAAGAAAGGTAGCTCAGAAAATTGACATATTATAAAATTCAAGAAAAAATTATTATATTTATTATTTTTATTAATTCCTTTATCTTTATAGTTAAACAAATAAATGGAGAAAAAGACCTTGAGGGAATCTAAACCCCAGAGTGCCTGAATAAAACTCAATGACAGTAACTTTGATACTGGCACACAGGCGCACATATATGCACTTAGGCCGCTCACACCAAAGGACACAGCTATTTTATAACATACACGTGTATATGCACGCATGGTATAAAATAGGCTGTACACACATACATGTGTGCACAATTTTATACATATGTACGCATATGTGCGCAAATACCGCATCTACTGTGTTAGTGGGGGGATATTAGTAGACATGCACACCAACAGAATTACCAGTTTCCCCAGTTCATTCTCAGTTCACCCAGTTAAAAGGGATAGGACTTCCTACCCCCCACCCCAGTTAAATAGCCTTCCTTTTAACCTGTTAGCATCAAACCATAAAACCCTGTCGCCTTTTTTTTTTCTTTTTTTACACTTACCAGTTTTTTATATATATATAATTTTTTTTTAATTACTTACATGTCATCTATAGCAGTAGTAAAGTTACATGGCAAGGGACCCCGGTGTGTGCTTGTTGGCGCAACTACTTACACACACACATTTCATGTTGAAATCCTGGAATGCCCATGTCCCAAACATGCTCCACAAATACCATGCCCACACCCTTTTTTTTTTTTTTTTACAAATTATTTGTGCACATACTAGAAAATACATGCATATTCAGGCACCTTTTATAATCCATGAACACACCGGCCAGACATACTCGCATCTCCCAGTTTTGGCACTCGCTGGGCTTTTAAAATTCACCCCGATATATCATAGGTCAAAAAATCCTCCAATTAAAAACCATTTAATATAAAATTAGTAATTCTTTATATTTCATACTAAACTTTCTCCTGTGCTGTCTCATTATTAACTTGCACATATTGGGCCGGATTTTAAGAGGAACGCATGGGTGTACATTAGTGCGCGCAACCCGGTGCGCACAAATGTACGCCCGATTTTATAACATGCGTGCGCAGCCACGCGCATGTTATAAAATCAGGGGTCAGCGTGTGCAAGGGGGTGCACACTTGTGCACCTTGTATGCGCTGAGCCCTAGGGGAGTCCCGATGGCTTTCCTTATTCCCTCGAGGCCGCTCCGAAATCGAAGCGGCCTCGGAGGGAACTTTCCTTCCACCCCCCCCCCCCACCTTCCCCTCCCTAACCCACCCCCCAGCCCTACCTAAAACCCCTCACCTTTATTTAATAAGTTGCGCCTATCTCTGAGCAGGCGTAGGTTGCGCACACTGGCCGAGTGCCGGTGTGAGATTACCCCGGCACGGCCGCTGTGCCGGAGGCCTCAGTCCCGCCCCCGCCCCTACCCCACCCCTTTCACAAAGTCCCAGGCCATACGCGTGTAACCCTTTGAAAATCTGGCCCATTGTATTCTGTTATAGACAGTGTCCAAGAGGAGCTGGCCCAACTCTAGAATTAATGAATGAAATCCTAATGCAAACACTTACATTTAGTCTTAAAAAGCTTTTGATGATGAAAATATCCTTTTGAAAGGATTTGGATATTTACATCACAGTTGAGCCAGCTCCTTTTGGCAAGTGCTTATAATATGGGAAAGTTATAAAGGGAGACAGCACAGGAGAAAGTATAGTATGAAGTATGAAGAATAATTTATAAAGTTTTAAATTGTTTTTTCTTGAAAGTTTTTTTTTTTTTTTACCTATGATTGACATACTGAGTTTTATTCAGGCCTTCTGGGAAGTTTAGAGTCAACTCAGAACTTTTCCTCCAAGATCATTTTTTAATTATAAAGAAAAAGGAATTTAAACAATAATACATTTAAAAAAAAACAATTTTTTCTTGAATTTTATAATATGGAAATTTTTTAGCACTTTTTCTTATTTAGTGTAACTTTGTAGAGGTTGTCATCTTTTGTTCATTTAGAGATTTACTATTCGTTAATGATATGTTGCATTCATGGGGGTTCACCATACGTTGCGGGACCCCACGAATGCAATGAATAGGGACCTATACGTTGCGGATTGCGTATTCATTCAAAACGAATGCACATCCTTAATAATTACAGTCTCAAGTCTTCTTGGGTATGACGGGCATACCTGAATTTGGGAATTTTCTCCCATTTTTCTCTGCAAAGTCTCTCAAACTATCAGGCTGGATGAGGAGCGTTGATTCACAGATATTTTCAGATCTCTCCAGAGATGTTCAATTGGGTTCAAGTCCAGGTTCTGGCTGGACCACTCAAAGATATTCATATTTGTACTGAAGCTACTCCTGCATTGTCTTGGCTGTGTATTTAGGGTCATTTTCTTTTTGGAAGATGATTCATCACCCCAATCTGTGCACTAGAGCAGGTTTTCATCAAGGATCTCTCTGTACTTTGCTCTGTTCATCTTTCCCAGTTCCTGAAGCTGAAAAACATCCCCACGGCATGATGCTGCCACCACTATGCTTCACTGTGGGGATGGTATTTGCTAGGTGATGAGCATTGCCTGATTTCCTCCAGACATGATGCTTGGCATTCAGGCCAAAGGGTTCAATCTTGAATTCACTAGACCAGAGAATCTTATTTCTCATGCTCTGAGAGTGCCTTTTTAAGTGCTTTTTTGCATTAACTGCCTTTTTCCAAGCTCCAAATGGGCTGTCATGTCCTTTTACTGAGGAGTGGCTTCCATTTGGCCATTCTACTATAAAGGCCTGATTGGTGGAGTGCTGCAGAAATGGTTGTCCTTCTGGAAGTTTCTCCCATCTCCACAGTGGCACTCTGGTGCTGTCAGAGTGACTATTGGGTTCTTGGTCACCTCCTTGACAAGACCCTTCTCCCCCGACTGCTCAGTTGGGTGGGCGGCCAGCTCTAGGAAGAGTCCTTGAGGTTCCAAACTTCTTCCATTTAAGAATGTTGGTGGTCACTGTTTTCTTCAGGACCTTCAATGCTGCAGCATTTATTTTGTAACCTTCCCCAGGTCTGAGCCTTGACACAGTTCTGTACCAGAGATCTACAGACAATTCCTTCAAATTCATGACTTTAATTTTGCTCTGACATGCACTGTCAACTATGGGACGTTAGGTAGACAGGTGTGTGCCTTTCCAAATCATGTCCAATCAATTGAATTTACCAAAGGTGGACTCCAATGAAGTTGGAGAAACATCTCAAGGATAATCTATGGAAACACGATGCACCTGAGCTCAACTTATGTAAATGTGATATTTCATTTGGTTTGTTTTTTTTATTTGCACAAATCTGATTTTGCTTTGTCATTATGGAATATTGTGTGAGGAGGGAAACGTATAATATCCATTTTAGAATAAGGCTGTAATGTAACAAAATGTGGAAAAAGTGAAGGGGTCTGAATACACTGTATATAACATGCTTAGGCCTTTGGCTTCGAAAGCGTTGTGCTGTCACCAGTACATTACACCAATAGCTCCTTCTAGCTAGCAAGTATGCTTATATGAGCTAACCTACCGTATATTAATTATAAAACTGCATAAGAATTTTTAATTCTCACTAAAAGACATGAGACACAAAATCAAAATTTTAGACATGCTCTGTGCAAACTGGATTGAATAATTATTCTAGAAGCTTGAACATATATCATGCTATATGCCTTCATCTCTTATAGAAGGGTGCATCCTGAGACATTCCTCTTTCCCGTTTTCCCTTTCTTGTTGCTTTTCTTCATACTAAAAAAACAAATTGTGGGAATCACTGCAGTATGTACTATGTATTGCTCTTGCTGGCTCTCACTGCCCTATCGTGCCCCAGAGTGCCAGCACACAATGCCAAAAAGCTGCATTACACAGCCTGTTGCTCTGTATTAACAGTCTGCTCTAACGCCTATATTTTTTGAGAAAAATAAATCAAATAAAAGAAACAGAAAGGGGTTAGAGGAAAAGCATTTTAGATGTCATGGGAGGCAAGTGTTCCTTTTTCAGGATAGAGGGAGGCAGCTTATCCTCATCCTTCCCAAACAGCTCCCCTAATGCTTACCCTATGCTAGCTTTGTTTTTAGAGTCCTATGTTTCTAACATGGGACTGATTTACTATTTACTATTCTGTCCCTATGGGAATAAATTCTTAGTAAATCAGGCTCATGGTAAATGACTGCAGGAAAAAGGGCCAGTTGGCCTTTCTAGTCTAGTCTGATCTTCCCCTCTCATTCTCTACCACATTGGGTAGATGAACTTGTAAATTTTCGTTTAAACCAACACATGTTTTTTACGCATCTTCTCAGTCCTGTTCCTATCACTGCCTTCTACACTTATAATCACTACTACTGATAAACTGAGAGAAATTAAATTAAACAACTTGGTGCTTTGCAAAAAGACTAGTTCTGAACACTTTTAAAAGTGCATGCCAGCCACATCCTGCCTGTGGTATTGTGCACCACTGAAATGAAAAAACAGGCTTTTGATACAACATCAAGCCAAGAGAAGGGCTCGTCAAAAGAAAAAAAGAACCAAATAAAACATTTTGATATAGGGCCAAGATTCCCTTGAAATACTTTTGTAACAGGACTAATGAAGCTGGGTCAGATGACTGAATTCTCTCCTGTGAAGTAAAAACAAAACAGAGGAGGGGCAAAAAAAGCAAAATTACAAGTAGAGCCTATAGAGCAGGGGTGGGCAGGTCTGGTCCTCGAGAGCCACAAACCAGTCTGGTTTTCAGGATATCCCTAATGAATATGCATGAGAGAGATTTGCACGCACTCTGCCTCAGTTGTATGCAAATCTATGTCATGCATATTCATTAGGATATCCTAAAACCTCGACAGGTTTGTGGCCCTTGAGGACTGGAATTGCCCACCCCTGCTATAGAGTATCCTATGAAAGTGTGCACACGCCTAGGTCTTGTCTTTCAGTCTCATCAATATTCCAGCTGCACAATGCTGAGCAATTCACATATGTAGGGCAATTAAAATAAAACTGTGTGGGCAGGAGCAAAGCCTCCAGATAGTTTTATCCACACATTTTGCACTAATTCTCAAACAGACAGAATGCATGTACTTTCAAAATCACCCAAGAAAAATTTACACAAAGAGCAAGATTTTAAGAAGCATTTACATGCTTAAAATTGGATTTTACAGGTGTAAATGAACTTTACCCACATAAGTGGACTTTTGAAAATTGCTACATTGTACATCATTGAATTGTCCTTAAAGTTCACTTACATGTGAATATCTTAAGTGCTTAAATTAGAGATGTGATTTGGCCAAACCTTTTGGTTCGGCCTTTGTTAATCGGCCCACCACAGGAAATTTCGTTTTCCCGTGGTTCGGGCTGATTTTATTTTGACTGCCCCCAAAACAAAAAATGAAACCCACCCAACTCTTCACATTTAGTTACAACCCCCTCCCCACCCTCTCAAGCACCCCAAGACTTACTTAAAGTCCCTGGTGGTCCAGCGGGGTCCCGGGAGCGATCTCCCCCTCTCGGGCCATCGGCTGCCACTAATCAAAATGGCGCTGATGGCCCTTTGCCCTTACCATGTGACAGGGAAGCTATCGGTACCATTGGCCGGCCTCTGTCACATGGTAGGAGCAATGGACGGCCGGCGCCATCTTAAAAAATGGCTCAGGCCATCCATTGCTCCTACCATGTGACAAGGGCTATTGGTGCCATTGGCCGGCCCCTGTCACATGGTAAGGGCAAAGGGCCATCAGCGCCATTTTGATTAGTGGCAGCCTATGGCCCGAGAGGGGGAGATCGCTCCCGGGACCCCACTGGACCACCAGGGACTTTCAGTGAGTCTTGGGGGCAGGGGGTTGCAGTAAATTAAATTTAAAGGATTGGGGTGGGTTTGGGTTTTGTTTTTTTAATGTGCCCTTTCTTCCCCCCAAAAAAACGATAAGAAAACCACATGAAATTTCGTGGGTTTTCCTATCGTTTCGTAGGCCCCCCGAATCGCAACGAAATAGGAAATAAAGACGATATTTCCTATTTCATTGCAAACGAATGCACATCCCTAGCATAAATGGCATTTTAAATTGCTAGAAAAGCACGTTACATTTACATAGGTAACTCCTTTTAAAATTACCGCCAAAATATTGCACTTGCTTTTTCTGTGGATACCGTTTACAGTCAAACAAAACATGGTTTTGAAAATGCAAAACTACCCTGCCCCAGAAATACTTCCATTAAAATGCAGTTAAAGTACACGCATTGCTCCACAATGCGTGTACTTTTACACCACATATAATGTGGTCACAAGAAACAGCAATGGGATTTGAACCCTGATTTGTAGCCTACTGCTCTAACCACTAGGAACATGGAAAAACCTACAGTACCTGAATGTAATCAGCTTTGAAGTGACTGAAAGGTGAAATATAAATCTAAATAAATAGAGAAATAAAGAAATAATACAAGATGGACACATTTCAAAACACACTTTTTACTTGAGGAATGAGAAGTTACTACTTGCCTGATAATTTCCTTTTCTTTAGGATAGAAGGATGAATCCAGAACCAGTGAGTTATGCAACTCTAGCAGTAGATAAAGATGGAGCAAAACTGACATCACAGTACACATACGCCTGCATTGACATCAGCCCACCAGTATTCTCTGCAGAAGCCAACTGTGGGCAGACTAACAAATCTTGATTACCACCAGATAACCATTCCAGTACTCAGTCACCAGGAAACACTGAGCTCAAAGAATGTACTAACACTAGTCTAGTTAGCCATATTAATTGTTCCTTCCTGTTCGATGTAATTTCTAACTTAGTTCTATGTAAACCGACGTGATATGTACTAATACATGAACGTCGGTATATAAAAGCCTTTAAATAAATAAATAGGGACTGGATTAACGTGTAGCCACGCAGGAGGACTATAAGCACAATTCTTTAGCAACCAAGGGTGGGAAGCTGGATTCATCTGTCTATCCTAAAGAAAAGAAAAAATTGTCAGGTAAGCAGTAGTTTCTCATTTTTTAGCATCTAAACAGATGAATCCAGAACCAGTGGAATGTACCCAAGCTACTCCTGAACAGGGAGGGAGGCTGCCCACGGTCCAGTTTACACCGCACCTGCAAAAAGCTGCATCCTCCAGGGCCTGCACATTCAGATAATACCTAGAAAAGGTGAGTAAGGAAGACCACATCGCAGCTCGGCAAATGTCACTGAAAGATAATCTCCACCCATGACACTGCCTGAGCCCTAATTAGACACTAAGAAAATAGATATTTACCTAGGTAAACTGATTTTGAAAAGCGGATAGGATGCCAAAAAAAATTCAAATTTGCCCCAGAAAGAAAATGTGTTTATTATTTTTATTCTGCCTTTCATAACTGTCAGCCACTTCAAAGCAAATTACATTCAGGTAATTTCTGGCTGGAGACTGCTTATTATCTAAGGGAATTACTTCCTAAGGCTTTTTTCTCCCCATTCTGTGCCAGAGGGAAAAATGCTTAACAAATAAGCCTTTAAGTTCATTCCTGAAGCAATGGAGGATGAAGTGACTTGCCCAAGGCCACAAGGAATCTCAGTAGGATATGAACTCTGGCTTCCCTGGTTCATAATCTGCTGCTTTATCAACTAGGCTACTCCTCCACTTCACTTACTATAATGAAAAAGCGTAACCATCAAAGCTGAGTTTTTGTTTGGCTGGTTTCCCTTTAACTCTCTTGCTTTAGAAGAAATGCCGTTGGAGCCAAACTGACTTGGAAACAGACATTTGAGTCTTCATTTTCTGTTATTTGGTCCCCTGATCACCAAACTGTGTACTTTTGATGTGCAATCTAACTAATAATCAGAGACAATGTGAGAAAGAGGGAGACTGAGAATCTCCATTTTCTGATTTGTTTCCCCCCCCCCCCCCAGCTGAATTGGGAAAAGACAAAATATTGCAATTATATACCACAATCACAAATATTGCCCAAAATGTGGTATATCCTGATGATTACAATTTAAAATCACATTTAAATGGTCTGAGGACCTTGCAATACACAGATGGAAGTCCACAACTGTGGATTGCAGGATTGCAATCCACAATAGTAATTTTTTGGCCAATTGATTCAGCTAAATAAAAGTTCTACAAGTTGAGAGCCGTTATCACTCTACTCATTACAAATTTGAATTTTGCTGTAAATAGGAAATGTTGCTGTTTCACCCATATGCTATATTCAGGAAATCTGTAGGGCATTGTACAACACTAAATCTTGTCCATGCCTGAACCTTATTATTCATTAAATATAGTAAGTTAACTGACACCATGGAGCTTAGATTCTGTGCACTTTCACACTTTCCCACACGTCTTAACTAGGGGCCCGATTCACTAAGGCTTTTTTCCCCATTCTGTGTCTATGGGAAAACAGCTTAGTGAATCTGACCCTAGGTCAGGTTCCTTCTGTCCTGGATGTAGAACATAAAGTCTGTAAGAACTGTTCTCTGGAAGGACTGAACATGAACCAAGCTGTACCAATTAGCACACTGTATTATTTACCAACCTACACAAAAGGATCAGGAAGCAAACTACTGTTCATCATTCATGATGCATCAAAAAAGTACTTCTGTAACAAACATTTAGCTAAACTGACAATTTAAACACAAACTTTCAAATACAGTCCTCTCCAGCCAAAGTACCATGTGAAAACAAGACCTTCAGCTGACAAAGGTGTATTAGCTCTCTTGCCTGCCATTCTCCTGTGCTCAGTTTATCACTGTTGTACACTTTCAAATACTCCACACAGTAGCATTCAAACACTTTTTTATGCAGTGCATGTTATAAGATCAGGCCAGTGTGTGCACGCATGTTTTGGAAGACCACAGAATATGTCAGACAAATCACATCTTCTTTTAGTGGTCTTAAAACTGCAGCTTAGATTAAAAAAAAAAAAAAACCACACACACAACCCAAATTTGAAAAACTGGCACAATATATAATCATAAGCAGATTTTGAAGATTAAAACTTAGCTTATATTTATTTGGCTATGCCATGTGGTTAAAAATGTACCCTCAATGGAAACATGTGGAAACAGCTTACACTCTACTTAGTCAATAAGGATTCTGCTTTCAAAATTAAGAGAATTTAGAATTCTCATCTTCAGCAAATGAGAATTTTTTAAATCAAAATAGTATGCCCCATAGTTACCAACCGACACGGGCCGATACAGTACAGTGCTCTCCGGTGGAGCACACTGTTAGCCCGGGTTTGGACGCATGTTTGACGTGCTATTACCGCTTATTGTATAAGGGGTAAAGCTAGTGCATCGAAAACGTGCGCCCAACCCCCCCCCCGAAACTAATAGTGCCTGCAACATGCAAATGCATGTTGATGGCCGTATTAGTTGTTCCCATGCGATACAGAAAGTAAAATGTACAGCCAAGCCGCACATTTTACTTTCAGAAATTAACGCCTGCCCAAAGGCTGGCGTTAATTTCTGCCAGCACCGGGAAAGTGTACAGAAACACAGAAAAAATGCTTTTCTGTACACCCTCCGACAAAAAATGAAAAATTAAAAAAAAAAAAAATTTAAATCGGCCGGCGGCCCGCAGGTCAGAAGATGGATGCTCAATTTAGCCGGCACCCGTTTTCCAAACTCGTAACTGTCAGCGGACTCGAGAACCGACGTCGGAAAAATTGAGCGTCGGCTGTAAAACCCGCTGACAGCCGCCGCTCCTGTCAAAAAGGAGGCGCTAGGGATGCGGTTCTAGTGCCTCTTTTTACCGTGGTCCCTAATTTGCATCTTCTTCCCCCCTGAATCGCCCGCACTCCCGTGACTTTTACTGAATCGGCCCGTGTGTGGGTAACTATTTGACACTTTCAGGACATTTAAAAAAGCTGTGCTTATATTTCTACACTCAGTAAAAGCAAGTGAATATTAAGTAGGGATGTGAATCGTGAGATTGATCGTCTTAACGATCGATTTTGGCTGAGGGGGGGGAAATCTGATCGTCATGGTCGCTGTATGACATAGTGAGGGCAAAGGTAGCGCCGGCGCCATTTTGAATATTGGCAATACGGCCCGCGTGCAGGAGGTCGCTCCCGGACCCCCGCTGGACTTTTGGCAAGTCTTGTGGGGGTCAGGAGGCCCCCCCAAGCTGGCCAAAAGTCCCTGGGGGTCCAGCGGGGGTCCGGGAGCGATCTCCTGCACTCGTGACGTCGGGTGCCAGGAACCAAAATGGCGCCGGCGCTACCTTTGCCCTGTCACATGGTAAGGGCAAAGGGCCACCGGCGCCATTTCTATTAACGCAGCCGTGGCCCAAGAACGGGAGATCGCGCCGGGACCCCCCCCCCACTGGACCCCAGGTAATTTAAAATATTTTGGGGGGGTTCGGGAGGGTGGGGGATTTGTTTTAAAGGGTCGGGGTGGGTTTTAGGGTTGTTTTGGTGTGCCGGTTTTCCCGCCCTCCCCCTCCCCCGATTTACGATTTTTTGACGATAAATCGGGGGAATTGCTATTGTATCGCAGCTCTAACGATTTAAAATATATCTGACGATTGTTTTAAATCGTCAAAAAACGATTCACATCCCTAATATTAAGTACTGCGAGTACGTGAAAAGGCTACTCTTAACTCAGTGTCTGTAAGTGAAAAATGTATTGTCTTAAGATAGAGGGGAAATTTCCCAATATATTTCAATTTAATAATTATGTTTCTTATTTTTACAGAACAAGTATGCACAACATAATTACAAGGTTACAATGTCTCTATAGACGGGAACTTACAAATAAATTTGAAGCACAAAGTAGCAAAATTCCTGAATTGGCCCAGGCTGCCAGGTTCACAGCTCAGCACACTATGAAATGCTGTGTTATGTTACACACTACACTAACCAGCCCTTCTGCTTGACAGGGTTGAAATGAAAGGCCATAGATGAAAAGAAAGTGAAACTATGCATGTTATGATTTTCCCTTTTTTTTTTTTTTTTTTTTTTTTTTTTAAGTGCATGGCAATTAAAGTTAAACAAAAAATGTAAGGTGATAGTTCTTCATTGGACCAAGGTAATACATTTCTTGAGTAGCTTTTGAGAGCTACCATGCTTCCTTAAGTGTCAAATAGAATGAGAACATATCCTTTTCAGCTCCCTACTTATGGTCTAAACTACCACACTATGAAGTTAATTTTCAAAATCGTTTCTGCATGTAAAAAGCTGTATATATCATAGCAATTTTCAAAAGCCCATTTACGCATTAAAACCTTTTGAAAATTAAGCAAAATTTCAAAAAAGAGTTAAACACAAAAGTAGCAATTTTCAGGAGTCTTGTTACATGCATAAGTCCTTTTAAAAATTACTTCCATTGTCCCCATGTCCATCCTTTCTTTGCATTTTACTATAGCACTTTGTCAGGCACTGCAACTATAAACATATTTGCATCAGGCAGGAATATAAATTAACTGTTTAGTCTTATAA
Organism: Rhinatrema bivittatum; assembly: GCF_901001135.1. Classification (NCBI taxonomy): domain Eukaryota; kingdom Metazoa; phylum Chordata; class Amphibia; order Gymnophiona; family Rhinatrematidae; genus Rhinatrema; species Rhinatrema bivittatum. The sequence goes on from NC_042618.1 coordinate 369,011,185, forward strand.
GCACTTCGACTTACTTGTGAGCTGGAGCTACTTTCCTGTAATACTTTAAAAGAGGAAAGACACCATTTTAAAAAACAGAACTTATTATAGTGTAGATTAGGGCCACCTTCATTTTTTTTTTTTTGCATATTTATCAACGACAGCCTGCCTGACTACATTCTTTGCACCGCCTGCCTGACTACATTCTTTGCCCATGTCACAATATTTTGATAACCATTAATTCCTCATGATGTTGCAAAATGCTGTGACAGGTAAACAAATTATGTCATTTTCTAGAAAAATATTAAACAGCTGGCGAGCAATCCAGGTCCCTTTGTTTTGCTTCCTGGGAGAAGTGAGTCAACTCATGGCCCCTTCTCCACTACGGGCAGCCAGGAAAGTGGCGAGCTAAACCTGAGCAATCTAAGAGCTCAGCACAGGCAGCCTGAACCAAGTCATGCTGGGAAGGCACAGGACAACTCCATTTCCCAACCTGAGGTGTGCTGCGTTTTTTTGACCTCGCACCGTACATCTTTTCTTCACTTTAAATAAACCGTTACTTGCATACTACAGCATCGCCGCAGCGATACCACCCTACTACATCGATTGCACATCTACAAAAGAAATGAGTGTTTAATTGGAAGTTGGCATGTAATAGTGGGGATGGAGAGGGGAGACCCCAGTGCAGGCCGCTTCCGGTCGGCGCGGCTGCAAGGTGCCAAGCAGCACGTTGCACTCACCAGCGGTAGCAGCCCTCCGTGGCTTCCAGGGTGAAATTAATCTTCGTGCCCCGGGCGTAGGGCAGCAAGACTTTTGGAATATTTAGTTTGGAGGCGGAGGCGAAGGACGCGAAGGAGAGCACGACCAGGGAAATGAAAGAGCTGCGCGCGTGCTTTCCTGCGGCGCGAGGCATCTTCAAGTTGGGTTCCTTCCCGGGCTAGCGGTGCGAGATCCGCCTGCAAGGTGCCGCCGCCGCTGGTTCTCAAGCGGAGTCCGGGGAGGGGGTACTGCTCTCCTCCCGCTGCCCAAAAGAGCTTTCGCTTAGGTTTAAAATCTCCACGGAGAGGCGCAGGGAAGGAAGAATGAAGACGAAATGCTCTGAAAAGCGGTTACAAATGTTGCAGTTCCGGGACCACCGCGGGCAAATTCTTGCCTGGTGGCGGGCAGAAGAGGAGGGACTGGATACAAAGTTCCTGAGTCCGCACGAAGCCGTGCTAGAGTCGTTTCTTTGCACAAAAATCCCTTTCCCAGTGTGTCACTGAAGTTAAACTAATCCAAATACTACTTGCATGGAAATAAAATTTTCAAAAGCCTTTCTCCAATTATTATCAAAAGAAAAGGCCATGCTTTGGTAATGAAGACCGGGATCCGGGAACAAGAAATACCCGCCTCGCACAGCTATTCGCCGGACGTCAGAACCCCTGTGCCCGCCGAGGGAGAGGAGGAGGGGCGGGGGAGGTTGCAAGAGCCGAGCGGAAGAGAGGAGAAAGAGGTCAGAGCTGCGTGAGGTGAAGCGGAGGACGGAAGGCTGAAGCAAGGCGGCGTATAAGGTTACGGTATCACGACTAGAATATCGCGATTGCCACCCTTCCTCCGATAAAAAAAAAAAAAGCCAGCACAGAGAAATAGCTGTAACAAAACCCATGCTGATAAAAAAAAAAAAAACAGCGAGGTGATTGCTTGTCCTTCCCCAGTCACCCTCCCTCCGTCCTTAGGTACTACTGGTGCTCACGTTTATTGTGGCAGCGCTGTTCAAAAACACAAAACAGGTACTGAAAGTATCTATTAAGAAACAGGTGAAATGCACATACATACATAGAATAAAAGGGTCACTGTTCGTGCCATACTTTGGAAATTATCCTTCCTACCGTTCATCATCTTAATCATCATTTTGATCGCTATTTCATTTTATAAATACTATTCTGGTGAAAGGAACGAGGCACTCGGCAGCAGAATGTGTGCGCCTGTAATTTAGGGTACAGGTGTCAGTGTAATGGATAGATTTTTAACCAAATCGGTCCTGCTTCTCACAAGTGCTTCTTGCTATGGAAGGCGGGGGGGAATAATAATGAGCGAGTGTGGCAGGTAGAACAACTACCGGTACCACTGCCCCCATCCTGACGGGGGGAAGAACGGCAAGGGCCCAGCAGTTTCCCCTGGAGATTGTCATCTTGGTATTGACTTAGGAGTGTGGCCTAGTAGCAAGGTTTTGCAGTGCAGGTTAGAGACATATAGCATCTTTACCACAGCATTCCCACTGGAGGATGCTGGAATGGTTTTTATTCCCGTTTCTGTAGCCAAACGTCCCCTCCCCCACAATGTCTGTGTGGATGTTTGAGTTGGAATTGAAAAAAAACAGGTACTTTCTTTCATGTTCCTCATGAACATTTAGATCTAGTAGGTGTTCTAAAAGTGCTTTTTTTTACAGCAGCAGCCCCTCTGCCCTGGAATATTTTACAAGTATTGGTTAGAAATGAATTGAGTTATATGAAATTTCATAAATTACTTAAGGCTCATTTGTTTTCTTCCAGGTTTTCAGAGGAGGGGTTCAGTTAAATTGATTTAGGATTGGCTTTTGCTGCTGTGGAGAATTGGGATTATGATTTGGGGAGTGGTGGGGGTCTGGGAGGGGAGGGTCTGGTGGCATTGGCAGTTGGTAATTTGGTTATGTAATGTTGTATTGTTGGTAATTAGTTTTATGTTGGATTTTATTTGTATGTTAAATCTGTAAACCACTTCTAGTGTAAATTTTACAGCTTATGCCTGTGACACTGTGTGTAATCAGAATGGCCCGAGATCGGATGCAGGCTATACTCGGGCTGAATATTCATGGACTTTTATTAATTCACAACAGAAAACTCTGCATATCTTTGCAGCTTATAAAGAAGCTTTATCATAACTTACAGTCTCTCGTGCCTTTCCTAAGTTTCTCTAGGGCCTTCTCCTAGACCAGGATTCCCTGTTGTCTGGGGCTTAAGGTAGACTGGGCCAAATGTCTGGATCCAATCCCTTAATGTATTCTGGGGTTTTCTTGTGTATATGCATTTATAAATAAATTGTTAATATATTTAGGCCTAAGTCCCTGGTGTGGAGCTTGGCTTTGGTATAGTTTTTCTGTTAGGTCACACCCAGTGGCTAGTTAGTAGACGTGATTCGGCTGAACCTTTTGGTTCGGCCTTCATTATCGGCCCGCCGTGGGAAATTTCGTTTTCCCGCGGTTCGGGCCGATTTTAATTTGGCTGCCCCTGAAACGATATCCAAAACTTGCCCCGACCCTTCCAATTTAATTAATTAGAACAGAGTTGTAAAAAAAACAAAAACCCAAACCCATCCAACCCTTCAAATGTACTTAATTGCAACCCCCACTCCTGACCCCCACCACCAAAACTTACTGAAATTCCCTGATGGTCCAGTGGGGGTCCCAGGAGCGATTTCCCATTCTTGGGCCATCGGCTGCCAGCTATCGGTGCCATTGGCCGGACCCTGTCACGTGGCTGGCGCCATCTTAAAAAATGGCACAGGCCATCCATTGCTCCTACCTTGTGACAGGGGCCGACCAATGGCACCAATAACCCCTGTCACATGGTAAGGGCAAAGGGCCATCAGCACCATTTTGATTAGTGGCAGCCGACGGCCCAAGAGGGGGAGATCACTCCCGGGACCCTGTTGGACCACCAGGGACTTTTGGTAAGTCTTGGGGGTGGGGGTCAGCAAGTCTTGGGGGGGTCGGGAGGGTGGGGGTTGCAATTAATTAAATTTGAAGGGTTGGGGTAGGTTTGGGTTGTTTGTTTGTTTGTTTTAATGTGCTTTTTCTCGCCCCCCCCCCCAAAAAAAAACCCGATAAGAAAACCACACAAAATTTTGTGGGTTTTCTTATTTCGTTGACCCCCCCGAAACGTGATGAAATAGGAAATGGAGAATATATTTCCTATTTCATCGCGAATGAATGCACATCCCTACTAGTTAGCTGTTTCTCTGTTTTTGTGCTTATTGTTTGGAAGGAAGTTTTGTCCACCAATATTGTAAAATAAAAGAATATTGTTTTGTGGCTGAAGGATGTGCTGAGGTTTTGTGGAGCTTTTGAGGCATCCCTGTGTTCATACCTGGGAACTCTCCGGATTTGGCCCGGAGACTCCGGAATTCTAAAAGAATTACCGGGTCTCCAGGCCAATACCAGAAATCTCCGGGTGCTGCAGCAGAACCAATCTGCTTGGTCCCGGAAAGAAGAAAGGAACATCATTGGTCTTGCATGGCTGAAAAAGGAGGAACTTGACAGTGATTTCTACCATCTCCGGACCTTTTTAACTCTTAACTTTGCTTCCTCGTGACACCACCTGCTCATGCATAGCCTATTTCCTGTATCCAGCCACTTGCCCGCCCCATCCTGTTTGCCTTGGCCAATCGACATTGCAATTTCCTGCCTGTGCATCAAACAAAGAGTTAGAAATAGGCAGCATCCACTTCTGCAGCACAGTTGGAGAAGGAAGAGGCTGCTGCTGCTCCAGGAACCCAAGTTAGAGTCCTTTGTTGCTAGTGTGTTTTGAAAGGGGGGGAGAGAGAATGAATGAGCATGTCTGTGAGAGTGAGTGAGGGTGTATTTGTGTAGGAAGAAGAGATCTGAGAGTGTATGTAGGTGAGTAGGAGAGAGCTGAGTGCAAGTGAGCATGAGTATGAAAGTGAGTGGGCATGTGTGTGTTGGTGGGAGAATGGCAGAAGTAAAGATGTAAATGGACATGTGAGAGAATGAGCAGTGAATGTAAGTGTGAACATGTAAGAGTGTTTATGAGAGCAAATTTGTGAGCATCCAGTCCCACTGTGTAGTTGCCCCCCCCCCCTCCCCTCAGCTAATCCATGGTAATCTCAGGGTGACTGGAAGTCAAATGTTCCCAGGTATGCCTGTGTTCATCAGTCCGAGAGACCTGACTGCCCATTCAGCAATAGTTGGAGGAGGAACAGTGGACTGGATACTCATCCAGTACTGTCCTTGGGTAAAGAGAGAAGAGCTACCACATTGATCTTTACTCAACAAAGACTACAAAGATATATCAAGTATAACAAAAGAAGAGGAGCATTTTGGAAAATTCACAACCGAGCAGCAGATTTCTGGGGAATCCTTAAGGGATAGGAGGACCTTTCCAGTTTGCCAAGGCAGCTTCACATTCTATCCATGGAGAAAGAAGAGATCATAAGGGAGTATGTATTTAATGCTTTCAGATGAGTTATGGTTATTACCAGAGAAACGTACCAGGTGCCATATTATACATGTTGATAAAACTTGGAGATGAGAACCCAATAGGGATTTTAATAGTCTTAGCAACTCCACTTTGAAATAACGTTTCATCCATTCAAGAGCTACTAGAGCAGTGGTTCTCAACCTTTCTAATGCCGTGACCCCGAAATACAGTTCCTCATGTTGCGGTGACCCCTTGCCCCGCCCTTGCCCCGCCCTCGCGGGGTGAGGGTGGGGCTTTGGTCATATGGGGGCGGGGTTATGGATGGGGTTGGATTTTAGTGCATACTTATTTATTATGACATTTATAAACAGAACCACCATTCCTCATAAAACAATAAAATTAAGAAACATAAAGCATCAGTTATAATAGTAAAACCATACTAATAAAAGAATATTTTAAAATTACTGATAAATAGAATTTCTATTAATTAAAATCATATACATTTTTATAATTTCCCACACACCAATAATATTTCAAAACAGCACATATATCAAATAACACACAATAATTAAAACTAATAAGGATTTTAAAAAGCCCCTGCTGTCCATACATGGGAGCTCTAGATTTCCAGTCACCCTGATATTGTCGAGGATTAGGAGGTTATCCTCTCTCTCTCACACATACACTCACATGTCCATTCTCTCTCACACATACACTGTCACATACTTACATATTCATGCTCTTATACCCACCATAACCTCTCACTCTCACAGACACTGATACACTCTCAGGGTGTAAGACACTCTCCCCCCCCCTCCCCCCCACTCACACACACTCTTACTCCCCTGGATTTTCTCATACACACTCATGCTCTCACTCTTACTGGCTCCCTCACAACCTCAGAGCCTCTCAGATAAAACTCTATGCAGCAGAAATAATGCTGAATGTTGAGAATTGTGTTATGCAGACTAATCTGGAAAATGCACTAATTTCTACATGAGTCATAATGAATCAGTCCTCAGCTGCAGGCATCAATTGATTATCCTGGCTCCCTTTATGTTTGCCAAATACAGTTCATGTGTAACAGCAATCCTAATTCTCCACCAGATCAAGCTGATTTCACATCCCACTTCATACTTTGTCACCTTCAGCTGAGTCAAACAATTAATCTAATTACTGCCACTGCTGCCACGTGGCTATTGGGGAGACACTGATTGCTGCTATTGGCACTGAAGCCCATTCTGCTGCCTCCTCTGTGCAGGCCCCGTGGGTTTCCACTTCCTCCATGTTGATCTCGTACATTGTGAGATCCGCCATAGAGAAAGTGCTACTCTTGCACATTCCCAAAGATTACATGTGCCAATCAGTAAAAAGTATTTTTTTTTACATCTGCTTCCCTTTCTAATTTTTTGCCATTTCCTTTTATATTGCCTTTTTTTTCTATTTCTTTTCTCTCCACCTGTCTTCTTCCCTCAAACACACAGTCAGGTTCTCATTCTCACATGCATTTCTCTCTCACACACACATACACAGGCTCTCACTGGCACAGGCTATCTGAGTCTCACACACAGGCTCTCTCACACCCCCACATGCTGCCTTGCTCAAGCACAGGCTCTCACTCTTACATGCTGTCTCTTTCACACACACAGAGGCTCTCACATGCTGTCTCTGCAAACACACACAGTCTCTCAACTCATCTCATACTCGCACACACCTCTCTCTCACCTCTGGGCCTCTTCTTTACGGGTTGCCACAGGATGGGCTCTGCAGTGGCCCTAGTCTTCCCGGCCCCGCTGCTCCTCTTCTGCACGCGGCTGAAGCGCCTCTTCTACCCACGCGGCTGACGCGCCTCCTCCTTCCTCCCCATGCGGCTCCGGCAACATTTGTCTTCCGGGGCAGGGCAGGCAGGAAGGCAGTAGGAGGAGCACCTGCAGTGGCTGATACACCTCCTTCCTGCCTGCGTGGCTCCAGCAACATACGTCACTGCGACGCGCTACCTTTTTGGGCCATGTCTCTTCTCTTTTGGGGTTGGAGGAGGCAGGTCGCCAGCTTCGCCCCGCCTCCCCGCAGCAGCCGTGGCGCCACGGACCGGCAAAAAACCCCAACGGCCCGGTACTGGTCCGCGGACCAGTGGTTGGGGACCTGCTTTAGGCGCAGGGCCGGTGCAAGGGTATTAGGCGCCCTAGGCGAAACGTCAGCTATGCCGCCCCCCCCCCCCCCCGCCTCCACACACAATTAACTTACATTGTGCATTAATGAAAATAATGAAGTCTGTATTTATAACAGAACACTTATTTGACATTTTTATGCCATGTAAACCATTGAGATGATTTGTCTTATCGACGGTATAGAAACTCTTTTATAAATAAATAAATAAAAATATATAAAATAAACATAAACCAAAGCTATACTTGTTGCTCAAACAAAAAAAGCAGACACATCACATAATATTAAATAATTAAAATGGCAGTCAATCAAGAAAAATGAACTTAAAAAGCCATCTTTACTTACCCCCTCCAGCAGCTCTCTTACTCTTCTTCCATGCAGGCTGTAGTACACACCAGAAGCAGCAGTAGTGGCTAAGCTCTATACTAGGGGTCAGGAACCTTTTTGGCTGAGAGAGCCATAAACGCCACATATTTTAAAATGTAATTCCATGAGAGCCATACAATATGTTTAAAACTAAATACAAGTAAATGTGTGCATTTTATGTAAGATCACACTTTTAAAGTACAATAAGTCTCTGAAAATATTACACCAGGCCTTAAGACACCAATACATCTCCTATTAGGAAAACGGACCAAGTCAGGCTGCTATAGAGTCCTACACAGAAACAACACACCAGCAGAAAACCTCTCCTGAATCACGTGCTGTCCTTCACCTAACATAGAATAAAGAGACCAAAACGCATAACAAGAAGCATGCAGAAAAAACTGAATTGGAAACTGCAACAAGCCAGAGTCTCTGTATGCAGTGTAACAAAGGAAAAAAGAAACATCACCCATCCTTATAAAACAAATCAAGAAATATAAAATCATCAGCAGTAAAACTGTACTAACAAAAAGATCATATTTCGAAACAGCTGATGAGTGGAATATCCAATAATTAAAAACTCATATAAAACATTTCCAGATACCAACAAAATATTTAAAAATAGCAGACACAAAGACCCAGTAATGAAAAATAATAAGGATACAAAAATTTTTTTGCTCTGCATACCTGGGAACATTTGATATCCAGGTGTCCTGAGATTGTTCTGAATTAGCAGGAGGTGGGGTGGTTTGCTTGGAACTTTCTCCTCTCTCAGTCACATACCAGCGCTCTCTCTCACACTGGCTCTCAATGACACACCTATACACACATGCTCTCAGTACTCACATATACACATGTTTTTTCTCTCTCATATAGGCTCTTAATTACACATTTACACACATGCTGTCTATCTTTTCACGCTTACACACACACACAGGCTTTCAATCACATAAATACATGCTGTCTTTTTCTCTTACACACAGACTCTCATTCACATGCTTACAAACATGTCCTCTCTTTCTCTCATTTACACACAGGCTCTCAATCACATACTCACATGCTCCGTCACCTAAATCAGCTCTCAATCACACACAGACACACATGATCTCTCTCTCTCATTTAAACACATGCTCTCAATCACATACTCACATGCTCCATCACCTAAACCAGCTGTCAATCAGACACATACACAAATGATCTCTCTCTTACTTATACACACAGGCTCTTAATCATACATACACATGATTTCTCTCACACACAAAGGATCTCAATCATACACACATACTCTTTCACACAAACTTACACATACAGGTTCCCAATGGTAAACTTACATTCATGCTCTCTCTCTCACAGGCAGGCTCTCAATCACAGACATACTCTCTTTCACATATACAGGCTCTCAATCACAGACATACTCTCTTTCACATACACAGGCTCTCAATCATTCACATACATGCAATCTCTCACTCACACACACAGGATCTCAAACACACATGCTTGCTCGTTCATTCACTCTCTCTCTCCCCCACCCCGGGAACTCGCGGCAGCAGCAGCCTCCTCCTCCCAACGCTAACCTCTTCATTTTCAGCCCTCGCGGAGGCGGAGTCCCATCGGCCGCGGTTGAAACTCCATTTTCCTCCGAGCCGCGCTGCAGTCTTCTTCCCGTCGGACACTAGCGTGGCCTCTTCTTCCCGCGCAGGCACCCGATGACTCCAGCGCTGGCACCCGGCTGACTCCAGTCGTGCCCGGCGTGCTCTCTTCTCCTCCCCCCCCCCCCCCCCGCGGCCCGGAAGAGGAAGTGGAGAGCATCGGGTGCCTGCGCGGAAGAAGAGACCACACACTAGCGTGGTCTCTTCTTCCCGCTCAGGCACCCGATGCTCTCCACTTCCTCTTCCGGACCGTGGGGGGGGGGGGGGGGGCAGGAAGAAGAGAGCACGCCCGGTGCCGCTGACTCCAGCTGTCCTGCCGCGTTCCGCCCGGGCTGACAGCAAAGGACTCACATGCTTGAAAGCGCGGCTCTCTTAATTTTACCGGGGCAGTGCCGCCCCCGGGAAGCTGGCGCCCTAGGCGACCGCCTAGTTCGCCTTGTGCTTCCGCCGGCCCTGTTTAGGCGACCCCTGCGTTTTGGTCGTTCGACCCCCGCCGGGGTCGCGACCCACAGGTTGAGAACCGCTGTACTAGAGCTTAGCACTGATATTATGATAACATTTCCCAAACTAGACTTCTGGTGATGAAAGTCACTGATCAGAAGAGCTCTGACCAGGCACATGTGTTTTATATCCAGCTCCATCAGCCACTTTCCCTACTCCATCATCTAGTTGAATGATCTGTGTAGCTCGGGCAAGCAGTTAAAGAACATGCCATACTGAGTCAGACCAAGGGTCCATCAAACCCAGCATCCTGTTTCCAACAGTGGCCAATCCAGGCCATAAGAACCTGGCAAGTACCCAAAAACTAAGGCTATTCCATGCTACTGTTGCTAGTAATAGCAGTGGCTTTTTTCTAAGTCAACTTAATTAATAGCAGGTAATGGACTTCTCCAAGAACTAATCCAATCCTTTTTTTAAACACAGCTATACTAACTGCACTAACCACATCCTCTGGCAACAAATTCCAGAATTTAATTGTGCGTTGAGTGAAAAAGAACTTTTTCCGATTAGTTTTAAATGTGCCACAAGCTAACTTCAAGGAGTGCCCCCTAGTATTTCTATTATCTGAAAGAGTAAATAACTGATTCACCTTAACCCGTTCTAGACCTCTCATGATTTTAAACATCTCTATCATATCCCCCCTCAGCTGTCTCTTCTCCAAGCTGAAAAGTCCTAACCTCTTTAGTCTTTCCTCATAGGGGAGTTGTTCCATCCCCTTTATCATTTTGGTCACCTCTGTACCTTCTCCATCGCAACTATATCTTTTCTGAGATGCGGCAACCAGAATTGTACACAGTATTCAAGGTGCGGTCTCACCATGGAGCGATACAGAGGCATTATGACATTTTCCGTTTTATTCACCATTCCCTTTCTAATAATTCCCAACATTCTGTTTGCTTTTTTGACTACCGCAGCACACTGAACCGATGAGTTCAATGTGTTATCCACTCTGATGCCTAGATCTCTTTCTTAGGTGGTAGCTCCTAATATGGAACCTAACATTTTGTAACTATAGTATGGGTTATTTTTCCCTATATGCATCACCTTGCACGTATCCACATTAAATTTCATCAGCCATTTGCATGCCCAATTTTCCAGTCTCAGAAGGTCTTCCTGGAATTTATCACTGTTGCGACCCTCACTGCTCGACGTCCTCATTCCGCCCTCTTTACCTCTGTGGCGACTCCCTCCGGGTCTGATGGACGGCTGGCTGCCACGGTGTCCCTGGCCCAGCTCGACGCTGCAATTCCATCTTGTTCCGATGCCTAGGGTGTGTGTGCGCGCGTCCCGACTTGTACCAGCAAGGGTGCAAACCTCAGGGGCGTCCCTCTGAGATGACATTATCTGCTTCCAATATTTAAAGGTCTTTGAAAACGCTAACAATCTGAGTTAGTTAGTTAGTTAGTTATTTATTTAACACTTTTTTATACTGACCTTCATAGTAATAACCATATCGGATCGGTTTACATAGAACAAGGGTATAACTGAAGCAATAACTAAAGTAATTAACAACAGAGGTGAATAAGGCAAAGTTACATTTAACAAGTTAGCAAGGATATGGATAAGGATAAGCATACGGATACATACTCGCTTCGGCTATCCAAGCTACTCTGCCTCCTCTGTCTTACCAGAGGTACCCGCTCCTCGGGGTCCTCGCTCTTTTCTTTATTTTCAGATTACAGATAGGAACTGGTACTCGCTCCTCGAGGGCCCATGTTCCTGGACACTCTGAAGATTCTCTACTGCCTGGCAGCTATCACTGCTACAAACAATTGTGAGTTACCATCGCTGTCTCAGAGCTTTTCCTGGAACCAGGTACTCGCTCCTCGAGGGCCTAATCCTTTCCAGCTCCTGAGCTTACTTGAGACCTTACATGAGTTTTGCCATCTAGTTCTGTTCATGAACTCTGCCTACTCATTTTCTACAGTTTCTCAACAGCTCAGCCATCCTGGGATTGTTGTTCCAGTACCTAAGGGACTACAGCCCTGCTGGGCACATCATCTCACTACTGCTACCTCTGGTGGCTTCTAATAACCTGTTTAATAAAATAACTAATGTGTGTCTGTCTCCATACTCTAGCCTAGCCGGTGGTCCCTCTCTGGGTATCCTCCCGGGAGCATGGTCATCTGCCATCGGCCCAGGGATCCACCCACAACTATATCAGATTCTTTACAGATTGCTACTCCTTAGCAAGACAATATCTGAGACACTACAAGATTGTTGACTCCTCCCTCTCCAGGAGCCCACTACACAGAGCTTTCTCTACAGATTGCTCCTCCTACCTGATTGCTCCTCCCATCAAGCATCTTCTCCATAGCAGATTCACAACAGATTGCTATCTCCTCATGGAGATCCATAACAGATTGCTAACTTGAGCAGCAGATATATAACAATCACAATCTGCTTGTGATTTAACTACTCTGAACAATTTTGTATCATCTGCAAATTTGATTACTTCACTTCTTGTATTTTTTTTTCCAGATCATTTATAAATATATTGACAAGTACAGGTCCCAATACAGATCCCTGAGGCACTCCACTGCCCACTCCCTTCCACTGAGAAAATTGTCCATTTAATCCTACTCTTTGTTTCCTGTCTTTTAGCCAGTTTGTGATCCACGAAAGGAAATTGCCACCTATCCCATGACTTTTTACTTTTCCTAGAAGCCTCTCTTGAGGAACTTTGTCAAACACCTTCTGAAAATCCAAATATACTACATCTACCTGTTCACCTTTATCTACATGTTTATTAACTCCTTCAAAAATGTGAAGCAGATTTGTGAGGCAAGACTTGCCTTGGGTAAAGCCATGCTGACTTTGTTCCATTAAACATGTCTTTCTATATGTTCTGTGATTTTGATATTTAGAACACTTTCCACACCTAGTCATGACCTACTTCACTAAACAATTGATTGTCTTTAATGATATATTGTAACTGAACCTTTTGTGGCACCTGTTAGAATGTACTATAGTACGCATTCACCTACATTAATTTATGTGCCTACATGTAAACCGTTGCGATGGTATATAACTTAGCGATGGTATAGAAAAAGATTTTAAATAAATAAATAAATATTTTTCCTGGCACTGAAATCAGGCTAACTGGTCTGAAGTTTCTTGGATCACCCCTGCAGCCCTTTTAAAATATTGGGGTTACATTAGCCACCCTCCAGTCTTCAGGTACAATGGATGATTTTAATAAAATGATACAAATCTTTACCAATAGGTCTGAAATTTCCCTCATTATGTCCAGAAAAACCTTGCGGACAACAAAAGCTAAAGGTAAACCAGTGGAAACAAAAATGGTGTCTGATCTGGAAACAGTGATGCAAGATATGAAGGATGAATTAAACAAAAAAATGTAAAAAAAATGGATCTGCGGCTCTCGCAGATAAAGTAAACAAATTACAATCTGCGATAGATGAGCTATGTGATAGTCTTGAGTCTCATCGCAGCTGTATGGATGGCTTTGAAAATTGGGTGATGTGGTAACTAATGACAGATAGATTGGAGGCCGAAATTGCAGCGTTAAGAAAATGTCATTATACAACAAAATTGATGACCAAGAAAACCAACGTCCAAATAATCTGCGAATAATCAGAGTGCCCAAAACGGTAAATGATGCCGATTTGGTGCAAGCGTACCTACCTGACATCCTTGGCATCTCTCTTAAAATGGAATCCATAGCGATGGAGAGAGCCCATTGAGTAGGTCGGCCTTCTCAAGAATCAAACAGGATAAAATGAAAATCCTCACCGTGGTTATAAAGAGACTTGCCCGACAGTTCAGAAGACCGGCAGGCTTCTTCTGTCAGGTTTGAGAGATGCTTTGGGGTGATGCCATACCTCACAAGACCGTTTTGGACACTTTGCTATTCTTCTAGTGTGCCGTACGATTTTGTCTACTTGGATTAAGCCTCTTACACCACCTCCCATATCAGCATGGCATCACTGGATGACGTCTGCCTTGCAGATGTAGTGGTTGGACTTTACTGTGGGACATAGCAAGCCAGATAAGAGATACTGCGAAAGCTGGACTACTTGTTTCCAATTATTACCGTCCAACAAACAAAATTGTCTCCTTGCTACGGGGTATCAAAATAAATGGACATGATCTCTGTCCCTTAATATTTTAAAATGCTGGGCATAGTTGCAGCTTGCTTATAGATATGTTATAAGTCATGCAGGATATTATACACTGGTAGAGTAGGGGCTGCTCTGGGGGCTAGTCCCCTTTCCCACAGCAGCACCTGACTTCTCTCTAGTCTCTTAACCTAGCAAAAGCCCCTTTGGTCTTTGGGGGAAGGGTGGGATGGATAGGGATTGTACGCATGTGAGAAGATGAATGTCCTGAGTATCTGGGTATGTATGTGTTGAGAGAGGTCTGTGGATTATATGTTGGTATGGCTGGGCAAGGCCTCTTGCAGGTCTGCTGGGCTGGTCTGTAAGGTAGGGACGTTTGACTTTTACAAAATGGAAACTTGTAGTGAGGTTTTGACACTGCCCGGTGTCTTGGGGGAGGAAGTTCTGTTCTGTGTATTCAGGGGTCTCCCCCCATAGTTTGCTATACTTTTACTGTCTTCCACCTCAATGCTGCCATGTATTCTGCTCTTTTTGTACTATGTTGCAAGTCTTATCTCAATAAAAATTATTCTGACAAAAAAAAAAAAAAAGAGACTTGCTGACCAACCCACTTTGTTATGATGGATTGAAAATATTCCATTTTAACGATTACTTGACCAGAGTTTCAGAAAGCAGAAGAGCTTTCTCACCCTTCTGCATGGAACTGTTTTGATAGGGCATTAAGTTCACAGTACAGAGTACCCTGCGAAACTTAAATGTTTCATGAGGGCACTGCCACTGTGGTAACAACAAAAGTACAGGCCACTAAGTTTCTGGATTGACTAAATGCACCAGGAGGATCATGAAAATCACCGGTGGAACATTAGATGAAAATCAGGTTTATCCTACTAAATCCTGCAGTTAAGGATGGTTATGGTTTTTCGGATGGCACATTACAGATCCTGTTTCCCTGTGGACAAGAGGTTTGCGAAGACTGGGATACTTTTAAGTTTCAGGAGGTGATCTTTTTTTTTTCAGCGGCCTTGTTGTGATGCAGCACATTCATCTATAAGCTTCAGCTGGTGTGCTCGGCCGAATTGCGCTTCATAGGACTACTACCATTTTTCTTTTCTCTAGAGTGGATTGTGCTGGGTGTTGCCTTGCTTGGCCTTATTTGTTTTATTAGTTAAAGCAATCTGTTACGAGCGCGCGCGGGCGTCGTAAGCGGGTGGTGAGCCCTTGGGCCACGGCAGGACTCAAGGAGGAGCCCCAAGCCACACCGTGGGAGGCGAGCTGAGCAGGCATGGTGAGCCAGGCAGGCAGGAACAGAAGCAGGGAGTCCGACCCTCAGCCGGACCTGCATGCCCATGGTAGCCAACACGGGGAAGTTGACTGATGAACGGTCCTCCGACTGTTCCCGGCCCTTTCGGACCTGCCGCTGGGAACGGCAATGGGCAGCAGGCCGGACAGAGGCGAGGGCAGACAGAGTCCTTTACACTGAGATGTCAGACGGGGGCTAAAGCAGACATCCAAAACAGGCTGAAGCAAGACGTTGGAGACATCAGGGCAAGGGCTGAAGCGAGACATAGGAAAGATCCAGGCGAGCAGGAACTCCGATGCTGGGATACTGACATCCGAAGCCCCTTCGGCTGGCAGAAGCTCAAGAGCCCGTGGGACGAATCCCTCCTGTTGGCCACTCCAGGGCCCAACAGGACAGAAGGCTCAGGAACCAGACGAGGACGTAGGTCAAGGCAGAGACATGAAGACATCAGGGCAAGGGCTGAAGCAAGACATTGTAGACAAGGCAGGACGGAAACAAGGCACTGTCCAACAGGGCGCCCTACTCAGCCAGCACAGCTAGACTGGTCACGGACCACCCCGTCCCAGACGCGCCCTACACAGCCTAGGAAGGCTGGTCGCGGACCACGCTGAGGAAGGAGGGTGCAGGGAAACTCCAGGCGAACAGGAACTCCGATGCTGGGATACTGACATCCGAAGCCCTTACGGCTGGCAGGAACAGGAACAGACATCTAGGCACGGTCAGAAACAGACATCGAGACAAGGTACCATCTAGACACGGCAGACCACGGAGGACCTGGATCGGGAGAGGCCACAGACAACTGTGTAACCCAATCCGAAGGCAAACAGGAACTAACAAGCAAGTCCTTATATACTGGAGGTTGTAGACAACTCCCTGGAGGAGTTAGACGGGACCGCCCCTTGCTGGCCCTATAACTGGGGAAGAGAGCTGCGGGCCAGCCCCTAGAGAAACAGGCGTGGCTGGAAGCAGGAAGTCCAAACACAGGCACGACGCCACAGGAACAGCTAGGCCTCTCAGGCCCTGGAGCAAGTCCCGGATGGAACACAGGCGAGGCCCTGGCTACAGAGCGGCCTCTGGAGGAAGGTAAGAGACCTCCTGTAGCGCAGCAACAGGGGGGATCGCAACACAATCTCTACTTACTTTGTATTATTTTGGATTTCTGGCCACAGAAGATTTCCTATGAGATTTGATGGCCTTCCTGGAGTCCTCAAGTGGATATTCCTTGTTTTGTTTTTTTTTCTCATCTGTTCTTTTCAATGAAGACTGATACGATTTCCAGGGACATACTATAAAACATGATGGACAACAAAAGTGTTTTGTTTTTTTTTTCAATAATGATTATTTATTTTTACATGGTCACCTGGAAGACATAATCCCGTTCCTTGAAAAAAACAGAAGTATGGACTGGAGTATGGTGTTGTTAGCTATGCTGATGTTTGAATAGTGTGGAATGGCTGGAGGTATGTGTGTGGATGTCTGTGGGGTACTATCTTCTTATAGAACACAGTTTGAAATGTGGACGATAGTAAACAATCAACTATATGTGTTTAGATTATTTGTGATGGGGTGGCCGAGGCTGGGTGGCTTTGCATCAGCAAGGACCAGTATTACGGCTGCTATATTGTCCTGTTTCCATTTTGAGGGCTGGCTGATTTGAAAATTGTTTTTTAAAATGTAGATGGCTTCCATTCACCCATTAAAAGAAAGAGAAAATTTTGAATCTCTTTAAAAAAGCCAAATCAAATAATGCTTTTTTTTTTTTTTTTTTTTACAAGAGACCCACTTGTGTGATAAAGAACATGGGAAGTTCAAGCAGGACTGGGTGAGCCAGTGTCATTTTGTCTTTCTTTCTAGGAGACGGAGAGGTATTGCCATATTAATACATAAAAGCTGTCAGTTCTTAGTAGAGTGGAAAATAAATAAGGAGGGTCAGTATATAATATTAAAAGGAACGACTAATCTGCTACACTCTAGCTCACCATATACCTTCACTTTGGACGCTTGTTCTCTCGGTTTCATCCTATTTGCTAGCAAGTGGAAGGGGAGAGAAGGGGTGGGGAGGGGCTGGGGGTGGAGAGGGGGGGGAGACCACATTCTTACTTGTTAGTTGTTGTTAAACTGGATATTCCGAGGTAGGTCAGAAACCACCTGCCTCGGTGTTGTTTTACATAGTCATGCAAAACTCAATAAAAATGTTTGAACATAAAAGGAACAAGAGCCAACACTAAATTAATCCTGTGCAATGTCTTTGCACCCAATGTTTTCTCACAAACATTTTATTCTAGCCTTGTCTCATACTTTAAATACCATTTAGTGATTGGGGGGGGAAGATTTCAATTTACCTTTTTCCTTGGAACTGGATACTAAACCGGTGGATACTTCAAAGTTTTCACAAACCTTTTGAAGGGGTTCATTTCCTGATGAAAGAGAATTACAATTGCTGGATGTTTGGCGCACACTGCATCCTCTAGAGAAAGATTTAACGTTTGAGTCCCCCTTTCACAACTCATACTCCAGGATAGACTATTTTTTAATTTCATCTTCCCTGTTTCCTAAAGTTTATTCCACCTCTATTGATACTTTTACAATGTCAGATCACGTCCCTATAATTTTGGAGTTTACTATTGCTCCTCTGAAGGTCAAGGATTTCTTCTGGCATTTACAACCTGCCTTATACTATGATAATCACTTCACAAAGATTATTTGAGGAAAAAAATGAAATGAATATGCTGACTTAAATGCACTAGGGGATGTGACTAGTGAACTTTTCTGGTGTGTGGGGAAAGCAGTTCTATGGGAGACATATCATAGCTTACATAGCGCATAAAAATAAAATAAGGGATAAAGAAATATTGTAATTGGGAGATCAGTTGAAGCTTCTCAAGTCACAACATATATCTGCTATGAATGCAGAGATTCTGCAATTAGGAAACCTCTAAACCTCCTATTGTATCAAAGGGAAAGGCAATCTATCATGCATTATAAGAGTCTTCTATTTAGACAGGGCAATAAAGCCAGCAAACCTCTGGTACGCATGGTAAAAAATAATAACCAAAACATTTCCTAACGTCCCTTTCAAATGGTAAGGGTAATTTAAATTCCACTACGGATGGTATTATGGAAATTATGCTAGGTTTTCATCAAAACCTATATTCCGAGAAACCAGATAATGAACAGAAGGAGGAATTTATTTAGGGTTTGCCCTTGCAGAGAATATCTCCATTGCATGAACAGCTCTTGCAGAAACCTATCACTGTATCTGAAATTTGCGCTGTTATACAACAATTACCTCTGGCAAAAGCACTGAGCTTAGGTAGATTTGGTGCAGAATCTGATAAAACGCCGCAGGATGAAGTTGCTGATCCATTATTACAGACGTACAATGAATATTTACAGGCAGCCAATTTTCCTAAGGATATGAGTGTGGCCCAAATAACAGTGTTTGCTAAACCTGGTAAAGATTTGACGAAGCCTGGCTCGTATAGGCCAATATCTTTAATAAATGTAGATTTGAAGATCTTGGCTTCCTTGTTAGCTAGATGGCTTAATGTGGTGGTACTAATCATTGTGGCAGATTAATCAGTCAGATTTTGTACAAGGCAGGCATGAGGGTCGTAAATATTTGCAAACTCATTGAAGCAATGGGTTCAGGGGAAAAATGCAATCCGCATGGTCTTACTATCAGCCTAGACACAGAAAAAAAACACATTTGATAATGTTCAGTGGAACTACTGGTATATGTTTGACATTGCTCAGATTTGGAATCCCTGAATCTTTTATTCAGTGGATAAAATTATTATACACTTTACCTGCGGCTAAATTGTTGATTAATAATGTTAATTCCAGCCCATTTTTTCTGCATGGGGGAACTTGTCAGGGATGTCCCCTGTCTCCAATATTGTATATTCTTTCTATAGAACCCCGGTGCAAAAAGTAAAATTAGATAGTGACATTTACGGTTTTACCTTAGGTAAGTCCAAATAGAACATTTGTTTATTTGCAGATGACATGTTCTTGTTTCTTCAAGAGCCATTGGTCTCTCTTGAAAAGACTCTCACCCTCATTAAACAATTTGGTGTTTTTGCAGGACTAAAAATTAATTTTTCCAAGTTGGAAGCACTGCCAGTAATGGACAATACAAGGAATAATTGGGTTGGACACTTCTCTTTGGCTTGGTCGCAGGGGAAATTGAAATATCTAGGGGTTTGGATACCCAGAAATCTTTCTAAAATGTATGAGTTAAATATTACTCGATTACTAGACTCTATTGACGATCAATTACAATTGTGGAAAGAGTTTCCCCTTTCTTTACTAGGTAGTTATGCACTGTTTAAAGTGTCTCTCTTACCAAATTTACTATATAAATTGCAGATGCTTCCAATCTGGTTGAAATCTAAGGATGTTACTCACTTTAATTCAGCTATCATATGGTTCATTTGGAGGGGCAAAATAGGAAAATTAGTTATAAAACAGTTATGTGTTACAAAAAATGTGGAGGCTTATGACTACCACATTTTCATTTTTACAATATTGCTGCTTGCTAATTGCAATTTTGCTGGGAATGGTGTAAGCAGCAACAGTTTAAATAAGAAGTGCCTGATTTGATTGATGGTATTGTGCACCCTTTTGTGGCAATAAATGTGTTGCCTACATAGGATACAATTCTGTCACCGCAGCTTAAAAAATCATGGATTGATTAGATATTAGCATGGAGATATATGTGTAAATGGGGAGGAGACAACCCTTATGCTACTGACTTAATTAAAATTTTAGGTAATTCTGCTTTTGTTCCAGGACAGAACAATGCATTATCTAAAAAATGGGAACAATTAGGCATAAACAATTTGGGAGATTTTTATTGTACATCACAGGATACCATAATGTCTTTTTTGAACAGCTACAATATGTTTTTTTTATGTATTTGCAAATCAAATATTATTTTCATAAAATCTTAACTTAAAGTGGTCAAGCCTCTTTCCCAAACTTCAATTATAGCAATAAGAAAACCATTGAATATACAGCAGAATGCTTTGTCATTTTGGTATAACATTCGGGTCTGTAAAGAAACATCTCTACTGTCCTCTCTTGCTTATTCTTGGTCATTTGATTTGGGGAAGAAACTGGATGAAAATGATTTGGTCAAATGCTTTCAAATTGCTCATAAAACACCAGTCGATGCTCTACCACAAGAATTACAATTCAATCTGCTACATAAGGCAAAAATAGAGTGAGAGCTTATAAAAAGAAGGTGGTGGATTCCGAGATGTGTGATAGATGTAAAAGTCACAGAGACACATTTCTTCACCAATTTGTTTTGTGTCCTGCACTGTTCACATTTTGGGTAGAAGTGCTGTCCCTTATAGAGAAGGTCATGCATCAGAGACCACCGTTTTGTGATGTATTTTTGTTGTTAGGCTCAGTTAAGTGGCTACTCGACACTTCTAAACATATGATTAAATATGTTTGTATATTAATATTATTGGCTAAAGCTACCATTTCATCCCAGTGGATCTAACCCAAAAGCCCATCAAAATTTGAATGGTTTCTGAAAACTGCTGACTTGGATGCAAATGGAAAGATTAGATGCACTTCTCACAAATAGAAAGCTTCATCCAGTCTATAGGAAATTATGCAATGAAACATACTTCTGTCTACCTGTTAATTTCCAAAAATGGGCTAACCTCAAGTGGCTGTTCCACAGTATTCACAAATAAGGTTTAGCAGTTCCTGTATGGGAAATACAGTATGTTCATATTTTTTATTTATAAGCTTTTATATACTGACATTCATGAAAACATATCATATCGGTTTACATATAACTCAAGATTGGAAAATACATCGAACAGGGTGATTTTAAAAGGATAAAAACAGGGTGATTTTAACAGATAATAGATATTATCATATCCATTAATAAGATTACTCGTGTGTGTGTTAAGGATGAATGAATGTGAATGGTGTGTTTGAGTGATGAGTTTTTGAGTTGCGTATATTGTTTTGGGGTTTTTTTTGTTGTGATGAGTGGTGGTCATGGTATAGTTTGTTTTATGCTGATAAAAGTAAATATGGGACTTATACATGGTAAAAATTCAACTGAACAAGCTGTTTTTTCATAAAAAATCCTGGTTTATCTGGGCTGTTTTTCATTTTTTATTATTGACTGGACTATCTGTGTGATAGACTTTGGAGATTCTGTTGTGTTCGCATGTTCATGTTGCTTATTTACACGTGTATGCCCTGTCTGGATAAATAAAAAAATCCCAAATTTCCCAAACTAGTGATTCTGGGCAACTTTAACTTACATATAGAAAACACAGCATCCCACACTGCTGATTTACTCACCACCTTGATAACTCTAGGTCTCACTCAGGCTGTTAAATCCCCAATGCATGAAAAGGGGACACAATACTAGATCTGATTTTCCACAGTGGGGGGAGGGGGAGGAGTCCAAAACATCACAAGGATGGCATTAAAATAACATCACTCTCATGGACTGATCACTCATTTTCTGTAGGCAGTAAACTTTAAGCAAGCAGGTAAGATCCTTGAAAGTAACCTGGAAAAACAAAGGCCAGACCCCTGAAAACCTATTAAATGTCCCGGCCTCCCCCCCCCCCCCCTTCCCCCAATGGATGGGAAGCTACTATGGGTAACCGCCCAGGTTAAAAAATGGAATGAAAACCTAGCAAAAGCCCTGGACAAAATTGCACCTTCCCCCTTGAAGATGCTCACCTGCGCACTTGTAACAAGCCGCTGATCCCAGACTGCTACACCTTAAATCCCCAAGCCCAGCATGGAGTCATGTTTTCTGTAGCAATGTCCTGGTAGGGTTCCAGGCTTCCTCCTTCTGGGCTTATACTGAGGTTTAGACTAAGGGCATGCAGCAGTCACCAGTTTTATAGGCCCAGCCTCCAGGACTTCCGGTGCCGCCGACTGATGACATCACTGCTACTCTGAAATAAAAGGAGGCTCAGTTCCCTTGATACGTGCCTGAGCAATAGGACCTGATCCTTGGTCTTGTGCCATTGTGGTTCCTGGTGTGGCTTTTCTGTAGTATTCCAGCCATACCTTGCTGCTGTCTCCGTGTTGCAGTCTACCTGTGGTGTCCCAGCCTTGTTCCTGACCACTCTCTCTGCCTGCTGTCAGTCCTGAAGCCTGCCTTTGCTGACCCTTGTTCATTCCTGCCTGCTGATAATTCTGGCCAGCTCATTCCTGCCAGTTAGCTGCTGCCTATTGGAGCCTAAACAGTGCTATGTGCTGATTAGACTGTATCAATCCAATAGTGGCCCAAGGGTCCATTCACCTTGAGTTGCAACAATTTGCTCAGGCCATGGACCCTGCTCTCTTTCCCCTGCTGGAGTTTCTGTGGAATCTGTCGCAGATGGTTCAGCAACAACAAAAGAACCAAGATCACATTTTTGGTGTCCTGCCAGACCTGTATCTGCGATTGAATAAACTACAGTCCCCTAGTAATGGTCGCACCATGTTTAGCCGTCCCATGACTGGTCACTGGCCTTGTCTCCTCACAGACCAGCACTGCACTACATCTACCCCTTCCACCTTGGTATGAAGGTAATCCTAAGACCTGCAGGGGTTTCATTAACCAATGCTTGATCCATTTCAAGCTTCAGCTAGCCAGCTTCATATCAGAATGAGCCAAGGGGGTTTTCATAATCTTCCTTATTGGAGATAAACAAGCCCAGTCTTGCAGATCTTAAAGGATTTCTGACTCAGTTCAGGAAGCTCTTTGATGAACCAGCTTCTCCACAGCCTCCAAGCTGCTCCGCTTGAGACAAGGATCTATGGCAGGACAATATGCTTTACAATTCCACATGCTGGGGTCTGAGCTCTCCTGGAATGAAGAAGCACAGGTGGCTGTGTTTTGGCAAGCTATGTTGGACAAAATCAAAGATGAGTTGGTGGGCTCTGCTGCCCCCGTTAAACTGGATGATCTCATATCTCTGGCTGTGAAGGATGACCTCTTTTCAGGAAAAATCCTGAGAATGTGTGCAGCCGATACTGCTACACTCCCGGGACGAATTGCTATTATGGAGATCCCTTCCTCTTTCTCTGGGAGGGTGGATCAGTGCATTTAAGATGATTTTATTCCTTAAATGGCTGTATCTTCTGCAGATTCTCCCTCTGCAGCTTAAATCCACTGATCTTCGGGTACTGGATGATTATCTGCTGCCATTTCTGTGGGCCGGTAAAAAAGCCCGCAGATTAAAACAACCACGCGGCGGAGGTGGCTTGGGGTTGCCTGACCTAAAACTGTACAGTGTGGCTCGCCTCTTTCATATTATTCGCGATTGGCTTTATGATGGCTCCCTTTATACTGATACTGCGTATGACCGCACACTATTTCACAATTTAGATCTAAAATACCTTATGCAGGCTAGGCCCTCTGAATTGCTCACGGGGATGAGTTTACATGTGTTGCTTGCACCTTTACGCTATTCCTGGTGGGTGTTTAGGCAAGTTTTTTTTTGGGGGGGGGGTCGGGAAGGTGGGGGGTTGTAATTAAATTTGAAGGATTGGGGTATTTTATTTTTTTTATGAAGTTTTCCATGGGTCCCCCGACCCGTAGCCCGATCCTTCAGAAAAAAATGATGCACATCCCTATGCCCATTCAAGTCAGAGAAGACAGTAAGCAGTAGAGATAAGCTTCGATTTTTACTACCGGGTCGTTTTTTGAGTGGGATGTTTCAGGGTAAAGTTCGTTTTCCTCAGTTAGTATTTTGGAAAAACGAAACCGGCCCAAAAAACGACGCAGGAAAACGAAGCTCAAAAAAACCCACCCTAAGCATTAAAATTTACTATAAAACATTAAATACAACCCCCCCACACATCCCGATCCCTCCCCAAGACTTACCAACATCCCTGGTGGTCCAGCGGGGTCCCACGAGCGATTAGTACCTCCGTGCTTTCTGACTTTCGGGCCTGCCTCGCTCAAAAT
The DNA here is from genome assembly GCF_901001135.1 of Rhinatrema bivittatum. Classification (NCBI taxonomy): domain Eukaryota; kingdom Metazoa; phylum Chordata; class Amphibia; order Gymnophiona; family Rhinatrematidae; genus Rhinatrema; species Rhinatrema bivittatum. The sequence continues at coordinate 369,035,355 of NC_042618.1, forward strand.
GGAGCTGATAGCCTCTGACCTACTATGTCACAGGGGCTACCGGTGCCATTGGTCAGCCCCTGTCACATGGCCATCTTGTGCTCCTACCATGTGACAGGGGCTGACCAATGGCACCGGTAGCCCCTGTGACATAGTATGGGCAAAGGCTATCAGCGCCATTTTGATTACTGGCAGCTGACGACCTGAGGGCAGATCGCTCCTGGACCCCCAGGGACATTTGGCAAGTCTTGGGGGGTCAGGAGCCCCCCCCCCCCCAAGCTGGTAAGTCTGGGGGAGGGTTGTATTATACTAAATTTTAATGCTTGGGGTGGTTTTTTATTTAAAAAAATAAAATGTGCCCCTCCCCCTGTACAAACCTGAAAAACAAATTTTTCTCGTAGTTCGGGGAAAATCTATTTCGGGGGACGGGGCCACCGTCATAAACGAAAGCACATCTCTAGTAAGCAGGGGCCCAAAAACCAGGATATCCGAAATAACTGGAAAACTACCGCCCAGTCTCTGATTTCTAGGTAAACTAGTAGAACAAATGGTACAAACTGAAATAAATGACTGGTTGACAGAGAGAAAATGGCTGGATCCTTACCAATCCAGATTCAGAAAAGGTCATGGAACAGTCCTTGTCACTCTGTTGGATGATCACCTCAGATACCGTAACAAAAATCAGGCAGCAGTTCTAGTGCTGTTGGATTATTCAGCAGTTTTTGACACTGTAGATCACAAGATCTTGCTGTCACATCTAGTAAAGGTCAACCTCTAACCAGGTTCAACCCCTTTCTGTCTGACAGGCAACCATCTGTGCACTTTGCTGATAACTCGTCAGCACTCTGGACCTTGGACTGCAGGGTCCCTCAAGGCTCTTCTTTTCAACATACACATAAGATCACTAGCACACCTGATTTGAACTTTTGATGTAAAAGCATATATCTATGCAGATGATGTCCAACTCATGCTACCAATGGACCCAGACCTATTAACCGCTATAAAAAAAAAAAAGTATGTGTGTCTCAGCTTTTGTGCTTGGAGGTGGACCCTTGTTCTGGAGCAGTGTAGGGCGGCTCCCTGGTCAGACTCAGGCAGCACCTGCCACCAGGAGGCAGAGCACAGGAGGAGACAGAGGCTAGCTGGAGCTTCACCACTGGAAGCCCGCGGTCCCCCCCGGGTGGAGCCCTTGGGGACCCGGGCCGCTTGGACTTAGGAGGGCCTCGTAGGGTCTCCCAGAAAGGAAGTTCAAATGTGTGCCCACCAGGATCAAAGGTGTGCAGTCGATGTCTAGACTAGAGGCCTGAGTAATCAAGGAAGCCTGTACAGTGTCTGCGATGACAAGGCTAGGAGCAGGGCCAGAATCCAGGAGGCGAGGTCAGTAGTCGCAGAGGTCAAGTTCCAAAGATCAGTCCGAGAGTAGTCAACCAAAGCAGGGGTCAGATTCCAGAGATCAGACGTGGTCAAGGAGGCAGGCAGAGGTCAGTACCAGAGAGTCAGTCCAAGAGGTACTATCTGGGGGGAAGGGGGCGCAGGAACAGGAGGACGCTGGAACGAAACTGGAACAAGACTGGAACAGGCGATGAGACACGGTGGCAAACTAGTACACACACGTGTGTACTAGTGTCGACCCGATTGCCAAGGCAAGGAAGTGCAGGCAGGCACTTCCTCTTGAACTGCGTTCAATCAGGGCGCACCGCGGAGCTTAGACCCGCCCCTGGCCCTACAACGGACTGGGCGGTCCGCGCGCACGCCTAGGGGTGGGGACAACGCCACGGAGGACGCCGAGCCCTGCCGTGAGGCCTGGTGTGCTGAAGAAGGCCCATCAACTGCCGCAGCGGAACGCCGAGGCCTGGAGGAGCTTGCGGCTGCTGCTGGAGAGGCTAACCCGGGACCTGCAGAAGAGTTGGAGTTGTGAGCAGGCCCGTGCGCACAACATCAGCCATACAAGAATGGACTAAAAACAAGCTCCATTTAAATCCAAACAAAATAGAAAACTGTGGATACAAAACATGCAAGGCCAAGTCTCTGATCTGAAAATATCATTCAAAACTTGTCAGCTCCCGCTAAAATCACAAGTAAAAAAACTTAGAATTCTGCTGGAATACGAACTAACCCTTCTTCCACAAATTCAGACCACAGTAAAGAGTTGCCTCTTCCAACTGCACAACATAAAGACTTCACCCTCTCAAGAAAATGAACCTAATTACAGTAGTACATATCATAGTAACCTCAGCTGGACTACTGCAATGAACTGTACAAGGGGGTCTAACAGAGAAGATCCTCCACAAATTCCAGATAATACAAAATTCTGCTGCATGTCTTATACAAGCTGCACCACCATACCATGCTGATCCTACACAAACTACACTGGCTACCAATCCCTTACAGAATTAAAATTAGAACCTTGACACTGATTTTCAGAGCTCTGAGAAGTGACAGATCACTAAGATCCTCACTGGGTTCCTCCATAACTCCAGCGACAAAAAGCAGTTAAAAGAACAGTTATCTGTCAATTGATCCTTCTCAGGAGCAGCACTTGCTTTAGGGAACCCTCCCAGAAGAACTCACCAAATGCATGACTACATTTGCTTCAGGAAGCAAGAAAAAAATGTGGCTTTCTATCAGGCCTTTAATATCAAACCCTCCATGCAAGAAAGCATTCATTAAACTAAATTGACTGCAATAAACTGCCTGGCACTTGGTCGAGTTCCTAAAACTTGTTGGTATAACCTAATATTTGATGACATGTTTATGTATTTATTTCAAGCTAGGTCACTATTGTCGATTATAAATTTAGTTGTATTTTATCTCAAGTTAGGCAATATTATTAATTTTAAATTTAATCAATATGGTTGATTTATTTCTAGCTCAGTCCTCACTGTGCACCTTTTTCTATTGTAAGCTGCTACTGATCTCTGATTATATGGTGCTATTCTAATCCTTTTGTACCCAGCCCTGAGTGAATTTCTTATTCATAAACATGAGTAATAAATTCAAATAATATATAAATAAACTTCTTTAATAAAGTTTTATGTTTGAACACCGCCAATTTCCAATTTCTTTATTGGCACTTTGAAGAAAATAATACACTTGCTTTGTTATTTTACATTTATATACCTCTTTCCTTAAACCAACCAAAGCAGTTTATAGAGGCCATGGGGCTTGGAGAATCTACTTCGGCAATAACCCTAATATTGAGTAGCCACCTTGGGATAAGCCTGAGACAGTGTCACAGAAGTGAAAAAAACTTTTTTTTGTGTATGAAGTATATGAATAATGAGCACCTTTTTCTACCATAGCACTATAGAATTCTTATGGCATGAGTTAATGTGCATTAGTGAAACTAACGAATACAATGGAGGTGACATCAGTAGTTATTTGGCCTTGCAATTATTTTAAATATATCTCATTCAATTGCAATATACTTTTATTGCAAATTTGCAGTTATTTCTTGTGTAAATGACTGCAGGTCCTTATCAGTAGAGACTGTTGTTTTAAGGAGGGTGTAATAAAACAGGATGTATTATTTGCATAATCCATTCCTTAGGGGAGAGCCTTTTCACAGCTTATAAATTGATGAAGGAAGGGAGGAGGCCAGGCCTGACTGGGCAGTAGTATGAAGTTGCTGGAAAGAAGAGGCAGCTCTTGTAGAGGAAAGAGTTTTGAAGAGAAAGAGGAATATTGAGAAAAGTAGCTTGAGTGTTGATCCATTTTTGGAAAGTGTTATCCATTTTTCAAATTTCCACTGGGAAAGTCATTTGTCTTTTCATAAAGGCACAGTGTGTTGCGGTCCGCTCCGCAACCCTCGCGTCCCGGCCCTTACCTCAAGGTTCCAGCTGGGCCACTCGATGCCCGAACGAGTTCCATGAACGTCTCCGCGGGGGAGACGCCATTACCCTGGGCTCCTTAGGCACGCGCGCGTGCAGTCACCGTGCTGATATAGCCCGTTTCCCGCCAGAGCGCGCTCCGCCCCCATTCCTGACGTCAGACGCCCAGTCCTACTTAAACTCCCTGCGGACCCCGCTATGATGCCTTGCAACTGGGTCCCTTGCGGTGCCCTGTTGCCCAGAGCCCCGGCGTGTGACTCCCTTGCACGCCGTTCTTGCCTGCCTGCCTGCTTGGTCTACTTCGTGACTTGCTCGCACTACTAACCTTTGGTTCTTGCCTGCTTTAATACCTGTCCAGGTTCCTGCCTGGTTTTGCTCTGCTTGTCTTCAGCCTGCTTCAGGTCCTGCCTGGTTCCGTACTGCTTGTCTTCAGCCAGCTACAAGTCCTGCCTGGTTCTGCACTGCCTGTCTTCAGCCTGCTACAGGCCCTGCCTGTTCCGCTCTGCCTGCCTACAGCCTGCTGCAGTCCCTGCCTGGTTCCTCGCTGCCTGACCTCGGCCCGCCGCAGCTCCTGCCAGGTCTCCTTCATCTGCTTCAACACCAATCTACTCAAGAACCGGACCAGAGATCGCCTAAGTCCCAGCTGCCGGGTCCCCATGGGCTCCTTCCGGGGGAACGCCGGCTTCCAGGGTGAATCTCCTGAGTCCCAAGCGGCTGGACTCCCAAGGGCTCCTCCCGGGGTAGTACCAGCTTCCGGGTGAAGCCTACTATCTGCATCAGCCTGGTCTGCCTACCGGCCTGCTGCCCTGAGACCATAGTCCAACTACCCCAGGTCTCCCGTAGGCCGGCCTAATGGTCCACTGTCTAGCTAGTCCCCAACACAGTGTGCTTATTCCATTATTCTTCTACTGATTTATGGGAGAATTTCCTCTCTCACAGGGAGAAAACTAGTATCAAAGGGGTGAGAAGTAAGAATCATTTGACAATACTTTTTACATCAAGGACTTTTAATGGCATGCTAGAATTCCACAGGTTGCTTACTGTATCCTTTTTGTGGAGAAGAAATCTGTGAGTGCAACTTGTGGTGAAATTTTGGGGGCAAAGGAGGCCAAAGGGACTTCTGGAATATTCACTTTGGACTGTCATGTTTAGGGACCTTCATTTTCAGTTTAAACTGATTTTCACTTGTAATTCCTGGATTTTTCCAAAGGTTGAAATCAATGTAAACACATTTTCATCCTAGTTTTAAGTGACTGAGAAGTCATGCTCTGCTTGAGACTTCAGTTCCAGCTCTTTCTCAGAGCATAGGGTTAGAATCAAAGCATCAGCTAGAGCATGGCTTCACAGTCAACCCAAGCACAGATGAGCAACAATCCCCCCCACCAGAAGAAGTTTCTGGCAGTTTCCCTGCCTCTCTGGCTCAGCACACTCAGAAGTGCAGTGCAGGACTGCAATGCGGAACATGAGCATGCTGCCAGAACTGAGGAAGGAGGAGCCTGGAGTCCCCACAGCTAGTAAGAATGAATAATGTTTGGAAGGAGGAAGATTTTGTAAGGGGGAGAGAGAGGAGGAATCTGAGGGTGAGCGAAGGGAGAGGGTTTTTTGGAAGGATTTTTGGGGAAGGTGAAAAGAGATTTTTGGAAAGAAGGAAAACAATGAGAGAGTGGAAGGAGAGTGAGAGAAAAAGGGAAAATGCTGGGGAAAAGGATCAAGATCTTTTAAGGGGAGGTTATATAGAAGGGTTGGGAGGGACAGGCACCACCAACTTTGAAACGTGGTGTACTGTGTATCACCAACTGCCTGGTGGCCTAAGAAGAGAGGCCTTGTCACAGGGCTGCAGTGTGCACATTCAGGGGTGACAGAAAAGGAAGAGGCCCATGATGCTGCCAGTGGCTAAGAAGAAGAGCAGGCTCGGGAGGACGCTGGCAGCTGAGAAGTGGAAGAAGCCAATTCTCCTGCTTCTCTAAGTGTGCCTACCCTCTGGCATTCAAACCATGTGCTGCCAGTAGGTACTCTATGCTGATCTCGTGCATCGTGAGATCAGCATGGAGGAAGTGCTAGCCGCCTCGAGTTTTGAATACCGCAGGGTAGGCACATGAGGAGCAGCAGCAGAAGAACAGACTCCCCCTTCTGCTCCCAATGGGGAGCTTGCCTGTGTTTTGTCTTTGTGTATGTAAGTGAATGGGAGCTTGCCTGAGTATGAGTGTGTATGAATCAAAGCCTGCCTAGATGTGTGTGTGTGTGAATGATAGCCTGCTTGGGTGTGGGTGTGAATGATAGACTGCCTGCTTGTCTGGGTGTGGATGTGTGTGTGTGAATGGGGACCTGCTTGGGAGGAGCAGATGTGAATGGAAGCCTGCCTGGGGGTGTGTGTGTGTGTGTGTTAGAGCATGTGAATGTGAGAGTCTGTATGTGACTGTGTGAGAGAGATAGAGCATGTGGGAGTCAGAACCTGTGTGTGTGTGTGTGAGAGATAGTCTATGGGTGTGTGGGAGTGTGAAAGAAAGCATGTGAGAGCGGGAGCCTGTGTATGTGTGTGTGTGATAGTGGCAGCTTGCATGTGAGAATGAGAGCCTGTATGCATGTATGTATGTATGGGAGTGGGAGTTAGCATGTGAGAACCTCTGTGTTTGTGAGCGAAGATGAAGCTGTATGAGAAAGCATGTAAAAGAGCATGTGTGTATCGGGGGGGGGGAATAGGAGCCTGTGTGTGAAAGGCAGCATATGAGAGTGGCAGCCTGCGTGTGTGTGAGAAAGTAGCAGCCTGCATGTGAGAGCAAGTGAGAGTGAGAGCCTATGTGTATACATATGGAGTGGGAACCTGCATGTGAGAGAGAGCATGTAAGAGCCTGTATGTTTGTGTGTGAGAGAGAGCATGTAAGAGCAGCAGCCTGTGTGTGTGTGTGTTTATGGGAATGGAAGTCAGCATGTGAGAGTAAGAGCCTGCATGTGAGAGAGAGCATATGAGAGTGGGAGTCTGTGTGTATGTGAGAGAGAGCATGCAAGAGTGGGATCCTGTGTGAGAGAAAGCTTGTATGTGAGAGCACACATGAGAGAGAGAGACTATGTTTGTGTTTGTGAGAGAATACAAGAGTGGGATCCTATGTGAAAGAAAGCTCGTGTGTGAGGGCGTGCATGTGAAAGAGAGCCTGTGTGTTTGTATGAAGGAGGAAGGAAAGAAGACAGGAGGAGAGAGAAGAAACTGAAAGAATAAAAGAGACCCTGAAAAAGTAATAAGGAAAAGACAGACAAGGGGGAAAAAGAGACTGGGACCAACCAATTAGAAAAATAAGATCAGACAACAAAGGTAAAAAAATATATATTTTGCCTTTTAATGATTGTAATATATCATCTTTGGGAATGTGCATTTATTATATATATTTGTATTTTGATTTTTCTTCAGTATTCCAGAGTTCACAGAGTTTGATTTCTCTGGTTTTTCATTTCAGTTTTGCCTGCATGTTTCCATTTCTAATTTGTAGTCCCTTATTCTGTCTTTGGTAAGGATGTGTCTGGGATGCACAAGTGTGACAGAGGTGCAGTATTTTGACTAGCGTGTAGTTTCTCTGTAGGGATTTGAAGCAATCCAGCTTGTTCTGTTTGTCAGTAGGTGGTTATGTTAGTGTTCTAGGCCTTAGTGTGACATACACAGGCACTCATAGGCATTTGCGCATACACACACACATAATGTGAGCATGAGAGAGAGGGAGTTTGTGTGAGAGCATTGGCATGTATATGAGAGAGGGAGTGTGTAAAAGAATGAATGTGTTAGTTTGTGTGTGAGTAAATGAGAGAGAGAGGAGATAGTTTGTGTGGCCCTTCCTCCCCCAATCTATGATAATCTCAGGGTAAGTGGAAATCAAAAGATCCCAGATATGGAGAGCAGGAGATTTTGTAATCCTTATTAGTTTTAATTATTGGGTGTAATTTGATGTTTCTATTATTTTGAAATAGAACATTTTTTAATTATTGGATGTTTTATTTATCAGATGTAAAATATTTTATTGGTGTCTGGTAAATATTTGAAAAAAGTTATGCGTTTTTTTTTTAATTATTGGATGTTCATCAGCTGTTTTGACATTTATTCTTTTTATTAGGATGGCTTTAATATTATGAATGATGTTTTATATCTCTTGATTTTATTGCTTGATGCTTTGCGAGGAATGATGTTGTTTCTATTTTTCCATTGTTGCACTGCATAATACAGTCAGGCTTGTGGTTTTCAGTACAGGTTTTGATGGCATATTTCTATTTTGTATTTGGTGAGAGTTTGTCTGAATTTTAAAAGTCCAGTTCTTGTGTAATTTGAATTCTTGTTGTGAAAATTATGGTACTGATCATAAATGGCTTTTACGGCATTATGGTCCTCTCTTCTTCTTTTCTATTTTTAATAGAAGTTTGCTCTTTATAAATTTCATTTGCATGCAGAAAGTGGTTTTGAATTTTCTTGCAGAAAATTTTTTTCATTCACATATTTTATTGTAACTGCTGTTAGTAGATTAGGTGATTATTTGAAGGGATGGATTTAACTAATTTTCCCTCTAAGGATTGGGTTGCTGTGAGCAAAATATTGATAGGCTTTATGCATCAAAGAAAGTAATGATCACAAAGTAATGTAGGAGGGTGTACGTGTTCTAGGGCACATGGCAGCAGCAAATGTTCTGGTGCAAAATCTGGGGCAGCAGTCACCCCACAACCCTGTTGGGAGGGAATGGGACAATGGGAGGTTTCTGTCCACCATATAAATTCCAATATTCTCCTGGAAAAACGATGACAAATTTTTTCCACGGATGTTCTGTTTTTATTCTTGTCAAAATAAACTCTGATAAATTATCAGGAAAAATAGTGACGGTCCCTACTTATGTTCTTGTACTAGATTGTTTTCTGATTGAATTGCAACTCTTGAGAAGCAATTTTTATCACTGCATCTATTGGGGGGAGGGTTGCATAAGTAAACTATTATTTGGATTGGAGCAAGTCTGTTTGTGCACAGCATTATTTGATTGTGAAATTGATCTTCTTGGGCCTAAAAGTAGGTTGCTTCTTCCCCTTTCTGAAGAACCACCAATTCCTGAAAGTGTGTCCTTTTATCTAAGGATATCAGGAAAAATTATGCTTGTTTATCTATTAATCAGCTATATCACATAAAATACATTTCCATTTTACAGATATTAACATAATTACAAATACTTTATATGGCTCGTTTAGTGCCTCCAACCTACCCCTAGATTCATCATTCTGTCTATATTTATAGCAGAATGATGTTTCCTGAAAAAAAAAGGGGCTGGGGGCGATAGTGGGCAGCCAGCTGCATCGTGGTATGCGGTTTCGCCCACCGCAGTGCGGCCGCACCGCACACTATCACCTCCATAGCACCACGGGAAAAGGTGCAGTTATTTCCCATGGTCCTGCAGACGATAATGTGAAAAACATCATCACCCGCAGTGCTGCCGGGAGATAACTCCGCCTAAACCCCACCCACACTCCTCCCCTTCCCCTAATTTTAATAATACCTCTGCAATACCAGCACATTGCACAATAAAGAATGAACCTGGACATTTTTAACACAAAATTCAGTTGAAAGCGGGTAAACCTGCAGGTCATAAGAATTTAATCCTCCCGTACACCAAAATAATTTTCTCTGTCATTGCAGATGAAAAAATAGATGTGGACATAGTCACTGTGCAGCACCAAGCATGTTTCTTTGATGTAAAATAAAACTGAGCTTACTGTGACCTCTGTTCTGAGAAATTTCAAATTGTGCCAAAATTATGCATTGCAGAGAAAAAAATATTTTGTTTGCCCATGAGAAAAATAAAAGAGGTTACCAAATGTCTATCACGTAAACATAAGGATGAAATATACTTTCTTAAAAGCAGAATAAAATGAAAGCTTGGTTTCCATAGATACTATCAAATATACAAAGGTTCAAAGTGATCCTGGTCTTAGCTTGTGTAGTTTTATACATTTATATATAAAATCCAGCTTCCATTCAACATTTACCACAAAAGCACTTTTAAATGCATTCCAAGATCATTAAATACAATTCAGTTTTAACTGATTTCAAGCTAGTTTCACCCTGCTGGATGAAAAAAGCTAAATGAGGACTGCATTATGCCTAAGTCAGTTCAGCTTTTGGTAAAACTTCCCCTCCAGGATGCACTGCTTTTTGTTTCTTATTTTACAAACACTTCCTCAAATGAGGCAGTTTACAAATGGGCATAATTAAGAGCTGTGGTGCTATGCGAGGGGGGGGGAGTGCCTCTTATTTGGAGATAATATTGTTTCTTAAACTTAAAATGGCCATTAAATGTTCAATTTTGTAATTAAATGGCCATTTGAAGGAAATCATTTATCTGACTTACATTCCAAGCTGCAGGTTCTAAGTGTGCAGTAAAGACTGAAGTCAGCCTTGGTAAGATTCATTTCAAAACTTTCAGTATCTCAAGGAACTAAAATGGTCCCATTTGGCCCATTCCTACAGCATTAAACACATCAACAATGTTACTTATAAAGGAGAAGAAAGAGAACTCAAGATAATTAGCCAAGTAAGCGACAAATCTTGTTAAGGATTCCAGGAGCAAGTCAATATCTGCAGCAATGGTGGCCTTCTGAAATGAAAAAACAGGGACCAGATTATAGGAGGAGAATCAATACCCAGTACATTCTCGAATACTCATTTTACTGAGTTATTGACATAACATAGTGGCAGTATGATATGTTGGTACTATCACAGAGATTTGGTGCAATAAGAATCAAAACTATGGTAGGAGGGGGGTTAAAATAATTTGTATGGGAAGGCTGTTTTTAATTAAATATAATGGAAACCTACATCCTCAAGGGGGTGCTGCAACACCCCTTGCTTCCATCTCCCCTTCTATAATATAGTTCTACTAGGCTGTACTCTGTGCAGGAAAGACAGGGTTGTGGAAAAAGGGAGAAATGCATTTTATGTGAAGGATAATGTTACATTTGGCAGCTCCTGTGATGGTCCCATGAGCAGGGCCGGTACAAGGGTATTAGGCACTCTAGGCAAACCTTACAGTCTGGCGCCCCCTCCCCATACACAAGTTTAAATTATGCATTTATAACATATTTTACATGAAAAATGACATTCTGAGGAAAAATTAATATACAAGTTGTTGTGATAATTTCATGCACTGTTGTGATGCCAACAAGAAAACTTTGCATCTTGGAATTCATATGGCATCATTCCTATTGTCATATATTTCAGCATGTTCCTCCCATATCAACACAGTACTATTTGCCAACACTCAAAGAATAACAACCCCACCTATGAAAAAGAATACCACAAATATTACCCCTGAATCTAAAATATCAATACACCTCCTATCAGGAAAACAGAACAGGCCAAGCTACTACAGATCCCTACAGAGAAACCACATGCTAAAAGAATGCTTCATCTCAGTCTTTGCATGCAGAACACAAACCCTCACCAAATACAGAATAAAGCCACATAAAGTTTAAATAGAAATGTGCAGACAAAAACTGAACTGTAAAACGCATCACGCCAGACTCTATACAGTATAACAATGGAAAACCAAAAATTTTACCATTCCTCGTGAAACAAATCAATACAATCAAGATATATAAATCATTAATCATAATTATAAAATCATACAAATAAAATAATTTCAAAACAGCTGATGAATAGAATATCCAATAATGCAAATTTTGAAAGTTTTACCAAACACCAATAAAATATTTCATACAGCAGACACCTCACATACTACCCAATAATTAAAATGGTAGTCAATCAAGAAAAATGAACTTAAAAAGCCACCTTTACTTACCCTCTCCAGCAGTTCTCCTACTCCTTTCCCTTGCAGGCCACACCAGAAGCAGCAGTAGCTGCTGAAGCTGTCCTCACAGTCCTCTTCCTTAGGGACCACAACCAGTCTCTTCTCTCTCTCTCACACACACACACACCAGTCACACCCTCAGGACCAGTTTCTGTCTCTCACACACCAATCATCTCCCCAACCAGTCTCTCTCTCTCGCTCTCACACACACACAGAAGCTCACACATACCAGATCTCCCTGATCAGTCTCTCTCACACATACACATGTCACCTCTCTGGCCAGTCTCTCTCAATCACACAATGCTCTCGCTCTCTCTCACTTACAAACAGGCTCAATCACACACATGCCCTCTCTCACAGCCAAAAGCCAGCCAAAAACATGCTCCATCTCTCTCACACACACACATTAACACACACAAGCATCCTCCCTGACTCACATATACACCACACACATACAGAAGCACCCTCCCTGTCTCACATATATACCACACACATACAGAAGCACCCTTCCGGTCTCACATACATGAAGCACCCTCCCTGTCTCACATACACATTACACTCTCACAGAAGCACATTGCTTTCAGACTTGCAGCATTTTTCACTTTTACTAAAAGTGAAAGTGATGCTCCCAACCGTTAAATAAGAAAACCACATTCCTATTAGAAGGCGAAATGACACCCTTCCTTCAGGTTCTGTCCTCCCAAGGGACAGCCACCCACACTGTACAGCTTCTCTTGTTTTACGCTTTCAGGCAATAAAGCAAGTGTCTTTCTTCAAACTATCAGTTGTATGATTATTCATGTGGGAGGTATGGAACAGAAAGACATCCTTAGTCAGCTTCCCTTTTAAATGGGAAGATTCCAGTCTTAGTCATTTAAAAATATACATTTTCTAAAGGCTTAAAAAAAAACAAAAAACGAAACCGTTTCAGATTGGAACTATTCTAGTCTTCATGCTTAAATTATGCTTCAAAAAAATAACTAAACCTCACCTGGCATCAGTATCTTTAATTTGTGATTTTGCTGAGATGAACATTTTAAATACTTTAATTTTTTTTTTTTTGCTTTAGTATTTGTCTCTACCCACTTTGTTAAATTTTATTTTCCAGAAGAGGGATGCTTAAAATTCAATAATTTCATCTTTCATCCAATTTTTCAAAAGTTGTGCTACCAGCATAAAAGTTGAGGTATATGTATTGTCACATTTCATTTTTTTAAACTGGCAGATTCCTTTCTCACATACATACCACATACACACACACAGAAGCACCATTCCTTTCTCACACACACACACACACACACACAGAAGCACCATTCCTTTCTCACATACACACACACACAGCAAGAAGATCGGCGCAGCCAGTCTAGCTGATTGCGTGGCTGAAGAAAGGAAGATCAGTGCAGCAGGAGACCATCGCCGAACACCACCAACGCTGTCATCCCAATCAGACAGCTGCCTTACCATAGGCATGCATATATTTATTTATTTATTTTATATTATTTATTTAGATTTCCTTTTTTCGCTTTTTGCACTTTTTTCAGCTCTTCAAATCAGATTACATTCAGGTTTGGTAGGTATTTCCCTGTCCCCAGAGGGCTTAAAATCTAACCGCATCATTCATCAAAATGAATTATGGTGTTAACGCGCGCGATAACACATTAACGCACGTGTTAACACCATAATGCATGCGAAAATATAGTAATGCATGGCGCAAATGCAAATTTTTTGAGGGGGTGGGATCAGGGGAGGAGTTTGGGTGGGATTTAGTTAAATTAGGGGCAATATTGCACGGTTTTAACACCGGAAATAACTACCTTTTTCCCTAGCATTAAGTTGTACGATATGTCTGAAATGGCCATAATGCAACTTTGGGCAGCTTCTATCCTATGTCTATACTTTTTGAGATATGGTCTCCAGAACTGAACACAGTACTCCAGGTGAGGCCTCACCTAAGACAGGTACAGGGGCATTATCACTTCTTTTTTCCTGCTGGTTTTCATATACACATAAAGAAAAAGATGAAATAGAAATGCAGTAACTGCTGGAAAGAATCAGGCCGATACAGTACAGTGTACTCCGGTGGAGCGCACTGTTAGCCCAGGTTTGGACGCACGTTTTCGACGTGCTAGCTTTACCCCTTATACAGTAAGAGGTATTAGCGCGTCGAAAACACGCGTCCAACCCCCTGAAACTAATAGTGCCCGCAACATGCAAATGCATGTTGATGGCCCTATTAGTTATTCCCCCGCGATACAGAAAGTAAAATGTGCAGCCAAGCCACACATTTTACTTTCAGAAATTAACACCGGCCGGCTCCTGGGAAGTGTACAGAAAAGCAGAAAAAAATGCTTTTCTGTACACCCTCCAACTTAATATCATAGCGATATTAAGTCGGAGGCCCCAAAAGTAAAAAAAAAAGTAAAAATTAAAAAAAAAAAATTAAAAATCGGCCCGCGGGTCGGAAGATGGACGCTTAATTTTGCTGGCATTCATTTTACGAACCCGTGGCTGTCAACGGGTTTGAGAACCAATGCCGGAAAAATTGAGCGTCGGCTGTCAAACCCGCTGACAGCCGCTGCTCCTGTCAAAAAGGAGGCGTTAGGGATGCGCTAGTGTCCCTAGCGCCTCCTTTTACCGCGGGCCCTAATTTGCATAGGCCACCTTCTTGAATCGTGCGCTCTCCCGCGTGTTCTTCTGTATCGGCCTGAATGTGAGGTGATTTTAAAGCAGCAGCCCTAACAAATTTCTTTTAGTTAATTTTTAAGTTGTTCAATCAAAATCACTGATTCCCCTATTTTCTGATTTTCATTTAATTTCTGGAGTGATACCAGGGTTTGGATTCAAAGATTTTCAAAGCAAGCTCCATGCTTATGCTCAACAGCACCATTAGAAACCTATTTAAGGCCTAGATTTTTCATTCCACTATATGTATGCATATATGTATATGTATACTTCACTATGCTGGCTTCCTATTAAGTCCCGAATTTAATATAAGTACTTAACCATCATACATAAATTAATACATTCTGATCATAAAAATCGAACAGGTTTAAAAATCACTCCACTAAATTCCAATAGGAATTTAGTGGAGTAATTCCTCCCATCAGAGATGCTCACCTTTCATCCACAAGAAATAGAGCATTCTCTATTGCCTGCCCAAAAAATGGAATTCCCTACCACCTGATCTGAGAACACAATCTAACATCAAAACTTTCAAGAAAGATCTAAAAACCTTTCTTTTTCACAAAGTCTACATTAGTGATCAGCGATTTCAACAATCTAACTACAGTCAACACCACCAAACAAGCCTACGCAAGAAAGAAACAGAAACAACAGCTGGCATAAATCATGCCAATATGAACTTATAAAACATAGTTCTAAGTTTTTACCTCTAAGATGTATAATTACTTCCAATGCCTTTTCCATCCTCCTTTCCTTATCTTCCCTTTTTCCTTCCACCATCTCCCCTTCCCTCCTTCCTTCCCATTATTATTTTTGAAACTATGTTTAATTACCTGTATTCTATTTGATTCATGTAAACCGTTGTGATGGCTGCACCGAATGATGGTATATAAAACAGTATGTATGTATGTATGTATAAATAAATAAATAAATGAATTAATGTATAGCGGAATGAAGAGCAAGGGCCGGAAAAGGGGCAGGGGGCTATAGGGTGCACCCGGCCGCATTGCAGCAGTGCATTTTCGCCCACCACAGTTGCAGCCACAGTGCACAATATTGCCCCCATAGTACCCCTGCAAAAGGTGTAGTTATTTCCCGTGATAATGTGTAAAACATTATAGGCCACAGCGCAACCAGGCCTAAAGTTTTTAAAATCCCGCCCAAAGCCCCCCCCCCCCCTTTCCCTCTTACACAGGGTCATTTTTCAAAACGTGATGGGCCGTTATTGCATTTTGAAAAATGATCCTGTTAGTAAGCTATAGTGTTATTGTGCAGGCCCTCCTGATCAGAACTCCCTGCAAATTCCACATTGAATCATGTAAAGCGAGACTAGACTCAAGAGATTTTTTAAAAGAAAAGATGCAACCGCAATAGGAAGTACACAGCTCTTATTGCAAAAATAGGTGTGAAAATATAAGAACTACAATCTACGCTAACAAAAGAAAGGAGACCTACGATTAAGACTCCCTCCCAAAAAAATAATAGAATGACGTTATAGTTTAAATTGGTATTTTATGTATAGGAATTTGTGCATACATGTGTAAAAGATTACTGCAGCTGCTTGTAGCATTTCGTACCATAAATATTTGCTAAAAGTTGTGAACTTTAATGGGAAGATTCATGCACAGCACTACTTTCAGCGCCGCCACTTCATGGACCCGCAGAATCTTCCTGGGGCGCTGTCTCCCGTCACTGCCTGTCACCTGCTGTTACAGGCTTGAGGGAGATTGCTCTGTGCCCGCCCCCCCGCCGACGTCAATCACCTTGTTTTCACTTCCGCTAAGCGGCAGCAGCTGTGCCCTGAGATTACGGAAGAGGGGGATGTAAGTAAAGGCCTTTCTTGCAATGGCTTGCCAGTTAGGACTTGCAGTTTGGTGGAGCGGGGTGGGGGACCATGCACCTGCCAGAGCTCAGTGGGCTTGGTTCTTATCTTCGCGAAGAGCGAGATTTGTAGGGAGGG
The DNA here is from genome assembly GCF_901001135.1 of Rhinatrema bivittatum. Lineage (NCBI taxonomy): Eukaryota > Metazoa > Chordata > Amphibia > Gymnophiona > Rhinatrematidae > Rhinatrema > Rhinatrema bivittatum. Next base: position 369,051,629 of record NC_042618.1, read on the forward strand.
GTCGGTGCTTTTAACAGCTGCCGTCTCTCTGTGTGGGTTTCGGGGCTGGCGCTGCTTCTGCTTTCCTCGACATTATGCTGGTTTTATTCTCTAAATTTCATCCCCCTCACCACCATCGAAACAAATGCTTACTGTAGCCGTCTTGCTTCTCTGTCTTCCACCGGGGTGCTCTGATTTTCTATAGTAATGGCCCCAACCACCACTTAGCAGTTTCTGTCTGCCCTGCGCATCACTGTCATATGCACGGAGTCTATGCAGATTGTTCATCACGTACGGCAGAATATATGAGCGGTTTTTGTAGTAAATATATTATAGAGTAGAAATGTTTTGTAAATTAGCCTTTTTTTTTTTTTTAAGCGTACTGCTTATTCCTTTATGTGCCCTTAGAGGGAAAATTGCCTATTTGTTTCTATAGCTTCATCTAGTACACTTTTTTTGGTTCAGGGCGCCAAATAAACTAACCTCCACCTCCCCAACTGCCCTAATTGCTGATACAATGTGGGGCAAAAGGTTGGTAGGGTGCCATGAGCCCAGTGGCTCATCCCATTCCTATTCCTATGCCTATGCAGTATTGGATGGCATGACTTCATAAACCATTGCACTTTTGCTTCCATGCATTAACTATTGGGTAGCTAGAAATAGTGTATATTGCATAATTGTTATTTGAGTGGGTGAAATTACATTTTTAATTGAACAAGAAAGAGTGTTTCTATGTTTTTCCCAGCCCAGTGTTGAAGTTCATTGGGCATGAACTCAATTAGAACATGTAATAGTTTCTGGATTTGGTGAGCATTAACTGATGATAGGAGCCTGCTAAATCATAACCACAGCTGTTATGTTTAAAATCAAGAGGTCTAATTTCATGTTATAATAGTGTTCTTTGCTTGGGCATTAGTAGATGGTGTTGTCTTTGACTCAGGACATCAAACTGTGTACATGGTCAGTTACCTCTTGATAATGCTTGTAACTACAGATATTATCAAGAGATAACTTGATAATGGCTGCAGCCAGATTATTGACTAATACTCAGCGCCATAAACACATTACACCAATACTTGGTTACGTATAAAATGGCGAATAAATTTTGATAGTAGTCCACAATCTTTTGCACAGTGTTTCCAGTCCCTCGATAAGTTCAGTCCTGCAGTTGTACACACCATCTAGATTTTACTTAATGTCCCAGCTGTGAAATATACTAGACTGACAGCCACGTGTGAAAGAGCCTTCTCAATTGCTGCCCTTGCTCTTCGAACTCACTCCCACTAGAGATATGTTCCATAATCAGTCACAAAGATTTCAAGAAATCCGTGAAAACCTATTTATTTATTTACTAAGGCATTCCCAGCATGATTGTTCGTTGCATCACAGCACTCTTCATTTTTAGTTAAACATCAACTGCAATGGTGTAGCTTTTTGTATGCAGTATTCCGTATTTCAAACTGTTTGCTTACTATTTTATTTTATATTTTTAAATTATGCATGTATACTTTGTAACCTGCTCTGAAATTTGGAGTGTGGGGAAAAAAGTAATTCTAAATAAATTAAATAATAACCTTTAAAAAACTGAATGGTTCTATAAGTCAATTAACTGTGAAAAGGTTGCTGTTGAAGTGTCAGTTTAAGATATTTAAATTCTATATTTTTTTAAAAAAGTATATTTACTTTTTATTTAGATGGTGGTTTTGGCCTGCATAGTAGATGACAGTAGACAAGGACCAATTGGCCCACTCAGTCTGCCTATCTGGCTTTCTGCCACTTTGTACAGATAAGCATGTAAATTCCTATACTTAAACCAACATCAGCTGCTCCATGTCATTTACCAAACCTCGCAACTCTATTCCAACCATTGTCTTCTACATCTGTCCTAAGCATTTTTAAATTCCGTTACAATGCTGTCCTCCACCTCTATTGGTAGGTTATTCCAGGGATTGTCATCATTCGCCTCACAAGTCCCACACTTAATCCAGCACCCAGGATCTATTGCATAGCTTAACATAAAGTTTTGTAGTAACCCAAGCAACTATCAAAACTCATGAGGCTGTAGTCTAAGCATCCCATTCTTGTGGATTTTAGGGTTGTAATTGTGTCCACACTGTATAGTTATCTCATCCTTCTTAGATGTCTGATGCAGCCATTCTGCGGATGTTAACCGTTATAACTGTGGCTATTCCATGCAAGTTACTTCAGTCTGGTTGGAAGCCTTGGGCAGCCATACTGCCACTCACTGCACATTCAGGCCGATGCAATATCAGCACATCTGAATCAGGTGCTTATGAATGAGCCACTATCCACCTCTCCCGAATGTGCGATTTTAATATTAAAATGAGTTGCCATGGTAAAAAGGAGGTGCTAGGGGAAATTGTGCATCCCTAGCTCCTCTTCAGCATCAGGTGTCCAGGAAAGGTGGCTGTAAGTAGCGGGTTAGGAAACATACACTCAATACGAGCATCCGTTTTCTCCTGCTACTGGCACAATGTACATCCACAAACTACATGGCCTGGACCCGTGTATATTGGGAACCCAGACATTTTTTTTCATGACTTTTTTTTTTTTTTACACGATTCCGCTTGATTTGCGATGATACTAGTAGGAGGACTCTCAGAAAGCAGGAAATTTTGTTTTTTCCAATGAGTCCTTGGGCACGGCAGACCTTTATGCCAGCGTCGCGTTGCAATGGGCACATTGGCTGCATGGGAAATTTTTTGAATCATGGGGATTAGCTAATAGCCTCATCTGCATGTAATGATGAGTGTTATTAACTACGTGCGTTTTGGACGCGCTAATCCCCGTTTTGCATCGGGGGTTATGGACGCGCATCCGATTGCATTTTAAGCCACGAGCTGGCCGCAGTGATTGGCATTGCATCGGCCTGATTTTACTTTATCCTCTCTTTGATTCTCTAAAGTTCAATCCATATGACTGAGCAAGTGTTCAATCCCCCTCCCTCATTTCTTCTATCTGTTACCCCCCTCCCCCCGCCACATCTGCCCTTACAGCTGCACTCTGTTTCTCCCAGCTGAATTGATGGTATGTAAAAGTATTTGAATAATGTTGTAAACTTTACAAAAATTCCATTGATTTATTTTCATTGGTAATGCACTATTCCGGGATATGCCTTGGTCCTTTTCTTTTACATCTTCTCTTTGTCTTTTGACATCTGACTGCAGTTACAGGTTGTACATTGAGCACGTCAGTGAAGAAGCCGGTTGCTTAACTTATACCAGTGGTGTTGTGGATGTTACATTCAGATTACCTGTGCTGTCATGTCTATATGGCTGACAGACAGCTCTTTACTGCAACAAGGGATTTTTGGTGATGGATTTGACCCTCTACTAGTTTACGCTCATCCTTTTGACCAATTAGTAGTATATGGCATTTCAGTAGGTGTGTAAGTTATTTACATTCACTCACCCTCCGTGTAGTTCAGCTTGGCGTTATGTTTTCAATAAATTGGCAAAATTTTACAAATAAATAGCATTGCCACACTTCTCCTGTCAACTTTGTTGGGTTTTCTTCCAACCTGATGTCATCTCTATTTACCAGCCTTTATAATAAAAGTAATGGAGATGTGTATTTGAACCTAAAACAAGGCAATGTATCGCTTAATACAAGATAGTAACACAGCGGCTCCAGTAAGATTTCTTTGTGCCTAGTGGTGAGCTGGAGACCCATCATGCATAAACAGACTGGAAATCTGGTGGCCAAATCTGGTCCTCAAGAGCAACTAATGAGTCTGGTTTTCTGGTTTTCCACAATGACTATGCTTATAATGGAGGCAGTGCCTGCAAATGTATCTCATTTGCAGGCACTGCCTGTCTTTATTATTATATTAGTGAATCTAGTAATTACAGTCGGGCTGATACAGTAAAATCCGCTGGAGAGCCGGCGCTCTGAGGCGAGTGCCCGCTCTCCTGACACGTGCGATTCACTATGCAAATGAGGGCCCGTGCTAATAAGGAGGCGCTAGGGACCCTAGCACGACCCTAGCACCTCCTCATTGGCAGAAGCGGCGGCTGTCAGCGGTTTTGACAACCGACACTTAATTTTACCAGCATTAGTTGTCGAACCCGGTGACAGCCACGGTTCGGAAAACGGACGCTGCAAAATTGAGCGTCCATCTTCCAACCCGCGAGTCGCAGGCTGATTTTTTTTTTTTTTTTTACGATTTTTTTCTTTTTTTTAAATTTTTGGGGCCTCCGACTTAATATTGTTTATGATATTAAGTCGGAGGGTGTACAGAAAAGCAGTTTTTTCTGCTTTTCTGTACTCTTTCCCGGTGCCGGCCGAAATTAACTCCTGATTTCTGAGAGTAAAATGTGCGGCTTGGCTGCACATTTTCTTTCTGGATCGCGCGGGACTAACTAATAGGCTCATCAACATGCATTTGCGTGTTGCGGGTGCTATTAGTTTCGGGGGGGTTGGCCGCACGTTTTCCACGCGCTGTTACCCCTTACTGTATAAGGGGTAAAAATAGCGCGTCGAAAACGCGCAGCCAAACGGAGGCTAACTGTGCGCTTGGTCGAGCGCACCATACTGCATCGGCCCGAGTGTAATATAGTTTAGTATTTTATTTTTGTATTCTGTCGTAAAATATTGGATTAGGAATGCTTGTGAAGTTTGGTTTATTGAAAAAATGATCTGTAGCATATACTGTGTTTGGGAATTGCAATAATGTTTTATTTTCTAGGCCTCACAGAACTGAGCTGTATCCTGAAGTTTCATCAACATGTTGGCCTATTGTGTACTCTCCAGAATACAATATCACATTCATGGGACTTGAGAAACTACATCCATTTGATGCCGGAAAGTGGGGGAAAGTCATACACTTCTTGAAAGGTAAATAACAGTTAAACCTTTCCCACGTGGTTAACATTTCTTGGGAAACATTTCTATCAAATTGACATGCTGTGCTAGCCTGGATGCAGCCTTGGTCTTTAGTGCTGTAAAGGTCAAATATCACAATTTCTGAGCTGCTTTGGACTGGTAAAATGACAGAGCAGAAGGCTCTCAGCAATCTAAGAATGATATTCTCTTAAATGAAAGGTGTATGAGGTTTCTTTTCACTTAAGTGGTAAGTTAGTTAAAGCAAGCTGATCAGGCAAACCTCTCTTCCCACCCGAAATAGAAAGCAAGCACAGTCACCTCTCCCACCTATGTTCTGTCTAGAATAAATTGTAAGTTGCTTATATATAGTTATAATCTGACTTCTTTTGGAGGATCATAAGACTTGTGGAGAAATGTACGCAACTCCCTCCCCCCCACATTAGAGAGCCTAAGCATGTCAAATCCTTTATAGAAATGTGAAATGCAGAAAAAGACTGTATGGCCCATCCACCCAATTAATTTAGCATTATAATTCTCATCAAGTCCTTAGAGAGATCCTCTATTTATCCCATGCTTTCTTGAATTCAGATACTATTTTGTCTCTACCACCTCCACTGGGAGTCTTTTCTATGCATCCAGCACCCTCTCTGGAAAGAAATATTTCCTAAGATTACTCCCGGAGTCTACCCCTTTCAACCTCATCCCATGATTCCTATAGAGCCTCCTTTCCATTGAAAAATGCTCATCTCTGCATGGACTCCTTTGAGATATTCAAATATCTTTATCATATTTCCGCTATCTCACTTTCCTCTAAAATGTACATGTTTAGATCTTTAAGTCTGTCCCTATATGCTTTAAAACGAAGACCACTGACCATTTTAGTAGCCCCCCTCTGGACCAACTCCATCCTGCTTATATCCTTTTGAAGGTGCGTCTCCAGAATTATACACAGTATTCCAAGTGAGGTCTCTCTAGGGATCTATACAGGGGCATTATCCCCTCCCTTTTTTTTGCTGACTTCTCTCCCTATGCAGCCAAACATCTTTCTGGATTTTGCTGTCACTTTATCCACCTGTATGGCCACCTTAAGATCATCAGATATAATCACTTCCAGATCCTGCTCTTTCTTTGTACTTAGAAGAATTTCATCTAAGTACCTCTCCCTTAAGTTTTTGCAGCCCAAATATATTACTCTGCATTTTTTAGCATTAAATCTTAGCTGCCAGACCCTAGACCATTCCTCAGACTTCACTAGATCCCTCCTCATGTTTTCCTACACCTTCCTGGCTGTCTACCCTGTTACAGATTTGGTATGATCAGCAAACAGACAAACCTTTCCCAACAATCCTTCTGCTTTGTTGCTCCCAAAAATATTGAAAAGAACCATTCCAAGGACCGATCCCTGAAGCAAACTACTAGTAGCATCCTGAAGCAAACTACTAGTAGTACCCTCCCTCCTCAGAGAAAACTCAATTTCTCACTATTCCGTTGTCACCTCCCACTTAGCCAGTTTCTAACCCAGTCAGTCATTCTAGGTCCCATACCAAGGGTGCAAAATGTATTGATAGTCTCCTGTACAGAACTGTGTCAAAGGCCTTACTGAAATTCCAGAACACTACGTCTAGTGTTCTTGCTTTATCCAACTCTCTGGTCACCCATTCAAAGAAATTGATCAGATTCGTCTGACAGGACTTTCCTCTGGTAAAACCATGCTGCCTCATAACTTGCAATCCATTGGATTCCAAAAACTGCACAATCCTCTGATTTAGCAGCAATTTTATTAATTTTCTCACCACAGAGGTCAGACTAACTGGTTTGAAGTTCCCAGACTCTCCCAAACTTCCACATTTATGAATAAGAACCACATCCACCAGTCTCTAGTCCTCTGGAACTACTCCCAACTCTAAGGAAGCATTAAAAGGTCAGCCAGCAGAGCTGCCAAGACATCTCTAAATTTACTTAATACACGCTGATGTATCCCATCTGGCCCCATCACCTTATCTACGTTAAGTTTATAGATTCCATGCTTGCAATCTATTATTTAGTCCTGGGGGAATTCTGCGCTAGTGCAGAATTTCCCCCCCCCCTCCGTGCAGAATTGCCAAATTCTGCACAGAAAATGACAGAGGAGGCCCTAGCGTGCAGAGTGTGGAGTTTGCGCCACTCGCAGTGAAGATGAAGGCCTCAGTGAAAGAGTGTGTGTGTGTGAGAGAGCAGGGGGGAGTGGAGTGTGAGAGAGCAGGGGGGGGGGTGCTTGAGTATGGGTGCCAAAGAGCGGGAGCCTATGTGAGGAGATTGTGGAGGAGTGTGATGTGTGTGAGAGATTGAGTGCTGGCATGTGTGTATGTGAGGGTGCTTGTGAGAGAGCGGGCCTGTGTGAAGGGATTGTGTATGTGAGAGAGAGCCTGTGTGAAGGGGGGTATGAGAGAGAGACATAGGTAGCTTGTGTGAGGGTGTATGCAAGAGAGAGAAAGGGAGCCTGTGTGGGTGTATATGCAAGAGAGAGTGACTGAACGTCTGTTGTTTGTGCGAGAGAGAGAGGGGGACCCTGTATGAGGGGATGTGTGTGTGAGAGAGAATGAGTGAGTCTGTATGGGGGGGGTGTATGTGCACTAGAGAGAAGGAGGGACAGAAGGAACCTGTGTGAGGGGCAGAACTGAGAGAGGGGTCAAATTCTGAGAGTGGAGATAGATTGGAAGGGGTTGAGCTAGAGGTAGATGGGAGCGATACTGGCAGGTTGGAGGAGTTAGGGCCTGAGAGGGCAAAGTGGCCAGGGGAATAGGGAGAGTGAGTGGAAGATACACTCTTATAGTGAATTTCTAGGGAAATTCTGCTCAAAATATTTAAAATTCTGCATCTTTAAGTAAAACCTTTTTCTGTATTAATTTAAAATATAATTATTTAAAGACTGTCATGTATATTGTGTTATTTTGACCAACATAAGGGATGCAGAATTTTGTTTTTGTGCACAGAATTTTACATTTTTTTGTACAGAATTCCTCCAGCAATAATCATTGTACTACACCAGTGGTTCTCAACCGGGTTGTCGTGACTCTCCAGTATGTCGCCAAGCACCAGCAGGTATGTTATACACTTCCTGGTCTCCCGCAGCTCTTCCCTCCCTCTCCTCCACACTAGTGAAAAGCACCCATTTCTTCGATGAGCACCGCTGCCGTTCCTGCTCGGGCTATTAGCACATTCAAGCCCGGAGGGGCACGGCAGCAGTGTTTGTGAAAGCGAGCTGCGAGGCTTAGCAATGTCCGGTGAGGTTCCCACCCCCACCGGCAGGATGAGAATGGCGGGATTTGTTGACTGCCCGGCAGGTAGAGTTCTGCGCTGGTGCGTCAACGTGATGTGATGACATACCAGGCCCCTCCGGCAAAAAGAATAATGATGTGCTGGCTGGGTTTCCACCCTCTGTCTGCAGAGCAAAAGCTTGTCAGGAAAAAGAGGGCATGGAGGAGGGCTGAGGGAGAGGGAAGGGGTTGTGGCTGAGGTGAGAGGGGAAGGAAAAGGGAAGAGAATGTGAGTGAGTAAGTGGGAAAGGTAAGAAGCTGTGGGTTAATGAGGGAAGGAAGGGAAAATGGCATCAGGCGAATCCACCGGGTGTGCAGTGGGGAGGCCAAGCCTCGCCCATAGAAAAAGAACATTGGGGCCCAGCCGCTAACTGAGAGGTAAGGTCACACCAAAGAAGACCTGGCTGGACCAAGCAGGCAAGGAAGGGAAAGAAGGGGAGAGGTGGGGATGAGAGAGAGTAGAGGAAGGGATGAGTGAGGATGGATGGAAGGAGTGAATGAAAGGCGGTGTGAGAGGGGGAGGGAAAGAGATGGATGAGCAAAGAGAAGGGTGTGGAGTGGGGAGAGAGGAGGGGAGAAGGGTGAATGAAAGGGAAGGGATGGGGTTTCACACCTGGAGGGTGGAGGCAGCAATGGTAGAAAGGGTGAGACCCAGAGGGGGCCATTGCAGCCGAAGAAAAAGAGGAAGGTAAGAGAGAGAGGGCCAGCAGCTGAAGAAATAAAGGCGAGAGAGAGGCCCTGGTTAGAGCTGCTGGTGGTGGAGAAAGGAAAACTGGAGAGAGGCCTTGGCATGAGGAAGTGTGTGTGTGTGTGTTTGCAAGGGCATGTGTAGCGGGATGCACAGGAAGAAAAGGCCATGCTGTATTGAAAAGAAGCAGCAGCAGCGCAGGCCTGGAGCAAAATCAGAAGCAAGGGAGACAGCAGCGTTAGCCCCCACGGTCAACAGGATTCTTCTTTCTTGGGTTGTGGGGGTTGGAAGAGGCTGCTGCAGCTACCGTTTATGCTCGGAGGGAGGGAGGGAGTGGGAGTGAGACAGTCAACCAGCCAGTGTATAAGTGAGAGAGAGAGAGCATGTGTGTGATTGAGAGACTGGTCAGGAAGGTGACATGCATGCATGTATGTATGTGTGTGTATGTGAGTGGTCGGGGAGATGATAAGAGACAGAAACTGGTGCACACTAGACAACTGTACAACTTCATGAACAATGGCTCTATGTACTACCTTTAAGGACTTAATTAACTACTTCTGATTCATCTATTGTTTATACTCTTTATTTATTGCCTCCCTAGGCCTTTTTTTCCAGCGGTCTACGCTTCCAAGTTTACTATCCTTGTTGAATGTAACTTTGCTCTTCCTGTTCAAACGATTTTTTGTTACAGTTCCCCAATTCGATGTAAACCGATCTGATATGGTCATCAACCATGAAGGTCTGTATAGAAAAGTGTTAAATAAATAAACAAAGTACACATAAAACAAAACCAACCACAGCAAAATACAGAAAGCATAAAACCATAAAAAATAAAATCAATTTACAACTCAATATAAACCTAAACACAAAAATCCAAAACCTGCATCCATCCTAAGGGAAGAGCCATCTCTTCACTTTTTTGGGAAAACTCAAATAGTTAAGCTGCTGCCTAATGTCTAAGGGTAATTTTGTTCCGCAGTGCAGGAGCAGTCACTGAAAAGTCTCTTGCTCTTAGCCTGACTTTCTCTAGTATCTAAAATGATAGTGTGAATAAAAGGGCACCTTGACTAGAGTGTCATTCTCAAGAGGGAGTGTACTAGCTTAGCTTATTGTGCAAATATATAGGCCCATTACTTAGCTAAGTTCATTCTTAACATTTTAAACTGTCTTCTTGACAATGGGCTGACAAAGCAAGATACACAGGAAAGGACAGATAGCGGTACTCTTTTGGGCAGCCCAGTATTGATATAGCCACTACAGTTTGGATCAATCGCAGCCTCCATATCAGCCTCAAAGAGAGACTGATGCTAAGGTTATAGCGATGATAATGGGACCGCTTGAAGCTCTTAAGGTCCAACAGTGGATGAAAGCAGTGCATGAAGCATAATTTGAGAGAAGCCATATATACGGTCTACAACACATGCTTTTGCAAATCCAATGCCAAATTTAGAGTGACTCCCAACAATTTCAGCACATCTGTGGTAATGACCATACAAGAATCGGTTCGAACAAGACATGACCTAGATAGTGGGTTGCCATTACCAACCATCTCAATTTTTTGCCCATTCAAAACCAGTTTACTCTGTTAAAGCCAATTTGAAATCATCGTTAAGGTGTTTCATTGCTAGATTGTAATTTTGATCTAGTGGACAAATGATTTGTCTATCATCTGCATAATTATATCCTTTCTTAGCGTCCAGTCAGATAAATCCAGAACAAGTGGCTCCAAAAGGTGCCTCCCCCAGTTGAGATTCCTGAGGTGATTTCCGTGGTCCCACAGATGAGTGCCTTGGTCCGGTAGCTGGATTTTCAGCTGGCATGGACTTAGTTGTTAAGCAGATGAAAGGCAGCGGGTACAGGAAGCCAAGCGCGGTGGTGACAGCATATGCCCTCTCCCCTCGCTGCTGGAAACAGTCTCTGTACTCAGCCAGGTAAGGCTGAGCTCAGGTAAGTTTAAAAAAATAAATAAAAAACACAGAGAAGGAGGGATTTTTGGTGTAGGGCTTCCTCCTTCCCCCGGTCTCTGTGCTCGGCACACTGTTCGTCCCACTATGTGAGAGGTTGAGGGACATGGGCAGCGTGGCGGGTTGAGTAGCCTCTTTAGGCTAGGCTCTGCTCTTGAGGCTTTTTTGCTGTGCCCCGCGTGGTAGGCCTCAATGGCGTTTTGCGCACTTTCTTTAGGCTGCCCTCTACAGGCTTGTCGGTTCGCTGTGTGTGTTTAGCTATGGGTCCAGATTGTGCATCCAATTTTTGGACACTTAGGCAGGCCTAGTAGTCTGTGCATCCAAATTAAGTAGTGCCTTAGTGGCCATCCACTTACCTGTGTGCAAGTTGTGCATTGCTGTGCACTTAAGTTTTTACGGGCTGCCTATCCTTGCAATGCCTAAATCTTGGTTTTATTTATTTATTTATTTATTTATTATTTTTATATACCGACATTCATCTCAATTGAGATATCACACCGGTTTACATTCAGGTACTGTAGGTATTTCTCTATCCCCAGAGGGCTTACAATCTAAGTTTTTGTACCTGAGGCAATGGAGGGTAAAGTGACTTGCCCAAGGTCACAAGGAGTGATAGCGAGACTTGAACCTTGGTCTCCTGGTTCATAATTATGTACATAGTCCACTGCTCTAACCACTAGGCTATTCCTCCTCCCTGGTTGCCTAGATTGGTCATCTAGAATTTTTGTACGCCTTTTAAAAAAAAAAATGAAAAAGCTAGACACACACCTCCGGTTGCTGATCAGCGTGCTGTCAGCCTAATGGTGCCTATATCTAAGAAACCTAACCACCTTTCTCTTTGTACTGCCTGTTATATTCTGGCATCTCAGCCAGGAGTGCCTGCTGACTTGTGCCAGCGCTGTTTGGAGGCTCAGGGTGAACTATCTTCCTCTTCACTAAACTTGGTTCTTTCCAGCCGGATGTAGGTCTGGGTAAAGACATTTCAGGTCGGGTGCCTGATTTTGGAGCTTCCCTAACTGGTTCTTCAGCATCGCAAGGTAGTTCATTGAGTATGCCTCAAGTACCTCCGGGTCTGTATATGTCTACATTTTTGTGGGTAGAATTTTTTTTTCAGGGATTGCAATCCTTTCTGCAGGAGCAGTCATCAGCCCTGTCCAATTCTCCCAGGGCAGAGTTTTAGGTGAGTAACTTGCCTGGACCTACTGTTAAGCGCCAGAGTACTCCTAGAGCGGCAGTGGGACTCCCCGATAGAGATCTGGATGGCACAGATGATGACGCTGATCACTCTCTTCGGGTTGGTGAAATTCCTCCAGGATTAGAACTGTATAGGACTATGCTACGGTTCTTTCATAGAGATTTCCCAGACCTTGAAAATGCTTGAGGTTTCTGGGACAGATTCTGTGTTCGAGCCAAAGAGAAATCCTATTTTGGTTTCCTTGCGTAAAGCCTCTTATTTTTTCCGCATGTTGGAGGCTAGTCAAGAATTGATTGATCTTGAGTGGGGTGCCCCAGAGGCTAGTTTCAAAGGGGGTCGGATTTTGGAAGGCCTTTACCCTTTGGATCCAGTGGTAAGAGAGCATTTACGTTTTCTGAAAGTGGATGCACTTGTGTGTGCAGTCTCCAAACAGACCACTATTCCCATGGAAGGAGGAGTGGCCTTGAAGGATGGTCATGATAGAAGGATTGAGACTTTCCGTAGGCAAGCATTTGAAGCAGTGGCAATGACCTTGCAGATCGCTTCTTGTTGTTCCTTTGTGGCTCACTCTGATTTGCTTCTCTCCCAGGAGGTCGATGACTCTGGGGTGAACTCCAGGGCAGTTATGGAACCAGCTGCTGCCATCTTGGCAGATGCGGGCTGTGATTTGGTCCACACTTCAGCCAGAGGGGTGGCGCTTGTAGTAGCGGCCAGACATCAGTTATGGCTGAGAAACTGGTCAGCTGATGCGACCTCCAAGGCTAACCTCACCAAATTGCCCTTTAAAGGCTTGCTTTTCTTTGGGAGTGAGTTGGAGAAACTGGCCAGTAAGTGGGACGAATCATTTGGTTCTTCATTTGCCTGAGGATAAGAAGCATATGCCTTTACCATGAGAGGCCGTGCTAGAGGATCCAAATGTTTTGAACCCTATAGAGGAGAGACCTTTAAGAGGACTCAACCCTCCTGTAGGTCTCAGTACTTTCGTCCCAAACAACCCAGAAGGGGTGCAGGCTTGGGTAGTGGAGCCTCCCAATGAAGTTTTGCCGACCTACCCCCAGGAACGGGAGATAGAATGTCTCTCTCTCTTTTATTAGAGGTGGATCGAAATCACATTGGATCAATGGGTCATGGGGGTGATATGAGAAGGATATATGAATGATTTTTGCAGTGTTCCTTGGAACGTGTTCATAGAGTCTCCCTGCCACTCCCCTCAGAAGAAGCAGGCAGTGGAGGGTACATTGGCAAGGCTCCTGTGTCTGAGGGCTGTGGTTCCAGTGCCCACGACTCAAGAAAATATGGGGCGATATTCCATTTATTTCGTTGTGCACAAGAAGGAGGGCTCCTTTTGTTCCCATCCTGGATCTCAAATGTGTCAACCGTTAATGTGCAAGTGAAGCATTTTCACATGGAAACCTTACGCTCGGTGATAAGGACCGTGCAGTCAGGGAAATTTCTGACCTGTCTGAGGTGTATCTTTGCATTCCCATCCAAGTAGAACATGTTATGCATGTAAATTTTCTCTCATGCATATTCATTGTGGATATCCTGAAAGCCTGTCTGGCTGGGGGTTCCCCAGGACAGGGTTGGGAACCACTGAAGTAGAACATCAATGCGTTTTGCAGTGCTGGGATGCCATTTTCAGTTTTGAGCCCTGCCTTTGGGCTGGCCACCGCTCCCAGGACCTTTTCCAAGGGAATGGTAGTAGTTGCGGCAGACTTGAGAGAGGATGGGATCCTAGTACACCCGTGTTTGGACATCTGGCTGATTTGAGCCAAGTCGCTGGAAGAGAGCCATCTGGTGACTCGCAAGATGATTTCCCTGTTGCAGGAGCTTGGCTGGGTAGTGAACATTGCCAAGAGCATTCTTCAGCCCACTCAGTGATTGGAATACTTCGGGGTTTGGTTCAACACGAAGCAGCGCAAGGTTTTCCTGCCAGAACCTCGTGATCAGAAGTTGATGGCACGGCTACGTCTGATTAACAGTCTGCGTCCAACCATATGGTCCAACATAAATTGCCATGCTGGGTCAGACCAAGGGTCCATCAAGCCCAGCATCCTGTTTCCAACAGAGGCCAAACCAGGCCACAAGAACCTAGCAAGTACCCAAACACTGAGAAGATCCCATGCTACTGATGCAATTAATAGCAGTGGCTATTCCCTAAGTAAACTTGATTAATAGCAGTTAATGGACTTCTCCTCCAAGAACTTATCCAAACAATACTTGGCCTAGTAGCGGCAACCCTGGAAGTGGTGCCATGGGCGAGGGCGCATATGCGTCCTCTTCAGCACTCCCTGCTGTCTTGGTGGAACCTGCAGTCTCAGGACTATTCAATTCGACTCCTCCCAACTGCAGTAGTGGCTGCAAGTGGATCATCTCAGGAGGGGAGTTTCCCTAGCACCACCGGTCTGGCTAGTACTCTCCCCTCTCAGGAGGGGAGTTTCCCTAGCACCACCGGTCTGGCTAGTACTCTCCCCTCTCAGGAGGGGAGTTTCCCTAGCACCACCGGTCTGGCTAGTACTGACAGCAGATGTGAGCCTCCTTGGTTGGGGCGCTCACTGTCAGGAGCTGACTGCACAAGGGCGCTGGAATGCAGAAGAGTCTCTCTGGAACATCAATCTTCTGGAAGCCAGGGCAGTCCAGTTGGCATGTTTGTAGTTCAGCAACAGGCTGCATGGTCAATCAGTTCAGATAATGTTGGACATTGCAACAACTGTGGCTTACATCAATCATCAGGGAGGATCCAAGAGCCAACAAGTGTCTCAGGAAATAGATCAACTTACAGAATGGGCAGAAGGGCATCTCCAGATGATCTCAACCTCACACATAGCAGGAAAAGACAATGTAAGAGCAGACTCTCAGTAGGGAGAGTTTGGACCCACGAGAATGGGTATTGTCGGATGACTCGTTTTAGCTGATTCTGGATCACTGGGATCTCCCGTTCCTAGACCTGCTGGCAACGTCTCATAATGTGAAAGTTCTGCGATTCTTCAGTTGCAAGAGAGATCCAAAGTCATTGGGGCTCGATGCCTTACTGCAGAAGTGGCTGAAATACAAGTTGCTGTATGGCTGTCCTCCATGGCCCATGTTGGGCAGATTGATTCGAAGAATTGAGCACCACAGAGGGATGGTGCTCTTTGCTCCAGATTGGCCCAGGAGACCGTGATATGCAGATCTGCGACAGCTTCTGATGGAACTGCCCCTTCGGCTTCTGGTGCATATGGATCTGTTGCAGCAGGATCCTGTTCTTCATGAATATCCGATTCAATTTTGTATTATCTTGCTTGCTGAAACATGGATGCTCTGTGCTAAGAGCTAGAAAATTCTCCACTTGGCAAGTGTTTGAGGCCTGGTGTGAGGATCAAGGTGCTTTTCCTTGCTCGGTCAAGATCCCACTCATTTTGATATTTTTGCTGGGTAGCTTTAATAAAGGCTTGGCCTTTAATTCCTTAAAGGAACAAGTAGCGGCTCTCACCTGTTTCAGAGTTCAGGTGAATGGTGGTCAACCCTTGTCGGCTCATCCTGATATGGCCCATTTCCTGAAAGGTGTGAAACATCTTTGTCGTCCTTTGCAGTTTCTGGTGCCCGCATGGAGTCTTAATTTGGTATTGGATTTCTTAGCAGGCAGTACATTTAGACCGATGTATAACCTGACTTTGTGGTTACTGACCTTGAAAACTGTGTTTCTTGTGGCAATTTGTTCTGCGTATAAGTTTCTGAACTGCAGGCCTTGTCTTGCCAGGAGCCATTTCTCCGGGTGACTCCAGCAGCGTACTGTTCCTTCTTTTCTACTGAAAGTGTCTCTGACTTTCACTTGAATTAGTTCATCTCCCTGCCGTCTCTGAAAAAAGAGTGAGATGTAGAGGAGTATCGTCTGTTGTGACCCTTGGATGTCGAGAGACATATTGTCAGATGTCTGGAGGTTCTAAGCCTTTAGGGAAAATGAATCATCTGTTTGTCCTTCATGGCGGTACCAGGCAGGGAGAGCCAGCCTTGTGGGATTAAGGAGGTAGTCATGGCTGCATACATTGATGCTGGGTAGGCGTTACCTAGTCAGGTCAGGGCTCATTCCACTAGGGATCAGGAAGTGTCATGGGTGGAAGTGAAATGATCTCCTCTCAACATTTGCC
This sequence comes from Rhinatrema bivittatum, assembly GCF_901001135.1. Lineage (NCBI taxonomy): Eukaryota > Metazoa > Chordata > Amphibia > Gymnophiona > Rhinatrematidae > Rhinatrema > Rhinatrema bivittatum. The sequence continues at coordinate 369,067,723 of NC_042618.1, forward strand.
GAGGTGCAACATAGTCCTCGTTACGCACTTTTTCCTGGTATTATTGTCTGGATGTGCAAGCCTGGGAGGATACAGCCTTTGCACATGCGGTTTTGACTGGACTGTGGGCAGCCTCCCGCCCTGTTCAGGAGTAGCTTGGGTAAATCCCACTTGTTCTGGATTCATATGACGGGATGCTAAGAAATGAGAAATTACTACTTATGATGATTTCCTTTTCTTTAGGACAGTCAGATAAATCCAACTTCCCTTCCTTGGCTGCCAAATGGTTGTATTGTAGTCCTCCTCAGTGACTACGTGTTAGAGGGATTATTGGTAAGTGTTAGCCCAGTTCCTAGACTAGTGTTGCCTGTTGAATGAATATTGAAATGGTTATCTGTTTAATCAAATTTTGCTAGTCTGTCCACAGTTGCTTTTGAAAAGTATACTGGCAGGCTGATGTCTCTGCAGGGGTTTATATACTATGACGTCAGTTTACTCCGACTCCATCTGCTGATAGAGGAGCATAACCCACTTGTTCTGGATTCATCTGACTGTCCTAAAGAAAAGGAAATGATCAGGTAAGTAGTAATTTCTCAATGCACCTTAATGAGCATATTGCTTCTTCTAATAGCTACATGAATGTATTAAAAAGAAGTGCAGGCAAAGAAGAGCCCTGGGGAACCGACACAGGGTGCACATACTGGGTGAGAAAACAAACCTTTAACACGAATCAAACTACTTACCTTTCTTCTAATTTTTCTATGGCCCTCTGAGTATGATTCCACTCCGACCTTCCCACTGCCTTCTATTCACTCTAGTCATTGTACCATAGTAGTTCATTCATTTTTAGATTTATCATCCCTCGCCCATGCGTTATGCATGTCTTTTTTTTTTTTTTCTTCTTCACATCAGCTGAGACCATATGACCTTAATTTTTATTATTCAAAATTTTTTGGATTAATGCAGCATACATCGTTTATGAAAGTGTTTTATTCTAAAGAAATTGTCTGAAGTGTTAGCAATTACAAGACAGAGGAAGGTAAAGAGGAGACTGGATAACACTTGACAAGCCATGAATTACAATTGAATTCCTTGATGATACTTGGTGACAAAGTTATAATAATAATTTGAGTGCATTTAAAAAAGAAATGTAGTGTTAGCCTTATAAGATATAATTTGAGGATGTGCCATATTGTGCATAAAAATACAGTTTTGAAGTGACTGAAGGCACGTTTTCATGACACAATGATTAGTTTCAGAATAGCATGCTAAAATTTTATGAATTTCACCAAGATATTATTGTTAACTAATATCTTCTCTACGGTATAGACTTCTTAAATGTGGGATGTATTTAACTGTGGGCACATTTCAAGAGGCCATAATTTCTCCTGCCGATTGACAGACAGTATGGTTATTAATTTAAAGCAGTAATGGCCACTTCTAAGTTCTTGGATGGGCAATTTCATCCTGAAGGAAATCCTCTCAGAGAGCTTAAGATGCTTTCCTTATGGCTGTAGAAGTAGTTTTGGTAGTTCTTCATCTGTCCTGGCTTCAAATCTACAGGAATGGTCACTCAGTGAAATTAAAATAGGCATTTGCAATGAGGGAATGTCCTGGCTGAAAATGGAGCCCAAGGCGGTTCCCCTGTATGTATGTGGTGTGTTTAGTTTGGGGTTTTTTCCCCCCATTTATTCTTGCAAGAGCCCTTAGGAGGCGCTAGGTAACACATCCTCTGATTACCACCGAGTCGGTCCATTGTGCAAATTTGAATAAAGCACTGTCCTTAATTGGCAAAAATACTGTCTGTTCCCTTACTCCTGTCCAGTTTAATCCAGATTTTAAGTGCAGAAAGAAGTTGCCCAACCTGAACATCTGGTTTTAAAATTGCTTCATTTGATCATTTTGTCAGATGACTTGAGCTTTTGCACATGTTCTAATTTGTGCACAGATGGCTTCTTCATTATGTATAAAAATTGCAGCAGGATATCAAAGTGATCCCCAAATCTTTAGTGAAGAGCAAGCTTTTGTGTGTGCAGTGGCTATATAATTGTATATTAATGTATCGGATGTGGTGTGGTTGAAATCTCTGAAATCTTATATTGCATAAGGTTGAGGGACTTAAGGTTCCAGATTGCTCCTTACGCCAGTGAAGATGTTCCAGATGGGCTTGAAAATGTGCATTATGTTGGAGAGGTTGTGGTACCAGGGGCAGCTTGAATTGTATGTTTTGCACATTTTTATCTGCCTCAGCTGCCATAAAACATCTTAATTTTTCCTATTAACTAATTTTCAATCCAAGATGGCGCTCTAAAGAGAGGGTCTGTGTGCGTCTCTCTCCCTGCTTACCTGAAAGTTTTTGCCTATGCCGCACTCTGGGCGAAAACGACGCGCCCGTGAGGCTGAATCTGGAGGCTTCTTCACAAGGCATCATTTGCGGGCTGATGGACGAACATATCCTCCGAGGAATTGATACGCCGAGAGAGGAGTCGCTGGAGGATAGCCGACGAGACGCACTTACATCCGGCGCCTTCCTTGACTCATTAACATCTTTGTCCCCAGCAGAGAGAAAAGCTCCCGAGAACCCTGCTGCAAGTCGGATGACTAACCTGTCCCACCCGGAACGGTTTCCAGGTCACACCAGGGTGGAGGCTCCACGAGGAGTGGAGGAAGCTCCAGCCAGTGCGGAACAGTCAGTAACTTCAGGGTTAGACGGAGGAGAGCCCCAATGAGGAGAGATTCATGCTGGGGAACGGACTACTGCCTGGCAGAACGGAATAGACATGGATGAAGGAACACTGCAGGAGTTTGAGACAGACCTGGCCCCGATGGTAAGACCAAAGATTTTTCCTTGGAATCCATATGGATGGCAATTGAAACTTTGAATGAAAATGTTTCCCTGCAAATAAGACCCATTGTGAAAAACTGACCCAATTGGAGCCGTAAATACTAAAATTGAAAGAGGAATTTATAGAAAATAAAAAAGCAAGTGGACACATTAAAACTAGAAATAGGGGAGATGAAAAAACAACATATTAGAATGGTAAAAGATAACTTATATTTTTTGAGGAAAGTTGAAAACAGAGAAAACCAAATGAGAAGTAAGAACTTGAGGTTAATCAATTTTCCAAAAAAGATTACGGTTTCTCCTGTAGAAATGTGGACTAAGTATGCAATGGAGAATTTGAAAATGCCTCAGGCTACGCTACCCCCTCTATCAAAGATCTGTTACCTTCCTACGAAAAGAAAACCCCCCGTTGAAGGTCGAGAAATGCAAACATTGTCCCCATTGAACTTATCTGAAATTCTTGAAACATCAGCTGAAGAAGAAGCTCAACCAGCAACATTGTTAATTTCTTTCCTATTGGACTCTGATAGGGACTGGGTACTTAGAGTTTATTTTCATAATAAAATGGAGTTATTTTTGGGTTTGAGAGTTCAAATGTTTCCTGATTTTTCTAAAGAAACTCAGTTAAGGCGAAAACAATTCCTAGAGTTAAAATCAAGAGTAGTACAGTTGGGTGCGTAGTTTTCTCTCAGTTTTCCCTGCAAGTCCCTTTTCAAATTTAAAGATTTAAGTTACACTTTCTTTCAAACGCTTCAGCTAGAAAAGTTTATAAATGATAGTGACCGCTAGACCAGAAAGTAGCCCTATCCCTGTGCATGAGTAACCTCATAAAGGTTAAACTGTTCTGTTAAATAATTTACAATTCCTACCTAGTGCTTTCTGTAAACTAAATAGTTGTTTATTATTTATTTCCTTATTTAGTCGTCTCTTAGAGCGGATCTCTTGCACTTTATTGAGGGCTAAGGGTGTAATGATGGTATTTATAAGTTTCTTGTGAATTGTTATGTATTATTATGTATTATTAAGATACCATTATGCTGTTTTTCTTTTCAATTGTATACATTGTATCATTGGGAAAAACTTAATAAAGAGAAGATTAAAAAAAAAAACTAATTTTCAAGTCAATGTTTATGACATGCTTTTCCAACCAAAAAAAGTTCAAAGTGACTTACATCAAATTTCCAGACGAGATTCAGATACAAACTCAATAAGACACATGTTTGAGTACAGTGAATTACATTAAGATTGACAGTGTGTTGAGATTTCATGGGCATTTTGCAGAGAAAGGAGGAGAAACGTTTTATGGGTTAGGAGGAGAAATGGCTTAGTTGGAGTGATTAGATTGTTAATTTATGGGAGGATCAATGGGTTTTCAGTGAGCCCTACATGGACCAGCATGTCAGAGGTCTGTATGTCATTGCTCAGGGTTTAGGACTGGCTAGTGCCAAAGGGTATTTCGAACAGCAAGGTTTTCATCATTTTCCTTAAGGTAAAGAGATCTGGAGCCAATCTGATGTATGGGGGTAGGGAGTTCCAAAGGCTGGGGGCAGAGCCTGAAAAAAAGTCATTTTTAGTGTTTTTGAGGTATGCAGTCCTTGGGTATGATATCATATGTCGGACCTGTCACATTCGGATAATAGAAGGACTAGGAGGTACTCCATGAAGTTAGCAAGTAGCATATTTAAAACAAATCGGAGAAAATTCTTTTTCACTCAACTTATAATTAAGCTCTGGAATTTGCTGCCAGAGGATGTGGTTAGTGCAGTTAGGGTAGCTGGGTTTAAAAAAAGGTTTGGATATGTTCTTGGAGGAGAAGTCCATTAACTGCTATTAATTAGGGAATAACCACTGTTATTACTGGCATCAGTAGCATGGGATCTACTTAGTGTTTGGGTACTTGTAGCCTGGATTAGCCACTGTTGGAAACAGGATACTGGGCTTGATGGTCTGACCCAGTATGGCAATTTATGACCTTATGATTGCAGGTGCTCAGGAGGGTTTATGGCTGCTGAAGTAGGTAGGGGTCTGACCTTTGAGGGATTTGTAGGCCAGAGTCAGGATCTTGAAATCAGTATTGTAAAGTGTTGGCAGCTAGTGCAGATTCTTCAAGATTAGAGTTATTCTGTCAATTTTGTGCGCATTCATTATGCAAGCAGCAGTGTTTTGAATAAGCTGTAAGCAGCTGTTTAGAGTACTGGGGATTCCTGCATATAAAGCATTACAATAGACCAGATGTGAGAAAACAATACCTCGCACAGCAGTAGCAAAGCCCATATCATCCAGAAATGGGCAGAACAGACAAAGGTGGATAATAGACATTTTGGTTATAGTTTGAATCTGATCCTTGGTGGTCAAGTTGTGGAGTCCAGAATAAAACCCAGACTTCGGACTTGAACGTTGAATGTGAGAAGTCATTCTTCTTAGGGTTACTTTTGGGAGAGGGTGATCGGGGTCCGTTTTCTTGATCGTTAGCATCTGTCTGTTGGGAGTTTAGTTTGTTCCTGTACAGCCATCTAGCAATTTTCTCTAGTATTTGGTTGAGTGGAGTAATTGAGTCAGATTTGTGCCTAGTGGGAATAGCTGTTGGATGTCAACTTCTTAAGAGAAGTGGGTGATGTAGCAATCCCTGATGAGCTTGCTCAAGGAATAGATATTGAAGATGGTAGCTGAGAGGATGGAGTCTTGGGAAACTCCACAAACAAGTGAGTGTGCTTTGGAGAAAACTGTTCCCATGGAGATAGTTGGTTATAGTCTTGGAGGAAGGAGGCAAACTGGCAAAGGCAGGGTCTGCCAACCAAATATCCTCATGAAATCTGATGAGAAGGAGATTGCGATCCACAGTATCCAGAAGCTGTTGAGAAGTCCAAAAATATGACTTTCCTGAACCAGGCATAATAATTTGCTTTCTGTGTTTTAATATGGACTGAAACCTGACTGGAAAGGGTATAAGGAGTTTGAGGTGCACAGGTGATCTGTTTTTTTTGGAGTAGTACTGCTTTTTGATGATTTGGCTTAGATAAGGGATATCTGACACGGGGTGGTAGTTTAGGTTGTTGGGTGTTAAGGTTTGTTGTCTTCAGTGTTGGTTTCACAGTTGCTTTCTTTAGGGCCTTTGGGATGTGGGCTTCTTCCAGTGTGGCTTTTGTTATGGCTTCAGTGCAGCACAGTAGCCTGTGTTTGGCTTGTTTAATTAGCCAGGAGGGACAGGGGATCTTCTGAGCAGGTGGTTGGTCTGAGTTTGGTGAGCAGGGAATCAATGTTGTCTGCTGATAGTGCGTGAAAGGTGGTCAGAGATAAAGGGAGTTTTGTGCTGGTTCTTTCACTGGAGCTTTCTCCAGCTTTGATCGAAACCATGTTATCTTGTTCGGTTTATGCCATACAACAACTTACTCCTAGGGCAATTCTGTGTAAAATAATTTAAAATTCTGCAAAATTCTGCGTACTTTATATTGGGTCAAAATAACATTATACGTATACATAACAGTTTTTAAGTAATTTAAAATGTAATACAGAAAAAAGCTAACTTTCAATATTTTGAGCAGAATTTCTTAGAAATTCACTGTAAGAGTGTCTTTCACCCTCTCTCTATGCCTCTAGCCAGTCTCCTTTCACTTTGTCCTCCTCCTGCCACTATCTCTCCCCTCCCCCTCTAGGCTCAATCCCTTCCACTCTATCTCCACTCCCAGAGTTTGACCCCTCTTTCAATACTGCCCCTCACACATACACACATAGGCTTCCTCTCTCACACACAATCCCCTTTTCACCCACACCAGCTCCCAATCTCTCACATACATGCATACTCCTTCACAATCTCCTCACATAGGCACCCTCAAATGTGCTCTCTCTCACACCCCAGGCTCGCAGTCTTACATACACACACGCACACTCTTACCAAGGCTTACTCCATCTTCACGGCAAGCGGGACGGCCTCTCACTATGCTGGGGCCTGCTCCATCTTTGCCATGAGCAAGCCGGCCTCCGCTCATGGTATGCTAGGGCCTGCTCCTTTTTTGCCACAAGTGAGCCGGCCTCTGCCTGTTGCACTCCGGGGCCTGCTCCTTCACAGCGAGTGAGCCAGCCTCCGCTCACGATATGTCGAGGTCTGTTCCATCTTCGCCGCAAGTAGAGGCCATCCTGCTCATGGCGAAAATGAAGCAGTCCAGGCGTGAGCGAGTGAAGGCCATCCTGTTCATGGCATGCCAGGACCTGCCAAATTCTGTGCAGATTCTGCGCAACTGCACAAGGGGGAACCCTGCTCTCTATTGTAGCGCAGAATTCCCACAGGACTAAACAACTGCAACTGGTTTGCTTTTTACTGTGATATGTTGAATGTGTTTCTATGCTCTTAAGTATTAGTGTATACAATTTCTACTATAAAACTCAATAATATAAAAATGTTTCTGCATACATGTGCCCCAGTGCTTAGGCAAGAATGTAAGAACCTACACTGTAATTACCATGGAATGTATTTTAAGTATTTTTCAATGCCTGGGATAGTTATCAGTCTTCAAATTCAAATGCAGACAGTTAATCAGATTTAATAGCAAGTTAGACCTTATACTGGGTCTCGCTAAGCACCGTTATTTTGTACTGCAGTTTTCTAACTAGCAATAATTTGGTATCTATTGTTTCTGTGCTACTAAGCATGAAAATTGAAGTGGTGAGACGAAAACACTTGAAGGGTTATTTAAGAAAATAGTTATTTGTACTGGTTAATGTAGGCTCTAAATGTTATCCATAGGTTAGCAGATATGGAGTACTAGTAATAACTGCTTTCAGGCTTCACCAGATTAAATATCAATAGGGGATTGACAGTGCTAAATGTCCTCATTAACCTAAATGTTCACTGATTATTAAACTCCCTATGTAATTATTGTGCTCTGTATTTTAACATTTTCTGCTCTGAAGATTTAGTGAATTAAGTGATATTATGGTGCTGGAAACTTTGTGGTTAAACACAAAAAATTAGGGTAACTACTTTATGGTATGTGGGTCATATTTTAAAGCTCGTATTTGTACCATAGCAGTGAGAGTCCCTTTGGGAGTTTGTTCTTGTCTGCCCTTCCGCTTGTGAAATCTTTCTTAATTATAGTTCTGATTCACATTTATTTTTTCATATGCATCGTTTTTCTTAAGGAAGAATGCTCGTTTCTACCAGGCTGTCATGTCTGGGGAAACTTGTATATAGTTCATTGCAATGTATTGTTTGGCTGCTACTGTATTTCAGAATTACCTATTGGTCACCATATAAAAGTTTTAACTGTAATAAGTGGTAACCATAATTGGGAGTATGTAGTACATGGCGTGTATTATTCAGAAATATGCTAAAAAGGTTACGATGCTAACAAGGTGCTACTTTGCTTTCTTATTGCAGAAGAAAAACTAATTGCAGATGACACCATTGTGGTAGCCCAAGAAGCCACCGAAGAAGATCTTTTGGTAATCCACACAAGACGGTATCTAAATAAACTAAAGGTAGATCCTGCCTTTACTGTAAGCTTCATAGTCAGTTTGCTTCCAGTCCTTCCATTTGTTGCAATTTACATGCATGTCACACCCGACTGCGATGTTGTTGCATCTTTTGTTAATGTCAAGTTTCGTGACATTTACTCAGAAAGAAAGCAATAGCAAATGTAATGAGCTACAAAACTCAGCTTTCTGATGATTAAATGTTTCTTCCATTGTTGATACTGTGTTTGAAAAGCTCCATCAGTGTACCGTCAAATAATAGTTACTTGAGAGGTCCTGTCCCTAAGTGAACAAGGATTAAGAAGATCAGGGAGGAAAAAGGTTTAACTGCTTCCTTGCTAAGGTTTTTTTGAACATTCTTATGACAATGCAAGTAGAATTCCATGACATGCTAAGCTGCTCATTCTAGCATTGCAGTTACTGATTTTTTTCTTTTTTAGATTTTTCTGCCCTGTCTGTTTTCCTCCTACTACTTGGCTTCCAGCTCCATTGGAAATTGACCTCTCTTGAGCTACAATGCCATGAGCTTTCATTTACAACTACCGTATTTTTCGCTCCATAAGACGCACTTTTTCCCCCCAAAAGATTCTTAGATGTTCTGAGAGACCACCTTAATTTGTATAGATATAGTCTCATTTTTGTTATTGTCCCAGTTCTTGGTCAATTGCTTGAAAATATTTCCATACTTAACTGTTGATGTTGAGAAACACAATGGTAGTGTGACAAGGCACATTTTATAAAGCATATCTAAGATTTGTCTCAGCATTTCGCACCACTTACTGTGTCTACTTGGTTGCTTTGCACAAATGATTACAAGAGACTGTCTGGACCTAGTGTCTTGGAACATTGCTCATAAATGCCACCCTAACCTACATTCATAAAAGTGCCTCAGTAATGAGCATTAGGACATTAGGTATTTCATATTCCTAGAGTCTAAAGAACAGTGGGCCTACCTGGTTTGATCCCCAAATCAGGTCTACAAAAATTTGAACAAGAATGAATATGTTCAAACTTCTTTGCGAAAACTTATCATATTTTGGTAATGTTTGGTAGACTTCTTTTATGCAATGTGGCCTAGGGTCTAAACCTTCACGATGACTATTACTACTCTAAACTTGCCTTCTGTATTACAATCCTTTCTATTTTTTTCATTTCATTTAATTCGATACATATGTGGTTGTCCTTAAGACTTCCTTTTCACAAGCACCTTAGAGCACGGTTACATTTCTTGCATTATTGGTATAACTATGAACTGTGCTTGTTGTAATGTATAATATTTGACATTGGCTCGCAGAGTTGCACGTCATCCCTTAAATATTATATCAAAAGACATTGATTATGGAGAATTGAATACACCTACTTTCAGTAAGGTACAGACAGGCAAATAAAATCCATAAAAACAAAATATTGTGTAACCCCCTTCTGAAAGGGTTAAAAACCACGCAATACAAAATCCAGTTAATAATCAGAGCAAAACTTAACTGTGTAACACTATGGGGCCTATGTACTAAACTGGTTAACATCGTCCGTTAACGCACACTTTCGAATAATAGAAGGACTAGGGGGCATTCCATGAAGTTAGCAAGTAACACATTTAAGACGAATCGGAGAAAATTCTTTTTCACTCAACACACAATTAAACTCTGGAATTTTAGCCAGAGGAGGTGGTTAGTGCAGTTAGTGTAGCTGGGTTCAAAAAAGGTTTGGATAAGTTCTTGGAGGAGAAGTCCATTAATGGCTATTAATCAATTATACTTAGGGAATAGCCACTGCTATTAATTGCATCAGTAGCATGGGTTCTTCTTAGTGTTTGGGTAATTGCCAGGTTCTTGTGGCCTGGTTTTGGCCTTTGTTGGAGGCAGGATGCTGGGCTTGATGGACCCTTGGTCTGACCCAGCATGGCAATTTCTTATGTTCTTATGTTAATGAGATATAAAGAAAATTAGAGTTAACACAGATTGTAATACAGACAATAACACAAATGTATCTCTTGAAATGTAGTTAGATTTTTGCATTAATGTCACATTTTGTGCATTTTAAATCACATTATTTTGCGCTTTGCCGATAGATAATGAGCTGTTTAGCATACTTTTGTATCATTACCTCAATAGCATAGATTTTGCATTAACAGCAATGAAGGTGTTTAATTCACATTTAACACCTGTGTTACCATTAATGCAGTTTAATATGTCAGGTCCTGTGTTTGGAATATCACTAGGCAGCTTCTAGGATGGTACAGTGGTAGGTGTGGCAAAAGCTGAACCTGTCCCTTCTGCTCCCGACCATTCATCTCCCTTCTGCCCTTCACATGCACTCACTCATGCCAAATAGTTTACAGACAGTGATTCCCAATTGTGGGCTGAAACCCCAAATGGAGTCATAAAATGAAAACAGGAATGTTCCACTTGCACGGACATCTGCTGCCACAGTACCTGCAGACCTGGTCTTCACTCGATGGTGGTAGCACAGAATCTGTGAACCAGCATGCTCTCATAGGCCCCTTCTCCCCTGCTTCCTTTTAGATTAAAGACCCATATGGAGGGCTGCAGTTTGTGAGCATGCGCTGACTTTTGCTGCTGTTGCTACTGCTGCACCTGGCCACTGCTGCTTCTCTTGTAGACACTGTTGCTTACCTGCCTCTGGTAAATTGGGTGATGGAGGTCTGCAGAGGGAGAATGGAGGGCAGCTTTAGGAGGAGGAGGAGAGGGAGAGTGGAAATCTGCTATTTTGGTTTTCATCTCAGGGGTCATGTTACTAGTGGTGTGCCTCAGGGATCAGTCCTTGGACCAATTCAATTCACTTTCATGAATGATATTGTGGGAAGGATGGTTGGGAAAAGTTTCTTTTTGCTAATACCAAAATCTGCAACAGGATAGACAGCTAGGAAGGTGTGGAATATATGAAGAGTGAGCTGGTGAAGCTCAAGGAATGGTCTAGGGTCTGGCAGCTAAGATTCAATGCTAAATAAAATGCAAAGTTTGTGCATTTATGCTGCAGAAACCCAAGGGAGAAGTATAGTATTCAGGGTGAAAGTCTTCTAAGCATGAAAGAAGAACAGGATCTAGGGCTGATTGTATCTAATGATATTAAGGTGGCTAGACAAGTGGATAAAGTGATGTAAGAGCCAGAAAGTTTCTTGGCTATATAGGGAGATGAATGGTCAGCAGAAAATGGGAGGTGATATTGCCTCTGTATACAGTAGGTCCCTGGTGAGACCATTTGGAATACTGTGTATGGTTCTGGAAAGAGCACCTTCAAAAGGATATAAACCAGTTGGAGTTGGTCCAGTGGTCTTTCTAAAGCCTATGGAGACAGACTTAAAGATATAAACATGTGTGTACGCTAGAGGAAAGGCGAGATGGGGGAGATACGATAGAAATGTTTAGATACCTCCAAGGTTTCCGTGTACAGGAGGCGAGCCTCTTTCAGTGGAAAGGAGGCTTAGAAGGGAGGGACCATGGGATAAAGGTGAAAGGGGGTAAACTCAGGAGTAATCTTAGGAGATATTTCTTTCCAGAGAGGGTGGTGGATGCATGCAACAGCCTCCTAGTGGAGGTGGTGGAGACAAAAACAGTATCTGAACTCGAGAAAGCATAGGATAAACACAAGGGATCTCTCAGGGAGTGGTGGGAATTGTAAAGCTAAATCAGTTGGACAGATGGGAGACTAGATAGGTCATGCTGTCTTTTTCTGCTGATTTAAGTATTGCAGTGAGGTTATATTGGATACAAGAATTGTTTTCATTAGGAGGAAGTGACATCATCGTCCTTAATAAACATCTGAATACAGGGCTCCCCTCCTCGAGAGACCATCTATATTTTATTTTGGGCATTTGAGGTCATTTAAGCATGCAGTTAGTGCCAAGTGAATGTATAAAGAGTACCATGTCCAATAAATGAAAAACTATGGACCTAAAGCAATTTTCTTATGCTAAACTTGATGGCACCTCAAATAATGGTACAGCAACAAAGGGAAATGCAGTAAAATTCAATAATTCCCCACAACTTGAAATTATTTTCAAAATACACTTTTTATTGGCAGCAACTCCATTGCTTAGATGGGCACAATATGATTAGGGTCCCCCGACACGGACCCGTGTTTCGCCAAACGCGGCTGCATCGTGAGGGACTTTTAAGCGGGGTTCAAATGCTTATAGACTCTGTGCTTACACTTAGATTTGCAAGGAGAGCCAAGTGTAATCTCCATTGCTCTCCATTGTAAACCGGTACGATAAGACATTTTGTCTTGAGTATCGGTATATTAAAAGATCTTAAATAAATAAAATGTACAAACCTCATCTTTGTCTACCTTTCCTCACTCCAAATCACATCAGATCTTCACTGATGTGTACTGTGCTGTTCGTACATCTGACTGTGCATGTAAAACTGCCCCCCAAACCCTAGACCACCTCCAAAACCTCACCTCGAGTTACTAGTTGACCCTCCTATAGTGGTATAAATAGTTGACTCTTTCTCAGGAGCAGCCCAAAACGCGGAAATGCCTGTGTGGGCACATATCAGCTTGCGATGTGAAAATATTGTGGGTGCGATAAATTTAAAGTGCATTGCGGTAAAATACCTGTGCGATGCGGTATCTAAAAAATGTTCCTAACCACACCCTTTTTTTTTTTTTTTTAATTGCGGGCGCTATTTACGCAAAATTTATAGCAAAATGATAAATCTAGGTCTAATTTTCAGCTTGGGAAAGGGCATGGCTTGGTGGTTAGTGGACAGAGGACCTGAACTCCAAATTCTGCTTTTGTCATTGATGTTCTTTATGACCACAGCTAAGTCACTTTCTGTGTTGCCTCAGGCACTCAGATACAGTTCTCCAGGGAAGGGGTTCATTGTACTTGCATATAATTTGTTGTACATCAGCCTGTTTTAGGTAACCATATAAATGTCAAAATCTAGTTAGCAAGTTCAGTGACTTAAACAAAAATGGACCAATTTTAAAAGGGCCACGCGCGTGGCCTGTGCATTTTACAATGGGTCCGGCCATGCGCCGGGCCCTATAAAAGATGTGGGCTGGGGAGGCGTGACCTGGGCAGGGCAGGGGGCAGGCTGGGACAGTACCATTAGCCGTTGTCCCAGGGAACTGTGCGCCAACAGCTGGCTGGCGCACAGAGTTTACTTCTGCTCCAGAGGAACAGTAAGTAGGAAAATAAAAACGTTAGGATAGGTTTAGGGGGCGGGGAGGAAGGATAGAGTTAGGGGTAGGAAAGTTCCCTCCCAGTTCGCTCCTTAATTGGAGTGGACTGGGGGAGGCCTGATTGCGTTGCCGTTCATATTTTGCTCAAATTCCCCCCCCCACTGCGCGCGGATATGAAAATCTGGTGCGCATGTGTGCGCGGGACCCATATTTTATAACATGCTCATGCTGACTCGCGCATGTTATAAAATTGTCGTGTCCATGTGTGAGTGCCGGGAACTGCGTGCGCGTGCAGGGTCTTAAAATTGACCTCTAAGTGAATGCTGTGGAATTCAGATCCTTGGTCTCCTTGTCGCAGCCCTGTGCTCTGACCACTAGGCTACACTGGCAATCATATTTAGTTCTGTTTGGTTTTTTTTTTTTTAATTAATTTGCACTATAGTTTCCTAAGTTGTTAGTTCTGTTCAGCAATATACAAGAATGTGAATCCTGAGTGAAACAAAAACTTGTTTGAACTTTATCATGCATTTGCTTATTTTCAAAATGATCCCAACTACTGATGATGATTCTGTCTTCAGATAGGGCATCCCTTCAGAATTTTACTGATACTGCAAAAGTAAGACTTGCATGTGGTAATAGGTAAAATCCTATTAAAGCTCCAGCTGCTTTGATGGATAGTAAAACAGCAGTACAAAAATTCGACAGTGCAGTTAAAATCATTACGATTTGAACACTATATGGCTAAGTGCCCAAAAGAAACAAACTACTTCACCCAAGAATTCCATTTTTTTCATTCCAGTTTTTGCTTTCTTTCTCATGTAGCTGCTCCCACTATTAGATATTGAAGTGTTTTTATATACTGAGCTCATTAAGATCTCATGAAGGTGTTACAGTAATGACTGCAATATTTGAATAAAGTTATTTAATAATGTCGTCAGTTTTATTAAATCTGTAATAATGCTGTTCCGTTCCTTGAACGCCTTTGCTGGAAAGATGAGTAAGTAAATTGAAAACAACAAACAATAAGCACAAAGAGCCAAAGAATAGATTCAGAGACAGAGACTGGCATTTCTTTTTTCCTGGTGCCTGTCAGAGAGAGGAGGAACTGCTACTGTGATATGAGGCAATCCTCTGCCACTGGGCTGTGGGGAACAAGAACCAGAGAAAGGACAAAGCTAGGGGAAGGACGCAAAGAAAAGAGGTACAAATCTCCCCCCTCCCCAAAAAAAAAAAAGTGAATACAACAAAGACAGCAAGAAAGAGAGAGAAAAAAAAAAGGCAAGATAAAAAGAAAAACAATATAAGTTAAAAGGAAAAAGATCATATTTTCCACAGTGCCTGAAAGCTTTAGCTGTTACCCAGGTTTTCTGAATATTTTTTCACCTGTTTTAGCATTGCTTTGTTCAGTTGTCCTTAGCCTAATTTAGAAATCTTTTCTAAAGATTTTTTCCATACCATGCTCTGACCAAGCTTCCAAAATGAAATTATTCAGTATTGGGCAAAGTCAGGGTGATTAATGGGTAGTATTTATGTGACTTTAACCATGCAAAGTAATAAACATGTAATAACTACTCATCACTTCCATTTTTAACTATTTTTATTGAATTTATAGATATTATTCTTCTACATTAATATTAGACTCAGTACTGTAAAATTCCTAAGGCATATAAAGCCAGTTATGTGGAAATATATGGTCCATGTTATGTGATTTGGAGGATATTTGAGAATTTTTTCCACAAGAATGTAGTTGTGCACAAGATTTTTTTTTTTCTTCATGCTAACAAATTTTGCAAACTTGAGAAATGTTTGCAGAGCTTGCTTGATGATTATATGGTATGCTATGGCAAATAAAAATGAAAAGAAAAATAAGTGCCACTACCTTAATTCAGTGAGAGTAGGAAAGACTTGCTATAAGTTTTGAGTCTCTCTGCCAGATGAATCACATTTCTCGGTAATTTTCACCCTCATATTGCATGCATTTAAGCAGTCCAATAGAACCTGGAAATCAAATCCAGGAAACTGAGGCCTGCCTTTTTATCAAGTACAAATAATACTGGCAGACACACATCGGGTGGTATTTTTCCTCTTGCTGGGGAATGGTAAGGTGAAAAAACAAGAAATCAGATGATATGCTCACTCATAGATTAATAAACCTACTTGATAGTATGTTAAGTATCTTATCTGACTAGGCTAGAGTCTTCTCAGCTGTCCTGCCTCTGTTAGAGGATTCTCTTCTATCTTTCAAGATTTTGAAAAGGGCTCAAAACATGGTTAATGCCCAATAAGAATGATTGAGAATGATGGAGGTAGAACAGAGAGTGCAAGCTATTTAGTCCTTGGTAGGGCAGGTTGCAATGTTGAACTGTCTTTTATCATTTCTTTTATACTTTAGTTTTATTTGTGATTGTTTCTTTTTATTTTACTATTGTATTTTATTGTATAAGTTTTCTGTAATATATGTGTTCTGTTTGTATATCGCTTTGGGTAATTTTTATCTGGAAAGCAATTCATAAATGGAATAAAAGGTTTGATTTACTAATGTACCAGAATTTTCTTTCCATAATTTTCTATTTTTAGGTATTTTAACCAATTAACATCTCATTTTTTAAAATTATCTTTATGCATTTATTTATTAATTAGATTTGATATACCACCTAAAATAAGCAATCTTCAGGTGGTGCACAATTAAAACAAACACAAAAGAGAGAAAAAAAAAACATTTTCCCACCCCTCCCAAAATCTAAGAAAGTCAAATCCAAGTGATAGCATAGAACTTTGCTGGACCTTTTACTTTTAACACAGTAAATTTAGATTTCCTCTAAACAAAGGGAAATGAGAGAGGCATTCTTGATGTGCGCAAATACATGAAATGTTACTCACAACCATCTGTTTCTTGAATTCCCTACACCCTGTATAAAAATGTTTAAAATTTTCACTTTTTTCATCACAGAAAAGTATTAACAGATATAACCAGGAGAATACTCATAAGTCAGGTCCCTCATTATTTCCAACAAAAATACACATGACACCATTGTTTGGAATAATTTAGGCCACAGCTTTATTGAAACAAAAACAATTATTTTACTCGAGCCACAAGCTTAACCCAGCCAATGGACCTCCAACCATTTGCCATGTTACTAGCAAAGGAGCTCTTCCAGCCAATTAACCAATTAAACCATCCCTCAATACCACCAGTGGGCCATAAGCCCCTCTTCCGCCATACGACTAGCTGGGGACGCTCACATCATATCATCCACATTAGCTCCCCTGCGGTACTTTGCCATCCTCGCTCTCACTCTGCCAACCAGGCAGATTGCATAAGGAGAAGGAATAAAGCTTTACCAATATAAATTTTTTGGCTTGGGTATCTGCCACAGGCACAGGGAAACCTGTCTCCCTGTGCTCCCTAGCCCCCAAAAGCTGCAGCCTACATAAAATTCTTAAAGTGCAATTATTTCTTCCAAAGTTTCTTGAATGTCATTCAACAAAATATCAATGCCAATATCAGACAAATGAATATCATCACTCCAATTATAAGCCAACACACTCCATATCTACCCAATCATGCCGAATCTGCCTGCCCCTTCACCCTCCATTTCTCAATTTGCCTATTAACCTTAATCAGTCCCCTGGACCATCTATTTTGATCTCTGAAACGACATTTGGGAATTACATCAGACCAAACAGAGTAACAATTTGGGAAGAGATTCCAAAATAACAAGAAAATCATTTTTAACTGCTCTAATTAATTGCTTACAAGTCCATTGACCTAAATCATTTCCACTCAGATGTACAATTGATATATTTGGATGTTGCCTGCTGGCTAAATGATGTCTTAACACTGGCAATAACTGAAACCAGCCCATCTCTCGATTACTAAGCCAGTACAAAGAAACACCTTATGGAGCCAAGCCCAAGTGAATGCCAAGCAGCAAACAAACCACTGTTCACCCAGTCTAGTGCACAAATGAATGACCAATAAGCCATACGAACCATCTGATTCTCCTTGAATCTGTAAGAGAGACAATTATTAACGCAAACGTAAATTAACATTTAACAGATATGACTTCAAAACCTCAGCAGATGTTGCCACTCCTATACAAAAAGAATGACTCCCAAACTGAGCAGCCAAACCCAATTCCTAAAATTGTTGTAAACTGGTAATGTGACAAGGGCGTACCATCAAAGTGCTGTAAAGATTAATCCTCGCATGATGGTTGCACCTTCAAATACCTCCAGGTGTTTGACGGACATGTCATTATTTCCAAAATATTTTTCAAAATTTAATTCTATTCTGCTACCTGCCTGATCAGTCTTAGAACTCTGCACCCATAACTTTACCTGATCCTCAAAAACTGAAACATCACCCAACAAAACCTTTTCATTAACATCATACTTAGAAGACACTACCAATTCTCCATTCCTAAAAATGCTAAAAAAAACAAACCCGCCAAAGAACATGCAGCTTGAAATTAACACCTCAAAATCCGAACTACAAGCTTTCACTTATGTGTCACAACCCTTCTAATATATCATGTGTAATAGGCTGTCTCCAATTTGAGAGCATTTCCTCCAATTTTGCCCAACCCTGCAATATCTTCTTTAATAGAAAACTATGTTCTGGTTTACCCCACCCATATGCTGTGCTGAAAAATGAAAATCCAGCAATGTGACTCATAACTGCCCCTTTCGAGTAATCCACACACCAGCATACAACACATGTCATCCATTCTTCCAGTACAGGTCCTGATTGCCATCCTAAACTCCTTAGAAATGCTGTTACTTTCTGCCATCCTCGGTTGTATGCAGTTCATGTTGCCAGAGCCACTGATCTGTGAAGAAATTCTCACACCTCTGACTGCCAAGGCTCCATAAATATTCCAATATTGATGTGCCCTCCAAATCCACTCCAGGGACTAAATTCCTGAATGCATCCCACTTAAAACAAGATACACAATCAGCAATTTTGTTGCTATAACCAGGAACATGCTTCACTCTCACAGAAACATTACTCTTCATAAACGCAAAACCACCTCCCTCATTAAAGCTGATACCTTTGGGCATTTAGCAGAATGCCAATTAATATCTGCTATAGCCATGTTATCACACCAAAATATCACCTTTCTCTCCTTCAAAAACTCAGGCTAAACCACTAACACTACCACAATTAGGAAAAACTCTAAAAAGGTGATATTCTGTGTTATTCCTGATTTCTTCCAAGAATCAGGCCATGAAGCTGTACACCATGCCCCACTACAATATACACCAAAACCTAAACCACCTGCTGCATCAGAATCCAACTCTAAAGCATTACAGGAATGTCATTTAATGGCAGCCTTTGCCTGGCAATTTGACACTCCATTAAAATCTTGCAAGAATGCTCTCCATAAAATCAAATCCTCGCTCATTCCAGCTGTGATTCTAATAAAATGTTGTTTTTTTCAAAACTCCTGCCAGAGATGCTGATAATCTCCTTAAAAATGTCTTCCCCATAGGAATGATTTTACAGGCAAAATTCAAGCTGCCAACTAATGACTACGTCTTGTTCAATGTCACTTTTTTTCAATTTACATGTCTCTTCAAGCAACTCACGAAGCTTCTGCACTTTAACTTCTGGTAAATGAGAAGTCATCTGCACTGTATCAATCTCTTTATCCAGAAAGGTTAAAGTCTGAACCGGTCCTTTAGTCTTTTCGTGAGCTAAAGGAATTCCAAAATCTTCAGCCAAAACAATTGCTCACAATTATCTGTACCATCTAGACCAACAAATAAAAAAAATCTAAATAATGAACCACATTCTGAGTTGTAACCCAATGAATGAATGAAGTGAAATCATCAAATTAAGAGCAAGATATCGAACAGCCCATAGTGAAACACTTATCAAAATAATACAATCCTTGAAATAGTAAAGCAAGCAAAGGGAGGCACGATGGATATATTGGCATTAATCTAAATGCCACTTCAGTATCAACTTTAGCCATCCATGATAACACACCACACTACCACACAAGTGCAATTGCAGAATCAAAAGATGTATATTGCAATGTGCAAAATTCTCTAGGAAGAAAATCAATAGATCCACCAGCAGTGTAAGACAAATTGGGGCAGATTTTCAAAGGGTTACGCGCATGTCCCGGGGCTTTGAAAAAGGGGCATTCCGGGGGTGGGGTGGCTTCGGGAATGGAGGCAGGCTGCGCGGCTCGGTGCGCGCAGGTTGCACAATTGTGCACACCCTTGCGCGCGCTGAACCTGGATTTTATAACATGCGCGCGGCAGTGTGCGCATGTTATAAAATCGGGCGTAGATTTGTTCGCGCCACTTCATCCTTTCAATCTGAACCTCCATGAGTGCCTGCTGAAAAATATCCATATTATTTACGTTGCTGTCCACCCCAGCTTGACCCTTCTTTCCATACTTAAAAGCTAGGTGGTTAGCAGAACAGGGTACGCATGCGTAATGAAATTTGCAATCTGAAAATGGGCACACTACTCTATTAAACTTGTAATAGACCTCTGGCTCCTCTGGTTGACGTACTGTAGCGATAATCTCAGGCCCAGCCCAAAAAGAACGTCCATGTGTGTGCCAACTGACCTTGGTCTTTTCCCCCACGTTTGCCCCAATGAAAACTGTTTCTGCTGGGTCATATGCAAAGCTATAAATGTACATCTTGAGTATCCCAAAACATGTTTGTTCTTTTCCATTTTGTCCCTAAATTTTTCTTCATAGTTTAATCACGCCCAACCTTCACATTTTTGATAAATCTCTAATATGGAATCGACATAATGTAACATAAAGCCATATTATGCAGAGTCAAATCTACAATATATATTTGCTAACCTTAAAAAAGCTTTCACCCAATTAATATTTCTTAGTTTTCTTCTTCCTTTTCCCAGCTCCTCTTCCTTCTTTTCCTAGCCTCACCTTTTCTCCTACACCCTTCAAGGTACTTAAATATATCTATAGGTTTCCTCTTCCTAATCTTTTTTCACAATGATCTTGACACAGGCTCCCATAATTTAGTTTAAAGTGACTAAAGCTGGTGGGCTCCTACCAGCAGCACCCAAACTGGCCCCCTGCTGATTCACAGGAACTAATCCATCAGCACTTGAAGAGGAAGAGTACTTGAATCTGAACTAGATATGATTCTGAACTACCTCTCTTCCTATGCTTCCTCTTTTTTGCTTTTCTTTTTTCCTTCTCCCTTCTTACTTCTCCCCCACCCTCTACCTGCACACCTGTAGAATTCATACCTGAAACCCTAGCTTCCGAAATGTCCCGAGATGCAAGTATTCTAGATGCCCCTTGAGATGATGAAGTGCCCCTTTGATGACAAACATCAAAATCTGCAACTGCTTGTCTTCCAATTATTCTGTAATCTTCAGCATTCATCTCTGGTCCCACTTCTTGCATCTGCTCCATTTGAAAAACAGGTACACCACCTGCAGCCCCATGCTCACCCATTCTTCTCTGAGGCACCTCTCAACACCAGCACATCTTGCTCCCTTGCATTTATAAGTCCCTTAGCCACAACCCCATCCCTCATCACATTTAACACTCTAGTTCTAAATTCATCCCTATTTACTCCACCCAATCTGCCCTTCTTGTTCTACTCTAACCCCTTACTACTTTACTAACTTCATCCATAAATTGCCTCAGTATTGCATATTTGTCTATTAAATCCCACGCTTAGCCTACCACTAGAGGGATTCTTCTACTCCCATTTTTAACAAATCTTCCAGATCTCTCATTCTCCTACCCACCCCCAATTATCTCCCACTTCCTCTTCTAAGCACACCTTTATTAACCCCAGTCTTGAGGTCTTGATCCATATACTCACCCACCGGTGATAAGCACTGTATTCCTGCTGGTAAAGAGCCACGCTCTTCACTAACAACCTCAGTGGTACACCTTATTCTCGCCCCACTATTGGTCTCTATTAATGCAAGTGCCATCCGAGCCCACATGAGCTCTTCTCACATCCTGCTGCACCAAACCACATCCATTGCTTTGTGCAGGCTGACCAACCACTGTCACCTCTCCTCTGTCTATCAGTCTTTTAACTCTCCCTCTCAAGGCTCTCCCCAATATCCCAGCCCTCATTTGCCTTGCTACAACTTGCACTCCTGGATCCGAACTTAAACAACCTGATGTATTGGACCAACAATACATCTGTGACTAGCTTTTGAGAACTCTTCTCACCAGCTGCAAACGAACATCCAACCACAAATGAGCACACACCCCGTGCTGAAGCAACCTCTCTCACCGCCGCTGCCACTGACCCGGAAGGCCTCGTATTACCTCTCAGTGGCACTTTCCTTATTCTGGTCTCTACTATTCCTTCTTGCTGCCTCACACTGAAATCAACAATGCCCGCCATTCTTAATGCTGCGGAAGACTTTCCACCCGCTGCCTTGCTTTGGAGACCGCTGACTTCAACAGCTGCTGCCGCTACTCTTCCAAACCTTCCACGTCTGCCCGCCGCTTACTTCAAAGAAGCACCACTGCTACCACTGTGCCAGTCCACCTGCTGAATACTTGCCATTTTTTTTTAATTCCCTAAACTAAACCTCAAAACTCTCACACCTTCCCGATTAAAAGAACCTGCTGTGACCATCAAGGAGAGAAAAAAGGCAGGCAAAACTTTACCACAGCTGTTTTTCTCTCAATCAATTGCCCCCTCCCCTTCCCAACATTCTAATTCAATGCCCAATCACCCAGTAACAGTAACCCAAGTCTTTTTTAACCCATCATCAATACCCCCTTCCCCCACCTTTCCGATTTTATTCCCTTTACTTTTTAACTACCCATTTAACCTTCCCATTAAATAAACAATACGGTAAGTCTCTACCAAAATGCATTTCCTGGTACACAGTTGTCTAAGACAGCCAGTATGCCCTGTCTACCTTTTCTTATCTATACATGGGCTTTAATTTGCACAGACTTTGAATACAGAATATAAGCTGCAACATCCTGTACATGGGTTACCATCTGCCTGGTGTGAAAGTAGTAGTATAGTGTCACATTGTCACCTACAGAATGAAACCAATCAAAAATTAAAAGAATATCAATAGACAAATGTGATCTTGGAATTTGAATGTAAAAGCAACAGTCGAACTTCAAAGACATACTAAATTGCTGTTTGTTCATAGCATAGCCAAAGAATACAGGGATACTATCTGTCATTTTGACATATTACGGTATTAAACAAGTTTGGAAATTGAAAATTCTGTACAAATCCATCCCTACACTATATATTTTCTCTTTAATTTTTTTTTTGTTCTGCACCCAGAACCCTATCTTGGAATGCTTTCAAGAGGTATCCCAGTAAATCATTTGTGCTTCTATTAGAGTGCTATAAATTTCACACAGATCTGCTATTTATTGTTTAGTGATGAAAAACTATATCTCTGTTTTATGCTTCTCATTGTATCAGTATGTATTTTGGCTTTAAAAATTAATTCTTTATCTAATAACAGCTTAACAGCTTTAACAGCTGGTTAACAGCTTAACAGCTTTAACAGCTGGTTAAAATGCTTATAGTCGTTCTACAATTCTTCCCCTTTCATATCCAAGTTATTTTTCCATGTTTTTTGTAACTTTCTCACATCCAAAATATTGTTATAATATTTGTTAAGTTTCATACTATATTTGTTCTTGTATTGGGAAATGTTCTTTACTTTGTTACTCTCTGCCTTTACTCACATTGTTAATTGTAAACCGGGTTGATGTGATTCCTATCATGAAACTCGGTATAATAAAAATAACAAATAAATAAATAAAAAATAATACATATATTTATTTTTCTATTTCTGTTTGTGCATTTGTATGCTAAAAGCTTTTTTAAAGGAGGAAATCAGATCATGAATTAAAAGGAATGCACATAAAGTAGTGTGGCTTTCATATTAATCCACATGGATACGTACAAATTAGGGTCAGCAAACAAGCTATAGGTGAGGCTTTTTTTTATTGGACCAACAATACATTTCTGACTAGCTTTTGAGAGCTCTGCGCCCTTTATGAGGTCAGTACACAAGCTGGTCACAAATATATTCATTTAGTTTGGTAAAAGGTTTCACCTACAACTTCCTTATTGACCTTCATTTCAAAATATGTACTAACTCCAAAGACATGACTCTAAAGCCCAAATTGAAAGAGAGCAGGGAGAAATTTAAACTTATCTTTTAATTTCCTTTCCTTTATTTCTGCTACACCAGTTCAGAAACCCACCTGGGAAGTTAAAACATAAAAGAAGACAGAGATATTTCAGTATATGAGAAGATTAAAAAAAAATATATATATATATTGTTTTATAATGTAACAATTTTAAAGAGGATATATTAAAAAAAAGTTGGTAATTAGGTTTTCTATAGTTTAAAATCTGCTTTGTCATGGGAATATTAGATTTAACTGTTACTGCACCGCACGTAAGTAATGAGGATGTCACAGAAAAAAGTTATGTGCTCTGCCTCCATCTGCTGGAAGGGGAACATAACCCAATCGTTCTGGACTGGTATAGCAGGAATAAAGGAAAGGAAATTAACAGGTAAGTTTACATTTCTCCGTACACTATATTGAGTGGTTCTTCCTTCCCTACATCATCACAGAATTCTGATAGACTGGTAAAGCGTGACTGTTGTTTACTAAACCAGGTTAGTCATTTTAAGCCATGCCTAATAATTCTATCCGTAACTATTGTTTCTACCCCTTTGCCTGGCACTTTCAGTCTTACTGTTTTATCATTTCCTGGATCATCCCTGGAACCCTTTATAAAAATTGGTGTCATATTGGTTGGCCTCCAGTCTTCAGGTACACTGGCAGATTTTATTTATGTGTTACAGATTAATAGGAGCAGGTCTGTAGTTTTCTGAGATTTCTGTTTATTAAAAGTTTTTATATACCACCTATAATGAAAAATCCATACTAAGTAGTTTGTTGCCATTTAGCCTGTCAGTTTGCTCCAATATATCCTCCAGTATAACAGTGATTTGCTTCAGTTTCTCTGATTCATCACCTTCAAAGAATGGTTCTGTTGTGGGATTCACTTTAAAATCCTCTTCAATAAAGACCACATCGAAAAACTTGTTTTTTTTTTGTGATGGCTTTGTCTTATCCAAGTGCCCCTTTTACCCCGATCATTTACTGGTCCATCTGACTCTCTCGCAAGTCTCTTGCTTTTGATGTACTTGGAAAAAGATTTTATTAGTTTTTGCCTCTGTGGCAAGATCCTTTTCAAATTCTTTTTGGCCTGTTTTTTATTAATGGCTTACATCTACCTTGATAGTTTCTGTGCTCTTTCCTGTTCTTATTTGGACTTTCCATTTTTTAAACGTTGCCTTTTTGGCTTTAATAGCCTCTTTCACAGCATCATTTAATCATGCTGGCAGTATTTGTTCTTCCTATGACCTTTTTTATAGTGTGAACTGCATTTTATCTGGCCTTCCAAGGTGGTATTTTTAAACAAGTCTACACCTCATGCAGATTTTTAACCCTTGCAATTGCCCCTTTTAGTTTCTGACTAATTTTCTGATTTTATCAGTCTCCTTTTTTTTTTTTTTTTAGTTGATTGCTACTACGGTAATTTTGTGTCATTTTCTCTGGTGATTATATTTAATTTAATTGCATTATGGCCACAATTGCCAGGTGGCTCCACCACACCACCATTATCCTTGCACCAGGTCCTGCAGTTTCCTGAAAACTAAGTCTAAAGTAGTTCTTCCCTCCATCCCCCTCACCGTTCGGTTCTAGAACTAGTTACTCAATGAAGTAGTCATGGCATCTAAAAACTTTACATCCTTTGCATCACCCGTTGAATCATTCACCCAGTGAATACTGGGGTAATTGAAATTCCCTGTTATTAACTGTGTTGCCAAAATTATTAGCTTATCTAATCTCTGTTAGCATTTCACAGTCTATTTCATGATCCTGGTCAAGCAGATGATAACATACTCCTACTGTTGTTCTCTTCTCCATCACATGGAATTTCTATCCATAGAGATCCCAGAATGCAGTCGTTTTCCTGTTGAGCTTTTATTCTACTTGGCTCTGACATTCTTAACATACCCCATGCCCTATTCAATCTGCCCTATCATTTTGATATATTTTATACCATATCACCATGTTCTATTTTTATCCTTTTTCCATCAAATCCGTGAGATGCCTATTACCGTATTTTTCGCTTCATAAGACACACTTTTTTCCCCCAAAAGTGGGGGGGAAAATGTCTGTGCAGATCGCCCATCCCGGGGGTGGGTGGGTGGGAACTACTCTGAGTATTTGATATGCAAAGAACAGAGGTGTATATACACTCTGGATAGAATTTTTCCTAAGGGTCTCAATAAAGAACTGGAATGGAACTTTTTCATCTAATTTTTGAATGGCCACTGACGGCTGCAATATGATTGGTTCCCAGGCTTTGCGATCTGATTGGTGCAACTGTTTCGCACCTTTTTTCAGTTGTTTTGTTTAAAACCCCAGTACATCAACCCTCTATGCGCTCCCTGTTTAAACATGATCTTGAAGTATTATGGTATGTCTGTATTCTTTGGTTTTTAAATTCTTGTTATACGTCGGTCTGCATGCCTATTTCTCACATAGTCCATGCTTAATGTGTTTGTTTACAGATTTGCTCTAAAATTCATGTACCTCCCGTCGCAACCTCGGCGAAACACGGGTCCATGTCGGGGACCCATTCAAATTGAAATTATTAAAGCAGTAGAGTTTGCTGCTTGGATACAAATAACAAATAAAAACACAGTTAGAAATTGAACAGACTATGGAATATTTTCTGCACTTGTAGTGTTCTATATAATTGTTGCTAAGTGCAGCGTATGCTCGTGTGTTCTCTGGACTCAGTGCTAGAGACCAGGTAGTCACCATTTTGCTGCTCCTTTTTAAGTTATTATAATAATTGTTTTTTTAAATTTACCTGATTTTGTTTGTTATGGCTACAAAGACATAATGGAGCTCTTATTTCTTTTTAAATTTGACTAATGGCCCGATTTTAAAAGGAAATAGTCCACAAACAAAAATGGAGAGCAACTCTGTGCTCAGCATTCAAGCAACAGACACATTCCTTTTTGATGTTAACAATAGTTTTTATTTTGTACAAAAACTCCACTGTCTTGTAATACACATCAAACTTTAAAAGAGAGGGATGATGGTAAAGAGGTATCACATCTAAAAAATTAAGCAAACAAAATTCTAATAGAATGGGACTGCAAAATGATGGGATTTTAGCTGATACATTAGAGCTAAGAACATTCCTGAAACAGCTTCAGGATGGGGTATACAAGGAGTGCGAAACACGGGGTCCGTGTCGGGGGACCCTTTTAAAGTTTGATGTGTATTACAAGACAGTGGAGTTGCCGTACCAAGTAAAAACTATTGCTAACACAAAAAGGGAATGTGTGTGGACTCTTACTTTTCTCTGCACTCAAATTGTCTGTTGCCGATTTTAAAAGGGCCATGTGCGTGCTGCACGTATTTTACAATGGGTCCGGCCACACACACAACCCTTGTTATGCGCAGAAGTGCCGGATCCTGCAAAAGGGGTAGTGCCATTAGGTGCTGTTCCAGGGAAGTGTGAGCCGGCAACCACACGGAAATTACTTCTGCTCCAGAGGAGCAGAAAGTAGGAAAATAAGAAATTTGGGCATGGGGTAGGTTGAGGGGAAAAGGGAGGAAGGATAGAGTTAGCGGTAGACAAGTTCCAGTCCGCTCCTTAATTGGAGCAGATTCGGAGGGAACTGGGGGAGGCCTGATTGCATTGCCATGCATATTTTGCTAAAATCCCCCCCCCCCCCCCCCCCCCCATTGGCGCAGAGCTGACCACCCATCCGCACATGCACGCATGGATATGAAAATCCGGCGCGCATGTATGCGCAGGACCCGTATTTTTTTAACAAGCCCGCTTAAGCGCACAAGTTGTAAAATCAGTGCATCCATGTGCCTGTAGGTCTTAAAATAGACCCCTAAGTGTTTATTTTGCACATATTTGTCCAAAACACTAGTTGGTTCCTATTTTGTAAATGTTTTCCCTGCCCCCTAGTTGGACAATAGTGTATAAAGGTAGATTTGAGATGGGGTGGGTGGTAAAAACAAGCAAGAAAACAACTCTATCTCACACTCAAGACAGCCAGCTGGTGTGCTTTTTAATTTTATCACACACTCAAACAGTTAGTAATATACTTCAAAACTCAATCACACTCCCAAAAGCAAATAATATAGTTTAAAGCTCAGTCATGTGCCTCTTGGCAAGCAAAATAGTTTCTAATAAACCCCCAGAATGGAAGAAAGAATATTTTTGCAGGCAGGTGTGGGGATCCAGCATTACAGCAGTGAAATGTCGCTGTGAAAGATACAGCCTCAGTTTTGGTGTAGATGTCATACGGGCATCGTATATGGTGAAAGAGAGCTGTTTTGAGCTGGCGCCATATACGGAGGACACGGGGATTCAGCATTGCGGAATGCTGTATGAAAAGATAAGGAAAGGCTCTGATTAAATTTCAGTTGGGCACCACACATAGTAGAAGTGGTGATAAAGGCAAAATTTGAAAGGACATTATGTATGTATTTGAAATGAAAAAATGTCGGCTGGACTATTAAGGTGCTACAGCGATGTTGCAAGATAAAAGCGAAGTTGAGAATTTTTGAAGAAGAACATTAATGTGAATTGTGGCTTGCAAGTGGGAAGTTTTGTCACAACAAAAGTGATTTAAAATATGGGATTGAAGGATGAGTTTTAAGTTATTTGAATCGATTGAATGGATGTGTGAGTGGGTTTAAACAATGTGTGTGTGGGTTTAAACAATGTATAAAAAAAGAGCACATGTGACCTTTTTATAATGTTTTTTTATTATGTTGTGTGATTAAAATATTGTGTTAATAAGTACAAGAATTGTGGATGTCAGTTTAATTAGTTGTAGAGTAATAAGGTAACATTGGAGACTG
Source organism: Rhinatrema bivittatum (assembly GCF_901001135.1). NCBI lineage: Eukaryota > Metazoa > Chordata > Amphibia > Gymnophiona > Rhinatrematidae > Rhinatrema > Rhinatrema bivittatum. The sequence continues at coordinate 369,096,116 of NC_042618.1, forward strand.
TCCTCCATTCTGGGGGTTTATTAGAAATTGATTAAAGACAGTCTGAGCATGCGGGATTTTGGGCAGTTTGAAGCAAAATAGTTTAACAAGTTAGACATACCTCAGTTTTTAATCCATTGCAAAGTCCTAATCTCACTACCTCCTTGCTTCAGCACCAACTCCCTGAAGAATCAAATAACATAGATGACTGTTCTGTAAAATAATTATCATTTTGTTCTCTATATCATGGTAATTCACAAAATGTTACATATTCTTTTCAATTTAGATTCCATTAATGCAAAACTGAAATCTCTTGGTAATGCATGTTTTCAGTTCCACCCAGGACCTCACCTTAAAATCAGGTATTTCATGAATCATCGCCTTAAATGCATTAAAAATAAGTTGTTATATTATTTATTGTCTAGAGTAGTGGATGGAAAAAGAAACATCTTAACTTTGTTTCTTCTAATACATTTCTGATCATTGCTTGACCCCCAACAATTGTCACTGAAAAAGAAAGTGTAAAAAAAATTAGCATAAAAGATAAAACTAGGAGAAGTTTTGTAAAACTGAAGAACAAAATGGAAAGCCTTGTTTAGAAATCAAGACTGGCTAAAAACACTTCAAATGTATGGGCATTAATAGAGTTATTAAAAAAAAAAAAAAAGGTTGAAATGATGTCTTCTGTGATATGCTAATATCATTTGCAATTGGTTTTACTCTACTAACAGAGAACTTGATATCTGGGATAGAGTTGGTTCCTCTGCATTATTTTCAACCCAGTCCTCGAACACTCCCTAATCCAGTGGTTCTCAACCTTTTTTTCTATCAGGACACACCTGAGAGATGATGCTTACATGTGAAAACACATGATGCTTACACACTAACACATGACTGCTATTAATCGTTGACTTAGGGAATGGCCCAGTATCCTGTTTCCAATTGAGGGCAAACTTTTCACAGGAACCTGGCAAGTACCCAAACACCAAGAAGATGCCATGCTACTGATGCAATTAATAGCAGTGGCTATTACCTAAGTAAACCTGATTAATAGCAGTTAATGGACTTCTCCTCCAAGAACTTATCCAAACCTTTTTTAACCCAATTGCACTAACCACATCCTCTGGCAACAAATTCCAGAGCTTAATTGTCCGTTGAGTGAAAAAGATTTTTCTCTGATTAGTCTTAAATGTGCTACTTGCTAACTTCATTGAATGCCCCCTGGTCCTTCTATAATCTGAAAGTGTAAATAACTGATTCACATCTACTCATTCAAGGCCTCTCATAATCTTAAAGACCTCTATCATATCCTCCCTCAGCCATCTCTTCTCCAAGCTGAACAGCCCTAACCTCTTCAGCCTTTCCTCATAGGGAAGCTGTTCCATTCCCTTTATCAATTTGGTTGTCCTTCTCTTTACCTTCTCCATCACAACTATATCTTTTTTGAGATGCGGCGACCAGAATTGTACACAGTATTCAAGATGTGGTCTCACCATGGAGCGATACAGAGGCATTATGACATTTTCTGTTTTAGTAACCATTCCCTTCCTAATAATTCCTAACATTCTGTTTGCTTTTTTGTCTGCTGCAGCACTCCAAGCTGACGATTTCAAAGTATTATCCACTATGATGTTTAGATCTTTTTCCTGGGTGGTAGCTCCTAATATGGAACCTAACATCGTGTAACTGCAACAAGGGTTATTTTTCCCTATATACAACACCTTGCACTTGTCCACATTAAATTTCATCTGCTATTTGGATGCCTAATCTTTCAGTCTTGCAAGGTCCTCCTCTACTGTATCACAATCCGCTTGTGATTTAACTACTCTGAATAATTTTGTATTATCCACAAATTTGATAACCTTGCTCGTCATATTCCTTTCCAGATCATTTATAAATATATTGAAAAGCACTGGTCCAAGTACAGATCCCTGGGGCACTCCACTCTTTACCCTTTTCCACTGAGAAAATTGACCATTTAATCCTACTCTCTGTTTTGCTGTCTTTTAACCAGTTTGTAATCCACGAAAGGACATCGCCTCCTATCCCATGTCTTTTTAGTTTTCTTAGAAGCCTCTCATGAGGGACTCTGTCAAACGCCTTATGAAAATCCAAATACACTACATCTACTGGTTCACCTTTATCCACATATTTATTAACCCCTTCAAAAAAATGAAGCAGATTTGTTAGGCAAGACTTCCCTTGGGTAGATCCATGTTGACTATGTTCCATTAAACCGTGTTTTTCTATATGTTCTAAAATTTTGATCTTTAGAGTAGTTTCCACTATTTTAACCGGCACTGAAGTCGGGCTCACTGGTCTATAGTTTCCCGGATTGCCCCTGGAGCCCTTTTTAAACATTGGGGTTACATTGGCCACTCTCCAGTCTTCAGGTACAATAGACTATTTTAATGATAGGTTACAAATTTTAACTAATAGATCAGAAATTTCATTTTTTAGTTCCTTCAGTACCCTAGGATGCATACCATCCAGTCCAGGTGATTTGCTACTCTTTAGTTTGTCAATCTGGCCTACTATATCTTCCAGGCTCAAAGTGATTTGGTTCAGTTTGTCTGACTCATCACCCTTGAAAACCATCTCCAGAACTGGTATCTCCCCAACATCCTCATTAGTAAACACAGAAGCAAAGAATTCATTTAGTCTTTCTGCAATGGCCTTATCTTCCCTAAGAGCCTCTTTAACCCCTCAGTCATCTAACGGTCCAACTGACTTCCTCACAGGTTTCTTGCTTTGGATATATATTTTAAAGTTTTTATTATGAGTTTTTGCCTCTATGGCCAACTTCATTTCAAATTCTCTCTTCGCCTGTCTTATTAATGTTTTACACTTAACTTGGCAATGCTTATGTTTTATCCTATTTTCTTCAGATGGATCCTTCTTCCAATTTTTGAAGGATTTTTTTTGGCTAAAATAGCCTCTTTCACCTCACCTTTTAACCATGCCGGTAATCGTTTTGCCTTCCTTCCACCTTTCTTAATCCATGGAATACATCTGGACTGCATGTCTAGGATTGTATTTTTTCTGTGCCAAAAAAAATTTTCAGACTGCTAATATAGTAGAATTGGAAATATTTGAAATGGGGAAAAAGTTAATGCAGAAGCAATGTAGGATAATATACAATATTGTTTCTTTTTTCCATAGTGGTCGTTTGTAGTGGCTACAATCACTGAAATTCCGCCAGTTCTCTTTCTACCTAATTTCTTTGTTCAAAGAAAAGTACTGAAGCCTCTGAGAACCCAGACAGGAGGGACAATCATGGTAAGAAAAGTATGAACCTAAAAATTACCTTTTGTATTTCTGCCATGTTTCTTGTGTCTCATTGTTGCTTTTCTTTTCAGGTAATAGAATTTTGTTTTTGATCTAGCAGCTTCCTCCTCTTCATTTGATCTGCTAGCCGTATTGGAACCAGTTCCTACTTAGCAAATCTGATGTTTTTCCCCATTTTTAGCTTACTCACATGTAGTCCAGTTATGACAACAATAATCCTCTACCAGCTATCCTATTTTGGAGCCTAATATGTATGATCATGAACCTGACCATTAGGTGTCATTGGTGTGCAGTGTTTGAGTCCTTTTTGAGTAGTAACATAGCCTTAGTTTCAGCTGGTTTGAGGCATGAGAACCAGATCCTGGAATCGAATAAAGTGATTTAGAATAAGAAAAAAAAAATGGATTGCTGTAAGGTGAAGTTGCAGAGAAAGACATATTGGCCAGAAATTTAAACCTTATCGTTAATCTCTTTCGTAGGATGGAACCTTGCGATAATATATTACCAATATGTGTATAAATCTATCCTACAGGGAAGGCAGAATCTACTCTTGGAAAAATGAAACAAGGCTAGCTTGGTGGTTTAGCAGCAGAGGTGTACGCTGACATGCAGAGAGACTAGATTCCCAGTGCAGGACTCTGTACCCTGTGTTGTCTGGGACTGAGGATGTCACGGAGGCAGCATTCACAGCCCCTGCCCAGAGGGGAGGGGGAAGCCTTGGCTATCACTTAGTGGCAACATCTAGTACCAGACTCAGGTGCTTGGCTTAGACCCATCGCCACAATGGATGGCCTAAATAAGGGAGAGAGATATAAAATAAGGGTAAAGGAATGAAAGTTCCCAGCTCTGCTTCCGTTTTAAGCTGGGAGAATAAAGGAGTAGGAGGAAATTATTGGGGGGAAAAAATAGAATTTTATTTAGCATGATTTATTACCCACTTCCCTGATATAAAATTGCCCGAGGCAGTATACAAAGTAAAATACATAATTTCATTAAAATATAAAACCAATCATATGTAACATAAATTAAAACATACATCATATCATTGTTATAATATACAGTATACTGCTTCAGTCCCATTCCCATCATCTTCATCCTCCCACTGAAAGGATCAACTATGTCTGAGAGAATAACCATGTTTTTACCTTTTTTCAGAAGGTCTATTAATTGGCTTCTAGCCTAACATCAGCTGGCAATGATTTCCGCAATACAGGGGCAATGGTAGAAAATGCCCTAGATCATAATCAAATATGTCTAAATTCTTTGAAAGATGGAACTACTAATAAAGCCCCCTGATTTGATTTTAATTGATATCTGGGAACATACCATTTCAGTTTCTTAATCAGGTAATCTGGATCCATTCCTTTGAATATCCAAAAGATCAATGTCAAAATCTTAAACTGGACACGTAATTTTATAGGTAGACAATGAGGTACTGGTAGGATCAAAGTCCTATGTGAAACCCCCATAACTAACCGGGCCACTGTTGGTTTAGTTTATTGCAGCCTTTGCATAAGTCTTTCTTGAAGGCCCATATAAAGGCCATTGCAGTAATCCAATTGGGAAGTAATTAGAGCTTGAATCACTATTTTAAATCTGAAATCTCCAAAGCAGAATGAAGTTTTCTATTTTCAGCTTATATTGCACAAGTCAGCTGTGATATCTGATAAAAAACTAGAATCCAGCCTAACTCCTGGATTCCTTACCTCTGCTGATGAGGTTACATTTTCTAAACTGACCTCAATAGCCAGAGGCAAAAAATCCATTCTAGGGCCCCTAAACCCAACAATACTGTCTTTTTCGTATTCAATTTTAATTTGTTCTTCAGAAACCAGTTAGATATAACTACCAAATTAATTTCAATTTAGAATCATTCTTGTTCAATTGGAACCCGAAGGTATCACGATTTGGATGTTATCTGCATAGGTATATGTTCACAAATTAAGGAAGCAAAATAAAGTTCCCAAAGGTTACAGAAAAACATTAAACAGAAGAGGGGGATAAAGAGGACACCTGTGGAACACCACATGTGAAAGTTAAGTAGCAGAAAAAGCACACATCGCACAAACCTTAGAGGTCCTTCCACGCAAAAAGGTTAAACAGCATAAAGTTGTACCTGTTATCCCCAAAGCAGAACATCTATCTAAAAGAACAGCGTGATTCACTCGATCAAATGCTGAAGAAAGGTCCAGCAAAATCAAAAGAATTTGTTGATCCCATGTAGCAAACAAAAAAAAAGAAATTACAAACAGAAATTAAAACCCTCTCTGTATTGTGTCCTTTCTGGAATCCCACATGGTTCGGATCAAATCCACAAGACTCCTCTAAAAAGTCAACTGTAACGAAACAGTCTTCTCCAAAACCTTTGCCAGAAAGGGATATTGGACACTGGTTCTGTAATTAGAACACACAGATGAATCCAGCATAATTTTCTTCAAAACCGGAATAACAGATGTTCAGAAAAACTGAAGGTACTAAACCTTGAGACAGAGAATTAATTATTCTAAGAGAGAATATCAAAATATCATGTGGAAAATTCTTGACCAAATTCATCAAACAAAGATCCAGATGGCAAAAAGTAGCTTTTGTGCCCTTCAGTAATTGCTAAATTCAAATAAAGAAAGAGATCTATAATCCTCCAACTTTATAATATCTATTTCAGCATCTCCAGGAGTTACTACACTCAGTGTTAACAAATTCCCACCTAATAAAACTGTATTCTCTTTATCCAAATCAACATTTAAAGCATCAGTTTTAGATGAGAAAAAATAGCAAATTTTAGACTTCTTTCAAATCCCTACCTCCAATCACCTCACCTCCAGCAATTTGCTTGAATAGAGACATCTCCTTTGGTCTGTTCTGTGTGTTTTTTCTTTCTTAGCCATATCTTTATTATAAAGATTAGCCAAAGTGTGGCATTTTTAGATTTAATCCATCTACCTCCTAATCTTCTCACCTTCTTTTTCAATGCCCTCAACTCTTCTGTAAATCAACAAGGAGCTTTCCTTCTTTTTATTCCTCAGTAACTTGAATGGTGCAATTTGGTCAAAGATTTCTGTCACTATCTGATTCCATTTATCTATCAAAATCTCACAAGAATCAACTACTAAAAATTTTTTATACAAATTTTCATGAAACTCACTTTTGTCAATTTTCTCTTTCTTTTGACAGTTATTCCAAGAGATTATACTTTTATGAGTAATTTCAAAGAATCCAAGAAGCCCTAAATAATTCAACTACAGTACTGGTCTTGATCCCAGCATTTGAACCCTACAATTCTTCACTTAAGGAACTTAGTATTTGTTTAAAGTCTTACTTATGCCCATGTTTGTGTGTAGGGAAATCCACCAATAAATGCAAATCCAAAGAAGTACTAAAACTCAGAGCTAAAACACAAGTAACATCACAATGTAAATTAAAATCCTAAAACCAGCAAACAAGAACATTTCACAACCTTTTCAGAAATAAAATCAACCAGGTAAAACCTTTTGGTTTTTTTCTGGGTGATGGATGCCATCCAGGAATTGATTAATCTGGAATGGCATGCCCTAGAGGCATATTTTAAAGGGGATCGGACATTGGAAGGCCTGTACCCCCTGGATCTGGCTATGAGAGAGCATTTGCGTTTCCCAAAGTGGATGCTCTGGTATTTACCATGCCTAAAAAGATGACTAACTCCGTAGAGGGAGGAGCGGCATTGAAGGATGTACATGATAGGATTGAGGCTATTCTTAAGCAAGCTTTTGAGGTAGTGGGAATAAATGTACAGATTGCTTCCTGTTGCACCCTAGTGGTGAGATCTTATCTGCTTCTCTCTCAGGAGGTTGATGAGTCTGGAGGGAATTCTAGAGCGGTTAGGGAGCCTGCTGCCGCCTTTTTAGCAGACGCAGGCTGCAATTTGGTCTGGACCTCAGCCAGAGGAGTGGCTTCAGTGATAGTAGCCAGGCTTCAACTCTTTGCGAAATTGGTCAGCTGAGACAGCTTTCAAAGCCAACCTTGCCAAGATGCCCTTTAAAGGCTCGCTCTTGTTTGGGAGCGAGTTGGAGAAACTGGACAGTAAGTAGGGAGAGTCCTCCGGTGCCTCAGTTCCTGGACGATAAGAAACTGTTACAGCGCCCCTTTGGTATGAGGGGTCGTTTCCGGGCTTCCAGGTGTTTTTCATTCCTATAGAGGGATGACCTTTCAGCGGACTTGGCCTTTCGGTAGGTCCCATTCTTTTCGTCCCCGGCAGCCTAAGAGAGGAGCGGGCTCGGGTGGTGGACCTTCCCGAGCTTCCCAATGAAGGTTTGCCAACCCACCTTCCAGAACAGGAAATAGGGGGATGTCACTCTCTCTTTTATTGGTGGTGGATCGAGATCACATCGGACCAATGGGTCCTGGAGGTGATACACAAAGGGGTAGGCACTGGAAGTTCGTAGTATTCCTTGGGACGAGTTATTAGTGTCCCCTTGCCACTCCCCACAGAAGAAGCAGGCAGTGGAGTTCATGCTTCAAAGGCTCCTGAGATTGAGGGCTGTGGTTTTGGTGTCCATGTCTCAAGAGAATATGGGGCGATATTCCATTAATTTTGATGTGCCCAAAAAAGAGGGCTCCTTTCATCCCATCTTGGATCTCAAGAAGGTCAACCTTCACTTGAAGGTGACTAATTTTCAAATGGAAACCTTATGCTCTGTAATAATGGCAGTGCAGTCGGGGAAATTTCTGATCTCCTTGGATCCGTCAGAGGGTTACCTTCGTATTCCCATCCAATTGGAACATCAATGCTGTCTACGCTTTGCGGTGTTGTTGCACTATTACTAGTTTTGGGCGCCGCCTTTTGGTCTAGCCACTGCTCTCAGTACATTTTGATAGATTATGGTGGTGGTAGTGGTGGCCTTGCAAAAAGAAGGAATCCTGGTGCCACCCGTATTTGGATGACTGGCTGATTTGAGCCAAGTGTCAGAAAGAGAATTGCCTAATGACACACAAGGTGATCTCCTTATTGCAGGAGCTCGGTTGGGTGGTGAACTTGACTAAGAGTAATCTTCAACCATCCCAGTCATTGGAGTATCTAGGGGTCCGGTTTGATACGGGACAGAACAGACTTTTCTTACCGGAAGTTCAGATCTAGAGATTGATGTCTCAAGTGCGTCAGTTGATGAATACCATATGCCCGATGATGTGGTCCTACCGACGGGTACTCAACTTGATGGCAGCTACCCTGGAAGTCGTGCCGTCGGAACCCACGGTCTCAGGATTATGCGGTTCGACTCCACTTGCCGATGGAAAATCTGCTCTTGCCTCCAATGCTGGTTGCAGGAGTATCATCTGAGAAAGGGAGTTCCTTTGTCCTCTCCAACTTGGTTGGTACTCACAAAAGATCCAAGTCTCCATGGTTGAGGAGTTAACATCCCAGGGGTGCTGGAATGTTGAAGAGTCCCACTGGAACGTCAATCGCCTGGAGGCCCGCGCGGTATGGCTGGTGTGCTTGTAGTTCAGCCACAGGCTGCGGAATCAAGCGGTTTGCATGATGTTGGTAGCCTATATCAATCACCAGGGAGGAACCAAGATCCAGGGATAAGGTCAGGGATGCAGAGGAGTTTTGCTTTTTGCGCTCCTTGAATGTTAAGCGTCAACAGTTGCTTTTGAAGAGAATACTGGGAGGCTGGGGTCACTGCAGGGTGTGTGATGTCATCCAGCCCAGCGTCGAGCCGGTAAACTGCACCATTCCACTTGGCATCGCCCACCGAAGGGGCGCGACAAAGGGGCACTCCCCTTTGTGCACCCCTTCGTGCAACCCTTGGTGCTCCCTTTTTTTGTTTTTTTTCTTTTTAACTTCTATGTTTCTTCCACTTTTGTTTACCTTTCTCTTTTTTCATAGTTGTTTATCCCTTGTTAGCAATTTTCATTGTTATTAATGTTAAATGTATTTGACAAAGGTAACTTTTTTTTCCTGCATCTCCTGTTTTAATGTAAACCAGTATGATTTGTATATTATACAAGAATGTCGGTATATAAAAATTAAAAATAAATAAATAAATATATATTGTGACATCAGCTTGCTCGGTCTCCCATCTGTCTACACTAAAGAAAACAAAATTTCTCCATTTCCAAAGCCATCTTCAGGCATTCAGTAAAGCAAAAGATAGTAATGATTGACCATCCTCCAAATTCTTCCCTACAGAAAAATGAGTCAATTCCTGAAACTTTTTAAAAATATTTTCTGAGAACCCGAAAAAAAAAGTGGAATACATTTCTTGCCCCATTATTAAAGGAATATGACTAACCATCAATAAGTCCAATTTAAGCTGACGTTAAAACAAAACTCTGCTCTGTCGACGGCCCTCCCTGGGCCCTTCATCTCACCTTGGCTCGCACCTAAGGTGAGATGGCTGTAAAGTTTGCGGTCAGGCAAACTTTAAAGCTGGTGGGAGATGTCAGCATATAGTGTTTGGGATCTTCTTCATCACTTTGGAGGCAGAATCTGAGCTCTAGGTACCTGGTTTACTTCAGACAGGAGTTATTAGACCGGTGCTGTGGCTATCAATGGTAATGACATACTCTAAAAGTACACTACAACCACTTTCAGAAGCAGGTATCAGCAATAATAGTTGTTCTCATAACGGCCAGACAAGCTTCAAAGCCAGACTAGTACTTTTATGATTAGGGCTTCTGCTCCTCGCTGTTTATAAATTGCAAATTTAGGTATTTATATTTCAGGCAATTAATTAGGTGTGTTTGACCGGTACTAAAAAATAGGTGTTTATCAGTGTTTCAATGGCACAAATTAAAATTTTTAGAGCATTTTTTGGTGGATTCAGTTTAATAAGGCACAAATAAAATTTATCTTCAAATGTTTTAAACTTAAGTTAAAAGTTTCAAAATGCAGTTTCACAGTGCTGAAGAGGATGTTGGAATGTGTGTGCATGGGGGACACTGGAAGTGAGGTGAGGTGGGGTGGGCGCGGGCAGAGATGATCTATGTGGCTATCTTGGATTTGTGTGGCTGGATGGGATCCTCCTTATTACACTCCCTTCCCCTCTCGCTTCTTCACTCAACCTTTCCTGTTGGCTCCTCCTGCATTGCCTATTCTAAGGTCAGCGGAGCTTGGACTCCCCACCAATCACTCCTCCTGTAGTGCCTCTTTATTTGAGCCCACAGGACTTGGGCACCCCGTCAGCCTGCTGCTCCTGTGGTGCCTCTTCTACAGCCGGCAGAGCTTGGAATACTCACTGGCCTACTGTGATGACATCATCCCAACCACCACCCTGCTGTTCTTGTGCCTCTTCGACTTATTCGAACAGCAGGGTTGTGGTTGGATGAGGTCATCTCAGCTCCAGCAGGTAAGAACCAAAAAACCCAATTTCCCCATAGGGGGTGTCTTGTCTTAGGATTTTTTGGTTTTATTTATGATAAAGAGGGTTAAGCTTGACAGGCTGTTGGCTCATAAACTTTGGGCACAATATTCTATAAACTGCATGAGATTATAACCAAAAATATCTGCAAAGCCTCTAGAAATATTTGTAACAGGTTGTATATTTAGAATATCAAGGCCGTAATGAAGATATAGAAATGAACTTGAGGAGTTTACTAAGTAAGAGAATCTGAGATGAGGATGTCTATTTAATCTAAACTCCCATAATTCTTTTAGAAATTGAGATGCCATTTAAAGTTACGATAATAAGGAAAAACCTGGATGAGTGTGTTTCCCCCCCCCCCCCCCCCTTACTTTCTATAAAAAGTTCTCTGCCTGGCTAGAGCTATTTCTGAATGAGATGTTTTATGTTGACCTTGGCAATGCCTTCCTGCCTAAGATAATGATGAATGCAGAAATACCGATTTTTTTGGTGGCCCAGCCACTAACTTGACAGAGTAACTTTTGTTTTGGTAACAGTAATTTAAGCCCACAAGGTCAAAGAGCATCAGGCCTTAGTAACGTATCCATCTTAAACTAAATTTCATCACAAAAGGGTGCTATTGTCCACACAGCCTAAGTTGCTGCCTAAGGTCATGGTGAACGTCTACCTTAATCCGTCACTCATCCCTCCAGCAATTTTTCCAGGATCAGATGCCAGCAAAGGTAGAAAAGCCCTGCACACTGTTGAAACTTTAAAAATCAGCTTCAAGGTGCTGCCCCAAGAACACATAGAGGTCCAAATTTAATACAAACAAATTCAAGTTTATTATTTAATATTGAAAGCCAATAATATAAGACCTCTGGAAGACCCAGAGTGAGAGCCTCATGTTTTTAAAACTCTCCCTGCATGTCTTAGCGTTTGTCAGTGAGTGCTGACTTTTTATAGGTAAAAACATACAATGATCCCTAATAGGACTTCATAGAGTATCAGGTACCATGTGTCCTGTGTCCAAAATCAGACAACCTATGTCTGAGATTCCCTGGTCCCGCCTCCCATATTGAGATCCAATTAGGCCTAGCGGATACCCACTTGTCTGCTGATTACTTTCGGTAGTCCTTTGTTCTGGCAGTCTTTCCGGTCTTTTGATCAGACTCTTAATCTCATGGGGATATCCAGTTACACTGGGCCCCTCAAGTCGAGACAGTATTCTGTGAGAACATGGCCTGGTCCATGTGTTCATTGTGACCTCATGACACTCCATCATATCTGAATAGGTATGAATTCATTTCAGATGTCTCCCAGAAGCCATTCAAGCTCGGGTCAGTCTGAGTTCCTTGTATGCCAGAAGTTTGTTAGGCCAGAGACAGAAAAGGATTCTTGATAAGCTGAGTGAACCAAAGTCTGAGCCAGAGTCTTCATGTTAGGCTTCCCATATCTCAACACTTTGCCCTGTAAGAGAAGCCCTTGCCTTCTACTTGGAGCTGTTTCTTTTTGCCCCATTGAATCTGAGATTGCTGTATTGAAGAGAATAATTGGAGAGCAGCTTGTATATCCTTCACATGTGCCCAAGCAGGTCTGACCTTAGGCCATGTTATGGCCATGGCTACTTTGGTAGTTCATCTAATGTCATCCTCTGTAGAAATATGCAAAGAAGCAACACGGAGTTTAATCCACACAGTAACATCCTATTCTTGTTTAAGATACTGATTCCTGACATGACAGTAGGTTTGGGAAGTCTGTTCTTCAATGTCTTCAGCTACCCCTGAGGCCCATTTCTATAAAATACGGTTGTCTTCGTGTTAAAAAATATTTGTAAAAAATGTGAGTTCTAACGCTTCAAAGAATTGACCTGCCCTTTTACACTTTTTTGTTGATGACATTAAATTAGATAACCCTTGTATCCATTAAGATTCGTCCTGCAAACAAAGAATGCTAGTTAACCTTTCAACAGGCATTTTGAAATATCAAAAGGGGAAATGGTATTGTTTCAAGTAAATTGTCAAATCAGGAGCATGTAAGTTTAGTTTTGACATGCACATTTGCTTATCTTCAATGCTTGAAACGTATGTTGGTTTTGAACTGCTCAAAAATCAATGGAATTATTTATACATAAAAATATAAGATTGCCAGTATTAAGTGTGGGCTGTGTTCAGTAAAGATTTTTTCTTTTGGCACAGCATAAGATACCCAATTGTAATGTGCATTTATCAACCTGAATGAAGAACACATTAGCATGTAATCATTAGAAATCTCTTTTAGGGTTTACTTATGCCAACAAAATGAGGACTGTGAAACTCCTTGAAGCAAGTAATGACATTACCTAAGTTCTGAAAAGAAAATAATTACAAATTAGGCCATTTAGTTAGCTTTTAAGTAGTAAAAATGAGACACTGGTATCATATTAATGTTGCCTCTTTCCTTTCACATTATGCAGTAGTCTTTTTTGAAACGGCACCATCCAAGAGGATTCGGCTATTAGCAGTTCTTAACCTCACCTCTTTGTGAGTCACCGGTATCGAGCAAGGAATAAATAGTCGTGCCTGTTATTTTCTCCCAGAGGACTTCTAGGTCATCCGTATTTAAATTGATTTTTTAAAAATGATCTCCTTGCTTAGAATGGACCTGATTGATGTCCCAAACAGTTTAAAATTGATAGCTGCCACACTTAATATTCAGGGAGCTATATATGATATTTATTTCTGAAATTTATAAAATACAATGTAAAACATTTTTCTGACTTACACTGGTAGCTTTCATTAGATACCAGCAATAGGTCACGATGAGACTTGAAGATTGTAAGTAATAATTTCAACAGTGATGACCAGGGACATTTGTGTTTGCCACTGTGATGCATTATGTTCTGGCACTTTATATTGAGTTCTGCCTTAGTATTTTTTCATATTAGTTATTGAACTGAATAAGCTTTCCCTTTGGCTAGTCTCCCTGGTACCAGTCTAGCTTTTAACTACATTTTAACAAAAATAACTGCTGAACATTTGACAGATTTGCTCAGTTATACAATAATACAAAATGGCAGCGAAGATAAGGGACATCCCAAAGCTGCCACTGCACACAGACATATGCCACCACCTAATCATCCTACATATCAACATCCTATTTGATCAGTCCCCCAGTCAAACTTCTTGACTGGGGGACTGATGGTGTGAGGAGTAGATCTTATCATCTGCAATGGTCACAGACACCTCCCTCATTGCAAATTTCACAATAAAGAAACTGTTTTGATCTTCCACAACACCAATAAGTGTTTTTTCCCTTGGCTAGTCCAAAAGTAATTTAAGCACTGGGCACAGATTGGGCTGTTGTCTGTGTGGAGACATCCACTGTGTCATGTTTGTTATATACTGGAAGTTGGTTTTCTTCTCATTTGACAAGCAGGCATGGATTAGCATTGAACTGATCCCGACCCAGCTCTCAGAGCTCAGTACAAGTATTAATGAACGTGCTATGGAGTTCTGCACATGCATGCCATCTCATGAGCCCCTCAGTCTTTTTTCATCTGAGCTACCACACAAACGTGTCAGTCTGGTCTCTCAAAATGTTTTCTGCTTTTTGGGCCTAGCAGCCTTGTCTGCCTCATTACTTTTTCAGTGGTGTGCCACAGGGATCAATCTTTGGTCCGGTTCTGTTTAACATTTTTAAAAAAATGGAATTGTAGAATGGCTGTCAAGAAAGATTTGCCTTTATGCAGATAATACCAAAATATGCAACATGATGGATACCCTAGAAGGTGTGGAAAACCTGAGGAGGCATCTAGTGAAGTGTGAGAAATGGTCTAGACTCCGGCAGTTGAGATTTAATGCTAAAAAATGCGAGGTCATGTATTTGGGTTACAAAAGCCCAATAGAGCAGTACAGTATTGAGGGAGAAGATCTTCTGTGCACAAAACACGAGCAGGATCTGGGGGTGATCGCATCTGTTGATCTTAAGATGGCCAAACAGGTAGATAAGGTTGGGTGTATAGAGAGGAACAGCCAGCAGGAAGGGGACGGTGATGATATCTCTATAAATCTTTAGTGAGACCTCATTTGGTATACTGTGTACATTTCTGCAGACCAGACGTTCAAAATGATATAAACCAAATAAAGTCAGTTCAAAGGGCAGTTACTGAAATGGTCAATATTTTTAAAATAAAGTATATGAGGCAGACAAAGATCTAAACATGTATAACATGGAGGACAAGAACAGGGAAGATATGATAGAAACATTTCAATAACTCTAAATGAACAGGAGGCAGGCTTCTTTCAGTGGAAAGGCTGTAGAAAGAGGTCATGGGATGAGGGTGCAAGGGGATCAAAGGAGTCATCTAAGGAAATATTTCTTTATAGATAGGGTGGTCAATGCATGGAATATCCTCCCTGTGGAGGTAATAGAAATGAGTAAAGGCTGAAGAGGTTAGAGCTGTTCAGCTTGGAGAAGAGACGGCTGAGGGGGGATATGATAGAGGTCTTTAAGGTCATGAGAGGTCTTGAACGAGTAAATGTGAATCGGTTATTTACACTTTCAAATAATAGAAGGACTAGGGGGCATTCCGTGAAGTTAGCAAGTAGCACATTTAAGACTAATCGGAGAAAATTCTTTTTCATTCATCGCACAATAAAGCTCTGGAATTTGTTGCCAGAGGATGTGGTTAGTGCAGTTAGTATAGTTGGGTTCAAAAAAGGTTTGGATAGGTTCTTGGAGGAGAAGTCCATTAACGACTATTATTCAAGTTTACTTAGGGAATAGCCACTGCTATTAATTGCATCAATAGCATGGGATCTTCTTAGTGTTTGGGTAATTGCCAGGTTCTTGTGGCCTGGTTTGGCCTCTGTTGGAAACAGGATGCTGGGCTTGATGGACCCTTGGTCTGACCCAGCATGGCAATTTCTTATGTTCTTGTGAGGATATTATCTGAATTTGTGTGCACGAGGCAAGCACAGGGGATGGGGATGAGGACGGAGAATATAAAGTTGAGCAAGAGATGTGGATAGGCAGACTAGCAATGTCTTATGGCCTTTATCTGCTGTCATGTTCTAAGTTTCTATGATTAGTTTAGTAGAAAACTGATAATACAGTATACTTTTGTATGCAGTATAGTAACATTTTTACAATGTCCTGGTTTATTTAGGCCTATCATCATTTTTTTCTTAATCAACCGTTCTGCTTTAATTGCTGTTAAAACTCAGGTATTCATAGCCTATTATATAGAATTGGAATCATGAAAGCATTTTATAGCAGTTTGTAATTACCACATTCTTGTTGGAATCCAATAGGAAACAAAAACTATCAATCTCAAGATTGTATCCTATCATAAAGAAAAGCTAACGAGCTAATTAGCAAGAAAAATGGTAGCTACCATAAGGGCTTATTAATACTGGCCATACTTTTTCCTTTGCTTTTTGTTGAAGCTTTTCATTGCTTGAGTTACTCCAGCAAAAAGTTATTTTTTGCTTGTTTGTTCACCCATAGTCAGAGAAAAGAGAGGCATTTTTTTGGAAATCAAGCTTTTAATATTTCCTGATTTCAATTTGTTTTTATTTTAATTTTTTATGTCATAATATGTTTGTTTTAATTTTGTTTTATGTTCTTGAAGTTTATTTATGTCTGTAAGTTATTTTAGATAGAATTGTTTGTATTGTATTATTTTTGATTCACTTTGATTTATTAGTAAAGTGGTCAATCAAGTTAATAAACGAAACCTACTAAACAAAATTCTCCCTTTCATCCAGAAGGATGCTTACACACCATTCCCATTCATTCCTCCCACTTTCATTACCTGCAATTTTACAGTGAACTCCTCCCAATATCAGTACAAAGCGATGCTCCCATTCAGTTTCTTAGCAGCACCAAGGGTCTTCGCCAATGCCTTCCTGTAATAGTGGCGCTTCTGTGGTGTCAGGGCATCCTGAATTAAAATAATCCTTCTCCCTTACCTAGACAACTGACTTGTGACGGACAACGCCAAAGAAGGTGTGGTAACATCCCTGCAAAAGGTAGTATAACTGCTGCAATTGATAGGTTCCTAGTGAATTTTGAGAAATCAACTCTGATTACCTCCTGGAAAATCAAATTAACTAGTGTGGATATATTCTCTACTGGAGAGGGTTTTCCTCCCATCAGGCCAGGTGGATGCTCTCAAACCCTCATGTACAAATAGTTGATTATGGATCAGTCAATGACCAGAGAAGTTCTAGTCATTCTGAGCCACATGGTGGCAGTGATTCACATAGTTTCACTAACCTGCCTTCACAAATGGCTCCTGCAGTGGGGCCTCTACTTCCAATGAGACCAGCTCACTCAACTCTTGTCAACCAGAGTGAAACAGGATTTACCCTCATGGCTAAATTCCTACATCCTTCAGGAAGGATCCCGACTCCATCTACTTCCTCACCAAATCATGTTGATAGATGTATCCACCAGAGATTGGGGGCCATATGGGACCCTTTCAGACTGAGGAATATGGTCATTCATGGAAAGACAGTTTCAAAGCAGCCTCCTAGAACTGAGAGCGATCAGATATGCTCACTTGCTTCTTCCAGGGAAAGAATATTCTCCTTCAAACAGACAACCAAGTAGTCATGATCTTTGTGAAGAACCAAGGAGGCACAGGGTCATGGACTCTTTGCCATGAAGTGATAAAGATATGCAAATGGGTATGCAAACATCAGGTTGTCTTGCAAGTGACCTACCTTCCAGGGATCTCCAACATGTTAGCAGACAACCTCAACAGAGGTTTTGATCAGTCAAATGGTCTCTATTGTAGTCAGCAGCTGACAGACTATTCAGTCTATGGGGTCTCCCAGCAATCAACCTGTTTGCATCAGGACAAAACAAGAAACTGGAAAAGTTTTGCTTTATTCTTCCAAGTGACCTCTGATCAGATCAGGATGTTTTTCTGCTTGATTGGAATGCAGATCTCTTGCATGCTTTTCCACTGATAGAATGGTGCAAAAAGTACTTAGACTAGGCTCATCTGATCTTCACAACTCCAGCATGGCCCAGACAAGTATGGTTCACGTATGTAGTATAGCTGTCCAGCAGTCCTCCAATTCTTCTTGGATCAGATCCATCTTTGTTAACTCAAGAATAGGGAAGCCTATTTCATTTGAATTTTTCCTCACTCAGCTTGATGGCTTGGATGTCAAATGCCCAATAATTGCTGAATTGTCTTTACCCAAAGAAATTGAGGTCATTTTAGTGTCTGCCAGAAAACTATCAACTAGCAAATCCTGTAGGTTAAAATGAAGAAGATTGTCCATATGGCATTAACACAATACCTTGTATGTGTTCGCATGCAGACCCAAAGAGTTACTGAACTATTTGCTTATGATTTAGGTCTGACTACATCTTAGTGCCATAGTGTTTTACCATGCTCAAATCGAGGGCAAGCCCATCTTAGCTCATCCATTAGTTTCCATGCTCAAGAAAGTCTTATGACATACTAAATCTCTAGATGTGTAAAAGTATCAAAAAAATATCAATTTTTTATGTTTTTGTAAAAATCAGTGTTTCATTGTATAAACAAAACGCACTTCACTCTGTGTGTTCAGTACTGGGAGATGAAAATAACAATGTAACTTTCAAAGAATATCCAAAGTAAATCTCTGCTTAACTTCTTCCTTCAATTCTCAACGTTGCAATATTTCGGAAGGAACTACACCTTCCTTCCTCAGGGGGAATATTAATATTCCATGAAGAACAAAAACAGCCCGGTATTTTAATATGAAAGTCAGTGGAAAACAAAATTTTCATGCACCACTTGCTGTGGACGCTGTCACTGCCAGTGGTGCGTTCTTCAATTTTTTGACAACTTAATATAATTCTGTGATTTCTCAGCGTTTCTTCTTGCTGCATTGCGGCGTCCATAGCAAGTGGTGCATGAAAGTTTCGTTTTCAACTGCAGTTTCTCTTCAAAACTTAGTGACTTTCAAGTTAAAATACCGGGCTCTCTTACAAAAACATTAAATATTGATATTTTATGATACTTTGTTACACATATGGACTATGAAGTGAGATCTTTATTTTTTGACATAGATATTATTCTTACACTTTGGGGTTTTTTGATTACTATACTAAATCTCCAGTCGTAAAAACCACCTGGCATCTAAAGATGGTTCTGGCACAACTGAGGAAGCTGCCATATGAACCATTGGAGTCTGCTTCTCTCAAATCACTAACGTGGAAAGTAATATTCCTGTACTAATAACCTCAGCCACAAGAGTTGGCAAGCAAGTTCAACAACTCCCTTATACACAATTCTTCCACAAGAGTGCTCTGCACTCACCCCAAAAAAGTATCTGCTTTTCATATTAATCAAGCCATCATTTTGCCTACTTCTTCCTGAAGCCACAAATACATATGAAGGTGAGAAAGCCCTTCATACCTTGGCTTACTACAAAAGAAGAAATAAGAGGCGACTAACCAGTTTATTGAGGCTTGAGCTTTCAAGGTCAAAGTCCTCTTCGTCAGATGGATGAAGGTGGATACAGGAGGTGGATTTAAATCTATATGATGGTGGATGTGTGTGTGTGTGTCGGGGGGGGGGGGGGTAGATTATAGAACAAAGAGAAGGCACTGAATAAGGCAAGACAGGGTGTGAAAAGAGAGTTGTTAGGATTATAGTTCAGGCCTACTGACAACTGATATAAGGGTGAAAAGACAGGATGTTCTGAAAAGTTGTTATAGATATCTGTAGTGTGCCAAGAAGCCATTGTCTCTGCTGAGACCTAAGGTGGTGGTGGTAAGTTTTTTTGATGTACTACCCTTCATGCCATTGATAATATTTGGTCATCTATCTGTCACAACAGCTGTCCAAAACAACATGGTGCTTAACACTGTTTAATAAACCCCCTAGGTTTATTGGTCATTCCTGGTTTTTTTCTTTTTTTTTTTTCTTGAAATGTAGATCTGGCCTTTATTAATTAAAGGCCATTGCTATTAAATGAGGTAATAAAACCTTTCCATGAATATATAATAGTGTTCTATACTTAATTGTTTACTGTTTTCCATTACCATGTAGTTGGTATTTGTCATTTCATAGTAAATTTTAATTTTGTATTTATGCTGCTGCTTACTTGCAAAAAATAATGCTACCTGGTAGAAATGTTTTTAAATCCAACTTAAATGTTTCATGGCAGTATTAGTTTTATGAGCTGGATGTTCATTCCTTTGTATATTTTAAATTATTGAATACAAATGTTCACGCTTGAAACTAATTATATATATTTTTATAAGGCAGGAAAACTTGCCATGGATAGAGGTTGGGCAATCAATGTGGGTAAGTACTTTAAAAAGACTTTTGTCTCTTGGTATTTAACAACACACATCATTTTATAAGGCTATAATATAAGTAAAAATTTTCTGATAGTAAAATGTAGCTTTCACACATCTATGTGGAGAGTTCAGTTTAGTGAAAGGTTTCAGTGCTGAATTCATTAATTATCAGGTCAATATTCAGAGAGTCTGTAAATATGTTAAGTTATCCAGGTAAGATTATGTGTGTAACTTTATCCAGATATTCAGCACAATTTACCAGGATAAATCTGTTGCTAAAGTTATGCGCATAACTCTAGCGGAATAGCTTTAAGATAAGTATGTTTTGGCCACACATAACATGTGTAATTGGAGAAGGTACAGAGAAGGGCAACCAAAATGATAAAGGGGATGGAACAGCTCCCCTATGAGGAAAGGCTGAAGAGGTTAGGGCTGTTCAGCTTGGAGAAGAGACGGCTGAGGGGGGATATCATAGAGGTCTTTAAGATCATGAGAGGTCTTGAACGAGTAGATGTGACTCGGTTATTTACACTTTCGAATAATAGAAGGACTAGGGGGCATTCCATGAAGTTAGCAAGTAGCACATTTAAGACTAATCGGAGAAAATTCTTTTTCACTCAACGCACAATAAATCTCTGGAATTTGTTGCCAGAGGATGTGGTTAGTGCAGTTAGTGTAGCTGGGTTCAAAAAGGTTTTGGATAAGTTCTTGGAAGAGAAGTCCATTAACTGCTATTAATCAATTTACTTAGGGAATAGCCACTGCTATTAATTGCATCAGTGGCATGGGTTCTTCTAGTGTTTGGGTAATTGCCAGGTTCTTGTGGCCTGGTTTGGCCTCTGTTGGAAACAGGATGCTGGGCTTGATGGACCCTTGGTCTGACCCAGCATGGCAATTTCTTATGTTCTTATGTTCTTATGTAGCAGAACAGTGCTCACTGGCCATAGTTTAGCCCCACACCTGGAAAAACCTCCAGTGTGGATAAATTTTGTGCACACAAAATGGATCTGTTCTTCTGGGGGCGAGGAAGAACCAGTATTACAGTCTCTGCTTTTGTCTAGCTAACTCCAAATGTTAGGCAAACAAAACCTTTGAATATTGACCTCTGTCTTAATCCATTATGATTCATGCTGATGATCTGTGAGCAACAGAAACAGGAAAGCTTTTGAAGACCTAAAAATGCTCCTTAATGATAAAAAAAAACTCCATGAAACTGAGAACATCAAGAACATCCTTTGTCCTTTGGATCATGTCAGGATGATTTGTTAGTGAAGAAACTTTTTCATGTACTTTGCCAACAAAATAACGTTTGGTGATGCTGAATTAGTAATTTTATGCAATTGGTTGATCTCATAAAATAGTTATAAACATTTATCTCCAGAAAGCGTGCCTTCAGTGTAAGTCAATCATGGTAACAAATTCATAACATAATTGTAATAAGTTGACTTTAATTAGGGCATTTTTGACTGGGAGAGTGAGATTTTCTTACACCTCGGCATGTCTTATTCCGTGCAAAGAATATATGAAGTCTGATTTACAGTGCTCTCCTGTATTTTATTCATTCACAAAACCATATACAGACACAACTCTAATTGGCTTGATGAACCACTCTGCCTCACACGCTCTAACTACCCCACCAGAGCAAACAACAAAGGAAACCTCCACGTGCCATCACTCAAAAAGGCACACCTCTCCTCCACAAGGGGACCGCGCCATCTCCATTGCAGGTCCCACGCGATGGAACTCACTACCCACAAATCTCCGTCTTGAGCCTTGTACCATCAAATTCAAAAAGAAATTAAAGGCATGGCTCTTTAAGCAGGCTTACCCAGAATAGATCCTCCCTCCATTAACCTTATGCTGCATCTCCACTGACCTGAACCTATCTATATAGTCTGTGTTATTGCTGCTTGTTAGTTTTATTATATTATTTGTTGCTCTGTTGTTACTACCACTCGGCCTTTTCTCCATTGTCCCATCCCCAGCACCTGTTTTATGTATTTTCCACCTTTAGTTCGGATGTAAACCGGTTTGATGTAACCACGAATGCCGGTATAGAAAAGTATTAAATAAATTCTTGACTTCTTTCTGAAGTACATGAGGATGAAGAGTCACTTCATCTTCACCTTAAGAATATTATCAGAGCTCATAAAGCCGTGTGATGGGCTGAGCCATGAGATTCAGATTAGGTCCAAATTTACTAGAATTTTGTGGGAATATATATACTTTTTAAATTAAAAATGTCATTAAGATTTACCTTTCTACACTTGTATGTTTGAAGCATTTAGACTACTTTCGAGTGATTCTAAAGTATTTGACACTAGTTGTAAGAGCATGTTTGGTATTGGAAATGTGAGAAAACCTATACCACGTGAGTTATAAATTGCATTCATCTACTTTGTAAGCCAATTTCAAATTGTGTTGTGCTGTAGCAACAAATATTAGTGATTTATATGAAATGAAAACACCTTCATACAACAATAGAAATAAATTCTAATATTGTACATTCTTTGTTGCCATTACCATTTTAACACGTAAGCTTCGGCTAACATACACATTCTTACTTTCAGGTGGTGGCTTTCATCACTGTTCAAGTGATAAAGGTGGAGGATTTTGTGCCTATGCTGATATCTCACTAGCTATTCAGGTAATAAAAGTTAGAACTTAGAATATTATAAGCAGGAACAAACACTATATCGGCCTCCCAACATTTTAAACAAGAAGAAAACATAACTGGCAAGTTATAAATAATCACAAATATCTACTGTGATATAATCTCTCTGAAGTTCTGCAAAGTTTTACGTGGAGCTGTTGTCATCCTTTAGATTGCAATAAAAAAAATAATTCACCAGATTGTTTCCAAAGAGCTGAATCTGACAGGCCAAGGTCTCCTTTTACTACTGTGTATGCCTCTTTTCAAGTAATTCTATAATTATTATTCATGCTAAAAATTCAGTATTAATGCAGACCAGGTTAAAACATCTAGAAATGTAACTGTATATTATATACCATATAGTTTTTAAGTATTGAAACAATTTCTATGAAGCTTTTGTTATCAATACAAAATTGCCTCAAAAATATAAAGCAATATCTGCATATTACCCCCTTCCTGCTGCACTCCTCTGGGCAAGGGGGAACAGTATTAGAGCTGAGTCCCAATGTACACCTATCAATCTTGGCTGGCTTCTCTGATGGGAAAAATGTACCTTCTCACCTAAGGTGCTACACTTGGTGTTGCCTCAGAAAACACTTCACACAGTTTTGGTGTTCCAAAAGTAGTCTTTACTATGAAACATGGCCAATGGAAACAATCTGACACATGGTATATTTCTCTCTTTTGTCATCTGTGATGCATAATCACAATCAACAATTGGGGTTTTTGATCCTTCTTTGCCCTTCCTTCATGGCTCCTCTCTTTCCCTGGGGCACGCAGCTGTATCTTATTTCTGGTGCTTTATCTGTCGCAGTCTCCTTCCTCTTGGATAAGTGCAGAATGGGTAGCAGTCTCTTGACCTCTCCACAAACTTGGCACCAGCTTGGAACTTTTGTGGCATCAGCTGCACTAGCATTCCACCTCTTCACCTTCTCCAGATTACACCACCAGGAATAATCTTAATTTCCTTGGGTTGCCAAGTGTACCACCACCATCACTGGAGACTCCCTGTTTGGCTACCTGCTACCCATAGCTGCTTGAAGATTGGAGATGGGCTTCCTCCCTCTCCAACTCCAAGCACCAGTTTCTCCAGAATCTTCTTTTGGGAGATTGTATTAATCCCAGGATTACACCACTGAGGTTATGCCTATGGGGAGGCCATAGCAAAATTCATTTGTTTCCTTTACTACTTTTCAACTCAATATGTCCTGTGGAGAAGCATAGTCATAGTAAGGGTCATCTTTTACATACATTAAAGTGTCTACCATGAATTATCTGGATGTATACTGTGAATATAGAGAATCTGTACTCCCTTTCAAAATGTTCAGTTTTATTGCTTTATAATTTATTTATTTATTTATTATTTTTATTATACCGAGTTTCATGATAAGAATCACATCAACCCGGTTTACAATTAACATGTGTGTGGAGGCAGGGAGTAACATAGTGATAAACATTTCCCAATTCAACATTAAATATAGTGTGAAACTTAAAAAATATTAAAACAATAATTAGGACGTGAGAAAGTTACAAAAAACAGGGAATAATAACTAGGACCAGAAAGAAATTTGGAATTAAAATGCATTAAACTAGTGTTTGTTCCATGTAGCCATACATCCTACCCCACAACTGCCAAGTGAAAGATATATTCCAGAATTTCTTAGGAAATGAAATAGAAATAAAAACTTGAAATAGCTTGGTTGGATAAGT